>NC_089224.1:30531739-31164239 GCF_963924675.1 Phocoena phocoena | reverse complement strand
TCACGTTTTGATAGAATGGCTCAAGGGTCTCTTGGGACCTTGTGCTCTGCCAGATCTCACACAAGACATGGAGATTAATTAATTTCCTTCCTTAATTCCATCCCCATGTGACACATCTGGAGACAGTTATATGTGATCTGCATGTGTCTGTGTAGATGAAATAACAATCATGGCCGAGGTGCATAAGGACTCATGTGAATATGGTTAATTTAGAAATCAAAATAAAACAGTAACTTGAAGATATGAATTACCATAAAGTTATTCCATTAGTGTGGAATGACCTATGCCATAGGGAATGATGGTCTTGAGACATCCTTAAATTTCTAGCTTGTACATCAAATTTAGTTTTGAGATATACATGAGTTACAAACTCTGTGACTTGGTAGAGAACAACATACTAAAAGAAAATTAAGAATTACAATCACCTTTCTCTTGAAATGTGTTAATTAGGGCTTGCTTCATAGGTGGCAAAAGGGAGTAATAGGGAGATGGTTAATTCAGTTTGAGGAATGAAGAGAGGCCAAAAATAGGAAAAGGAATCATGAGATCAAAATGAGGAAAAACAGGGCTGGAATGGGGAGTAGAGTGTGAAGCACGTGGGAAAAGTGGTTCTAGATGAATGAGGAATAACGGTACCAGAACGATGCCTGGTTTAGGTGGCATGGAGAGAAGGCTCTTATGTCATTGACAGCAGGGCACAGCATAGGGCTTGATACAGTAAAGGAAATGAGTAGGAGTAGATAGATATTAATTGACAATTATTTTTCAAATTTGTGGCAATAGAGAGAACTAGTAATTAAAGGCATAGGTTACCAGCATTAGATATTGTCTTAAAATAAAGTGTAAACTGGCAGTTAAAAATGGCATTTATTTTTACCTTGTGTGCTTAAATTGATTATTGTTGATCACTTTCCCATATATTTGCTTATAATTTATCTTTTTTATTTTATGAATTAATTATAATTTTTTCTGCTTGTTTTCAGTACATACTAGACAAATTTAGTTTCAAAATGGAAGTAGCTTTATTATCTTTGCCAATAATAAATAAAATAATAAAAATTATACCTGTAACATAAAAATTCAGATTTTTATCAAAGGATAGAGAAATAAAAATCAATCATAATTCCACCACTCAGAGAATAAATATTGTTCTTAATAATGATATATTATTATTGTTTTAAATAACTATTTTTATAACATTTATGAAAATTAAATTTAATAAATTTTTTTTATTGTGGTAAAATATACATAACATAAAATTTGCCATTTTAGCCATTTTTGAATGTAAAATTTAAGGGCATTAAGTACATTAACACTATTGTGCAAACATGATATGTTTTCCCTGAATTGTTTTACTTACACTGATAGCTTCTCATGCAAAAAATAAAGGCACGATTCTTTAAAGGCTCCCTACGTTTGCATTGTAGAGCTGGCCTATTGATGGACATTTCGATGTTTCTAATATTTTTAGCTGTTAAAAACAATGTTGTGATGAACATTCTTACGTCATTATTTATACAATTTTGCAGACCTGTCTATTTACTTTCGGATGAACCCCTAGCGGATGAATGGCTGGATTGAACAGTAATCATATTTATAATGCATTTGACACATATTATCAGATTGGCTTCCAGAAATGCCATACCAGTTACACTCCTACCAGCAGGAAATGAGAGTATGGGACAATATTTTATTGTTTTTTGTATACTTTTGGTGTTTGAATTTTTTATAGAGTTAACATAAT
Organism: Phocoena phocoena; assembly: GCF_963924675.1. Taxonomy (NCBI): domain Eukaryota; kingdom Metazoa; phylum Chordata; class Mammalia; order Artiodactyla; family Phocoenidae; genus Phocoena; species Phocoena phocoena. The sequence continues at coordinate 31,162,495 of NC_089224.1, read as the reverse complement.
TTTTTAACACCATTATCTGTCATACATTTGTACTTTGCTTTCTGACTTTTACATTGCTGTTTCTCTAGTTTTAAACACTTATCTATCTAGAATTTATTTTGATATATGGTTTGAGAAAATAAGCCAAATTGGTCTCCTTCCACTAAATTGCTAAGCAATAGTTACAAAATGTATTAGATACGCCACTCCCCATTTCATTTGTGATGCCTAGTCTGTCACACACATTATTGAGAAAATGACTGTACTTTAATTTTCAGTATGTAACAACACAAAACAGGGTTCCTATTAAATCGTTTAATATTCTTGTTTTGTCCAAATGCCAGACGTTTCAAGTTGTTAAAAGTTTATTGTATTATCCACTTCTGTTTTATTATATTCCAAGGATACCATCATTCCTCTCAGAGAACAGCCCAATTTTGTCATGGACAGTGATAGTAAAATAGGATTTGCTTCAGTTAACTACCTCACGACTGTTCCTTAGAGTACTCTTGCTTTAGTAAGAGGTGTGAGAGACACTGTGGTCTAATGGTGTAGAACACTTAAGAAATTTGGATGCATGAAGTAATAGCTCTTGTATATTCAACACTGTTAAATTATTTGTAATAATCAGTAGGATTACTCATAAGTAATGAAAATAAGGCAGTTTCCACTAAATCATATGGTCTGTTTGGGTGTAATAGGGAAGAACAAATCTAACTCCATATTGGGTCTGTTTCTTTTACTTTAACCTTTGTATTCTGTTGCTTTGGCCACAAGTTAAGAATGTTGCCTATAGCCTGAAATATACAGGATAGCCCATTCTCAAGGCTCTGACCTTTAAAGGTATAACACTTTTCCATTCATATAGAGATAAAAAGTTGCAGAACAGAGGATAAATTGTTGGAGGTTTGCAGGAACATCCTGACCTGACCTATGTGGACAGCTGCAAGAACAAAGGATTCTGACACAAGAAGTCTGCAACAACCAACCACAGCCTCTCCCCTGTTAGTATAAAGGAAGCCTGAATTCTAACTTGGGTAAGATGGTTCTTTGGGACACTAGAATACCATTTTTTTGGTCTGCCGGCTTTCTGAATAAAGTCGCTATTCCTTGCCCCAACAACTCATCTCTTGATTTATTGGCCTGTCGTTCAGCAAGCAGTATGAGCTTGGACTCCGTAACATGTGTTGGTTGATATTCTGCTGCCTATTCATCTATTGCCTATCCACTCATCCTTCCATCCATTCTCTACCTACTTCCAAAAACTACTCAAGATGGTCTTGATATATTAAGACAGTTTTTTGAATTGTGGTTTGTATTAAAATAACTCCAGGTACTCTTTCAAAATGTAGGTTCTTGAGCCCCACCATGAACCAACTATATTAGGATCTCTGGGGGTGGTGCCTGAGCACCTACCTAGCAGCGTCCCCTACACCACGTGATTCTGGTGCGCCTTAAAGTTTGTGGACACCAGAGACTATTGGGATATTGGAGTGTGGAAATTTGATCCTCCAACCGAGTTAATTAACCTCTGTATGGAACACAGTGGTTGCTCTAATTCTGTGGTTATTTTTTCAACCATCTGTTGTGTTTTTATTACTGGGAGTCATGTGAAAAATGTTGCCCACCCTCATATGTTATTACATAGCTTTGGAAATTCCTTCATCCCTATCCAGTGTTTTTCTCTAAGAAAAGAAACAATGTAGGGAAGGAAAACATCTGAATAGCAACACACATTTATTTTTCAAGACAAGTTTTGAAGAAAATTATCAGGTGTTTTCAAACGCAACACTTTTGCCCTGAAGGCAAAGGGCAAAAACTTGGATCTTTTGAGCCTCTTAATCCCACTGGAAGAATCCACAAATGTGTGCACTTTGTTAGGGGGTGCTATGGGTAGTTGTCTTTTCCTAACTCAAAAGGTAAGAGTCACTAGGGTTAATTGCCAAAGATACAGATTCCAGAGCTCTACCACAAAGATGCTGAATCAGAATCTCCAGGAGAGTGGACTGAGAATCGAATTTTAAACAAATATCCTGGATGATTCTTCTATTCAGGCATATTTGCTTTCAGAGCTAGTTATATGTGGGTTTAAATCCTCATTCTGTTACCTTAGCTTGGTGATCCTTGGCAAATTACTGCTCAACTTCTCCAAGCCTCAGTTTCTCCATTTATAAAACTGAGATGCTTTTTTACTCGGGGGTCTTGTAAGAAGGAAATAAACTAATAGTAGGTTAAGCTGCCAACACAGTTTCTAACACGTACTCAGGGTTTAAGATTTGTTACTTCCCATCCTACTCCCCTTAGAATGATTATGTTTGTTCAAATCCTATCGATGTTTTAGGAATTTATGATTGACCTTTATGCAAAATAATCCAGACTAGCTTGCTGGCAGGGAAGCATATGGCAAAACCACAGAAGGAAACTTCTCCCTGTAGATCTGAGCTCAGGTTTTCAAATTGTGGTCCATGCATCTGAATCACCTATGATTCGCTTTAAAAATAATTAAATCAATAAACTAGGTTCCTGGCTCTCATTCCATATTCATCAAATCAGAAACTCTAGGACAGGATCTATGATCAGCTTTTTAAAGCACTCTTGGTAATCCTTACATATCTGAAAGTTGAGAAGCAGAGAGAAAAAGTTCTTAATAATCAGAAGGACCTCCTTCCAGAGAGCCTCCAGAGTCGGTGTCTGACATCGCAGTGTCTGTGCCGTAGCCCATCTCATTCCTTCCTGGTAGGCAGTCTCCTTTGTCACACTGGCTCCACAGCCCTTGCTTAACTGTGCCCGGCCCTGGGATGTTCAGAGGACACCACCATTCCAGCTGCAGCGGAAAAGAAATTTGATCTAACATTTCCTGCTATGCCTCTGGTTTCCATGGCCTTGTTTCCTGGTCTCCATCCACCCCCTCTCCTGTCAGGGAGGGCTGTGACTTGTGCACAACTGCTGGGTTGTATCATCTCCGGTTGACACTGGTCCTTCTGGGAGTGCTGGCTTAGAAGACCACCTTTGTTGCAAAGTCGTCTAAGAAACATGATTCCATAAACAAAATGCTGAAAGTACAGCATGTCCTGAGGGCTGCTTTGCAGAAGTGACAGGTGGTGACTAGGCTGAGCCCAGAGATGTCTGAATATTCCAAGAACAAGTGTCCAGTCTTGGTCTCTCCTAGCCTCTCAGTTTTCCAATGACATTGGCCTCAATGTCTGAAGATAGGGAGCACCTCGGATTCTAGATTTGTTCTAGTTTCAGGGATGCTCAGCTTGTCTGCTGACCTCAAAATCAGGAGTCTCTGTTCCTTCAAAATCAAGCTCCTGGGCCTATGTTCTGGCCAATAGCTAATAGGTGAGAGCAGGTTCAAGCTCAGAGATGGAGCTTTGCCTCTTCCATGGCTATGCACATAGGTTAGTGGTCAAGGAAGCCCCGCCCAGAATGTGCTAGGAGAGATCCAAACAAATGAGGGGCTGAGCTTCCCAGAACTCAGGGTGACCTTGAAGTTAGCGTTCAGGTTTGTACTTTTAAGAGAGTACAAGGGGAGTAAAGAGGGAAAGGCTCTGCCCTTATCTTAGAACATAGGTCTCTCCTCTGCCGTCTCTGAGTGGAGATAAAGAGTGATTTATGGCAAACAATATTTGAACAGCATTCCTCATCCTGGCTTTTAATTAAAGGGATCTATGAAAGATCACCATTAACTCAGGTCTCCACAGCCAAAAATGATTCACACAACTGAAAACAAAAACAAAGTTCCAGCAGAGCTCCCCCTTTACCAAATTTATCCATGCTAATTCTCTATGCTGCTGCTTTTTATTTGATAAGTCTGTTCTAATGTTAATAATTCTTGTATCCAAGAAACACATGTTGTTGAGTCAAATGCCTTAACAAATTGATGATCCCAGTTTCCTGTGGATTATTTTTCAGGCATGAGAAATTAATTGTCCAAGCATAATCCCATGGTTCAGCTGGAGATTTAGCAAGGTTTCCCTAGAAAGTTGTCAAGGAAATCCCAGATATAGATGGCGTCAAGGTGGGGAGGCAGATTTGTGATGGAGTTTGGTGTGCAGGATGTTTATTAAGGAGTGTCCTTGGGAAGGGGAAGAAGATCAGGGGTGGGCAGAATGCAGGCGCACGGCAGTCTCAGCTGATTCCATGGGAGCTCTGGAGCTAGAATGGCCCTTCAGAGTTGCCCCAAGTTGGGCTGAGATGGATCAATGGTTAGGTATGGGCTGCCCCTGGGAGGGGTGTGCCTTGGATGAGCCAGCTCCTGCAGCTGAGGCAGTCCTGGGAGAGGCTGATGGTAAAATCTTTGAGCCAATAGCACGCCCAGTGGCTGAGGCCAGTCCTACATGGCAGGGGGCCTGCTGGGCGCATCTTTATGTCCATGGCGCTCTATCCACATGCCAATAACACCTACTAGAAATACCTCGGTGTGATTTTGCACCACTCCCCACTTTGCTTTGGGGATCTCCCTCTTTATCCCTCTCTTGTTATCTTCTCTAGCTCTTTGCCTTATTCTCTCTCCTACCTTTCAAGATAATTTTTGAGCTTTGACCCAAATCCCTGCGTTCTGCTTTATGGCCTCAGGAGTAGTTTACACACCCACATCTTCTTCTGACAAAGCCGTCACCCTTTCTGTGTATCTTAGTCTCCTTCTACAAAAAGAGAACACTAAAACCCAGCTTGGATTTGAAATGAGGCAGCAACCCAGAGACCATGTATTGTCTCTGACGCTTAGCTTTGTCATTTCCATTGAGAAAGCCCCTCAAGGTTGGGTTGGGATCCATCCTCAGATGTTTATATGTCACCTAGTTCCCAGTCTTTGGCCCTCCTAAAAATGAGCTGGCTACCCATTAAGGGCCATGCAGCAGAGCTCATATCCATGAACTTCTGAGGGAATGTTACTGAGCGTCCTTTACTACCCAAGACTTGTAGATCTGGAAGGAGCTTAGCCTCTACCATTGCAGTCTCAGCAATAGCAGCTGCTTTGTATTTTCCACTCAGATTCAGCTGAAACTCATCGGAAATCAGATCTGACGAGGGCCTTAGTTCTGATGACTACACTAACCTCATCTGATCAGATTTCCAGTTAGTCAAGATGGTTGCTGAGTCCTTTGTCCTGTTGTTTCCTTGAGACCAATTTGGAATGGTGGTGCTTCATGAATAATCCATGGGCATTAACCAGTTGCACACATAAGGGCATTTCTACTGTGTCTTTGCCATGGAATTTTAGATGGTTCTGACGTAATTTATAAGTAATCAGGAAGAGCCAGGCTCTGATTTAAAGTATCTAGAGACCTTTGAGGGTCCTTTCAAGTTTCCAAAGGAAAGGCATGCTATTAACTAGGAGTGGTCCTAACAGGGATATTTCCCCTGGAGAGTCTTTAATGTCACAGTTGGCGGTATTACAGGGACAAAGAATATATAAGGATACTTCTCAAATTATTTGGAACAAAACTTGATGCCAGCTTCTTTTGGTTTCTGTTGTTGCCTTAATCACCAAGTTGTGTCGGTTAAAACAAAAGCCATAATTAAATTGAACCCAGTTTTGGGGGAAAAATTGGGCAACTCTTTGCTTTAAACAGAAGCAGGTGGTGTTGGAATGTTCAGTGGAAGTGAGCTGTGAGGAGGCAATGCAGATTTTTTCATTGAAAACAGTTAGAAATACTTGTAGTCTTTTGTGCCAGGCTGTGATCAAGATATATACATATATATCTTAATTTTATGTATATATATATATGAAACTGAGATCTATCTATCTATCTCAGTTTCAGAAAAACTGTGATGGAAATACAATACAGTTTTAATTATAGAGTGATCTTTTGTGGTAAGGGAGGGTGGAATTTGTTTCTGTGTTTGTGTGTTCATGAGTGTGATAGAGAGAGAGTTTAAGTGTTGCTGTAAATAAAGATGTCCTTTTCCAATTAGAAATGTGATTTCATTTGTACTCCATTCAGGAACTCATCCATGCTGTAAAGAATGCCCATAATTTATGCAGCAAACTTTCATAGTGGAAAAGAGGATGGATGGAAGAATTTGGCCAACACCTCATTGGCTGCCTGGGATAGGAGAGCTGATCTGGCTGACAAGCAGGAATCCTATTCTTCCCTAATCATTCTGGGGTTTTCATTCCTGAGGCCATGTGTTTGTTCCGTGGAACGCTCATAGTAGGGTCACATGTCTCCAGGCACGGGGAATGAAGAGTGGGCCATAGCCCAATTGTTGAAATGCCCATTTCCCTCAGATATTGCTGCCAGATAAAATACATCTTTCGTTGCAGCACAAGGGCTTCTCTCTAGTTGTGGTGTGCGGGTTTTCTCTTCTCTAGTTGTGGCACGTGGGCTCTTTAGGCGTGGCATGCGGGTTCCAGAGTGCATGGGCTCTGTGGTTTGCGGCATGCAGGCTCTCTAGTTGAAGGCGCGAGCTCAGTAGTTGTAGCACGTGGGCTTAGTTGTCCCACGGCATGTGGGATCCTAGTTCCCTGACTAGGGATCAGACCTGCGTCCCCTGCATTATAAGGTGGATTCTTTACCACTGGACCACCAGGGAAGTACCTGTCCTGTATTTTTATTTGTTCAATCTGGCACCCTTACCTCTAAAGGGCATTTTTCCTCTGATTGAAAGTGAGGCAGACAACTTTTGAAGTCTCAGATTTTTGTTACTCTTGTTGTCATTGTTCTTTTTGACTTCATTAAATTCACAAGGATGCCTGGATTTTTATAGCTCCCATTCCTTCATCGAAATTGAAGCAGGTTTCATGATTTCTGCTTAAGAAAAGGATAATTGAGCAGCCAGCATACTCTCCCACTTGTAAGTTACCATTCAATTTTTCTTAGTTGAATGGACAATGTAAATGCTAGTAATTTGCCAAGTTGGTTATTTGAGGATTTTTATAGATGAGGAAAAACATTAGAATTGTACCTTGGGAAGGACAGTTATAAAAATAAAGGAAGCTCATTAAAGCCTGTTATGGGATGAAAGATGTTTAGTAAAATATGTAGTGATATTAGAGGTTCTGTTTCCAGCTCTGAGGATTAATAGCTGTGTGACCTTAAACAAAGCACTTAATCTCTCTGGGCCTTATTTTCTCCTTTTACAAAATGAGCTAGCTGGATTAGATGACTTTTAGGGCCAATTCTGGCCCTTTTATTTCACCAAAAATATGTAATTTTTCCAATACTCCAATGCTAAATCATTTCTAATTTGGTAACTTGGGAGTCTGATTCTTTAGAAAGCAAGGGAAAAGTACTTCCCAGGCATAAAGGGATTCCTCCAATGATTATGATTAGCAGTTGTTTTATCACTTTTAGTAACAGAAAGCTATTTCAGCAGCAGTTCTTTCTTGTTTATTCCATTTGTTCATCTAGCCAACCTTTGTGTGGTTGTGTGGGTTTGAGAAATCAGCAAGTATAAGATAGGGTCTCTGTCTCAGTCTAGTGGGTTTGGGGGAAGGATGGGTATGGAGAGGGACACAACGAACAAGTCAGAACCTTGTGGTAAGTACGAGGCTAGAGACAATGGTGAAGTAGTATGAAATACAGCACATATGACTGATTTTTAAGGAAGTAGTTTTCCTAGTTGTTGCTGATTGATTCCCTATAAATTCTAGTACCTCTAGTGTCTGGCCACTCTGATCAGATGCAGCATCAGAATTACGTTACTTACTCCCATTACCATGGCATGCGTGTTCACATGAGCTGGTGCACACACACACATGCACACATGTACACAGAAGTGAAAGCTCTCTAGAGAGGGAACAAAAAAGAAGTTACGTGTGTAGAAGAAAGGACAGAAAGGAGCAAGAAAGAAGAGTTGCTGTTCAAAAGAGCCACCTTCTTGTCTCCATTTTTTCTATTCTCTATTATATCACTAAGGTAAGGGATTTTTAAAAAGTAGCCAAAATTTACGAAGTACCTACTATGTGCTAATCATTGTTATAAACATGCTAATCATTGTTACACACATTCACTTATTAAATTCCCTCAATAACCCTATGCCATAGATACAATCATTAACCCATTTTACAGGGGAGGAAACAGGCATAAATGGGGTTTTTCTTTTGCTTGTATGTTTGTTTTGTATGTTTCCCTTTTGTTAGATGAGAAATCCCTCTACTGTTCTTACAGTGTAATTGGTCCAGGTCTAAGAAATACAACCAGTATTTTTCTGAAATTTTCTATTTCCTAAGGAATTAATAATTATGATTTTGTGAGCTATTTCCTTATATCTGGCTTTGCATAACTCAAATACAATGCTTTTACAACTACCTCTCCTATTTTCCCCAGATCCCACTGAGCCGTCCTTTCCTCCTTATTTCAGAGGGTATGGTGGTTATGCAATGCGTATTTCTCCTCTTCGGCCCCACACCCACAAGATGGATCAGTGTATTATTTGAATTGGTTTGCACAGATAATTAAGAAATCATTTTTAAAGAACTAGCATCTGTGAATGCGAACATTCCAAACCGGGCAGTAGATTAGAAGCCACTGGATCAAAGCCGTGCTTAACAATTGTCTATGTAAGAACTGTGTGAGAGGCATTTGTAAAACTCTCAGGAGGAGCTGGAGAGTGTGGGAAGCAGTGGGGCGGCGGAGGGTGGGGCTTGCTCTTGGCTGTATTAGCTGGGGGTGCCTTCTACCATCCGCCATCCGGAGGACGCGGAGACACGAGTGACAGTGCAGACGCAGCCAGTCCTCTCTGTCACGTACCTGGGAAATTCCTCTTGGATTTATTAGCCACATAAATTGCTTGTCTGCAAAGCGTAGCCATAGATCACCCCAGAAAGACTGAAATGGTATCATTTCTTTGGGAATAATAAGCTAGAGGTAGTATAGCAGTCCAAGAGCAATTACAACACTATTAAACGTTCAGGTTACTCCCTCTCCCTCATGATTTATGCCTGAGAAAAGTGTACCCAAAGGTCTATATTTTCAAAAGGAGGTCAGAGCTGTCCAGTAGCCAAGAACAGCAAAAAAGACACTGATGATTCCTGAGCAGGAGACTAGCAACTTGCCATTTCTTTCTTAGAAAGGAAAACATTATGCTATGTAAAACTATTCACACCTTGTAAAAACACATGTACCATATACTATGTAAACATGTATACAGTGTAAATATGTAACATCATATATACTGTGTAAACATGTAAATATGTATATCACGCAAACATGTAAGAACCATGTATATATGTAAACGTGCTTGCCATGTAAAACCATGCATACCATGTAAACACATACATACCATATAGACATGCAAAAAACATGTATACCCAAACTGATTTATGTCTTCTTGATTTTTCTAAGAGTCTAATGAGAAACAATCTGTTGGTTTAAGGAAATTATGATATAATCTGAAATATGATTTCAAATGGCCTTAGAGTCCTAGAATATTTGAGTTGGATGGGATGTTAGAGACCATTCTCGTCAGCCAAATAGATATAGGAAACCATTTGACAAACATTTGTTGACTTCCTACTAGGTGTATAGTGCTAGACTAAGTACTTTAGGTAAAAAAGAAGTAAAATGACCCCAAAAGCATGAGCAACAGAAGAAAAAATGAATAATTGGACTCTTTCAAAATTAAAAACCTTTGCATATCACAGGACTTATCAAGAAAGTGAGAAGACAACTTGGAGAATGAAGAAAAATATTTTCAAATCATAAATTTGATAAGGGTCTAGTATTTAGAACATCAAGAACTCCTACAACTCAACAAGAAAATGACAAATCAACTAAAAAAAGGGCAAAGGACTTGAACAGACAGTTCTTCAAAGAAGATATACGAATGGCCAACAAGCCCATGAAAAGATGCTCAAAATCATTAGTCATGGGCTTCCCTGGTGGCGCAGTGGTTGAGAGTCCGCCTGCCGATGCAGGGGACACGGGTTCGTGCCCCGGTCCGGGAAGATCCTGCATGCTGCGGAGCGGCTGGGCCCGTGAGCCATGGCCGCTGAGCCTGCGCGTCCGGAGCCTGTGCTCCACAACGGGAGAGAATCATTAGTCATTAGGGAAATGCACGTCAAAACTATATGACACCATTTCACATCCACTAGGATGGCTGTAACAAAAAAAAAATTAAAGAAAGAAAAATAACAAGTGTTGGAGAAGATGTGGAGAAATTGGAACCCTCATTCAGTGCTGATAGGAATGTAAAATGGTTCAGCCACTGGGGAAAACAGTTTGGTGGTTCCTTAAAAAGTTAAACATAGAATTATTGTATAATCCAGTGATTTCCACCTCTAGGTATAGACCCAAACAAATTGAAAACAAATACGTGTATATGCATGTTCTTAGCAGTATTATTCACAATAGCCAAAAGGTGGAAACAACCCAAGTGTCCATCTGTGGAAGAATGGATAAACAAATTGTGGTTTACACATACAGTGGAATATTATTCAATCCTATAAAGGACTGCAGTACTGATACATTCTACAATGTGAGTGAAGGTCAAAAAATTATGCTAAGTGAAATAAGCCCTACACAAAAGGTCACATTTTTTATGACACTATTTGTACAAAATATCCAGCACAGGTCATCCAGAGAGACAGAAAACAGATGAGCAGTTGCCACTAGTGCTTTGGAGTGATGAAAATGTTTTGGAACTTGACTAAAGGGGTGATTGTACAACATACAACATATACTAAAGGTCACTGAATTTTACACTTTAAAATGGTTAATTTTATGTTAATGTAAATTTCACTTTCATTGAAAAATAGTGCATTGTATAATAAAAAGGGCCCTGGATCTGGAATCAGACATGGGTTTGTGACTTGGCTTTGCTACTTTCTCTTTATATGAACCTGAAGAAATCATTCAGTCTCACTCTGGAAAACGCACATTCATAAAATAGGTAGCGTTCTAACCTACCTCAGTTGGGCATTCAATTAACAGCTGGTAGACAATTGAGATAACACATATGAAACCTTTTCCTATCTGTGATCATTATTTTCATATAAACTAGGTATTGACTAAGCAAAATGAGAACCATTGCAAAGTAATACTTGTGGGGAAAATGATGCTCAATTACTGTGGAAAGGAAGAAATGCAAGCGTGAGCTAAGTGAGGTGGGGAGGTAGAGACAGTAAGACTGGATGGTTTCGGTCCTCTGCTGGCCCTTCCACGTTCTGGGAAGGCGGCAACACACCGTGTGAGTCAAGCAAAGGATCAGGCGATGGTGGAAGTGAAAGGAGAGGAGGGCTTGGCTCACCTGCAATGGGATGAACTAAGAGCTGGCTAACCCCTGGGAAGTTAAGGATTGACACCACGTGTGGGCCCTCAGCCTGGGTTCGGCTGAGCTCACTGCTGCAGACTCAAAGGGCTGCTGATTATATTTATTTTGCAATGTGCAGACGTGCCTAGTTGCTTGGGCCTCTGGGCACAATAGTGATAACAATGCAATTTATCGGCCTTGTTTCATCTTCCTCAAGTAACCCAGTCCACGTGCAGTTGATTCTGCCAATGGAGAGATGGGGAAGAAAGATCCTAGTGACTCCGGGGGGAGGCGCTGTGCTGGCACCCCAGAAACAAGGGGCTGCGTCTCTCTTGAGCTGTGTGCAAACTGCTTTAAGAGCAAGGACATGAAAAAAGCTTTTGTTCAGGAAAAAAAAAATTCCTTTGTACAGTGGGGTCAGCAAAAGTCTGAGAAGCAAATTCACTCTGTTACTTCCAGTAATGGAAAAATACGTTGTTTTATATTGGCAGGTAATTATTTATTATGTAAATATTTGGTTTTGCTTTAAATAATACCTAAATATGTGTGTGTATAATCATATTAATGTTCAGAATAACTTAACTAGAATTCCTGTCCTAGAATGAAGAGACAATTCATTTATTAGCAGTCAATGTCTGTGAAATGGTCATACAAAGAGAACTTTAAAAATTTTAGGCTAACGTAGGACAAATTAAAAATTTTGGAAACCCTCAGCCTTCACTCTGTGTGTACGTGCAGAAGCACACGTGTGCTTGTCACATGCGTGTGTGTGAGTTTGTGTAGATGCCCTTTGCCGAAGGACCACAAAACTCTGGCATGGATGTGGGTCTGGCCTAGTAACAAAAAGCCCAGCTCATCTGACAGCTGCTCCGTGGCTCAGCACATTCATGGCTTCAAGTGTCCCCAGTATGAAAAGTTGAGGTGATTCACCCAACTTTAGCCTCTATTTAAATAACCAAGAGGTATCTATTTCTAACGGAATTGAATTTGAACTTCCAGAGCTTCAGATTTACTTCCTTTTGATAAGACATAGCTTTCTATTTGAGAAGGGAGGACTTTGCAAACCTAACAAAACAGATGAGCAACATATAAGTCAACCAGACTTACACAAAGGTGGACTTATATGGAGTGTGTGACAAAGGCAAAATTGTTCTTCAGGGCGTTATCAAGGCCCCTATTATTGCCGTCAACTATTATAGTGATGATCTGTTGAAGAGCTGCAGCGGAGAAGCAAAAGCCAGTGGAGAAAGTGTGTCCATGATCTTTGGCTGTTTGGGAGCAGAGACCAATGTATTGGGGCCTGAAGCCAATCTCGAAATCTTGGGCCTCAAGAGTAGAGGAGACAGAATGGGGAGGAGAGGAGAGAGAAAGTAGTAGGGCTTCTTAATCTGGTGAAAGACATGAAGGTCCAGGGAAAACAAATGAGAAAAATTGTTATGTTTTTCTTTTTGAAGATTTCCCCTTCCCTGCCTCTCCCAGCGAAAATTAGAAAAATGTAGAATTAGGAAATAGTTTTCAATGATGAAAAACATGTTTAAGACAAGTTGTTTACCTGGCATTGAATTCCCAAAAATAATTTTTAAAAATTGTGCAAGAGGAAAACTTACCGGGAAACACATTGTTTCTGTTCATTGTAAGCCATCATAATGATAAACAGGACCATTACAACATTCCAGGGGAGGCACCAGACACATTTCTCCCTGAAAGGAGTACCTTTTAGTGTTGGCAGTGGCTGCTAGGGGTCAAGGGCATTGAGACATTTCATTGCCTACAAATGCCTATCAACCAATCAATCACTTTTCTAGATTGGGTGGGGTCCTCATTACCAAGGTATTTTCTATTCAAGTTTCTAGAGCTATGAGGTTATATAGAGTCACCATAAGATAACAAATAATTATTGCGTTGGCCAAAAAGTTTGTTCGGGGTTTTCCGTAAGACGTTGTGGAAACATTCATTGCCCACACGAACATTAATATTGGGCCAACCCAATACTAATGAACTGGCCACTTTAAAGCATTAGTCCTCCCTCAAATAGCCTTCTCCTTTACAGTAAAGTCAATTTTGCTGACTGTCAGGTGTTGTAAACATCCGGTGATGCAATATAGATACAGTATAAGGCCCAGGAGAATGTAATCCTTCTCTTGAAAACAAGGCAGAAGAACCTCTTTAGAGTCCTTACCTGTATCTCATGATGTTTCTGGCAATAGCACAGCTTCTTAGGGACTTGGAATCAGGGAGGTTGCCCTGCCAATGGGGAAGCCTGTTGATCCTCTGCTCCGTGCAACCCTTAGTCTGTCCTAAAGGTGCCAGCATATTCAGAGTCTGGTGAGGTCCCGCTTCCTGGTTCATAGGAGTTTGTCTTCTCACTGTGTCCTCACATGGTAGAAGGAGCTGGGGAGCTCTCTGGGATCTCTTATAAGGGCACTAATCCCATTCAGGAGGACTCCACCCTTACGACCTAATCACTTCCCAAAGGTCCCAGCTTCAAATACCGTCACGGGGGTGGGGCGGTTAGATTTCAGCACATGAATTTTGGGGGAACACAAACATTCAGTCCATAGCAATGTGAATAGATGACAGGGTCTGCATAAGGGAGAATAAGCTACCTAAAAAGCAACAAGAATTGAAAGAACAGCAGACCCATGGAGGATATTGATATATATTGTAAAATATATCAAAGGTAGGGAGAAGAGAAGTGTGTTTTGCTGACCATCAGTGTTAGCAGTGCAGAGCCAAGAACTTCCCACAGCCCAGACACACACCGTAGTGACAACACAGGACTGGACACCTGCCTCGAGTCTACAGTGGGGCAAAAAACAGGTCGTCTTGTTTTAATCTATAGTCTTTAGTCTATATTATCTGTAGTCTTGTTAGAGACTATCGTCTTTAGTATTTTTTTTTCCAAAAATAAGCAAGGAAGAACAAAGCTTGATGCAGTCTTTTGAGTAAAAGCCAAGGAAAGTACAAGAAACGGTTGCAGTTAAGAATTTTGAAAACACCCAGAGGTCCCCTCTGAAAGGCCTTTGTGGTTAGGATGATCTCTGCATCTAGCTGTAGTGCTTCCCTAGGTTGCCAGCATCCTTGGTCGTCATTGCATCTGAATCAGCCAGTTCATTTTTGTCAAAATCTATCTCCAAGGGTCCTGGGTTCAGAAAATCTCAGAGGACTTTTGTGAAAGGGCAGAAGAAAGAAAAGAGAATGGCTCTACTGAGTCCCTTGAAGAATTTTAGAAAATTATTTGTGCTCCCCTGAATCTTTAAACTCTACAGTCTAAGGCAGAAATACTTTGAGAGTTTAGTACAAAGCAGAGAAACCCTATGATCATGACAGGGCACTGGTACTGTATTTCTTGATAATACAAAGCAAGCAGGACCTCCAGCGGTCGGTATTGAAAAGTCACATTGAAGGGTAGCGTCTGATGTAGGAAGCTGTCTGGGATCTGCCCATCTTATGATGGGCAGCATTCACTTTCTAACTTTTCTTCCTTCCTTCCTTCCTTCCTTCCTTCTTGCTTTAGTAGGATGGGAGAGAGGTTGGTTTGTATCAGAACAACCTCAAACAAATGAGAAATAAGGTGCATTCCTTACCATTCTATACCATAGATGATACCAGAAAGTACAGTATTCCTTTTTTAACCTTAATATTGGTGTTTTCCTGGGTTCTCATACCTTTGTCAGCTTAGCATAAGCTGGCAGACTTCAATTCAGCATGTGTTAGGTTAGATTTCTTAAGGTTCATTAATGTACAGTTTCACGTAAAGATATATTAAATTTGTACACATTTTCCTTAGACGTTAATACACAAAACAGGATCCTTTTATGAGCAGTCCATGTAACCCATCTTCCTTCTTTCTCTGCTCTCATTGGCTTTTATCCCTTAAATCAATCTAATGACATTTTATTGTCTCTACCTCTCCCGCTCTCCTCTTTGGTTCCACAGGAGGAAGTGAGAAAAAATGGTAGAAACTTCCATGGTAACAGCTTTTTTTTTTTTTTTTTTTTTTTTTTGCGGTACATGGGCCTCTCACTGTTGTGGCCTCTCCCGTTGCGGAGCACAGGATCCGGACGCGCAGGCTCAGCGGCCATGGCTCACGGGCCCAGCCGCTCCGCGGCATGTGGGATCCTCCCGGACAGGGCCACGAACCCGTGTCCCCTGCATTGGCAGGCGGACTCTCAACCACTGTGCCACCAGGGAAGCCCCATGGTAATAGCTTTTGTCCTGCTGCATATGATATGTTTTACCTTCCTAAACACATCAAGAGACTTAGTTTGTCAATAGGAATGAAAAGCAAGTTGGATCCATTGCAGTATCTCCCCACCTACTCCCATCACTTACTAAACAACAGCCCAGTATAGTATATTCCTTTCTTTTATAGCTGCAAATTTTCTGAAAATTTAACAGTTCTCCAAAAGACATACTGAGGAAAATGAATGTAATTCATTTAGTGAGGAAAGGAATTAGGATGGCTTGCTGTTATACCAGAAAATGAGCTTCTCTCATTAAAATGTCTTTGATGCATTTCTGCATCCCAAGCATCCAGCATAGTGCCTGGCATGATCGTGGGCTCACTAAATGCCTGATGGATTGACCTGTCATCTAAGATGGCCAGAAAAACGATAGTGATGTTTGTTATAGCCAATACCTAGGAAGGGGAATTGGGGTTAGTGATGCCAATCCTTAAACACGTCATAAAGTTAGATTGGAAATATGTTTTGTTCAGAGATGATATTGTGAAAGAAAGTACAAAGTGTCCAAATTAGAAGTTAGCTCATCAAGTAGCTGATGGGAAAAGGGTGGGACTTCCAGAAAGGGCATAGGAAATTAATATTTGTTGTTGAACATCTGATATACACCAGACAACGTGACCCTCAGAAGTATAGGTGAGACATATATTGTTTCATGTAATCCCCTAAAGGGATTGGTTTTATGCTATGCATCTCACAGATGAGGAAACTGAGGTTCTGGGAAGTTTGTAACTTGTACAGGATTACAGTTAATAAGTGTAAAAGCCAAGACTCTAATCCAGGTCTGCCCAACTCCAAAACCTATGGTATTTCCCTAATTGGGGAACATCCCTTTTACCACCTTTAAAGCGAGGGCGTTATTAATCCCATTGGTATTGAGAATCTTCTGAAGGGTGGATCTGTGTGGAGGCTGTGATCAGGATGCTGGAGGCTAGAAGAGAAATCAGACAGGTGTCCTTGCCAAGGCCTGGGGGGCCTGCCCAGCTATCACTTGGGAGCTACAGAGCCAAAGGACTGAACCGGGGACTGGCCCAGAGCAATGCTTAGAGGGAAGGAAAGCTCACAGCTCGAGTTGCAGGAAGGTGCATGTCACAGATAGAATTCAGGCCCCAGAAGGCTGAGAAGTCTTCCTTTTGGGAGCTTATGATTTGGAAAATCAACACAGACACAAATAGTGTCTGCTGAGCAGAAAGAGAGGGGAGATGGGAGAAAGATGCTTCTAGCTACATCATGTCTTTCTCCTTCTAGATTGTATGCATTTCTTTACCCTGTTATTTATATTTAATTATTAAAGTGGCATTGGACTCAAAAGGTATAAGCTCTATAGCCCACTTTTTGCAAAACTCACCTTTTAAAATGCAAGAAAAAATTGGGAAGTACAGTAAAGTAGGAACGACTGTTGCTTAATGAAATATGAATCCCTCCTGGGCAGATCCAAATGTTGAAGGGTTAATGTGAAAGCATTAAAATGAAAATAAATGAATAAACAAAACTCCTTTGTTGAATACCTATAATGCATTTCTGGAGTCATTTTTATCCTTCTCTGACTTGGAGACTGGCATAATTAGGAGACAAGGGATCAAAACCAGGGTCTGGCAAACAGGAAAACATTTCAAATATAGTTTAAACTGTTAAATTACTTCCAAGTCTAGGCTCTCTCTGTGTCCCCATCCTTATGATGTGCACAGGCGGTGGCTCTGGGGAAGAGCAGCATTCTAGACATGGATGGAAACCAGCTTTTCAGGGGGAAACACCCAACAGACGGGAGAAATCTTCTTTTTCAATACTTCCTCTTAAGTATTTCATTGCTACATATACCACTGGGTAAAGTGACTCAGACTGTAAATGTATTAGAGAGACATGAGGTGGTTTTAAAAATATATTCCTTTTATATCATATGACATGATTGAAAAGGGGGAGCTCACTAGATTTATGTGTGGTGATGCTACTTTGGAGTCACAGAAGGAAATTCTTTTATGAGGCTTCATTTGGATTTATTAGGAAAGTTCACTCACCTCATGGAGGAGAGTTTTGAGCTCTCTATGTATAATATCATGTCATCTACAAACAGTGACAGTTTTACTTCTTCTTTTCCGATTTGGATTCCTTTTGTTTCTTTTTTGTGTCTGATTGCTGTGGCTAAAACTTCCAAAACTATGTTGAATAATAGTGGTGAGAGTGGGCTTGTTCTTGATCTTAGAGGAAATGGTTTCAGTTTTTCACCATTGAGAATGATGTTGGCTGTGGGATTGTCATATATGGCTTTTACTATGTTGAGGTAGGTTCTCTCTATGCCCACTTTCTGGAGAATTTTTATTATAAATGGGTGTTGAATTTTGATGAAAGCTTTCTCTGCATCTATTGAGATGATCATATGGTTTTTCTCCTTCAATTTGTTAATATGATGTATCACATTGATTGATTTGCATATACTGAGGAATCCTTGCATTCCTGGGATAAACCCCACTTGATCATGGTGTATGCTCCTTTTAATGTGCTGTTGGATTCTGTTTGCTAGTATTTTTTTTTTTGAGGATTTTTGCATCTATGTTCATCAGTGTTATTGGCCTGTAGTTTTCTTTTTTTGTGACATCTTTGTCTGGTTTTGGTATCAGGGTGATAGTGGCGTCATAGAATGAGTTTGGGAGTGTTCCTCCCTCCCAAGGTTTTTTTAGATTTACCTAAATTTTAAACAACTTGTGAGGTGAAGATCACCTCTGGTATCTTCACCTCTTTATATCCTTCCTTTGGTTTAACTTTCCTTCTCATTGAATTATATCTTTTCAAATCTTTTCCAGTGAGGATCTGTGAACTATAAATTATGTCAGGATTTATTTTTCAGAAATATACTTAACTTATGTGTTTTTGATTATATAACAAAATATAGAATTTTATCTGAGAATAGAATTTTAGGTTGAACATTTTTATCCCTCAAGATTGTCACAATATTTCACTCTCTTACTATAGCTATTTGGTTATGTTAGTTAATATTTGTTCTTTTGTAGGAGATCTCTCTTTTCTTTCTGGTTGTTTTAAAGAATTTCTCTTTAACATATGTGTTTTGCAGTTTCATTATGCTATTCTAGGTGTAGGTTTATATTTATTTATTCTGCTTAGGATTCATATTTGTTAAATCTGAAGATTCATGTCTTTCATCTATTTGAGAAAAATTTCAGACATTATTTCTGTGCATATTGCTTCTACTCCAACTAGAAATATGCTGGACCATACCATTATATCATCTGTGTTTCTTAACCTCTGTTTCACTTTTTCTATCATTATTTCTCTGTGCTGTATTTGATAATTTTTTCAAATCTATCTTGGGTAATCTGTTGTTTGATCTTCCTATTCAATTTTAAATTTTAATGAAAAGATTTTCCATTTGTAGAAATTTCATTTGGTTCTTTTTCAAATATACCTGTTCATTTTTCATGAAGTCTAAAATGTCATGAAATTTTATACACATGAAATTTTATAATGAAGTCTTATATTTCTAAGTTTTTATCCTTTTATCCTTTAAACATACTTACTTTATTGTTTATATTACATTGTTTTTCTATTATCTGAAGCCCTTGATTACTTAATCATCTGTTGTAACTGGTACTTTCCCTCATAGCAGATTGTTTGCTCAAGAATTTTGTAGTTCTTAATGGAGAATTATTTTCAGAAGAGCTTTTGTTTTATGTTTCTTTGTTAATTTCTTGGCTTTTGCTTGGGGTTTCATAACCCATGCTGCAGAGTTAAAGTAAAAATTTTAAACTAGTGCAAGACACAGGTACAGAGTATTTTTTGCCCACCCAGAACCATTGTAGATACAGGCTTCCTGGTAGTTCTGTTGGGCACATGGGGCCATTGATGTTCATTAATCCTTTCATTGTGTTGCAGCCTTTTGAGAGTTCCAATTTTTGTAGAGGTCTCAGCTTTAACTCCCCAACTTTAGCATACCAAGATCTCACAAATTGTTGCTGTAAATTTTAAAAACCTGTATCTAGTCATCTCTGAACTTGTCCTTTCTCCCTTGGGAGACATGGTATCAACTATTGCTTACTGCTCTGACTGTCAACATTGTCATCCTTTTAGTTCCCTCACCAAGACTGGAAAGTAAGATCCTTCCATGTCTTGTATATTGCCAGGGTAGCAGGGCCTAGAATAGTGCTGGAACATAATAATAAACAACTAATACATTTTGTTGAATAAATAAATGAATTAATGTGACATGTGGTGCCAGACTACTTCGTATAAAGAGAAATGAAACAGTCTCCTCCCTCAAGGACAGAGAGGAGATAGACTTGCAAACAACTAGTTCTAATCCAAAGGGATGCTATAATAGAGGGGCTTGCAAAGGATCACCATGTAGGAAATAAAGCTTTTGTTTTTTGGAGATGGTGGCATCAGAGTGGAGCCTTGAAGGATGAGTAGAATTTCATTTGGTGGTGGGATGGGAGGAAAAGCATGGCAGGCAAGGAGGAAGGCACAAGCAAATGTGTGTATGTTTGGAATTAAAGGTCATGCCCTGGAAACTGTAGGTCATCTCTTTGGCTGACTTTTATCTTGTGGTGGCTATGGGAATACCCCTTGCAGACCTCCATCTCCAAGGAGTGCAGTTGACCAAGGGCCCCAGCTACTCTCTGAAATCCTCAAACCAGTCCACACTGGGTTTCATCAAGGTCATGTGCATTTCTCATGGGCTGCTCTCAGCCAGTGGCAGAATCAGGCAGGGATACTAAAACTTGTCCATTCCTGGGAGCCATGAAACTCCTTTGTTGGCTGACTCTCCCTGGATATGGTCTGACATCACTCCCCAATGGCCTTGTTGCAAATTTTTCAGGCTCTACGGCAGTCCCAGATGTTTCTACCCAACATCCCCTCCCTCCCTCCTTCACTGGGGGTCAAACTGCCATGACAGTATGAGAGTTCTTCCTGCCTTCTCCAGCTCCCTCCCCATTTCCCCTTCCACAGGTGTTAACCCTCATCAAATCTGTGCACTTTTTTGTCTTGCAGTACGCGGGCCTCTCACTGTTGTGGCCTCTCCTGTTGCAGAGCACAGGCTCCGGACGCGCAGGCTCAGCGGCCATGGCTCACGGGCCCAGCCGCTCCGCGGCATGTGGGATCTTCCCGGACCTGGGGCATGAACCCGCGTCCCCTGCATCGGCAGGCGGACTCTCAACCACTGAGCCACCAGGGAAGCCCCAAATCTGTTCACTTTTAATCCCATTGTGGTGTCTGCTTCTTGCAGACCCAGATTGACACGTACCGTCTGTATCTTCTGCAGGGAGGAGATAGAAGAAGAGACTGGATAGATCCATCTTGTTGAGGGCCTTGAATGCCACTCTCAAGTTTGGGAGGTAGGCAGAGGGAGTGCTGGGGAAGATTTTAGAGGAAGGAGAAGTGCCATCTGGCTCGTATTTTAGGAAGGTGAATATGGTGGAAGCAGGAAGGGTGGATTTTTAGAAGTCATCGCAATGACGACCTGGACGGGACACAGCAGGACTGAAGCTGTGTAGGAACAGAGGAGATGCAAACTGACTTCACACCTCCCGCAGAAGAAAGCCTGCCTCTCATGTCAAGTTACACCCTCTCTCAACTTTAGGGAAAGAAAACAATCCTTTTGTTAAGTTTGTTAGAGAAGGCCCTACAGGTGAAGTATTAGCAGAAAAACATCACTCTGGGCCCCGTCGACTGTTATTTCCTGGCATGGCCTCCCCACAGAGTCTGTCGAGGGGTGGGAGTGGGGAAGCACCTGACAAACAATAACAGTTTATGCTTCTGTCACCAGCCTTCTTTCTCAAGCGCAACAGAAAAGGGAAAGGATCCTTTCCACCCCTTTGTGACTTTCTCTGTCCAGGGTCTCTGGGGAGCTTCCCAGAAAACAATTCCCGAAAGGAGTCCTTGCGTCGTGTGTGCCCTGTAAGGTATGGGGTAGGGGAGGGGTTCCTATGAGGGAGATGATCACACGTCTTTTGGGGACAGCACAGAAGGTCCATGTTTTATTTATTTATTTATTTGTTTATATTTTTAGAAGGTCCATGTTTTAGATTTGAAATTGGAAGCAAGCTCAAGGAACCACGAGCTGTCTGTCGTGACTGGACATGCGGGCGTAGGGGCGAGGGCCAAGAGGGGAATTACAGGAGGAATGTTGGCCAAGACTGGTACAGCCCCGGCTTCCAGCGCAGCTGCTCCCTTTATACCCAGACCAGCGGAGAAGAATGGTGCCCTGGAAAACAGAAGGGCATAAGGGTCCTCAAGAGGCCCCTGGCAGTGGGGCCTACAAGTGCTGCCATGCCCTGAACGAAACTGTCAACCTTTTAAACTTCCCGCTGAATGGGCAGGGACGAGGGGGGTCAGGGGCTTGGAGGGCGAATTGGCACATTTACCTTCAGACACCATTTCGAAGTGAGGCATTAGCAGCTTCCTAACTGAACAAACAGGAAGCCTGTTATAAATGCCATTGTCCCTTCCCTTCTGTGCTGACAGGACTGTGAAATGGCCAAGTCAAGAGACCCGGGGACATGCAGCTGCCAGTGCCACCTGTGTCTGTGTGAGTCCAGCTAAGCAATCCCCTCTGCAGGGCACCCCCATTGTGGAGCCATGGTCCTGGCAGTCAAGGGCGGGTAGAGGACTCCCAGGAGAAGGGAGGGAAGAAGCAGTTCCCGCCACGTCCCTGGGTCCCGGGCTGAAAGTACGCAGCTCTCCCTCTGTTTCAGCCGCGATCAGGAGTTCGTCTCTGCCCCAGGCCCAACCTCCGAAATGTTCTGGCTGGAAACCAAATCCAATATGGAACACCTGCCTTCCACTGCTGTCCCATGGACACAATGCCCCACATGCCAGTTGGCAGCCGAGAGAAAAGAGGTCCGTTAAAGAAAAGTCCCTCCTGACAGTGTTAAGAAGGGTAGTTCTGCTGCTGTGTGCCCCCTCTCTCTCTCTTGCGCACACACACACACACACACACACACACACAGTCCCAGGCCTCTAAAGTTTTGCACATATCCTGGGCTACTTCACTGTCAATCAAACACTGAATAAGAGAGATAGCTCTCTCTGGGGCCACGGCCTCTGTGGATAATAGGTGTGTAGGGGTGTGTGTGTATGTAGGTGTGTGTAGGGCTGTGTGCAGGTGTGGGTAGGTGTGTGTGTGGTGTTGGTGGGGTCTGGTGGTTATTAACAGAGCAACCAGGAGGGGTACGGGTGAAGGAGAGGTCATAGGAGCGGGATGCTTAGCAGGACTGGCGTCTTCCCCGCGCTCCCAGCGCCTGTGCTGCGTGGTGAGGAGGTGCTGCGCCCGCTGGGGTACCAGAGCAGCGGCGGACCTCGTGGGTGGCATCTCGGGGTGACGATGCTTCCCTGGTCATAAGAGGACGGTCCACACCGTGGCATTGTCACCATCACCCTGGAGCCTGAAACAGCGGGCCCTGTGTCCTAGCCACACTGGCCAGCAGGGTGGGGGCCGTCTGTCTGTCGCCCTGGCCTCTCCTGGTCCATCAGTGGTGGCTCCCTGCCAAGCCCGCCCGGCCGTCGCAAACAGTGGGGCTCTGTGAGCCGGTCTCCTGTGGGCAGCTGGATGTTTTTCTATAGAGGGGACTCGTCATTAGAGGCCCCAGAGGATGAGGGGAGGCACCTTGAGCTGTTTTCCTTTCTCTTTGGCCCCCATTTACTTCTCCGCTCGGAAGGAGCACGGCTACCGGCCGGTGCCCGCAGTTCACTTGTCCTGGTGAAGGCAGCTTGACAGCTGCATAAATCACGAGGCGATGCCACTAATAGGTCGCTGCCTGAGACTGTACCAGACCACCCAGGCGCAGCTCCAGGCTTCTGAGGCTGCATACAAATACAGTAATGCAAATCGCTTAACCCTTTGTTACTCAGCAGCACTGGGACAAATGGCTCCTGGCGTCCTCTGCCCTCCGGCTCCCGGTCCCCCAGACGCGCTTCGTCTGTTTCTCACCTTTTCTTCCCACCCTGACTTCTTACATTTCCCATCCCCACCCGACTTTCTCCCATTCTCTCTAGACTGCAGCTGAGCCAGTGCACCCCGCAGGTGATGGAAGGACCAGGGCTTTGCCAGGGCTTTGGGCTCAGGGGGGATGGCATTGGCTGGGGACACCGAGAGTGAGGAAGGGGCTGTGGGCGAGCAGCAGAGCGGGAGGCAGAGGCTGCGAGCTGAGCGCACAGGACTCTGGCCCCTGAAACTGCAACTCCTAATTCTTGGCCTCAGGGGTGGTTTCTGCACAGTGTACTGACAGGCATCCCAGGCGTCCGTCCTGGATGCCGAAAGGGAAGGTGAGGTGTGCAGTGAAGATGGAGAGAGAAAAGCATGTCTCGAGCAGAGATTCTTCCCTCCAGCTGCATTTCTCAAGTGCTAACGATGCATGCCTACCTGGTGCAAGGTGCCAGGACACCAGAGAGAATGAGGCTGTGTCCCGCTCTCTGGAGCTCACAGTCCTATACACCCTGATGTGACAAGGCCTTCCTCGAGCTGACCCTCCCATTAGGAACTGTCCCCTGCAACTGCCCCCTTGCTTATTCTCCTGTAGCGCAGCTAGCCTCCATCCACGCCAAACGCCCAGGGGGCCCCTCCAAGGGGCCTTTGCGTTATTTGCTGTTGCTTTTTAAAAGCGAATCCAAGAAAGTGTGTGGTTCCCTCCCTCACATCCTTCAAGTCTTTGCTCAAATGCCCTCTTCTCAGCCAAGCCTTTCCTAACCACTTGATTTAGCACTGCAGCTAACTTACATGACACCCCTGCCCTGCTCCTCTGCTTTATTTTTCCTTATAGCACTTAACCACTTTCAAATATGTCGTGTAATTTTCTTCTTTATTTGTTTATTGTATGCCTTCCCCTCTAGCCTGGCAATTCTTTGAGGTAAGAACTTTTGTTCACTGATGTATCCTGGATGACTAGATTATTGCTTCTACATATTAGGTGCTCAGTAAATATTTGTTGAGTGTTTAAATGTTATAACAGAGGAACATGCTGTGAGCCATAGAGACCTGGGTGAAACAGTGATGTATTAGCTTATAGGGGCTGGGGGAGGGGATTGTGAGTCCCAAAGTTATCAATTTAGGGATCAATCTCTCTGTCAGAGAACTTGGAAGCCATAAGGGAATTAAGGACATTTCCTTTTTGCCATCACTTAGCATTATGCCATTGCCTCCAAGAAAAATTTATTTTTCCCTGAAAATAGTTGTTTATTTGTGGTAGGCTGCATAATGGTCCCCAAAGGTGTTCATGTACTAATCCCAGATGTGATCTTTTTTAAAGTTTTCTTTGATGTGGACCATTTTTTAAAAGTCTTTATTTAATGTGCTACAATATTGCTTCTGTTTTATGTTTTGGTTTTTTGGCCATGAGGCATGTGGGATCTTAGCTCCCTGACCAGGGATCAACCCACACCCCCTGCATTGGAAGGCAAAGTCTTAACCACTGGACCTCCAGGGAAGCCCCCCACAGATGTGGTTAAGTTGGGGATCTTAAGATGGGGAAGTTATCTTGGCTTATCTGGGTGGTCGAATGTAATCACAGGTGTTCTTGTAAGAGGGAGACAGGAGGACCAGAGAAGAGAAGTGACCATGGAAGCAGAGGATGGAGCTATGATGGGCCACAAGCCAAGGAATGCAGAAAGCTTCTAGAAGCTGGAAAAAGCAAAGAAAAAGAACATCCCCTAGAGCTGCCAGAAGGAATGCAGGCCCACTGACACCTGGATTTTGGTCCAGTGAAACCGATTTTGGACTTCTGACCTCCAGAACTATAATATAATAAATTCATGTTATTTTAAGCCATGAAGTTTGTGGCAATTTTTTACAGTGACAATAGGAAAGTAATACAGTATCCTTTTTATAACTCGAGCATTTGTTTCCCTCAATCCTAACCTTGTTTTGGGCTTTTGCTCCGCTGACATCACTCCTAAAGGTGGGCACCACTCATGCATCTTCTCCATCTTTGCACATGACTGTCTCAAAGTGGACTTAATTTGGTAATTCTTTGTCCAATTCCTAAGTGTTTTGCATTTTTTTTTAAATGGAGCTTTCCCCATCTCTTCCTTGTTGAGATCATTTGAGTTTGCACAATCCACATTTTTTCCTATATATTTATTTATAAGTCCTTCCCAACCACCTTGAGGTGCTCTCAGCAGTTCCCACAGGGCCAGCTTTGGTCTCTAGTGTAGGCTGGCCCTTCTGTCTTGAAATATTCCTGCTGTAATGGAACAAACCTTTGGCCCGTTTCCTGGCTGTGCCGGTCCAGTTCCACTACTACATGAGGGGAGGAGAGGGTGGGAGCTAAAATTCTGGCTGTGCATCTGGGGGCTCCCCCACCTCAGCACCTTTCTCCTCCTCTATCTTTCTGTTGCTATCTTCAAGCACTTCTGGATGAAACACTCTTGGTCAAAGACATTGCCCAAAGAATAGGACAGAGGAATGTTCCTTAAATGATCTCCTTCAGATTTTTCATGAAAATAATTAACTGAAAACTAGCACTTGAATGGTCATTTATTTGTTCATCTAATGTGCATTTGTTGAATACTTACCATGTACCAATGTTCTGTGATTCCCAAGAGGAAATAGGAAAAACTAGGTGCAAAAACACTCCCAAATTATGTGCAGATGGGGTTCTTACGGTACTCCTATAATATTTACAGACCTGAGTGTAATCGTTGTGAAAATGTCAGTAGAACTCAGATGATGAACTTGCTTTGTTCTTTGGAAAAAGTTGGTTGTCAATCCTTTTTCTTTTCAGTTTTTATCTCCCAGAAGGCTGGGCTAATCTTATTGCAGATGGAGTAGGAGACTGAAAGAACAAGAAATATGGTACTCTTTACAATAGCCAAGACATGGAAGCAACCTAAATGTTCTTCGACAGATGAGTGTATAAAGAAGATGTGGTATGAATGTATGTATGTGTGTGTGTGTGTGTGTATACACACACACACACAGACACACACACACACACACACACTATGGACTATTAGCCATAAAAAGGAATGAAATAATGCCTTTTGCAGCAACGTGAATGGACCTAGAGTTTATCGTACTAAGTGAAGTAAGTCAGAGAATGACAAATATTGTATGATATCACTTATATGTAGAATCTAAAACATGTGATACGAGACTTCCCTGGTGGTCCAGTGGTTAGGACTCTGTGCTCTCACTGCCAAGGGCCTGTTTTGATCCCTTGTTGGGGAACCAAGATCCCACCTGCTGTGCTGTGGCCAAAAAAAAAAAAAAATACAAATGAACTTATTTACAAAACAGAAATAGACTCACAGACATAGAAAATAAACTTCTGGTTACCAAAGGGAAAGGGAGGGGGAGGGATAAATTAGGAATTTGGGATTAACAGATATACACTGCTATATATAAAATAAACAACAAGGACCTCTATGTAGCACAGGAAACTATATTCAGTATCTTGTGATAACCTATAATGGAATATAACCTGAAAAAGAATATATATATATATATATATATATGTATAACTGAATCAGTTTGTTATACACCTGAAACATTGTAAATCAACTCTACTTCAATAAGCAAAACAAAACAAAAAAAGAAATATGACACTAAACTAGAAATGGATTCTGCTACTTTAAGAGCTGAGACCTGGGGGTTGGAAATTTGTCACTATACTTTTGATCTGTGCTATCAAATACTGATCACTTGAAATGTGTCTAGTTCACGTGAACACTGGATTTTTAATTCCGTTAAATTTACTTAAGTTAAATTTTAAAATGCTTCAGTTATTGAAGAGGTTTTAAATAGATGTAGAACAAGTTTGGCACAAAATCTACTTTCTCAATTGTAAATCTCATGAAATCTAAATATAGATAAAGTATTTCTGATGAAACTTTAGCACCGAAATTGAGACATACCAGATTTTGAAGCTTTAGGATGAGTAAACATTTTTAAATATTTCAATCATAATTTTATATTAATTAAATATGAAATGATAATATTTTGGAAATATTGAGTTAAAGTAAAATACCAGTATTAGTTTCATCTGCTTCTTTTTACTTTTTGTTTTTTCTGACTACTAGAAATTTAGAATTACATATGTGAGCCACATTGTGTTTCTATCAGCCAGCACTCTTTTGTTTATCTTTTTATTTAAAAAATTAAAAAAAAAATTTTGGCCTTACCCCGTGGTATGCAGGATCTTCACTGACCAGGGATCAAACCCGCGCCCGCTGTAGTAGAAGCACAGAGTCTTAACCACTGGACCACCAGGGAAGCCCCAAAAGCACTATCTTGAATGATCAGTGTTATCCTTCCTAAACACATCTTGAGAAATACTGGAAATATCTGATCAGCCCCCATGATATTGTCTTCTAACTTTTTAACAGAGTTAAGAGTGTAACGATTTTGGAAAATATATTTGAATCTTTGCGGGTGTTTCCATGTGCGTTCCATGCTGGAGGGTAGACTAAAGAGCAAAGACCCATTTTAGCTATACATGCTTACAGAATGTGAAACAGAGAATGGAAAAAACTCAATAATCAAGAGTACCCCCCCACCAAAACAGGCAAACAAGCACTCACAAAAGCACCCGGATAAACACTAGGCTCCTAATTGGCTTTGAATTAAATTGGCATCTTTCTAATTGGCATCTTCCATAAGCTTCCAGTTGATACATAGAGAGGGTGAGACTGTCTCCTATTCTGAGAAGTTGAGGCCATTTGACATGTTTCTTCATTTCCCCTCAAGACTCATTTGGCACCTTTAACCACCACTTCTGTTCTTCGGTTTTCTCAGAAAAGATGTCCCTCCTCATTTATGATTTATATTAATTTATGTTCTTGGGACTTCTCTCTTCTGCCTAAAAATAGCAACAATAACTCAGGTGTTGTTGTAGTTGTCACCATCATCCTTTTACTAATGATGTGTCGCCCCGTCTACTTACACACACAGACACACATACACACACACACGCACACACACATACACACACGTGCGCCCTATGGTAGTATGGTGCAATCTTCATATTTATCAGGGTGTCCTCACAAAAGCCACACACAGTCACTACGGGGTTTTAGCCCGATGTTTTGGGCATAGTGGATACACGTAGTCATAGAATAAATTAACAAGTCTAATAGAAACATCCTTGTTATTTGAAGTGATCAGAAACTGTTTAATAAGAGCTAATATTTATTATGTATAGCCTGTGTGCCAATTTTCGTGCCTTGTTAATCTTTTTATTATTAACCATAACAGCAATACAATTATAACCATAATAATATCTAACATTTATTGATCATTCACTGTGTGCCAGGACTCTTCATCTCATCGTCATACAAATCCTAGGAGGAAGGTCCTGTCATTAGCCCACCCCACCCCAACTTAGAGCCTCCTATTCAGCCCGCTCTTCTCGAATATTGTACAAAGTGTTAACCCAGGCCTGTTAACTGGCAGTGCCCATGTGACCTTAGTTTTGTGGTAGACACAGAGTGCCTGTGACACACCAGAACCTCAAGGCCACATTGGGGGCAGCGTGCAGGTGAATTGCTACCTTGGTAACACAGAAACTAAACTGAGGCCCTGGACAGGTAAGGACTGTGGGCTCAGCAAAGTAAACTCAAAATCACTGAGAGGGACCTCCATAAGCTGGGGCACGGAGGACACACTTGAGGAACTGCTTCTGCTGCAAGTGAGCTCATACCCCCAAATTCTGAAGCAAGAGAGTAAAAGTACCACCATAAGAGAACATTCTCAGATTAGAAAAACAAACAAGGGCTTCCCTGGTGGTACAGTGGTTATGAACCTGCCTGCCAATGCAGGGGACACGGCTTCAAGCCCTGGTTTGGGAAGACCCTACATGCCGCAGAGCAACTAAGCCCATGCGCTACAACTATTGAGCCTGCGCTCTAGAGCCCACAAGCCACAACTACTGAGCCCGCGTGCCACAACTACTGAAGCCCACATGCACACACGTGAAAGAAAGAGAGAGAAAAGAGAAAAAACAATATTAGAAATAGAAAAGGTGAAATAATTCAGATATAGGAATTTCAAAAAAACACAAGAATAATAGGAATATCTCTAAGCCCTAACTTTAAAGACTTAGGAAAGGAAAGCTTACTAAAGGAAAGCTGTGTGACTCTGACCCACTCTGTCTCTCTCTCCACATACTCTTCAACAACTTGCTGTTTCCCTACTCTTCCTCCCAGCCCAGAATGTCCTCATTTTCATCTCAGCTTTACATCCATGTCCATGAAATTGTTGGAGGGAACAAGACATGTGAGTAGGGTGGTCAGATGTAGCAAGTGAAAATACAGGATGGCCAGTTAAATTTGAATTTCAGATAGACAAGAAATCACTTTTTCATTTTATGTGTGTCCTAAATATGCAGTGTGGGACATATTTAGTACTGAAAAATGATTCACTATCTGAAATTCAAATTTAACTGGTAATCCTGTTTTCTTCCCTGGCAACCCTACATATTTAGGATCTATTGAGTTTGATAACTGGAAGGGTTACCAGATTTAGCAAATAAAAGTACAGGACACCCAAATATGTGATATTTTGGTCTTACTTATACTAAAAAATTATCTGAAATTCAAAATTAACTAGACATCCTGAATTTTATATGGCAACTCTAATTCCTGAGGAGAAGTTTCACTGGGTGGGAGTAGCCTAACCATGGCAGATCCTGGGGTAGGAATTAATGTTTCTGTCTGAGGTCCTGCTAATGCCTCTTGGAGAAGCCCTTCTAGAAACCCAAGGAGGCCCTGGAGTGGGATGGTTTCTACTTGGAGTTCTGGTAAGGGGATCTGGCTTGCTTCTTGATTTATAGAGGACCTGGGGCTTCCATAGCACTTGGACAACTTTGTTGAAGAGTGAATATTCAAATCCAAATCAGATCTACTTTGGTTCCTTCAGAGTAGAATGCCTCTCTGTCCAAAATGCACTCTGATCTTGATTTATTAAGTGGAGCCCAACCATTGCATCATAAAGAAGATCTACAGCTCAGAGTTTCTGAACCAAATAGTATTGTTAACAAGAGTGGGGAAGAGTTTGATAGTTTCTGGCCTTACATTTAGGTCTTTAATCCATTTTGAGCTTATTTTTGTATATGGTGTTAGGGAGTGTTCTAATCTCATACTTTTACATGTACCTGTCCAGTTTTCCCAGCACCACTTATTGAAGAGGCTGTCCTTTCTCCACTGTACATTCCTGCCTCCTTTATCAAAGATAAGGTGACCATATGTGCGTGGGCTTATCTCTGGGCTTTCTATCCTGTTCCATTGATCTATATTTCTATTTTCGTGCCAGTACCATACTGTCTTGATTACTGTAGCTTTGTTGTATAGTCTGAAGTCAGGGAGCCTAATTCCTCCAGCTCTGCTTTTTGTTCTCAAGATTGAATGGATAAAGAAGATGTGGCACATATATATACAATGGAATATTACTCAGCCATAAAAAGAAACGAAATTGAGTTATTTGTAGTGAGGTGGATGGACCTAGAGTCTGTCATACAGAGTGAGGTAAGTCAGAAAGAGAAAGACAAATACCATATGCTAACACATATATATGGAATCTAAGAAAAAAAAATGTCATGAAGAACCTAGGGGTAAGACCGGAATAAAGACACAGACCTACTAGAGAATGGACTTGAGGATATGGGGAGGGGGAAGGGTAAGCTGTGACAAAGTGAGAGAGTGGCATGGACATATGTACACTACCAAACGTAAAATAGATAGCTAGTGGGAAGCAGCCGCATAGCATAGGGAGATCAGCTTGGTGCTTTGTGACCACCTAGAGAGGTGGGATAGGGAGGGTGGGAGGGAGATGCAAGAAGGAAGAGATATGGGAACATATGTATATGTATAACTGATTCACTTTGTTATAAAGCAGAAACTAACACACCATTGTAAAGCAATTGTACTCCAATAAAGATGAAAAAAAAAGAGTGGGGAAGAGAGGGAGGAAACAGCTTATCTCTTTGACACCTTTCTCCAGTTGTTCATTAATCATTTTGGGTTGTTAAAGGTTGTCAGAAAAAGGTAAAAACGTGTGTGTTGGGGAGTGGGGGTGCGGGGCAGACCCGGGCTCTACATTGCCTTCAGCCATTTACCTTCTGGCTTAATTCCCTTTTATAAACTTTGTTTTCCCTCCCTGACACTACTCTCTTACAAAATACTTTTAAAAGAACATTAACAGGAGGAGGATCAAGGATCTTGTTTTCTTTTCATTCTTTTTGATTTATGTTCCTTTGTCTTGAAAGCTCCTGTAATCTCCCACATCTTCAGAGCCAGTTCCCTGCTGACAGGGTAAAGGCAGCAAAAACTCCCCCGGCTTTGAGATAAACCATCCCAAGCTGGATCATTAGCTACACAAACTTTCTCCCTTGAGCCTTCTCTGAAATGTTTGGAACTCTAGAACTTCTGCCCTGAAAATGAGGAAAAGCAAACATTACAGGCCCTGTCTTTAGAAGCATGTAACCAGAGCTTTTTATTAACTCTGGTGGGAGTAAAACCTTGAACCGAATTGGTGTGGTAACTTCTTTATTGCAGCTGACATTTATTGAGGGGCTACTATATGCCCGGGGGCTGAGGCTGTAGGGGAGGCAAAGATAAATGCCAGGAGGCTGTGCCTACAGGAGCTTGCTTATAAAATAGCTGGGGGCAAATATAACTAGTCTTCTAAGACCCCCCTCTACATGGGGTCAGATAACCCTGCTTAACACTCTTCCAGCAGCCTGTCTCTTCTTAATACTGCACATTAAAAATTATATTCATATTGGGCTGGCCAAAAAGTTCGCTCGGGTTTTTTGTAAGATGTTACAAACACCTGAACGAACTTTTTGGCCAACCCAATACACTTACTCCTGTAATGATTAGTGTCTTGCTCTGTCACTGGTTTATAAGCTCTGTGAGCTCCAGGAGGGGAGGGGCTGGGTCTACTTTGAAGATATTCAGAAAAAGGCACCGTAGTCTTTACACACCGTAAAGCTATGTGGACTCAACTCACGGGAAGGACCTGCAGGATGCTTGCTCAGAGGGTGTTCTTCCCAATGAAAGGGAGACACACTGCCACCGCCTGGCTCTGACCAGGGGATGTCAGACTCAGCCCAGACCTGAGGATCTGTCTTTAGACCTGGCAGCATCCCCACCTTCACTGACCTCAGCTTCAGGGGAATTAGCACCAAACCCCAAATCATTAGCATTGCAATCAGAAGGCTCCCTGTAGCCCTCTGTGAGAGGCTGGGACCTCCTCCTAAAGGACTGATCCCAGTTATTGCCCGCAGATCCGAGGGTCAGTGACAATGTGTATCTTGGAGAAAACCTGGGCTAAGCAATGGGGACTGGAGGAGATTCCCGGTGCAGTTAGGTGATCATCTAATTGACTGTCCAAAACGGAGAAATTTTGAGAATGAAAAGGGGCCCTATTATTAATTACTCTTGAAAACTAGGCATCAGCAAGGATTGTCTCAGGCAAACTAGTCTGAATGGGCGCTGTAAGTATAGTGGTTAACAGTGCAAACTCTGGAGCCAGACAGCCTGAATCCAATTCAAACTCTGCCACTCATTAACTGTGTGACCTTGGGATGTTACTTAACCTCTCTGTACTTTAGCTTCCTCAGCTGTTAAATTGAATATGAAAACAGTGCCATCTCAAACAGTTGTGCTTAAGATTCAATGAGTAAAAAAAATGCTAGTAAAGTGCCTGGTGCAGAGCAAATGCTACATAATAGTTTGCTATTGTTTTTATTAAAGAATGGAAGGAGAATAGAAGCATGCATTTTTTTCAAAGTTCCATATGGGACAGGCACTCAGCTTAGTGATATATGTACATTTTGTTTTATAATCTTCAAAATAACACTACATTGTTGGGATTTTTCACCCCATTTTAGAGATGGGGAAACTGAGGTTCTAATAGGCTAAGTAGCTTGGTTAGTCTGTGATCTGAGCACTGTTGTTATACCTCAAAGCCCAGGTTCAGTCTATTATTACCATTTTGCACCGGCAGAGTGAGCTTTTCCCTTCCCTGGCCCTGGCTTAGCACACCCAAATATCTCATAGGTTCCTCCTAGATTGAATAGCTCCTCAGGCCTCCAAGGCTGCCTATGCTCTTCCCTCTGCCTGGAAAGCCCCCCGTCCACTTATTTAGCCATGTCGCTTCCACTTTACTTCTAATTCTAGCTCAAGCATCACCTCCTCTGAAAATCCTTCCAAGACCACCCACCCTCTTCTTCAGTCTGGATTATGTTTTTCTCCATGGTGCTACTTGAGGGTCACCCCCCCCCCCCCCCCCCCCCCCCCCCCGCCGCCAATAAGAGTTCTTAGTTCACTCTACATAATTATCTACCAATTGTTTGTCTCCCTTACTGGCCTGTAACCTTTCTGTATCTATTCCCCTACTCTAAATATAGCACCTGGGATAGCAGGTGCTCAATAAACATGTGTGGATTAGATGGAATTGTGGGTGAGCTGTGGAGAAATGTTCAGAAAGAGGTACCTGTTGGGAAGGGATAGAGTCTGGAGATGTTGAACGTTGTGTTGTGTTTCAGACTTCAGGTTGTCGCAACATGAACACACGGGAGAGATTTGAATAAGTGACGTGATGAACATGGGGTTTTCAGTCCTGGATGTTCTGCTGGGTGGATTGGAAGGAAGGAGAGTAGGGGCCATAAGGACAGTGAGGAGGTTTCTGAGATAATCCAGGTTTCAGCTGATGAGGCTGGCAAGGGGAAGGGACAAGAAGATTCAGGCAGAGAAATGGGCTCAAGAGAAGACTTAAAGTGTCCCTTGCTTTTGATCAAGCTGGGATTAGAATGCAACAGCCAAGGTAAGACTGGAAATAAAAGTTGGAGACCAGGCTCAGGGCACACTGGATTCTCTGGGTTGCCTGGAACCTCGCTTTTACCATGCAGGTAGGAGTCAGAACCAGGCGAGCTACGAGAGGTGAGCCTCCATGGCAAACCCACCTTCTATTTCCAGGTCTGACGCTTAGAAACAAGACATAGACATCAGTCCTAGAAAGACCTGAAAATAAAGGAAATTTTTCAATCAGGTAATAAGCTTTTACATTTTTCCTTCTAGGACATGAACCAGTCACAGGGTTTCTCTTATCTGTGAGAAAGGTTTGGGCCACATTGGCTAAAGTTTAGTACATTGTGCTGATGAATTGGGAACTCAGTAGAAACAGATTCTGGAATGTTGAAAGAAACAACACATATTTGTTAATTGGTGGGTATGTAGTAACTTTTAGCAAGAATTTGCCTTTATTTTCTTTTGTATCCTTTCCAAATTAATACATATTTATTGCAGAAAACTTGAAAAAGGCAATCACAATGAAGATTAAATTACCAGTAATTCAAACACCCAGCAATGATCATAATCAACGTTAACATGTTGGTGTATGTACTTTACAACATGGGGAGAATTCTCATAGCCAGTCATTGTGCAGCCTTCAAATGGTTGATGTGATTCCGGCAGTAGAGCTTGGGAAAATGCATTCTGAAGGCAGAAGGGAAATTCCACTGTGGGTGAAAAGAAGGGGAATTTTTTTAACAGGATGGTTGCTAGTAAGGTTTAAGTGATTGTTATTTGGTGATTGCCAGATGTGTCCCTAAACACTTTATACTCAGAAAATAGTCCACGTTTTATGTATACGTGTATATTTATACAGGTAGTGTCATACTACAAGAAAGGTTTGGTAGATCTTCAGTATTTTTTCCCTGATTAAATGGGGTTTTCCATGTCTGGTGACTGAGGACACTGGAAACAAGGACTTTAATTCATCTCTTCCACAACACCTGACACATGGTTATTTGTGAACTGAAAGGACATACATTCCTATCATCCAAAATACTTCCATGTGCTCTAAGGTGGAAAGGCTACCTTGTTGTATTAGTCTAACCACTACTAGTCTAACTATTAGTCTAACCAATGGGCCACTATTAGTCTAACCAATGTATGTAATAGTTATCTATAGCTGCGTAACAAATTACCCGGAAATTTAGAGGCTTAGAAGAACAAACATTTATCATCTCATAGTTTCTGTGGGGCAGGAATCTGGGAGCAGCTTAGCTGGGTTGCTCCAACTCAGGGTCCCTTGTGAGGTTGTAGTGAGGTTATTATCCAAGGCAGATGTTTGTCCCCCAGGGGATTCTGATGCACACTGCAGATTGATGACCATTGTCCTAATCTAGTGTTCTTTTCTCAGCACTGTGGTGCTCCATCTTAACTATCCTCTTATAAATATTTTTGTTCAGAATTCATTGAGAGATTCCTAGATATCTTCCCAACTTGGTCTCCACTTCCATGCCACCTCTGATGGATGGATGAATGCCTGGACTGTTTTGTTTAGTAGAAACAGTACCATGATTGATTAGCAAGGTCTGTCACTGCAGGGGAGGCACGGTGCAGCCATTAGCATCGGCCCTATCTGATGCTGATCCCTAGCCTCTGGCTCTCTGGAATAATTCAGGAATAATAATTAAAATAATCATGCACTTCTCATTTTCTTTATGACGGTGTTATGAAGGGAGATGTGTCAATTGTCCTTCATTTGTACTATTTTATATCATGTTTGCAACCTTTGTAATTTTAAGAGACCTTATATTAACCACACATACTGACATGAGTAAAACAAAGCAAAACAAAACAACAGAAAGAACGTATTGTTTGTCTTTTAAGACAAAGCTGCAAAAGGCTCCGTGTTGATGGAATGTTCTATATTTTTCTTTGGCAACTAGACCTGGAGGGCCCGGGCTAGAATTTATTCCCTGCTCAGGACGCTCCCCCAGGGCCCTACTCCACACCCACAGAGGGCTCTGTGGTTACTTTT
Source organism: Phocoena phocoena (assembly GCF_963924675.1). Lineage (NCBI taxonomy): Eukaryota > Metazoa > Chordata > Mammalia > Artiodactyla > Phocoenidae > Phocoena > Phocoena phocoena. The sequence goes on along the minus strand of NC_089224.1, from coordinate 31,126,300 downwards.
CATAAGCTGCCATAATTTTCAAAGCCCAAAGGGCTCATAATCAGATTTGGGAAAGCTGCTCTATTTGTAAGGGGCTGAGACTGGCTTTCACGAGGTTGTTCCCTGAAGGGACCGATGAGTGACAGCAAAGACATCCTTTTTTTTCCCCACTTGGGGATAATCCTTTGTTTAGCAGGTCTTTATTGTTGCGGAGGAAGTTTACTTAGCTTCTGATCCCACTGGACTGATTCAGCAACTACGCCAACACCCCCGCCCCACGCAACACCTCAGCACAGACGGAGCGGACTCCTGGGAAGGGGTGTGAGGCCAGGGCCAGCCTTCTTGGTGCACACTTAGGTTTTTAGGCAGATCTTTTTTTCTTCAGGCTAATGGATTGTGGTCCTTCCACCTACAACCTCAGTATCACACAAACAGAAACTGTTTTCGTCGGGGGTTGCAGCAAAATGCCTCTTCCTGCAAGGGTAATCCTTGTCCTCCAGGGAAAGAGCTCCACCTGCATGGTTGCATTCTTACTGCCGCCTCTCTGCCTCAAGAAATGCCCACACATCACATCTAATGGAGATTCCAAATCCCACTCAGCTCCTTAATATTGATCAAATGAGTCTTCAACACGGCTTCTCTTCCTAATTCCTTTGCTTTTCACAGTGTGCCCTTACATAAGCTTCTTCTTTTTTTTTTTTTTTTGCGGTACGCTGGCCTCTCACTGTTGTGGCCTCTCCCGCTGCGGAGCGCAGGCTCCAGACGCGCAGGCTCAACGGTCATGGCTCACGGGCCCAGCCACTCCGCGGCATGTGGGATCTTCCTGGACCGGGGCACGAACCCGTGTCCCCTGCATCGGCAGGCGGACTCTCAACCACTGCGTCACCAGGGAAGCCCCTTACATAAGCTTCTTCAAGGACATTTTTGACTTTGACTCACTGAATCCCATTGCTTAACTATCATTTTAGTTCTTGCTCTTAACCATTTCTTCCTCAGTTTCTAATGTTAGGTCCCTTGATTCTTGTCTTCACAAAAGAAGGCAATTCCACTGACCCAACATTAATATTTTATAAGGAAACTAATCATATTAGTTATAGGTAACATTTATTGAGCATTTATACCATTCCTCATATTCTTCTAAGAGTTTTCCATGTAGTAACTCCTTTAATCTTTGCAACAGCCCCGCATGGTCAGTAGTATTATAAACTGCAATTTTCATAGGCGGATGCTAAGACTCACAGAGGTTAAGTGACTTGCCCAAGGTCACACAGAATGCTTCACTCTTCCAATCCTGCTTAGCAGTTTACCCTAAATTAACTTTGGCATGAAGGATCATACTTTTAGAAGGAGACTGTTTGGGGATAGTAGATCAATCTTTGGTTGTGAAAAGAAAGCTTTCGCATTGTGGTGTTTATTGCTCGGCTGGGCCATGTGGGTTTTGAGTCCTTGAGCCTTGTTAAATAGGAAGCCCCAAACAGCTGAGTTAACTGGCCAGTGAAGAGTCACATATTTGCAAAAATGAAAACAACCTTCACTTCTACCTCATGTGGGTTTCATCAGCCAACTACAATTTCTTGTTTCACAGCTCAGGGACGCAAGTAACATTTTTCTTGATTAGTGTAGTTACTCCAAGTCCCCTCCCACCCCATCATTCTGCACAGAGACCCTTTTAACTGTGCAGTTCTATGCAGTTGACTTCAAAGTTGCTACCAGTACTGGTGGTCTCTTTGCATCTGTCCCCGGTGCCTGCTTCTCTGACAGAGACAAATGTCTTAATAATTAAATTGATGGATTTTTCACAATTTTACCTAGGTTTTTAGAATCTTAGAGATTCGACTCACCAGTAAAATACAGGATTGATTTTTGTCTTAAACATATTTCTAGACTTGAAGATTGTTTAATTTCAATCTTGAGAGGACAAAATTAACCATATTCAAGTCGTTCCAGTAACTTTCTACAGGCAGTGACTGACGATTATTACCACATTAATCTGTGTTCAGTTCTTTCCTTTTGGCCTTGAAATCCAAGTGTCTCACAGAAAGGAGTATGACTCGCCTTCCCTTGGGGGCGGTACTTTGGCTGTCGTGGTCCCTCACTCACCTCGCAGTTGTTTGTGAGGTCACAGGCAGGACAGACTGAGCCTCTGGGAATGAACTGCCCGTGTATTGTAATTCTAGATGAGCAAAGGCTGCTGCATACTTGATTATGTCATCATTCGACAGGTTTCTGACTACAGGAAGGAAGCCAGAGAGAACGAATAATAATTTCCTGTACAGGAGATGGTGGTGGATTTGGGGTGCAGTCAACAGCTGTGTGAACATCTGTAGTTATCCAGCAGCACTTTTCTGTGTAGTGCTTTATAAATATAATTAATTCTACTTCCAACGCATTTGACTGTATTGACGGAAGAGAACTACTAGATCCAAGGAATAAATTACTGAATGCAACTCACTGTGTTTGGTTAATTTTGGAATCAGAAATCTTGTCTCGAGAAGTACTTAATGAAGTACTTAGCAATTTACAAATCATCTTTTTTGGGGTCAGTGTCTTCAGTTTTATGGGAAGAAAATAGATAAACTTTTGAAAATTCTTGCTGAAGTTTGAGACAAATCTTATTCTGTGAATTCTCTAGGTGACCAAAACATTGAAGAAGTACACAATATTTTTCCTAAAGAGACTGTCCCGTGGAAAGTAGGACAAGATTTACAGTCAATATCATGAGGGACTGAAACTTGAAGGCAGGAGCGATCAGCAAATCAACAAATTGTGTTTTGCTCTAACTTTTTCTTTTTCTCTTTAGAAAGTCCTCCTTGCTAAGTTGTTGTAAGTAAAATATGCTCCCATACGGAACAGAAAAAAAATTATCTTCATTTGGGCAGTTTTCTTTCATCCCTGTTTCCAGAATGAGCAAACCTTGTTTGAACCCTCTATCGCAAAGGTTTTATGTTGTAATTTCTTGACCTAGTAAGAGGTTATAAATGTGTGATTTAAATTCTGTATCCAGAGCTGTGCAAATATTTGAAGTTTGGTTTTAGCTTTCGTCGGGCATAACGTTGCCGTGTGGCTTCTCCTAGCACGTGTCTTTCCTTTCTCCCAATATACAAATGCTTGCTTTTCAATTAGAACTTGATTTATCTCCAGAAAGTTACCAAAATAAACTCACTATTAGTGAACTCATAGGAAAATATTGCCCAGGTGCTCTAGTAAGCAGGGTCATGACCTTTAGCTTTCTATCCTACTTATCCTCTCTACAATCCTCAAGAAAGACTTCTCTTGCCTTTAAGTGTCCTTAGGAATTTGAACAGATTGAAACTGCCTGAAGCCATGGGGTTTACTGAAGGGCTTTAAAAAATTGACATTTCAAAGAGCAGGGGAGGGAGCTGAGGAGGGAGACCTCCTTCAAAATGGCTCCACAGTTTCTTGGTTAGCTATAAGCGCTAGATATTTATTTTAGGGCTACTGATGCTCAGGAGTTGGCTTGGCAGCCTACTGCAGATGCTACTAATTGTGTGTGTGTGTGTGTGTGTGTGTGTGTGTGTGTGTGTGTGTGTGAGAGAGAGAGAGAGAGAGAGAGATACAATCCTATCAGTTAAAAACATTTTATATATACAAAAGCATGCACCTCTGTATAGGCATTGCATGTATTTATAATTTATATTCATCCCCTATGATACTAATATATGATGTACATTAAAACACATATAGAACTAGAAAATTTTAAAGGATGACATGAAGAATGTAATTGAATAGGAGTGCTATATATTTTCACTATATGCCATTGGGCATCCCTGGGGTAGGCTTTCCCTACTTTGGAGTCCACGGCTTTGGAGAACACAGCAAAATATGCAGCCCTTGAATAAGGTGGAGCGTAGGCAGGACCCTTGCGTGTGGAGTGAAGGGCGCATTGAACTGGGAGCTGGTACACGAGGGTTTTGATCTGTTTTTCTAAGTAGCTCAGAGCTGCCACTTGAGTTCCTTTGTATTTCATTTTGTCAAATGAACATGAAAGAGGTTGAAGTTACTTAATGCACTCTGAGCTTCTGGCACCTGGGAAATATGATTGAGGTCTGGGGAAGCTACTGTAGAGGAAATATTGGAAATTGGTGGGATTCAGACAGTCAGAAGGGAGGAGAGGATTCCTCCCTGGGGGTGGAAGAAGCTCTAGCAAAAGGCTGACTCAAGGATGAAGGTGGCAGGGCCAGGAAACCATGAAGCAGAAAAGTTAGAGGCTGGTGGGAAATGTTTTGCAGTAAGCAAGGAATGATGGGACATATTTTGAAGGCCTCAGAGGGAAGCAGAGAAGTTTAGCTTGATGCTAGAGATGAAAGTAAGTCACTTGAGTAACAGGATAATTGTAATTTTTTTTCTTTTGGAACGTTCATGTGGCAGTGGTATGTAGGATGAATTGAAAGGGGAAAATAAGTCTGGAAGTAACATTGTGGCCTGGAAGGCTGGTACACTTGTTCATTTATTCATTTCGTCATTCAAGCTTTCAGTCACTGAACATATGATTGTGGCGTATTTAATGTATGTCAGGGTAACAAGTAAGAACAAAAGAGTTATGATCTTTGACCTCATGGAGCTTTTAGAATCTACTGAGGGAATACAAGTTAAACAAAAACTGGTATTAATTTTTTTTTTTTGGCATCATGTGGGATCCCAGTTCCCTGACCAGGGATCGAACCCGCACCCCCTGCGGTGGAAGCATCTAGTCTTAAGCGCTGGACCACCAGGGAAGTCCCCTGATATTAATATTTAATTAAAAACTGTGTTAAACATGATAAAAATGAAAAGGTTGCTTATCAGGACGAGAATAAATTTGTTACAGTTCATGGGAAGGAAGACAAACAGTACATTTAACAGAGATAGCAAAGGAATAATAACATGGTTTGGAGACAGAATAAGAAGAAAGACTGATGTATTGGAAAGGTGAAAGATGACCCCGAGGTATCTATCCTGGAGAAAACTGTTCTGTCACACTCCTCACATTCTGGATTTCGATGATTGTATCCCATGGTGTCATCTGCCATGCTCTTCTAGCCCCTGTATTAGCTATTAGCTGTGAACCGTCAGTTTAATATGGAGGCTTGATTAGATTCAGGTTCCATATTTGCAGCTAGGATACATCTTAGGTAGGGCTGTCTCCTTCCCATCTCCTCACCTCGGAAGGTCACTACTCTTTGATGGCCTTTCTTTTTGGTGATGTTAATGTTGATCAGTGGCCTTCGGTGTTGTCAGCTTGGTTTCTTATTGATCTTTCACCTAAAGATTTTACCAACAACTAACAATCATTAAGAGCTGTCAAATGGTGATTTTCTAATTCTCTGATTCCTTGTGTGTTTATTGCCCTCATCAGCTATTTGGCTGTTCTGAAAAAAAGATTGAAGAAGAAGGGTAGAATGAACGCTTGATCAGTTTTTTAATTTACCAGTTTTCAGAATAATGAGTTAGTTCCCTAGTTTCCTCTAGAAGTGACCAATGTTTACTGTTTATTATTTCTAGTGTCATGTTGGATTTTTCTGAGTTTTTAACATAACTGGTATGTTTCAATCCATTGCAGTTGTATGGGAGGAGAAATTTTTCCTTCTACCCTCTTAGGTTCAGTCCCTGAGCGCTGTGGATTAAACAGATCAAAGACAGATTAATGGAAGAAAATGTTTATAATGTATGCCCATGGGGACCTCAAAGAAAAGGTAGTGAAGGTACAAAGAGGAAGGTAAACCTCTACACTTATAATTGTTCTAACAAAGGGCAATAAATTTGTGGGGAAGTGACGAGACAAAGGAAAAGGGGCTTGGCTTGCTAGGGGTGGTAAATTGTGGAAAGTTAAATATATGAGAAAAATTAATGGAAGATAAGGGTCATTTTAGAAAGACTTGTTTGTGCAGTCTCCTCTTGGTACCATATCCAGCTCCAGTGATAAATGTTGTTTTTTTCTTCCTGATGTTAGAGAAAGGAACACCTTCACAAAGGGAAACTCCTGTCCTCCCTTTAGACAGATGAAGGAGAGCAAAGAGCTGTTTCTGTATTTGCTGTTTCTCAATTGCCTTCAGCTCAAAATAATTCTTATGTTAAAGTGGCATATTTTGGGGTGGCATATACTGATCCCCTTTACACCACGACTCTTTTCGATGCTCAAATTATTTTATCTTTGGCCAGTAGGAGCCACTTCAAGTTGGTTCTTGTCTCCTTTGAAACAACCCAGTAGTCTTAATAGCTTGCTGGATCTCTGGTTTGACAGAGGTTCTAGGCTCCTCTCATACTTTCCTTCCGTCAGACCCAGGATGAGTCATTTCTCCAAGGACCACTGGTTGCTATTAGGGGGAAATGGCATTTGGAAACCGAAATCTGGGCACAGCAAATATATGTAACTGAACGTGATTCTGTCATTTGGACAACTTGGTTAGATCAGGGCAAACAAAAAAATCTTCAAAGAAATCTTGTATATATAATCTTATAAACCAAATAGTACTTTGGCACCTTGAACGTCCTTCATAGACTGTCCAATAAAGCTACTGCAATATGACTGTAAACGTTTTTATAAAGCACACATAAGACTGTCTTATTAATTTGTGACCACCCTGTGCATGTTGGGAAACCTCTCATGTGTAGCAGTGATGAACATCTTTCTACAAGAAAATCTTTATTAAAACTTATGAGCCCTGCTATTGTCTGAATGTTTGTGTCCACCTCCCCCCACCCCTAAAATTCATATGTTGAAAACCTAATGCCCAATGTGATGGTATTGGGAGGTGGGGTCTTTGGGAGGTGATTAGGTCATGAGGGTGGAGCCCTTATCAGTGCCTTTATGAGAGAGACCCCAGAGAGCTAGCTCACCCCTTCCACCACGTGAGGAAAGAGTGATAAGTTAGCAGTCTGCAATCCCAAAGAGGACTCCCACCAGAACCTGACCATGCTGGTACCCTGATCTTGGACTTCTGGCCTCCAGAACTGTGAGAAATAACTTTCTGTTTATAAGCCACCCAGCTTGTGGTATTCTGCTATAGCAGCCCAAACAGACTTAAGCCAAGCCCTAAATGGCCTCATGTGCTGGTGTAGATTATGAGATAATACACAAAACGTTTAGCCTGATGGAGAGTAGGAATTATGGATTAGTGATCTTTTTTCATGTTTTCAAAATATTCCTTAATGATGTTATAATGCTTTTATTTTTCAATAAAAAACCCGTACAATTGTAGAAACTCAAAGAACAGAAAACTCCCAAGTGTTAGAAGAATGAGAGCTGTTGATTCCATTAAGAACAATGTTATCTCATGCCAAGAAAGGCAAATACCACTAGAGATTTTTTAGAGGGATTTGACCCTATGCAGTTTTGGTTGCTGAATAACTGGTCTTTGTGTCTGGTCTTGGAGAAGCTGGAAACAAAGGAAGATGAACGAGGGGGAGAACAAAGACCAGCTGGGGCCATGAGTAGGAGCTACAAACCACGAGAATGAACTAGAACAATAATCAATTTCTTATCACTTCCAACTTCAGTGATGGGGGTGATCTTGAGCAAAGCAGGCACCTGGCCCAGGAGCTGGAGAAGACAGAGGATAATCTGGGGATGGTAGACCAGTAGAGGCCTGGCTGCTGCCTGCTGTCAATGATGTGAGCTTCGGTAGAGCTTGGTATCCCTCAACTGACATTTTAAATGTAGTAATTATATGACTGCTTCTTCACTTCCACCTTCCAAAATTCAAAATGTCTTTCGTGGTCCACCTTTGTTGATTCTGCTTCATCTTTATCTTTACCACGTGGGTGTGATGTCACGTTTCTTTCTTGTTATTATTTCAATTAGACATTACAGCTGTATCTCTGTCTCCAGCAAGTATTAAATATTATTCCTTTATTATCTCATTACAACAAAGTTGTGTAATGAGGTCTTTCCTGTAGAGTCAACATTTTGTTATGAGTGGGAGAGACCCCGAAGTAGTAAATTATAGTTTTAGCAAAAACACACTTTTCCACCAGAGTGAAGATGTGTGATTACAACAGTCCCTAGAATGAATAAAAACCCAAACAGAAAATGCCTGTGCCAAAGTACCAGAAAATGGATCTGCCTGTTGAGACGGTGAACTCAGCAGATGAAGTTTGTTGCTGAAGCTGAACGAGGTACAAGAAACGCATCATCTCATAAAGACTATTCAGATCTCAAACATTCTTTCAAGTTTTGTAGTTGAGTATAGCAACAATTAAGGTAATCTAATTAGGAACTTATAATACTCCTTAATTCACATCTCAGTGGTGGCTTTTGCAGAAGAAATCTGACTGCTCTCAAAGGAGGTTCCAAATCCATGGGAAGGCGACCTCTATTCATTGGTTCACTTCTAATTCTTAATCTCCTCTCTGGAAGTAATTTCCACACTGTTGAAAGTTGACTTCTGTCCTGCCCTAACTAGCTCTGTGATTGTACTCATAGGATCTGGAGCCCCACCTGCCACATCTTGAAATGACAGGGTTGGACGTGGATGATTCCTAATGCTTCTAATGGCTTTAACGATATGTGTGACTCTGACAGATTAAATGACCACTTTCCCGTAACCGTCAGGTTTCTCTCTTCATGCTGCCAGAAGACAAATTTATGGCCCCATGTGACATATAATTAGTACTAAGCTTATTTCTGGCTTCATTTAATACATACTTTTGTTTTCTTGTTATTCTTCCTCGTATCTAGTTCTATTTCATGATTTCATTGTACTTTGTCTTTGCAAACCATCTTAAATATACTTTGCAAAATGGCAGGGTATAAATGCAGAAACACTTATTTTTATTTCATGATATAGAAGCAGCAACACAGGATTATAATTAAGAAAATCACTTCCCAGCCATTGAATGTAAAAAAAGGATTTTCATTATCTGAGGACTTTAGTTAATTGAGTTGTGTGCTCTGTTGTGGGGAAGATGTTTCAATATGCGTACAAGCACAGACACATCAAAAAAGAGTGGTGTGTTCTGCTTTATCTGACCCCATTTTTGCATAGGGCCTTGGCTCTAGTTTGATTTCCCTGCTTTTTACAAACACGTCAAGCTCATTCCCAGCTTCAGATCTTTGCAGCTTGATCGTCTATTTCGGACTATCAACGCCTTCCTCCCTCCCTAAGTCTTGAGGAGAGACTTTCCATCCCTTACACACGCCTGGATTATCCGTCTTTCAAGGTGCATTTCAAACCTTACCTCTTTCCCAGTGCATGCTGTGTAAGTCTGCATCATAGAATTGAGTACTTCAGATTGTATCATCCACGCTTTTAAAAAAGTACAGTATTTAGTATTTTAAGGCTTGCACTAAGTTTGATGTGGCTTTACTTCTGGATATGCTATAATTTCTATGCAAAGAGTTGGAGCCAAAAAAATACCCCTTACTTGATCAATAGTCATAATGAAAACAATATAAACAAAGATGTAACCTCCAAGAGTCTAAAAATATTCTGAAAGGGGGAAAAATGTACAGCAGTAGATGATTCAGTGGTCATTGAGAAACCCAGGTGTTTTCACTGAGAATATGAACTCAGCCATGTAAAAGTGGCTAATAGGTTTGTTTTGCTTCTCACCTATGTTTCTGTGACTGGTGGATGCAGCACCAAATGTGAGTGACTGATACTGGAAATGCATATTGTGGCTTGGGGTGAAGTGTCATTCCTGAGCTCACACATCTTTTATGACTTCTCCCAGCCCAGGTAGGTGAAACTCCAGGCAACATGGCGATTGCCTATTTACTTGCCAAGTTGTCCTCTGGGTGGCTTAGCTCTGTGGGCAGAACCCGGGCCCATCACGTCCACCTCTGGTTCCCTAGATAAGACCTATAGATCTGGTTACTACATGTTACCCCAGAATTGAATTTTGAATCACAAATTAAATACTTCCAGAGCAAAGAAGCCTCACCCACCAGAAAGAGTTTTTATTTACCCGTGAAATGTTTTGATATTTCTGTTGCCAGCCAGATAGTTGTGGGAAGTAGTTTTCGAAGCAGATGTCAGGATCCATGGCTTTTTGCCAACATGGTCTGATGTCTGGGCCGATGTTTAACATGAGGTGCTACCTGTCCAACAATGTTAAGATTGAGACACATTATTCTCTTTATTTGGCTTGTTAAACCACAAGTCCCCTTTGAATCCCAAATTATTAAAACATAGTGAAATTTGAGGATTGGTAGCTGTCTGGTAAACATAGATTTTGCTGCAAAGCAAATCGCAGAATTTAGAATAGAAGAAATTCATGTTTAAGATTAAGATATTACTATAGTTTTGCTTTCAAGGCAAATATAGCTTTGTGTGTGTGTGTGTGTGTGTGTTTCTGTATACCATGAGGTCCTGGGTCAAATTTGTTCAGACTAGTGCTTTATCAAAAAAGAAATGATATAGACTATTCATTACTACAGCAACAATATTTTATTAATATAATCATACATTTACCGTTTCTACTCAAACTGCTTCCCAAAGATATTTGAAGCAACTCATATTAATTAATAACCATATATCACAGGTAACTGATATAGTAATTACTTTGTGCCTGGTACTGTTCTACACATATTTATTTATTTTTACACATAGTTCTACTTATATGTATATTTATATTTGAGTCTACATTCTATTATTAACTCATTTACTGTCCCCATTTTACAGATGAGGAAACTGAGGTACAGAGTTGTTAATTATCCAAAGTTCACACAGCTGATGAGGGGCAGAGCCAGGATCCTTACCCAGGTAGTTCAGCTTCAGTGCCCAAGCCTATGCTCTCTGCCACTATGCTAAATATCAGAGTACAATTTGACAATTCAGTTGCTTCCATCTTCAGAGCAACTGTTTAGCTCAGATATCTCCTTGAGGGATCTTTCCCTGCCCACTTCTGCCCTTCACTAAAGTAGGTGTCTGCCACATTTACCTCCACAGCATTCTATCTTTAATTTTATTATATTGCATGTCCTCCTGTATAATAATTATTCATGTCCTATTGGACTTTCCATATAGACCCTAAATTCCTTGAGGACTGTGTTTGATTTATTATTGGATCTCTAGCACAGATTCTGACCTGTACCATGAACTAACTCTTCAAATATTTCTTGAAAGAACAAATGAATGAGCAGATGAATGAATGATTCAGACCCTGTATCTTCAGCTGTGCTTTTAGTGGCAGCCTTGCCTGCTCTCTCCCACAACACATTTAATAAGAGCTTGACAAAGCATGGTGATGCATGCCCAGGTGCCAGAATTCAAGACTAAGTCTCCAGTGGATAACTACGTGTTTCAAAATCATTGCCAAAGGGGGGGAAATGTGTTATATTTGACAGGAGAGGCCCTGTTGTGCAAACAGTATGTCTATGTAAGTTTCAAAGGGGTGAGTGCAAGCTTTTTTTGACAAAGAGGGTGAGATGTGTTCAGTAACTCTAAGGAATTTGTTATTTACAAGCATGTTCCTGACATTTTGGCTGTCAGACATTTTTCTCAAATGAAATGCCAAGAATGTACCTGAGAGCAACAAATGCCTTTCATTTGGAGGCCCATCTCTGTGCTCCTGATGGTGTGTGCCCTGCCCCCTCAGGTGTGCCCTCCGCACCTCTCACACTCTAGCCCAGATGACACTGGCCATCCCTTCTCTGGTTACCTTGGCAACACATACCAGTCTTTGGGAGCTCATGCTACACTCAGCCATTTCCCCAAATGAATGCTAAGCTATCCTAGTAGCGAGGCCATGTCGTCCCTCAAAACACTTGCATTTTGTTACTTTTTAAATTCATTATCAGCCTTTTTGGACTGATACGCTATCTTTCATGGATATGTTTCCATGAATTACTTATGATGAATATAGATGATTTTACTATTATTGTCTTTTAACCTCTTCCTACTAGCTTTATAAATGCTTGATCCTCTACCTATACTGTATGTTTGCCTTTACCAATGAGATTTTTCTTTTCATAATTTTCTTATTCCTATTGGGTTGGTCGAAAGGTTCGTTCGGGTTTCTCCGTTAAATCTTACGGAAAATCCCGAATGAAACTTTTGGCCAACCCAATAGTTCTGGTCTTTTCGGTGTAGGGAAGTCCCTTTAACGTTTCTTATAAAGCTTGTTTGTTTATGCTGAACTCATTTAGCTTTTGCTTGTCTGTAAAACTTTTGACCTCTGCAACAAATGTGAATGGACATCTTGCTGGGTAGAGTATTCTTGATTGTAGTTTTTTACCTTTCATCACTTTAAATATTTTGTGCCACCCTTTTCTGGCCTGTAGAGTTTCTGCTGAAAGCCAGCTGATAGTCTTATGGGAATTCCCTTCTATGTAACTAGTTGCTTTTTTTTTTTTTTTTGCACTACGTGGGCCTCCCACTGTTGTGGCCTCTCCCGTTGCGGAGCACAGGCTCCGGACACACAGGCTCAGCGGCCATGGCTCACGGGCCTGGCCGCTCCACGGCATGTGGGATCTTCCCGGACTGGGGCACGAACCCGTGTCCCCTGCATCGGCAGGCAGACTCTCAACCACTGCGCCACCAGGGAAGCCCTAACTAGTTGCTTTTCTCTTGCTGCTTTTAAGACTCTCTTTATCTTAACTAAATTCCACTTATTTTGATTATAAACATCCTAGTGGGTGTGAAGTGGTGTCTTATTGTGGTTTTGATTTTGCATTTCCTTAATGATTAATGATGCTGGGCATCTTTTCATGTGCATGTTTTTCTTTTGTACATTTTCTTTGGAGAAATGTGTATTCAAGTCCTTGTCCATTTTTAAACTGAGTTGTCTTTTTGTTGTTGAGTTGACAGAGTTTATTATATATTATGGATATTAGACCCTTACTGGCCTCATAGAATGTGTTAGAAAGTGTTCCCTCCTTTTTTATTTTTTGGAAGAGTTTGAGGAAAATTGGTATTCATTCTTCTTTAAATGCCCACCCCTTGTTTTTATAAATAAAGTTTTATTAGAACACAGCTGCATTCATTTGTTTTCGTATCACCTATGGCTGCTTTTTTATGACTATCAGTGGCAGGGTTGAATAATTGCAACAGAGCTATATGACCTGCAAAGCCAAAAATAATTACTATCTATCTCTCTACAAATAATTTTGCTGACCTCTAGTTTAGACTATAAATCTTGTTTCCTGCTAATAGGATTTCACTTTTATGGAAAACTGAGAAATTTGCGTTTTCAGAGTAAAATATAAACAATAACTTAAAAAATTCATTAGGCCATTTAATCACACAAGTGCTGTTTTATAGGTATGTTTCTATGTTTTGGAGAATAGAATGAGAAAGAGCCATAACTTATCATCCTAAGAAATAATTCTGAATATTTTTGACAGTGGGGAAAACGGAAGTGAATTGGAAATAGGATGCAGGAGTAAGGGAGAGAAAGTTTCTGAGCTGTGCAACTGGGGGTGGGGCGTGGGAGATGGGGATGCCGTCTCACTTAACTAGGGAAGCCATGGTGAAGTCCAGATGTATAGGGGAAGGTGGTGTGTTCAGTTTTTGATCGGCTGAGTTTGAGGTAAATTTTAAATGTCTAAACAGAGATGGCATGAAGAAGAAACAAATCACCCCTAAAAAGTAGTCCCCCTTGCCTCTAAATAATTAACGTACCAAGGCAGACTCTCAGATCCCACTTACTTCCAGAGGCGTTTGATTCCTAATTGGGCACTTCTAAAGAGGTTGCATGTAGCTGACATTCCCCTCCCCCTGATTTGGAACATTTATCCTGTCTTCCTAGGCCTCTTCTGTCAGCCCCTAGAGTTTTCTGCATGGTTTCTCTTCGGAGGCATATCTAGCCTGCCCACAAATTGCATCTCCAGTGACCTGCTGTGTTTTCAAGTTTGAGGTACCTAAGCAGATCATGTGTTCCCTAACTCTCACTAAATGCACAATTACATTTACTCAATTTCCACGACTTGCATTACGCTGAAAAACCTTGGAATATATTTTACAAAATAATTTCTTTTTGCATTAAAAGAATAATGTGGGGCAAGGGATGAATCAAAATAAAGAACTCAAGAACAAAGAAGGAGTGGTAGGAAGACTAGTTGTGAGCATGAAATTCATGCCAATATAGAACTAAGAAACTAATGGTAAAATTATGGTTTATGTAAATGTTTCAAATCTTGACAATATAAAAATAGTATAAAGCAACAAAAATTAGGAGGGATAGGGGAGGCAGGAGGAAGAGAAAGAGGGCCTCAATCCAAACTATTTAAAATCAATCCGAACAGCTTAAAAATAAAATGTGCATTTTAAACTGCCAGCAGCCAATGGTGACTCTAGGCTGCTACTGACTTAACAATTTTTTTCTTAATCTTTGATGGCAAAGAAACATTTATCTAAAATTCTGCAATTTCCTCTACTTCAGTTTCTTTATCCTTTATTAAATGTTAAAATGTCAGATTAACTATTTTTAAATGGCACACATTATCTGTATCTATGTCTGTTTATCTATCAAACTTTTATTTTTCAGTTTATTTTTTCCAGTCTTACTGAGATATAATGGACGTAACATTCATTCTTTTAGATAAAATACATTTTTCAGAGAGATTCTATAATAATAATATTTATAGACTCTTAACATTGCTTATTTCTGGTTGGTAGAAGTTGTTTCCTTCTTGGAACTTTTCTGTACTGCTAAGCTTTTTATGCTTTTACTACAAATGCAGGTATTACTTAAGATAAAGGTATATGACATGCACATGAATTCAGTTTTTAACGATTGGCTATTTTTAAAATTATGTTTAAAATTCTTGAGTGCATTTTAGATATTACTTAACATCACATAATGAAGATCATTTTACTTCTTCCCACTATTCATCTGAAGGGAAGATTTTTAAGATTCTTACATTTTTACAAACACTGCTGGGCTCACAAAAACATTTAATCTTGCAGGTTACACTTGCCGAATTAGAAGTGTGAGCCTTTTCCTTAAGTTTCATAGTCTCTCTTTAATAACTGTACTGGATTTATATTTCTAATACAGAATCCCAGCCCAAATGGAGGAACATCACGCCACTGGTTTTATTAGTCTTGGAGAACAGTAAGGCCATTGAAAGTACTCAGAGAAACAGAAAAATCAGTGCACGTTATATGTGATACCTGGATCTCTTGTAAAAGAAAGGAAACAAATTGGAAATTAAATATAAACTCTGTTGAGATAATAGAGCTCTGGTTGAATTCCTAATAACTAGGAAATTTGTTCAGGCCAGACAGGTGAGATTTAACATGTTACTTTATGACTACTTTTACATTTGAATGGAAATGGATCATTTTTGGAAAGGAATTGAAGTTTTAATTAGTGTATTTTCAGCTTCTGTGGCAGAAGTTTAATCTCCTTCACTCATCCTTGTATTATTTTTCTTCTTTCCTTCTCTTTCTCTCCAGCTGTCTTCCTCATCTTTTCCTCCTCCCATTCTGCCTGCCCCCCACCTTTCCCGTCTTCCGTTCTTTCTCTAAAGGCAGTTTATGGCATTATTTACTTAGGCCTCCCTTCCAGATCCTGACAGATGCGAGTGATGCCCTAACACTCTGCATCTATGGCAGGCTTCAGTGTGCTCTAACCCTGGTGTTTATACCGCCTATTAAAGGCATCGCTTTTTGGAAATATATAGGGAGTTAAATGATCTCTGACAGCTGTGAACTGCATAAAAAAAAGGACTCCATTGTTCACAGAGCTGCCTTTAATATTGAGAAGCCCTTGCTAAATACTGGAGTCTGAAGTATGGCAAATGTTAATTGGCCATAAACTTAACAAGAGCTGGTTTTCCTCCCTTCCCTCAAGCTCCCCCAGCTTATTTCTCCCCCGCCTGTTCCAGAGTTCTAGTTTCTCGTATGACACTTCCATCTGCTTTTGTAAAATCACCTCAATAGTGTCTAAGACTTTTAGGAATGCTATTTTCTCGTAACACATTTTTCTTGGAAACAAATAGCGTACAACTCAGACTAATTAGAGGCAAGAAAGCAAAAGTCTTGAACCTTCAAATATACAGTTTATGGATGTCCTTGGTACTCCTGAGGAGCTTCCCTGATACTTCTGCCTTTGTAAGCCATCGAACGCCAGCTTCCTTCTCTAGCGTCGGTGATGATTTTCAAAAGCAAACTGCATTCATCCCTGGGCATTTTACGGATAGATAGCAATGGTAATAAGAACAGTGTAGGATCATTAAGTTGTCCAGAATGGAGAATCCTGGAATTGCTTGGCATTCTTCCCACCTTGAATGTTCTTCCTAATCTCCATTATATCCAAATCTTTCGTGTCTTATTAGGCCTAACTCAAGCCCTACTGTGTCATGCTTTTCCTGATTTCTTTAGTTGACACTGAGAGTTTTATGTTATGACCAACATTTGTAGTGTCTGTAGTAATTACATACTCACATATTTTTTAGTGTATATTTTGGTTAGAATTTGGATTTCATAAAACTTTATTTAAAAAACTAGATTCATCAAAAGTGTTAATATAGGGCAATATTTACATTCTGTACCTCATTTTACAAATCTGATTTGTGTCTTTCGCGGCCATTATCTTTGGAATCTACACCATACAATTTAGTGCCTAGCTATGTAATGTCAATAAGTTAATTTTTTTTTTTTTTGCGGTACGCGGGCCTCTCACTGTCGTGGCCTCTCCCGTTGCGGAGCACAGGCTCCGGACGCGCAGGCTCGGCGGCCATGGCTCACGGGCCCAGCCGCTCCGCGGCATGTGGGATCTTCCCAGACTGGGGCACGAACCCATATCCCCTGCATCGGCAAGCGGACTCTCAACCACTGCGCCACCAGGGAAGCCCCAATAAGTTAATATTTTGAAGGGCCTAATGGGCCGGGCATGGCTAGGTACATATTTTTCATGCATTAGTTTGATTTCCTTATCAAGATGATCAACTTCTTAAGGACTGAGACCTTGGCCACATCATTTTATCATCTCCTCTCCCCACACACCCAATTTAGAGCTGAACATAGTACAAGTGCTCAATGAATATTTTGAGTGATCAAAATGGATGCTTTTAAAGCTGACATGAGCTTAGAAATCACTTACCACTCTCTCACTTGGTATTTAATTTCTTTATTTACTTTTGTCTCAAACTCTTTTACGGTTTTATGCAAAACCCAATTTTGTGTATTTTTAATCACACAAAAATTTATTTAAAATTACATTTTTAATTATGAAAAAAATCTGCTTAATGTCTAGGTCTTAATTTATGAACATCCTCCTTGGTGAAGCCTTCCCTGACTTTTCCTGGCTGATTCATTAGCTTGGCTTTCTCGGCCTCCATTATACATATAGTTCCTCCTTACTGGATATATAATTTTATATTTTAATTGTTGGTCTCCTCACCAGACTTCATAAGCTCCTCAAGGAAGCGACCATGCCATTGAATTTTGTAAGCCAAACACTGACACTTTCAATAAAATAGTTAGTCAAGCAATTATCAAAGAACCTTTTCCCTGAGTTAGGCATAGTAAGGAGAAGATGGTGTTGATGATGGAGTTTTGGGGACTGCATCATTCTCAAACAAGAGTTCCCTCTGCCTAGCTTCAGTCTCTCTCTTTTTTCACATTGTACCTATCTTTACAAAGAATAGCAATATAGCTAATAAAAGAGATGACAGAATTAAAAAAAAAAACTTTCTTGCTTCTTTTCATATTACAAAAGAGATGTAAACTAATTGTAACAAATTTAAATACTACAAAAAAAATAAATGGTTTTTCTTGCTCACTCCATTTCCAGTCCCAGCAATAAATATTTTTTAACAGCATTGGGTGTATCATTCTAGAACTTTTTGGAGTGCTTATGCAAATATCCACAAACAAATTGCATATTTTTTTCAAAAAAGTTAATTAACTATTATATTGTTCAGCAATCTACTTTTTTTTTTTTTTTTTAACATCTTTATTGGAGTATAATTGCTTTACAATGGTGTGTTAGTTTCTGCTTTACAACAAAGTGAATCAGTTATACATGTACATATGTTCCCGTATCTCCTCCCTCCCGCATCTCCCTCCCTCCCACCCTCCCTATCCCACCCTCCAGGCGGTCACAAAGCACCGAGCTGATATCCCTGTGCCATGCGGCTGCTTCCCACTAGCTATCTACCTTACGTTTGTTAGTGTGTACATGTCCATGCCTCTCTCTCGCCCAGTCACAGCTCACCCTTCCCCCTCCCCATATCCTCAAGTCCGTTCTCTAGTAGGTCTGTGTCTTTATTCCTGTCTTACCCCTAGGTTCTTCATGACATTTTTTTTTAATTCCATATATGTGTGTTAGCATACAGTATTTGTCTTTCTCTTTCTGACTTACTTCACTCTATATGACAGACTCTAGGTCCATCCACCTCATTACAAATAGCTCAATTTCGTTCCTTTTTATGGCTGAGTAATATTCCATTGTATATATGTGCCACATCTTCTTTATCCATTCATCCGATGATGGGCACTTAGGTTGTTTCCATCTCCGGGCTATTGTAAATAGAGCTGCAATGAACATTTTGGTACATGACTCTTTTTGAATTTTGGTTTTCTCAGGGTATATGTCCAGTAGTGGGATTGCTGGGTCATATGGTAGTTCTCTTTGTAGTTTTTTAAGGAACCTCCATACTGTTCTCCATAGTGGCTGAACCAATTCACATTCCCACCAGCAGTGCAGGAGTGTTCCCTTCTCCCCACACCCTCTCCAGCATTTATTGTTTCTAGATTTTTTGATGATGGCCATTCTGACTGGTGGGAGATGATATCTCATTGTAGTTTTGATTCAGCAATCTACTTTTTTCAGCTATTTGACATAGATATATTAACACATCTAGAATAACCTCATTAAATTTAATAGATCCTTGGTCTGAAATGTTAGAAAATTTATTTTACCATTCTGCTATTGATCAATATTTAGTCATTTGCTATAAGTTTATTAGCAAATACAATTTTTTAATTATAATATTTAGTTCTTTGCTGTAATTTGCTATGGTTTTGTTATAGTGTTGGCAGAGAATATATTTGTACATACATCTTTATGTGTACATGATAGAGATATTTCTGTAGTATATATTCCTAAAAGTGGAATCATGGAATTTAAGGGAGTGAACACTTAAGATTTTGATGAATATTGACAAATTACCCTTCAGAAAGGTCATACCAATACTGTATGAGGGTGCCCACTTCTTTACACCAGCACTACCATTGAGTAAACTCCACCTTTAAAATTTTTGCTACATTGATAGACATTGTAGTTTGCATTTCTTTAATTATTAAACATCTTTTTGTATTTTAGCCATTTGCATTTGTTCTTCTCTGAATTACCTATTTATAATCTTCTCTTCCCTATTATGCTATGTATCTTTTAATATTGATTTGTAGGGATTCTTTATATCTTAAATTTTTTTTATATATAAAATCTTTTTTCTTTTTCTTTTTTTTTAGTTTGCAAATATTTTCTTCTAGCTGGTCACTTCCCTTTAAAATTTTGTTTATATGTATGTCTCACGCCATAGAGAAGTTTAAAATTTTTATGTAGTCATTCCTGTCCATCTTTTTTCATTAAAAAAGCTCTTTATGATTTGGAAGTTTAATATCATGTTTCATGAAATCCATGGAAGGGGCTCTGGCACTGGTCATGGCTGGGGGATCTTTAATAACTAATCCATGTAGTCAAGCATCTGATAATCTACGACATGCCAAGCACCGTGATGAATGCTGAGTAGGATACAGTCCCTCCCCTCAAAAAGCTTACAGTCTATTGTGGAACATGGACACTCAAAGCCATTTATAATCTAGAAGGTTCAGTGCTACGTTAAGAATAAGTGTTGAGTGCTGCTGAGGGAAGACTTAGTAGGGCATTTAGCAAAGCCCTCTCTGGGGTGGCAGGGATGGAGTTAATGGGGAAGAATTCCTAAATGAGCTATATTTTCAGTGGGGCCCAGAGGAGTGAACTGGAGCTAGAGGGAAAGATGTTGATGGCCTATTAGAGTGACTGCATCAGATGGGTCTCAATTTATCACTTTAGGAGACCCCAAGGCATTTCTGAGCCTTGGAATCCAACTCCTGGTGTTTCAGGAAGCCCCAGGTGAAGCCACACGCAGCTCTGTATTGACTAGAGCCTCCCCAGTTACAGACTTGCTTGTTATTTACCTCCTATAGTCCCTGTTTCCTAATCTGTAAAATAGGATTAGATATGAATAGCTCCCTCACATATTTGGGACAATTCAACTATATAACAAATGGAAAGCTCCTTGCACAGTACCTGCTGTACAACAGGTAAAACTTAATTTATCAGCAATAAAATTTTATTTCTCTATCTTCCCCTGAACTTCACCTAGAGTAAATTTTCTTCTGGTCATTTAAAGAACTCTTTGATAGATAAAGAAATAAGCCAGTGAATTTGTTTAAAAAGTGATCTGTAGCCTGTCACTGATGGGTTATGTTAAAAGAGCTTGTGAATTTTAAAAATTAGGGTTTTATCTCCCACAAATATGAGATATAGCTGGCGTTAAGTGTCTCCACAAAAAAGACAAAAACATTAAAATTTTCTTCTTTACATGAAGTCAGCTGCTCCTCTTTTCTTTATTTATTACCCTCTGCTTTTAAGCAGGACTCTGTTTCTGTTATTTGAGAAATGTATGCAAATTACTGCAGAGGCTTTGACAGATCTCTCTCTCTTCCCACACCTTCCTCCCCAACCCCGTCTCTCATGCGTGTGTACACACTCTTGTGTGCAGGTGTACATTTGGCAATCGTGGCAGGATGACTTACTGAAAAATTGATGTGCCTTGTTCTGTGTTTTGCCTTCCCCAATTTAAAGAAAACGGTGGGCTTTCTCCCTCTCTCTCTCTCTCTCTTTCTCTCCTCAGTTTTAGAGATTTTACAGAACCCTAAATAAATGCTACTGCTTGTGAGCAATCTCTTTTTGTGTTTTATGAGAAGTAAGGCTCATTGAAGATGCTTTCTGAAGTTGTCTCAGAGAGAGAGGCAGGACAGCAAGTGCCTTGGAAGCAGAACAGCAGGAGCAACAACGAGGGACAGTTTCTAAATCAGAAACATGGTCAGAGGCCAGCGGCTTTCTTAAGTGATGGTACCCGGGCCTACACGGTGAAATGTCCCAGCAAGACCTCAGATGGCAAAAGCCTTTGAGACACCATTGGGGAGGGCAAGAACCTAGCTGCAGAACCTCTCTTTGTAAATGATCTCTGTTACCCCTTGGAAAAGTAAAGTCTACCCACCCATAGGGAGGCCTCAGGGATCAGAACAGTGAGAAGACTGGCAAGGACCAAGGGGCCAAGACATTTTGAAAACCAGTGTCATGCAACAGATTCTATTTTCTGAAGATGATCTGGACAATATCTCCCATTCCACCTCCTCTTCTCCAATGTGGCCCTGTCACCCCCATTAAAGGGAGGGGTCTTATTTCTCTCTTCTTGAATCTAACTTGGCCTAGAGATTTGCATGTAACCTGAAGAAATCTTGCATCTTCTGTTCTGGTCTTTTGCAAAGCTGGTTCTCTAGACACTCCTTACAGGGAAGCTCTGTCTCAGAATCTAGCCCAGGTGCCAGACTTGCAGGTGAAGAAGCCTCCAGAGGATTCCAGCCCTCAGCCATACAAGTCTTCCCATCAGAATCCACGATCATTGTGGGGCAGAGACATGCCACGCTCTCTTGGCCCTGATTGACTTCCCATCAACAGAATTCATAAGCATAACAAAGTGGTTGTTTTTTTTATGTCACTAAGTGTTATTTTATGTCACCATTTAAAAAATATCTTTATTGAGGTATAATTTATATACCATAAAATCACCCATTAAAAGAAAACAATTCAATGGGTTTTAGTAAATATAAAAAGTTGTCACCAAAGTCAATTTTAGGACAAGTCCATCACCCAGAAAGTCCCATTGTGCTTTTTGAAGTCAATTTTCACTCCTAATTCCAACCCCAGGCAACTTCAGATCTGTTTTCTGATTCTGAAGCTCCTCCTTTTCTAGAAATTTCATATAAATGAAATCATATGAGTCTTACATCGTTATGTTTTAGGATAGTTTGTTATGTAGCAATAGATGGCTAGAAAAATTCCCCTCCCTTTTTAGCAGGTATTACATGAACCCTTTGGACCATTGTGCCCCGGAGGAGGTGAAGGGCACCCTAATAAAGACTGAGATTGAATCCCCCTTTAAGCTAATTTAATCAATTTAAAAGAAATTAGCATGTGATGGTTTATCCGAGCTGGTAGAATAACATTCATTCATAATATGATAACATCAAAATGCTGACTCATTTCTAGAGCAGTATCTAAGAATTCCATATATTTCCAGGAAAGACAAATAGCCACAGAATATGATTAGCAGAATAGCTGCCCCTTTCCCCACCCCATGAGCTGCCTATACATGTAGAAAATGCAACAATTCTTTAACCACCATCTTTCTTGTGCCACCACAGATCTGTTGCTTCATTTCTCTATTTCAGAGTTGTACATGGAAATGAAAGTCACTGTACCAAGTGGGAAGCTATTGTGCTTCCATATCTTCAATGAATTCTAGACTTAAAATTCCTTAGTGGCCTGAGAACTTTATATTTTTATTCTTTGCCAACTTAAATATCAAGACGTCTGAAAGAAAGGATTGCGTAGGCAAATGAACTGCTACTGAGATGTTCCTTATTTATAGGACAGTGATGATAAACATCAGAGAGATAAAATATATGGGAAAAGGAGTGAAGGAAAATAGAGGTGAACTCAGAAAAGTATCCAAGAAACCTAGAGGCAAAGATAGGAAAGATCAACAGAAGACACTTATTCTGTCCTCACCTCTAGTTGGCATGCATGGACTCTAGCATACACAAGTAAATGCACAGGTAAATGGAATTCTTTCCAAAACTTCCAGGGAGGGCACTCATGCCTTCTCTTGGTAACTCAATGTTATCTAAAAACAATAAAGAAAGAATATTATTGACAGGGGCTATGTTCTTTGTTTAATGGAACCCTCATTTCTCAAAGTGGTTTGAGTCTAGGTAATATTTTTGTTGGTCTCTGTCAGATGCTTTAGTGTTGCCTCATTGAAATTACAATTTTTTTTGTTGTTGACCAATGTCAAGAAGACCAATGTCAAGAAGCTATCCCCCTATACTTTCTTTGAGAAGTCTTACCATTCCATGTCTTACATTTGAGTCTTTAATCCATTTTGAGTTGATTTTTGTGTATGGAGTAAGATATGGGTCTAATTTCATTCTTTTGCATGTGGATATTGTTTTCCCAGCATCATTTGTTGAAGAGCCTATCCCTTCTGTATTGTGTACTCTTGACACACTTGTTGAAGATCAGTTGACCATATATGCATGGGTCTATTTTTGGGATCTCAATTCTATTGTATTTGTCTATGTGTCTGTATTTATGGCAGTACCATACTGTTTTATTTAATGTAGCCTTGTAATATATTTTGAAGTTGGGAAGTGTGATGTCACCATCTCTGTTCTTTCTCAAGATCACTTTGGCTATTCAGGGCCTTTTGTGATTCCCTATGATTTTTTTTTCTATTTCTGTAAAAAATGCCATTTGAATATATATATATATATATATATATATATAATTTTTTTTTTGCGGTATGTGGGCCTCTCCTGTTGCAGAGCACAGGCTCCGGACGTGCAGGCTCAGCCACCATGGCTCACGGGCCTAGCTGCTCCATGGCATGTGGGATCTTCCCGGACTGGGGCACGAACCCCTGTCCCCTGCATCGGCAGGTGGACTCTCAACCACTGTGCCATCAGGGAAGCCCACCATTGGAATTTTGAGAGGGATTGCACTGATTCTCTAGTTTGCTTTAGGTAGTATGGAGATTTTAACAATAATAATTCTTCCAATTCATGAACATGGAATGTGCTATGATCTGAATGTGTCTCTCTTCCTTCCTTCCCGCTCAATTCATATATTGAAATCCTAACCCCAAGTTCATGGTATTAAGAGTGAAGGTCCTTGGGAGGTGATAAGGTCATGAGAGTGGAACTCTCATGAATGGGATTGGTGCCCTTATATTTATTATTATTATTATTTTTTGGCCACTCCGTGAAGCTTGTGGTAAATTAGTTCCCTCACCAGGGATTGAACCTGGGCCCTCGGCAGTGAGAGCACAGAGTCCTAACCACTGGACCACCAGGGAATTCCCAAGTGTCCTTATAAAAGAGGCCCTGGAGAGCTAGCTTTCTCCTTCTACCTTGTGAAGACACAGTGAGAAGTTGACATTCTGCAGCCCATAAGAGGGCCTTTGCCAAAACCTAACCATGCTGGCACCCTGATCTAGGACTTCTAGCTTCCAGAACTGTGAGAAATAAATTTATGTTGTTTATATGCTATCCAGTTTGTGGTATTTTGTTATAGTGGCCTGAAAGTACTAAGATAGGATGTCGTTCCATTTATATGTGTCTGCTTTAATTTCTTTTATCAGTGTTTTATAGTTTTCAGTGTACAAAACTTTCACGTCCTGGGTTAAGTTTATTTTTAAATAGAAAAAAAAGAGAGAAGTCTCAAATACTGGGAATAAAAGAGGAGACATTACAACTGATGCCACAGAAATACAAAGGATCATAAAATAAAGTTATGAACATTTATATGCTAACAAATTGGATAACCTAAAAGAAATGGATAAATTCCTAGAAATATACAACTTACCAAGACTGAGTCATGAAGAAATAGAAAATGTGAACAGACCAGAGATTGCAATAGTAATAGAAAAAACAAAACAAAACAAAACTTCCAAAAAGAAAAGCTCAGGACCAGTCTTCACTGGTAAATTCTACTAAACATTTATAGAAGAATTAATGGCAATCCTTCTCAAAATCTCCCAAGAAGTTGAAGAGGAAGGAAAACTTTCAAATTCATTCTACAAGACCAACATTACCCTGATTCCAAAACCAGACAAAGGCAGTACTATATATATATATAGGCCAATATCCCTGATGAACATTGACGGAAAAATCCTCAACAAAACTCTAGCAAACCAAGTTCAACAGCATACTAACAGCATATTAAGAAGATCATACACCATGATCAAATGCAATTTATCCCTGGGATGCAAGGATGGTTCAACATACACAAATCAATAAATGTGGTAGGCCACATCAACAAATAAAGGATAAAAATTATATAATCATCCCAGTAGATGAAGAAAATGCATTTCACAAAATTCAACACCCTTTTATAATAAAATGGTCAACAAATTAGGTATAGAAGGTGTGATATGGTGATTTATAATAAAAATATGTACAGCATGGTGACTATAGTTAGTAATACTGTATTATATGTTTGAAAGTTGCTCAGAGAGTAGATCTTAAAAGTTTCCATCACACAAAAAATTTTTGTAATTATATGTGGTGATAGATGTTAACTAGACTTCTTGTGGTGATCACTTCACAATATATGCATAGATCAAATCATTATGTTGTACACGTGAAACTAATATAGTGTTCTATGTCAAAATATTTTTTGAATGGATTCTTACAAAATGCAGATCAGTAACATTTTAAAATATGGTTCTGTTGTTTCTCCATTTTAAGGAAGAAAAAAAAAGAAATACATATTTGGTCTTTGTCCCTGTTTCTGGCATAGAACCCCTAAAACACTTGGAATTTCCTGTGATGAGAACAATAAGGTAAGTTTTGTTATGTTAATCAGGTGGCTTTTGGAAGGCACCAAAGGATGAGAACTGGTTGTCAGTGGAGCCAACCATGCAGTAAGAAGGTCTGAACTTTCAAACTACCCCCCAACCCCAACTACCTCCACCTCCAGGGAGAAGAGAGGGGCTGGAGATTGAATCCAATCAACAAAGACCAATGATTTAATCAATTATGCCTATGTAATGAAGCCTCCATAAAAACTCCAGTAGATGGCCTTTGGGATCTGATGCTATCTCCAGGTAGATAGTGTCAGAATTGAGTTAAATCGTAGGAAACCCAGCTGGCATCTGATAACTGCTTGTTGGTGTGGGGGAAAGCCCCACACATTGTAATTGAATGCAGAATATTAGAAGGAATGTAACTTAACACAATAAACACTGTATATGAGAAACCCACAGCTATTGCCATGCTTGGCAATGAAAAACTAAAAGCTTTTCTTCGAAGATCAAGTACAAGACAAGGGTGCCCACTCTCACCACTCCTATTCAACATAGTACTGGAAGTCCTAGCTACAGCAGTTAGACAAGAAAAAGAAATAAAAGGCATTCAAATCATAAAGAAAGAAGTAAAATTGTCTCTGTTTTTTGATGACATGATCTTATATTTAGAAAACCTTAAAAACTCCACCAAAAACCTCTTAGAGCTAATAAAAGAATTCAACAAAGTTACAGGATACAAAATCAACATACAAAAATCAGTTGTGTTTCTGTGCACTAACAGAAAACTATCTGAAAAGGAAATTAATATAACAATCTCATTAACAATAATATCAACAATAATAAAATAGAATAATCTTAAGTCTTGCCTTTATTAACATGTTTATGAAGCACTAGGATGAAGTCTGCTTGCCACTTTTACACATTACTCTCAGCTAGTGTGGATCACATCAGAGATGCCCAGGAAGCTCCAGCATGACCCACTGAAGTGGACTAAAGCTCAAAACTAGGGAGGAATTGCTCGTCATATACGTGTGTGACTCCTGGCTGGTGTTCACTCCAGGACAGTGACATCTCCTCCAGGAGTGGCCAACATCATGCCTGTCTTGAGTCTGGTCATAATCCTGTCATCTGTGTTCTGATTCTGCCATGCATTTCCTGGACCTCACCATTTGAGCCATATACAACTGACATCAGAGCTCTCAATAATATTGGAGTTATCAGTCTCTGTCTCAAATCGCACAAAGTTTAGTGTTTCAAAACACAGAGATTTTCTGCTTTTAGGACCCACTATTATGTAACTAACATCTAGTCTAGCTATTTCTCTTCTTATTTGTTATTGTATAAATTTATGCAATTCTGTTTATTCATTTCTGAGCCACTCCTCCAAGTGAGAATGTTTTCTGCTTAGATATGACCTTAAAAAAGTCCTGGGAGAGGATGAAACTCAATTACCTAGTGTCAGGTTGAAACAGGAATAATGTAAACTAAATACTCTTAGAAATTTTCTCATTATTCAAAAACTCTTTTTTTTTCCTCAGGTCATTTTTTATAATTAACTCTCTTATAATTCGAGGGCATTTTGGTTGAAAAAATGAAGTTTAAAGTGATGTGATGGTACAACATATCCACTTTGCATGTCACTCTTGATTTTTTCTCTCTCTACATACAGGACTCACTTAGGTTGCTGAGGTTAATTAGCAAACAAGAAAAGAAATGAAAAGGAAAGAGGAAGGCAGCAGCTCCTCTGACAATCATGGTAGTTTGGATTCATGTGCCCCACTTGCTAAGATTGCTGGAGATGAGCTAGGACACACGTGGTGGTGTCAGATCGGACACCCTGAACATTATCAGTTAACCTTTACTTAGGTGGTCTTAGGTGCCTTTGCCTTTTATTCTTTGGACTCATCTGTGTTCTTTGCTGTTGGTTGAAATATTGTTTTGTACCTGAGCCAAATCCCATCAAGACTTCTTTAAAAATAATAAGTTACAGTCATGTTCTTAAAAAAGGAAAAAGAAAGGGCTGATCAGTAAAAATGATATGGAGGGGAAAATTGGCACACACATGTCAAGTGATTTAAACCCCTTAGCAAATGAGGGCTTCCTCCTTCAGGCACAGACCTTGCATAGTATATTTAATTGGGAGTTTGGCAGGCAATCCAAGCCAGAAAGAACCCTGTGGGAGAGGTGTGTGTGAGAAGAAGGTGTGAGGGGGCAGGCTGAATCCCTGAGCAGTCTGGATTGCAAAGGTCTGCAGGCAAAGGCACCTCTGCTTTCAACAAGAACCAATTAGAGAGAATGACAAAATCCGCATCACTGCTTCCCAACTCATCAATTCCTGCCACTGGAGAATGCAGAGTTTGTTTTCTGTATCTTAGGTCCCAGGCAACAGTGTGCTTGTAGCTTCTGGGGCCACTGCTGTGGGAGGTGGTACAGTTGAGATCTGGGTGAGGCATCCTTGTAACGGAAGGTGGTACAGCCATAATGTGTGGTGTAGAAGGGACCTCAGAGTCCATGCCAATCAACCCTCACATTTTGCATGGGAAGAAAGTGATGCTCAGAAACTCTGACCTTTTTTGAGAATGGAACTCACAGTGACAAAGCCTAACGGCAAAGCCCAACATGAACCTCAAGCCTCCTCATTCCAAGGCCACGCTTTCCCTGGTCCTGTCTAAGCCTCCTGGGGTGTATATGAGTCTGCTTGGGCTGCCAAAACAAAATACTACAGGAAGGGTGTCTTTAACAAGACATTTTATTTCTCACAGTTCTGGAGGCTGGGAGTCCAAGGTCCAGGTGTCGGCAGGGTTGGTTTCTCCTGAGGCCTCTCTCCTTGGCTTGCTGATGGGCACCTTCCTGCTGTGTCCTCTCATGGTCTTTCCTCTGTGTGTGCACATCCATAGTATCAGTGTGTGCAATTTCCTTTTCATGTAAGCACAGCAGTCAGAATGGATTAGGGTTCACCCTTACGGCCCCATTTTCGCTTAATCACCTCTTTAAAGGTCCTGTCTCCAAAGACAGTCACATTGTGAGGTATTGGAGGTTAGGGCTTCAACATATGGATTCTGGGGGGACACAGTTCAGCACATAACAGAATGTGACAAGGGCCATCAAGACCATGAGAAGGAGATCCCGGCCTGTCCTTCTGTTGCTTCCTTGCAGTCACTGACTCAACGTATAAGCAGTCACTCTGTATCTCCAGCCTTATTTCATTGTCATTCTTTTGCCCTGGAGATGAAGTTGTTTCGCAGTCATAGATCATTCGAGGCTACCCAAATTCCGCAAGGGGGATGATGTTGGCTCTCAGTGTTAGCTACTGATGGCAGAAATATATGGTGGAGATCTAGCATGAGACTATAAGATGTGGTGGTCTTTAAAACTTGCTGGGATGCCCCAGAGAGAAATCCTAATTTCCAATCCTAATTTCTCTGTATTTTGTACATACTTTTTTCTTTCCCTCAGGAATTCACTTCATATAAATTTGCTTTGAGTCATGTAACATTTCTTTATAACGTTCTTTCCTTGTCATCATGAGCACTATCATTTCCCTCTGTATTTACTGTACAATTCATACACCTCCAAGAAAAACAGTAGTTACAGAGGCCAGTGAAGTTCTGTCCACAAGGGCAATTTAGGATTATAGCTGGAGTGGAATCTTAGCATTCACATCTCGGCCATGACTGGACATCTGTGCTCAAGGTACAGAGAGTGAAATAAGTTTTCTTCAAAGAAGACAAATGTTTGTAGAAGAAAAGGAGAAGCAGCAATACTTTTAGAGAAAACAATAGCACCCGGACGGATTAGATGCCTCTGATAGTAGAGTTGCCTCTGGATTTCTAGCAGGAACACTAATCTTTTCACTCTGAGAGTCTTAGGGTGCAGTTTTTTACCAGGGTGAACTAGCTCTGACACTGACAGTGACAGAAGCATGGGGATCAGGCTGCTTTGTCATAAATGAATACAAACCTCAGTCTCCAGGCCACTGAAGTGGCAGGGTTGACCAGCACCATGCTTCGGACACCCAAGGCCCTCTGCATCCAGCCGCCAGACACTTTCCTGCCAAAAGGAGTGGCTGCCGGTCTTAATGGGTTCAGGGTAAGGCGCTGTATCCTCTGAGGCTATCCAGATCCTCTCGAGGCCAACAGTGTTTGGTCAGAGTAAGGAAATCATTGCCTCTCTTAGTTTTCAAAACACATCTGTGTATTTGTGTATACGTGTTTGATTTTTATTTCAAGATACAGCCTCAGCTCTTCGACTTCACAGTTGTGGGTGGTTAGATCTGATGTTAGGAGATACAGCTAGAGACACACAGAGGGCAGCAGATGGCCACGCTCTGCTCTGGCGGGGCTCCTGCACTTTTAGCTTATGGCCTGACATCCCTGCCAACCTGTGGCTCACCACCTCTGGGTTCTGGCCTCTTTCTCCCTCCTCTCCTAAGGCAGTGACTACGAGGACATAAGAATAGCTTCCACTTGCAGTGTGGATGTGGATGTGTGTGGATAGATACAAGGCACGAGGGGGACAGAGGAGGCACCTTCAGGGCCTCACCCTCCACTCTTGTTTCAGAGCCTCTGGGGAGGGGACTCGATTCTGCTGCTCTGTGTCATGGTCCTGCTTTGTAGCTTACTGGCTCTCCAGGACCTCATTCACCCAGCTGATTTCACTTTCCTCATTTGTGAAATGAGAGATATCTCTGCCATGCCTGTCTCACAGTGTTGTGGTGAAGACTAAATGTGTTTGTAATTCGGGAACTGTGTAATATATTTGTGTATGTGCATATGTATATATGTATGGATGCTTACATGCACAAATAATTAATGTATGAATATAATGTGTATGTATGAGTTATTCTTACATTAATGAAAGACTAAGATAGGGGAGAAAAGTTTGAGTTTATGATTTAAATTCCAGAAAGATCCAACGTCAGGGGGAGGAGGAGGGCGCAGTAAATGTATGACGTGAGGACTCAGAGGGTGGAAAATGTGTGGCCTGTGAATTGTCGCTAGTGTTTTTCCAAAAATCACATTCATTGACATCTAGTATTTAAAAGATGACATGTTTCCCTGATGAAAGAACTATGGTTAACAGTTGGTTAGAAATATCAAAATATGCACTTAAGTGTGTGCCTCTGGTGTGCTTCCAGAGGCCTGTCATCCTCCTCTGCTTCTCACCCCTTAGAAAGACAGCAGCGAGTATTCCAGAACTATCTGGAGAAGTACTTATTTTTTCTAAATTAAGTTTATTTCTCCTCTCCATCCCCACCTTTTAGAATTTAAATTTTAGAATTTAATTTACTTTTTGGATTTTAGAATTTAACTTTGGCTGGCTGGGTCGTGCAGGCTGTGCTTGTCTGTGGGGCTTGGGTGGCCTGTGAGCAGCTGGGGGTCAGGAACCACCAGGTGGCGCCCATGCTGGGGGGGGTGGGCGGCTGGTCGGACTCACCTTAACATGGTCTCTGTCCAGCCTTGACTGTGCTTCAGAATCCACCCAGACTCAACGGAAGGAGGACACGGCTGTTTGTGAATGAGGTCAGTGCCTGCAGTGAGACTTCTAGAAAGGATGCAGAGTTGATGTGGACTTCCTGGTGATGGAGGGTCACTGGGCAGCCCAACCTGGAGAGAGCCATCCAAGCTGGACGGGTGTCTCTAAAAAAGAAAAAGCTCACAGGAGTTTCTGTAAGCTCTACTTTGCTTTGTGGCTGTTGTTTTGTTTGTTTTTAATAATATCCACCTCGATGGGCATCTCTTTCTTTGCTTTTCCCTACTTGAATATGGCTTACTATTATGTCTGATTTAATAATTTCCTCCTATGCCTAAAGAAGAACTGTGGTAGCTGACTGAGACATTAAAAGAGAATAAAGTGAATAAATGGGAAGAGAACTGGTAGTGAATGGGGAGGAGAATGAAGATCCAGTTAAGACTCAACGTGCACTTTTTGGGAAACACTATTGCCCTGTGTTTGTGATGCTCGCATTCGCCCGGGATTCGAGGCAGCTTGATCTGGGGAGAGAAGAGGACCTCACCTAACTTCTTTGCAGTTAACACTTAATGCTTTGGGGTCCTTTACTTGGCAGGGAGAGGCGGTAAAGTGTGTAATACACTCTTTTTTGAAGATAAGCCTGGACAGTTTGGGCACAGTGTTTAATCCTGGAACTGTACCTTAAAAACCAGCAGAGTGATAAAATGTTCTATTGGCTGGGTGCCCACTGAAATTTATAAGGAATTCCAGAAGACACTTGAATGTGGGCAGGTCTGTTAAGATAGTTTAGGCTCTTCACTTGGGAGGCACAGAGAGCCTTTCAGGTTTCCCACGAGGTGAAAACTTCTCATAATGACACTAAGATATTACTTGGCCATTTTTT
This sequence comes from Phocoena phocoena, assembly GCF_963924675.1. NCBI lineage: Eukaryota > Metazoa > Chordata > Mammalia > Artiodactyla > Phocoenidae > Phocoena > Phocoena phocoena. Next base: position 31,094,435 of record NC_089224.1, on the reverse strand, counting down.
TTTTTAAACATTCTTCAAGCCAGCCGTGGATTTTTCTAACAATGAGTGGAAAGCAGATGCCCATGAGAACCTGGGTGTCTTATTAGAGAGATCTATGTCAGTTTCTAATGTATTCATGAATTATAATAAAGATGACTATTTACATTAAAAAAAAAGATTCAATGTGCAGACTTACAGAGTCGGTACATTTGGCTTGGAATTGTCTTTGGTTCTCTAGGGAGGCACCAAGCGCCTAACCTTGGACTTCCTGCTATATTGTACTATGCAGGGCCCAAGGTGTTCACAGGGCTGCTTGGTCCCCAGAGGCCTCTGCTCCCTGCTCCACACCCTCTCTCTTCCCTGACTGCTGGTCAGATGCAGAGGATCCAGCAGAGGACTCTGAGGCCCTCGGGAATGGCAGAGCCACAAAAAAGGAAGGGCATGGGTCCTTGACTTACTGTGTCGAGGAGAGCTGCCCACTGACCAGGAACACCTGCTGAAACTTTATACGAATGAGAAATAAACTTCTGTTGTGTTTGGCATTATTTATTGAAGCAGTTAGCCTATCAGATTATTACACTTCCCACTGTTCTCTGAGCAGGCTTGAGAACCTTCAGGAGCTTGAGAGATAATCAGAGTCATGTCCGTTGAGCCTGTGATTTTGGACAATCAGAGTCATGCTGGTGAGCCTGTGATTTTGGACTTGCCCCTTTGAGCCCTTCTTTCCTTGGTGTCCCAGCTCGTGCCATGGGCCTCCTTAGGGCCGATTTCTGGTTCTGTCGCTGAAGCTTCCCTTGGTCTCTGATTACTGTTTGGTTTCTGCTTCTGCTTACTTTCTTCCCAGCTAGAAGTGGAGAATGATTTTTTCCTCAGGTGACCAGAGCTTTTGCTCAAGCATTAGATATTTAGATTGCCGGGGTGTTATAACTTTTTACAGAGAGGTTTTTCCTTCCCAGCACATTCCCCAGGATATTACTTCCCAAACTGTTCCATGGGTTGCTAGCTTTGCACAAAATGTCAATAGATACGTGGGAATAAAAAAGGGTTTTGTGGTCAAAGATGCTTGGGGAAAAGATCGGATTAGATGAAAATCAGTATTTCTTTAATTCAGGGCCCGGCGGAGCTTTTAACCTTCTGGTAGAGGGTTCAGCAAACGTCAGCCCATAGGACAAATCTGACCTGCCACCTGCTTTTGTAAATAAAGTTTTATTGGAACGGGGCCACGCCCATTCATTCACATATTCTCCATGGCTGCTTTACCCTGAAACGGCATAGAAGGGTAGCTAAGACGAAGGCCAGAAGGCCCACAAAGCAGAAAATATTTACTATTGGCCACTTAGAGATGAAAATGCGCCAACCCCTGCTCGTGTGTCTCCAACAAGAGAACACATGGGTTCACACTTACGTGACCACAAATCCCTGTTTTCTTTGGGCCACCTATTAACCTCTTGAGAGTTTTAAGTATTCTTGGAAAATGTCATCCAAGGGTCGGAAGGCCTCCATACACCCTTCATCTCTACCTCCAGGGCCAAACTCAGATCCATTTCTGGGTGCTCAGGAGCTAGCATCCCAGCTTCTTTCACAGAGTTTCTTTTCCAAATCCTTAGGCCCAGGAGTCAGGGTTTGCTTCATTTTCCTCATAATCCTGGTGTTCTGAGTGACCGTGGGATGGAAATTCTGTCCCACTTTTCTCTAAGGGCAGGCCTGCCCGTGCCCTTGCCTCACAAGGGCAGGAGGGCACCGAGACCTGACAGAGGGAGCGCAGGCTGCCCACTGCGCGCCAGCCCACCTGCTCCACCAGCTGGCAGGCCTTGTATGGCCACACAGGCCAGCCTCCGGCCTCCGGGAAGGCTCGTTCCTACCCCGGGGGCAACTCCTAGGTGTGCAAATAGCTCAGGGAAGGATCATTTTAAATCGCCTTTTAAGCCTGATTTGTAAATAATCTAAGACCAAAGACAGAGCAAGTTAAATATTTATTTGAAGATTATGTCTCTAAGGAGGGATTGTTGAAAATTAGTGAGTGCTTTGCCATCCTAGCTTTCCCCTCTCCTGCTGGAGGGCATATTATTTTTACGGCTGTGTTTGACAGCCAGAACAAGCCTCTGTAGATTTAGTGGTTGTTTGTAGTGGCATTTATGTGTTTGAATGAGCTGGGCAAACAGGAGGGAGGGAGGTGGGGTAGTTAATTAACTCTGCGGATCTCTCCTCACACTTCCTCACTCCCGGGAAATGCCGGTAAAAGAACCATTCACAGGTTTATACAAAAGAGATCCTTCCCTCAACATGGCAGGTTTGGAAAGCGCAGCAAATCGGCACTCTTACCGTTGCCGACAGGCTCTGCGGAGGGAAGGTCTTGCTTCCGGGCAGAAAATCTCTATGGTGATAACTTCCTTGATGAGAACACAAGCCGCCTGGCCACTTCCTGGGATAACACCACTCACTCATTCACCGGATATTTTCTCATTACCTGATAGTTCTAGGCCCCGTGTATATACATATATGTGTATATATGTATACATATACATACACCTATATATGTCAACCGTTCTCTGAAGTATGCACAGAAAAATCAACACCAAAACTCTTGTCCCATTGGTAAACATTGGTTTGCTCACCTACAGCCCTATCCTCTCCTGGGACGCAGTATCAGAAGGTGGGCTGGGCTGGGAGTGTAGGCCGCTGGGGTCTCATCCTACTTTCTGTGAACTCGTGGGAAGTGCCTCACCTCTCTGGGCCTCATCTTTGAAATGTTGATTAAATAAAATGTTGGATTAAACCAGTGTTCCCTACACTTGCAGGATCTTATCTTAAGAATCACCTTGAGGTTCTGACTCAGTAGATATGAATTAAGGCCTGAGAAGCTATGCCTTTTTTACGATGGTTTAGGTGCATTTTATTGATTTTCTTCTATGACTCTAACAAAGGCCTGGGTGATACTTAAGACCTGAACTCTTTGGAAAACACTGTATTAGATAACCTTTGGTGTTCCCCTGGATGACACTTTACAATCTTTATTTTCCAGAAGCTCCTTAGCTTCCTTCAATGAATATCTCTGGAAAAGCTTTAATAAGAGCACTGATGATCAGTAGACTTTTTTAAACAAGAAAAAGAGAGAAGTGTGAGAAAAAGGCCATACACAAATATTTCAAAATCATTGATGTGCTATAGCTCACTGACGATCTCACTGAATGGGGTAACAGTGACATCAGGGGGGCAGATTCCCTCAGTAATAAATGGTACAGTGGCGAAATTAGGACAAGGCCACCCTACTGTGTCAGGGCCCGAGGAAGGCAGAGAGCTCATGCAGTGGGGCCATCCACCCAGCTTTTGCGCCCTGGAGGCTGCTGGGCACTGCTTAGTGGAGGCCTGAAGTAGGAGGTGGGCCTGCAGGCACCTTTTCTCTCCCTGCCCTGCCATCTGCCCCCTTTCTCATTTCCCCCAGCCCTGGGATGCTACTGCCTGTAGTACTTGCTCTTTTTCCGTCTCTTCTCAAGGCACCATCACACTTGCTCTTTCCTCCACCCCAAGATACCCATCCTCCCTCAGCAGCCCACTCCTTGTCAGGCGAGAAGAATGCGGGAGGCTTCTTTGTCATGCACACGGTCTCTATGAAGCCTCGTTCTCTGCTGAACAGCCTCCTGTTCCGTGTCCAGCTCCCCAGAAGCTCCTGTGAGAGGGCTCAAGCTTTTGGGTGCTGGTGACCCCTCCTCCTTCACTTATTGTCCCTTCAGCCTCAGGGGAGGTATCAGCTTCCTGCTATTCTAATTTCTGGGTTGCCTTCACATCTCCTGTTTGGCCTCTCAGTGCTTCTATCACCTCTGTGTTAATTCCCTGCATTACATTCCCTTTGTGTAGGAGACCTGGACACGTTTCTGTTTCCTATACTTGACCCTGATTAACCCAGCTCTCAAGGTAGGTTCCTAGGCTTAATTTCAGCTGTGAGATTCAAAGCCATAAGTACAAAGGCAGGACCTGACAAATGACTGGCTGAAACGTTGTCATCTCCTACATAGGGGGTCCCAAGTTCAATACGCTGACCATCCCAATTCTCTTCCTCTTTCAGTGTTTGTGGTGCTAGGGCTCCGATTTCAACGTTCTCTACAATGATTTCCTCTACCTCGCCCCTTACATTCAGTACATTGACAGTCCTCTTGAGGACAATTTCCCTATGTGCCTGTATCCACACCCTTATATGAATTCCCACCATCCTGTTTCAGGCCACTGTCCATTCTCTTGCCGTAAAGGACTCTGCTGGCTCCTGGCTTCTGGTGTCTCCCCACCTCCAATCTACACATATACTCCTCCAGTGACATTAGTCAAACGATTCCATTCTACCCACCACAGACAAAATGAAGGTCCAACCCATCAAGACAAATGAGCTCTCCTGTCACCTAACCCATTGACACAGGCTTATTCTCACTCATCATTTCTCAGGCGTACCTTGCAGTTCCTGCTTCCTGCCTCTCAGAATCCCCTTTCTTCTTATTTCTACCTATCTCCAAGTCTTGGTTTAATGCCAGCTCCAACCTAAAGCCTCTCCTAATCCTCCTATCTGGAACTAATCTCTCCTTCCTCAATGTGCCCCTGCGTTTCTTTGTTCAACTCCTTTGCCTCTTATTGCATTCTGCCTCATAGGGGAGCTGCATTGCTTAAGTCACCCCAAAGGTTAGTTTTTTAGATAAGGTGCTTGTTCATATTTATACCTCCTATCAAATAGTTGATTCTCAGTGGAGACTCTGGGGAAGCTGTGTTATGGTCACTCACTACCTAATATAGTACAAGTGTGAATTTGACTGTGAATTATAGCAATGCATTCATATCTCTCTCTATGTGTATTAAAGCTATCTATTTTCTCCATCAGTTACATTGCTATTTTTCCTGGAAACAGTACTTGCTTCTCTTTTTAGCCTGGTCTCCTAAACAGAATCCACAGACCTGAATGATCTATTAGAACAATTTTGCCATGTTTTGCTTATTTATTGTCTGTCACAGGCAAGTGTTAAGTTACATACTTTATTTTAATTAATCCTCTTGAGGAGGTATTCTCTTTACTTTATAGGAAAACAAACAAACAGACAAACTAAGGCTCATAGAGATTAAGGAATTTTACCAGCATCACACATCTGGTAAGTATCAAGCCAGTACCTGAATCCAGGTCTAAATGACTCAAAACACTACATTATAAAAGGGAGAGGTTCCTTACCTCCATCTTGGGAGAGAATGATGCACCTGATGAGAAATGATACAATTTGCATCCATAGAGCAGGTGGCAACTCCCACCTCTTGTTGGTTCATAGCCCAGGAACTCTGCCTTGGCTTTCCCCTGGACATCAGTGAGATTGCCCACCCTATGTCCTTTCTGCCCTTGCTCCATCCATAGTAACTCTGATTACCTCTGACTTCTGGTCTAGTTCCTCTCACCAGCTCCAGACACAATGGACCTCCTCCTTACCCCGACATGGGCACAGCCATCCAAATCCCCAGTAGCTCAACAGTTGAAAGATGGTGTGTCCTTATAAGAGATCCAGAGGATATGTCAACCTTAGTCTTCAGGAGATGATCCAACCATTAGGAACAGTGCCAGGCTCTGCACTGTCACAGGGTGTGGAATTCCTGACCAGCCTCCACCTAGAGTCTGGGCAGGCTGGAGCTGTTTGCAATTCTTTCCTGGGTCCCTCTTGCCTGCCAAGTTAGATGAACTTTGGGGCCTGCTGAAAGGGTTAGCTTTTGGGTTAGCTATTTTTCAGGGCTTTTGGATTCTCTTCCTTTCTTTCCCCTTTGATTTTGCTTTTCAGAGAGACTCTTAGCGTCTTCATTCATTGTAAGAACCCAAAGACGTTGAGGCCCGGGTGCCCAGAGGTGCCGGGCTCATTAACAGGAATCCTGTGAGTGAGGATGAAAATGTGAACACAGTAACAACGGTGAGGTGACTCTCCTTTCTACCTCGTTTTAGATAATCCTCACTGTCTTTTCTTCTGCCTCAAGTTTCTGTTGCCTTATTTCCCTGCCACCCTGAGCTTCTGTCTTTCCTATTGCTCTCTGCACGTCTCACTTCTCCCGTTGTCTTTTATCTTCTCTCTTTATAGGCAAAAAGGACATAGCTTCTCAGTGTCTGCCTGTCAGACTTCTTGGCCTCAGGCTGGAAAAGTTGTGGAGTTCTCAGGAACCCCTGCGAGGCTGGCTCTAAGGTCCCCTTCACCTCACCACCCCCCTCCCCCGGACCACAGAGAGCCACAAGAATCCTTCCAGGCACAGATCAGGTTGGACCATATTCAGGAGTCTAATTACCACCAGAAAATTAAAGAAAGGTAATAATTGCTTTTAAATACTTAACAAAGGCCAATCTCACCTCGCAGGTTTGTAAATTTGTAGTGAGAACTGATTACAAGGGAACGCTTGTGCTGCCTTCTTTGTGTTTGATTTGCAAACTAGAATGCACACGCCCCATATGCATAATTGGGTCCTCACGGTCTCTGCATCAATGTGGCGATGCAGTAGAAGTTTATTTATCCAGCGCTCATTCAAAGAAAAGCTGAATGGAACAAGAAAACTCCCACTTTGCGATGGGATTAGATACCATGGAGTATTCTACCCCCGTACTCTTTCAAGGATTTTTTTTTTTTTAAGTTTCTAAATCTGCTTGGGAAGAAAAAGTAAATTGCCAGAAGTGAGATTAGTGGGGAATATTGTTCTTAGGACAATAGCGTCTTTATGGCTTGACTGGTATGAGCTCCCTGCTTCAAAAAAATACAAGGGCTGGAGGTGTGAGGGTTCTTAATTGCCTACATCTGATCAACTGGCAGCAAAAAAAGAAGAAGAAAGAAAGAAATCTCATTCAGCTCTGATTTGGCCTGGATCAAGTCCACTTGCTAATCAGAGTTTAATGAGGATGCCACTGGCCCTGTTGTATTTGCCAACGCTCCCACTAAGGTCCCTGGCCTCTGTTTGTGCAGAGAGCACTTTCGTCCTGCCGCCCCATGAAGCAGGATGCAGGCTGAGATGGAAGAGTCCTGGCCCGGAGAAGTTAATTAAGTTTAGGCCCTTGGCATTCCAAGTCACCGGAACCCATGGTGGGAAAGCTCACCCACCGCACAAAAGAGACCTACATGGGGCTCTGAATGACGGTCCGTGGCGGCAGTAGCTGGGCTTCTGTGTGCCCCGCTGCCAGCTCTTAACCCTTGGAACTGTGTCCCCTCCACTGCACAAACTGAATAGGCCTGCAGGACCACGGGCCGCCTCCGGTGCAGGAGGATCCTGGAAGCACATGGGCCATCATCCAATGTCACTAATAGACTTGCAGACGCCAGAGTCCGCAGAGAATCCATAGACCTGTGAAGGCTCAGATGGAGGACTGATTTTTTTTTTTTTTTTTTTTTTTTGCGGTACGCGGGCCTCTCACTGCTGTGGCCTCTCCTGTTGCGGAGCACAGGCTCCGGACGCGCAGGCTCAGCGGCCATGGCTCACGGGCCCAGCCGCTCCGCGGCATGCGGGATCCTCCCGGACCAGGGCATGAACCCGTGTCCCCTGCATCGGCAGGTGGACTCTCAACCACTGCGCCACCAGGGAAGCCCCGGACTGATTTTTTTTTTAAGTTGTTTTCTCTTTGGTTTTTAAAAAAAATTATTATAAGCAAAAAGTTGGCCTTTAAGTGAGCAAGATACTGCCTTTTCTGTTTTTAATTGTGTGCCCAGTAATCTCCAAGAAGGGATTGCAGAGTCCGTGGTCTCCATGGGGATACTGGAACGTGCCAACACCCTGGAGACCCTAAACAACTAACAGGGTGTAGGGAGCCTCAGGGTAAAGGGCACACCCCCTCTTTGCTGTGTGTTTGTGTTGATGTCAAGTGAAGGTGTGAGAGCAGTGGAAAGAACATGAGGTTTGGGGCTAATGGAGATGGGTCTGAGTTGCAGGTCTGCCTGAAGTCTCTGAGAATTTACCTTGGGGTAAGGATTGAGATAATGTGCTAGAGTTGCTTTGAGTGTCATCCTCAAAGTCACATGGTAAGCATTCTTGTGTTCCCTCTAGGCCTGTGGTTCTCAAAATTCGAATATCACCCGAGTGCCCTAAAGAGCTGGTGAGTGTGCCCCAGCCCCAGAAATTCTGATGCAGCAAGATCCCAGGTGGGGCCTGAGGATCTGCATTCCTAACAAGCTCCTGGTGATGCTGATGCTGCTAAACTGTAGGCCACACTTTGAGACAAAGCCTTGGATCGCAGAGCACTCAGGCAGTGACTTGTTTTTTATTACACCCGAAACCACCTGCATTTCCAATATTGTGGGTAGAATTTATTCTGCTAAGTCTGGTAACACCTTGCTAAGTGCCTTTTCTGTCTCTCTCTCACTTGAACACCAACAATATCCCAGGTATTGTGTGGAGCACATTACACAGTCATCCCTTGACTACTCTCTTTTTCTCATCCAAAATTCCAAACAGGTGTGTGGCCTCCTCACTCAGTTCCTAATAACCTTTGCTCAAAATGTCACCTTTCTCATGAGGACTTACCTGACCACATTTTCCCAAATCAAAGTCCCACCCCATTCCTTAGCACATTCTGTCTTCCTTTCTGCCCCACCCTTTTCTTTCCAAAAAGTGTTTATCACTATTGAATGTACTATGTATTTCATTTGTCATCTGAATACTCCTAATGGTATGTAAATTCCATAAAGACAGGAATTTCTTTCTTCCCTTCTTCCCTCCCTCCCTCCTTCCCTAATTTGTGGTGTTTACTACAGTTTCTCTAGTGGTTTTAACAGTGCCTGCCATTGTAGGTGCTCCATTAAAATGTATTAAACAAATGAAAGAACAACCCCAGGAAGTAAATGCTTTACCTTGTAGAGGAAAAGGTAAGGTTCAGAAGGATAGGTAACTTGGCCAAGATTACACAACCAAGAGATGGCAGGGAAAGAACAAGAACCCAGATACTTGCAGGTCCAAAGCTGGTACTCTTAACCCCTGTGACACCTTCTCCCTCTCCCAGCATGCTCTGGGCTGAGGCTAATTTGGCAAGTTCCCTTGGAAGCCCCAAAATCCTGGCTGCCAGCATCACACAGGGCTCTGAAGGGTCATTCTCTCCTGAGAGAACAAAGCTGAAGGTACAGGGTCCAATTGGCCTCAGATGGGGAAAATGATCTGAGAACTTACTACTCAACCCGTCCATTGTTTTTGAACATCTGGATGCATCTAGAGAGACTTATCAATACACTCTCTCTCATTTGTTGGAGAGCTGATTGAAGTGTTTTCTGCCTCACAATTTGAATTTACCCCCCAAGAAAATCCTTTCTCCAGCCCATGGGAAAGCTCCTGGATCTTGTTTTATAATCCCACTGTTGAAATGGCAGCTATAAACTCTGGAGATTCATTTGGTTTTAATACAATGAGAGGCTTGTAGTAGATGTTCAATAAATGTTTGAACAAATCAATGTACAAAACATTTTTAAATTAAACTTTTTACTTTGAGATAATTGTAGATTCACACATAGTTGTACTAAATAATACAGAGCTATTCCTTGTACCCTTTGCCCAGTTCCTCCCATTGGTGACATCTTGCAAAGCTACAGTACAATATGACAACTAGGATATTGACATTAATGCAGTCAAAATACAGAACATTTCCAACATTTCCACCATGAGGATTCCTCATTTTGCCCTTTTACAGACACTCCTAATTCCCACCTGCCCCTCCCTCCCTGACCATAAGCCCCTGGCAATCACTAATCTATTCTCCATTTCAATAGTTTTGTCATTTCAAGAATGTTATATCCAAAACTGAACCAGGAAAAAATAGAAAATATGAACAGACAAATCACCAGTAATGAAATTGAATCAGTAATAAAACAACTTCCCCAAAATGAAAGTGCAGGACCAGATGGCTTCACAGGTGAATTCTACCAAACATTTAGAGAAGAGTTAACATCTGTCCTTCTCAAATTATCCCCCAAAGAAAGGAATGCTTCTGAAGGAATGCTTCTCATTCTATGAGGCTAGCATCACCCTGATACCAAAACCAGAAAAAGATATCACACAAAAAAAGAAAATTATAGACCAATATCACTGATGGACATAGATGCAAAAATCCTCAACAAAATTAGCAAATCGAATTCAACAATACATTAAAAGGCTCATGCACCATAATCAAGTGGGTTTTATCCTAGACATGCAAGGATGGTTCAATATCTGAAAATCAATCAATGTGAAACACCATATTAACCAATTGAAGAACAAAAATCATACAGTTATCTCAATAGATGTGAAAACATCTTTTGACAAAATTCATCATCCATTTACAATAAAAACTCTCAACAAAGTGGGTATAGAGGGGATATACCTCACCGTAATAAAGGCTATCTATGATAAGCCCACAGCTAACATCATACTCAGTGATGAAAAGCTGAAAGCATTTCTCTAAGATCAGGAACAAGGCAAGGATGCTCACTCTCACCACTTTTATTCAAAATAGTGTTAGAAGTCCTAGCAACAGCAGTCAGAGGGAAAAAAAAGAAAAGAAATAAAAGTAATCCAAATTGGAAAGGAAGAAGTAAAAGTGTCACTGTTTGCAGATGACATGATACTATACATAGAAAATCCTACAGGTGCCACCAAAAAAACTACTAGAACTCATCAATGAATTTGGTAAATTTTCATGATAAAAAATTAATATACAGAAATCGGTTTCATTTCTATACTCTAACAATGAACTGTAAGAAGCAGAAATTAAAGAAACAATCCCATTTACAAACTCATAGAAGAATAAAATACCTGGGAATAAATCTACCTAAAAAGGTAAAAGACCTGTACTTGGAAAACTATAAGACACTGATGAAAGAAATTGAAGACAATACAAACAGATGGAAAGATATACCATGTTCTTAGACTGGAAGAATTAATATTGTTAAAATCATCATACTACCCAAGGCAATCTACAGATTCAGTGCCATTTCTATCAAAACACCAGGGGAAGTTTTCACAGAACTAGAACAAATAATTTTTTTGTATGGAAACACAAAAGACCCTGAATAGCCAAAACAATCTTGAGAAAGAAGAACAAAGCTGGAGGTATCATGCTCCCCGACTGCAAACTATACTACAAAGCTACAGTCAACAAAACAGTATGGTACTGCCCCCCAAAACAGGCACAGAATAGAGAGTCCAGAAATGAAGCCACACTTACATGGGTAATTAACCTATGACAAAGAAGGCAAGAATATACAATAGAGAAAATACAGCTTCTTCAGTAAACGGTGTTGGGAAAACTGGACAGGTGCATGCAAAAGAATCAAACTGGACTACTGTCGCACACCACGCACAAAAATAAATTCAAAATGCATTAAAGACTTAAGTATAAAACCTGAAACCATAAAATTTCTAGAAGAACACAAGACAATATGCTTTTTGACACTGGTCTTGTGATATTTTTTTGGATATGTCTCCTCAACCAAGAGAAACAAAAGCAAAAATAAACAGATAAGACTATACTAAACTAAAAACTTTTGCACAGAGAAGGAAACTATCAACAAAATGATAAGGCCACATACTGAATGGGAGAAGCTATTTGCATATGATGTATCTGATAAATGGTCAATATCCAAAATATACAAAGAACTCATATGACTCAAAATTAAAAAAAAAACAAACAAACAAAAATGAGCAGAGGATCTGAATAGACATTCTTCCAAAAAAGGCATACAGATGGCCAACAGGCACATGAAAACATCTCTAATCATCAGGGAAATGCAAATCAAAACCACAGTGAGATATCACCCCACACCTGTCAGAATGGCCGTTATCAAAAAGACAACAAATAACAAGTGTTGGGGAGGATGTGGAGAAAAGGTAATTCTTGTGCATTGTTGGTGGGAATGTAAATTGGTACAGCCACTATGGAAAACAGTATGGAGATTCCTCAAAAATTTAAAAATAAAACCACCATATGATCCAGCAATTCCACTCCTCAGTCTATATCTGGAAAAAAATGAAAACACTAAATCGAACAGATGTTCACAAAACTTATCATGGTAATCACCTTATGATGCATCCAAGTCAAATCATTATACTGTGCATCTTAAACTTATACAATGCTGTATATAAATTATACCTCAATAAAACTGGAAAAAATAAATTTAAAAAAATGTTAGATAAGTGGAATCATATGTATGTATCCTACTGTAATTGACTACCCCTTAACACATTTCTCTGGAGACACATGCAAGTTGTTTGTGTATCAATTATTAATTCATTTCCTGCTAAGTAATATTGTATGATATCAGTACACTGCAATTTGTTTAATCATTTATGTGTTGAAGGACATTTGGGTTGTTTCCAGTTTTTTGCTATTAGGAATAAAGCTGCTATGAACATTCATGTACAGTTTTTGTATGACCATACGTTTTCATTTTTCTGTGGAAAATGCCCAGGAGCATAAGTGCTGGGCTATATGATAGCTTATGTTTAGTTTTTTTCAAAATTGCCAAACTCTTTTCCAGAGTGGCTGTACCATCTTACATTCCCACCAGCAATGTATCCGTCATCCAGTTTCTTGACATCTTCCCCAGCATTTGTCTTTCTTGCTATATTTTATTTTAACCATTCAGATTATGTGTGTAGTGATATCTCATTGTGGTTTTAATTTGCCTTTCCCTAGTCGCTAATGATGCTGAACTTCTTTTCATGTGCTTATTTGCCCCCTGTACATCCTCTTTGGTGAAATATCTGTACATGATGTTTGACCATTTTCTATTCGGATTGTTTTATTCATAATGAGTTCTAGAATTCATTATATATTCTAGATGGTAGTCCTTTGTTTGATATGTGGTTTGCAACTATTTCCTCCCAGTCTGTAGCTTGTCTCTTCATTCTCTTAACAGATTCTTTCACAGAGCAAAAGTTTTTAATTTTGATGAAGTCCAATTTTCCAATTTTTTCTTTAATGAACAATACTTTTGGAGTCAAGCCTTGCCTAGCCCTAGATCCTGAAGATTTCTTCCTAAGTTTTCTTCCAAAAGTTTTACATTTTATGTTTAAGTCCATTTAAGTCCATTTTGAGTTAAATTTTGTATAAGGTATAAACTTAGATTGAGGCTCATTTTTATGGTCTATGGATTTCCACTTGTTCTAGCACCATTTGTCGAGAGAACTATCCTTCCTCCACTGAATTCCTTTTCACCTTTGTCAAAAAGTCGAGTATATTTGTATGTCTATTTCTGGGTTCTTTCTTCTGTTCCAATGAGTCTATCTTTCCACCAATACCACATAGACTTGATTCATATAGCTATATAATGTCTTGAAATTGGGTCACTGTTTCTGTTTCAATCTTCATTTTCAATATTGCTAAGCTATTCTAGTTCCTTTTGCATTTCCATATAAACTTAAGAATAATCTTGTCTTAAATATAAAAACTCTTGCTAGTATTTTGATAGAAATCAAATTAAATCTTTTTATCAACTTTTATCTTTGCTAGGTGGAGTGTTCCAAACCATGTCTATATGAGACATACCATATCTTTGATTTCTTTCACCAGTGTTCTGATGTTTTCAGCCATTGAGTCCTGTACATGTTTTGTTAGATTTAGCCCTAAGTATTTCATTTTTTTGAGTTATTATAAATTGTATTTTTAATTTCAGTTACCATGTGTTCACTATTAATATATAGGCATACAGCTGACTTTTGTATGTTGATCTTGTATCCCGTGATCTTGCTGAATTCACTAATTAGTTCTAGGATTTTTTGGGGGTGGATTTCTTGAAATTTTCTTTGTAGACAATCAAATAATCTCAAAATTGAGGCAATTTCATTTCTTCCTTTCCCTTCTGTAGGCCTTTTACTTACTTCTTTTGCCTTATCTTACTGTCTTTGTCTGGTTTTTGTATGAGGGTAACATTAACATCATTAAAAATATTGAGAAGTGTACACTTCTCTTCTGGTTTCTGGAAGACATTGTGTAGAATTAGTGTTAATTCTTTAAACATTTGGGAAAATTTTCCAATGAAAACATCTAGACCTGGAGATCTCTTTTTGGGAGTTTTACCAATCCGATTTCTTAATAGTTGTGGGGCTATTCAAGTTTTCCAATTATCTATTTCATATTGCATGAATTGTTATTATTTGTGCTTTTTGAGAAACTGGTTCATATCCTCTAAGCTGTCATATCTATGTGAATAAAGTTGTTGATAGTATTCCCTTATTATCTTTTTGATGTCTGTAGGATTTGTAGTACTATCCTCTCTTTCATTCCTGATATTGGTAATTTGTGCCTTCTCTCTCTCTCTTTTTTTTTGTCAGTCTTGCTAGAGGTTGATCAATTTTGTTGATTTTTCTTTTTGAAAAAACAACTTCCATTTCATTGAAATTCTCTATGTTCTATGTCTTATTTTATTTCCTATGAGGCATCCTGTTTGATTCATGGATTAAAAAAAAAAGATGTGTATCATTTAGTTTTCAAGTGTTTGGAGATTAAAAGAGTTTGTACAGGGTTCTAAAATTCTTCCATTAAAACATCTCATGTTATCTAACATTGCTAATATAACATGGCCACAATTGACCAACAGTGGCAGATTTCTTGGATATGGGGGGCTATGCTATGAGATTAGGCTAAAGGGGAATCTGATCAAGGCAAAATTTGGCCTTGGATTTCCTTTCTTCCTAAGGAGATGTCTTGGATCTCTTTGGTCCAGACTTCCAGCAATGGCTGATAGGCCACTGACAACCATGTTTTTGTGGAGCCTGGGAAGTTTCCTTCTTTTAGTGATGTTTTCATTAGAGATCATAGACAAAGTGAGAAGCAAACTTAAGTGAGAATAAGGTAGTCAAAATGAAAGCTCTCTGGAACTTTAAATGCATATTAATAAGTGAAAGAAGCCAATCCAAAAAGGCTATACATTGTACCATTCCAACTATATGACATCTTTGAAAGAGCAAAACTATGGACAATGGTTGCTGGGGTTAGCAGAAAATGAGGGATGAATAGGTAGAGTACAGAGGAATTTTAGGGCAGTGAAACTATTCTGTATGATACTATAATGGTGGACAAACATCATTGTACATTTGTTAAAATCCGTAGAATGTACAACACCAACAGTGTACATTAAGGTAAGCTATGGACTCTGGGTGATTATGATGTGTCAACATAGGTTCATCAGTTGTAACAAACATACCACTTGGGTTCAGAATGTTAACAGTATGGGAGGTTGTGCATGTGTGGAGGAAGTGAACATATGGGAACTCTCTGTACTTTCTGTTCAGTTTTTCTGTGAACCTAAAACAGCTCTAAAAGATAAAGTCTATTAAGTTAAAAAAAAACCCACAATGAGATACCACCTCATACCCATTAAGATGGCTACTATTGACAAATTAGAAAATAACAAGTGTTGACAAGAATGTGGAGAAATTGAAACCACCATGCACTGGTGGTGGGAATATAAAATGGTGAGGTCACTATGGAAAACACTGTGGTGGTTCCTTAAAAAATTAAGAATAGAACTATCATATGATCCAGCAATTCCACTTCTGGGTATGTACCCAAAAGAATTGAAAGCAAAGCCTCCAAGAGATATTGGTACACCCATATTCATGGCAACCACAGTAGCCAAGCAGTGGAAATAACCCAAGTGTCCCTCAGTGGATGAGTAGATATACAAAATGTGGCATATATATACAATGGAATATTATTTAGCCTTAAAAACAGTGGAGATTTTAATACATGCTACAACATGAATGAACCTTGAGGACATTATGCTAAGTGAAATAAGCCTGTCACAAAAAGACAAATACTGTAGGATTCCACCTATAAGAAGTATCCAGAGTTATTAAATTTAGAGACAGAAAATAGAATGATGGCTACCAGGGACTGAGGGAAGAGGGGATGGGGAGTTATTTAATGGGTATAGAGTTTCAGTTTTGCAAGATGAAAAAGTTCTGGAGACTGTTTACACAACAATGTGTATATACTTAACACTGATGAGCTATATGCTTAAAAATAATTAGATGGTAATTTTTATTTGCGTATTTTACCATAATTAAAACTTTTAGAAAATTAAAAAAAAAAGAAACGAAAAAGAAAGCTCTCTGAAGCAGAAGAAAACTGACTGGCTTTGAAAGTTCGGAAGACTCCATTTAATTGAATCTGACCTCCATTGGAGTAGTCTTTAGCATTTTAACTTCTAGTGATTCCGTAAAGGTTTTGGGCGGTGGACACTCTAGTTACATTAGACTTCTCTCGTCAGTTTTCCCAATAATGTAATAGTATTTTCACATGAGAGGTACTGAGAGTGTACTGAAAAGACAGGCAAAGGCATATCTTGGCCTTGAGGGGATCATAAACTAATGCAGACAGATTCTTGCTTACAGAAAATGATCCTGTTCAGATAAAATAAGATGCAATTTGAAATCTAGACTCTAATTCAAGGTTTTAAAAAGACACTTGTCATGGTTTTATTTATAGCTTCTTTCTCAGTTCCAGCACCCTTCCTATCCAAGTACAAATCAGTCCTTCCCACATCCAAAGTGTGTGGGGATGACGAATGACACTGAGTCATTGCCTAGCTCCCTGTGAGGTAAACACAGTAAAAGTACGTTACACTAACTTCTAGTCTATGATAGAAGCAAATCTCCAGCTTCATTTTTTTTTTATCCTGGTAAAATATACATTAAAGTTACCGTTTATTTTTTTAGATTTTAAAAAATTTTATTTTTGGCGAATAAAAATGTATATATTTGCAATATACAACATGATGTTTCGATATATGTGTACACTGTGAAATGATTACCATAATCAAACTAATTAACATATGTTACCTCCCATAGTTACCTTTTTGTCCGTTCGTACCGTTATTATTTTATTTTTTTAACATCTTTATTGGAGTATAATTGCTTTATATTTTTGTGTTAGTTTCTGCTGTATAACAAAGTGAATCAGCTGTATGGATACATATATCCCCACATCCCCTCTCTCTTGCGCCTCCTTCCCACCCTCCCTATCCCACCCCTCTAGGTGGTCACAAAGCACCGAGCTGATCTCCCTGTGCTATGCGGCTGCTTCCCACTAGCTATCTGTTTTACATTTGGTAGTGTATATATGTCAGTGCTACTCTCTCACTTCATCCCAGCTTACCCTTCCCCGCCACCGTGTCCTCAAGTCCATTCTCTACAACTGTGTCATAATTCCTTATTCTGCCCCTAGGTTCATAAATGAATAAATATATGTAGATGTGTATCAGTGGGCATTTCTTGAGTGTTTCAATGCATGTGGAGCAGCTCTCTATGCCAAAGGGCATGGAGGGGAGAGATGGGGAACGCGGGGGTGGAGGATGGCAGGAGATCCTGGTGTGGTTCACAAGCTCCAGCAAGCAGATTTCTTGACTCAAAACTCAGAAGAGAGAAACCTGTACACTTAAAATCCACAGACAGGAGGGATGTTTGCAAATATACCACCATAAAGTCAAATACAAAAGTATGTTACAGTGACAAAAAAAATAAAATATATGCATTATATATTGGCCATAACTCAAGGCTAGATGCCAGCTAAAATGCAGCTGCCTGTCTTGTTTTAGCCTTTGCCTATATAGAATACATATGTTTCTGTCTTCATTTTCAAAGATGTCAGTGCTAATTTAGCCACTCAACACACAGCAATGAGAGGTAAGTGATTATTTAAAAATCATTTTAAGTAGCTTATAAGGCAACTATTGAGTTATTCATTATGAAAAAACTCATTCACATTTATACATAAATGGAAAGAATTGCGTTTCAGACCTAACATTGCTCTTAGTTCTTATTCATTTTAGAAGGTCTTCAGTGTTGTGCTTGGGTTGTAGCATCAGGCATCTTTAGCTTTTGAGGTGGGCTGAACTTTAAACATGTTTGGAAATTTTTTTCAAGCCATACTGTGCACATAACTGACAGGTAAGTCGCTGAAAAAATATTGTTGGTACTGTAAGTAATTTTAGTTACAAAGTATTTCTAAGATGATGGAATTTGGATAAGTGTTTTTAGAATTCTTACTATGTCTTTAGAGATAGAAAGGATACCTTCATGGAGCTATAATTGATGAGAGGAGACTAAAAGGGATGAGATATTTTTGATTATTTTGTATAATTCAATATTATATGCCATATTATATGATAAAGAACTATAGATATAGAAATATACAGGAGAGAGATGAGTAAGCTGAATTAATCAGAGAAGTCTTCATGTGGACCTTACAGCTTGAGTTGGATATGGTACCCTGAGGATAAAGGGGAGGGAAAACTAGACAGGGCATGTGACTAATTTCTCATTCATAGTAGTGTGGGAAAGAGTGTGTACCATGTGTACCGTGTTGTCCCATTAAGATTAGAGGGTGTGTGTGGTTGGGAGACCTGGGAATATGGTAGGATACGTAGGGTAGGGCAAGACTACAGAGAACTAGAAAATCTCCCGTAAGAGACTTGTTGGAGGCACTGGAAACCATGCCAGTAAGCGTATCAGCTGAGATGCTTTGAGCTGCAAATAATGGAAAACTTGACTTATATGGCTTTAACAGAGAGAAAAATATATTATGACTTCACACAGAAGTCTGCACGTAAAGCCTGGGTTGGCACTTTTCCCTATGTCATTCTCTGACGGGTTGTCCTGAGACTAGCTCTACTCATGGTCACAAGATAGCTGCTCCAGTTCCACACATCACATCCAAACACAGCAATGTCTAGATGACAAAGATAGGGCATCCCACTCTGAATGACTTTTCTTTAATCAAAGATATAAACCTTTTTCTAAATCTGCCTTAGACCTTTGTCCTTTCTGTTGGTCAGAATTGTATCACATGTGTATGCTTAAGGCAATTGCTGGCAGAAGGAATGCAACCCCATGAGACAGGGGCTGGAACCATCTTCCTTGAAACTGAGGGTTAAATAGAGGAAAGTGGGTCCCTGAAAAAAATTTGAATTCTCTTAGGAGAGAGGAAGGGGTATTGACTACTGGCAAGGCAAGTCCAATTTTATGTTGCTAGATGTTTATATGCTCTGGGCTCCCTCTTTTAGAGTAGGTATATAAAGTTATGAATACAAAATTAGGAACAAAAATAAATAAATAAAATAATAACATTTTAAATAACTGCTTGGCACATCCCTATGAAACATTTTCTTTAAAACCCTCTTCACCTGACAATGATTTTATATAATTTTTACAGTGATGATAGAAAGATAACGCAGTCTTTTCCCAATGTGGTAGATCAAAATATTTTTAAAATTGGTAGTTTTTAAAAATGTCTTTCAGCTTGACAGCTTGCTATTAGGAATGCCACTAAAGATTTAGGATTGTTGCTAAAATTGAAGACACTGCCACCCATTTCTTTCATAAATGAGATGTAAGGTCTCAGGGTATTTCAAGTTCTCTTATGTGTTGTCCTGTGCCTAGTGTGTTGACTAATCTTTTATTCATGACACTCATAAAGCACTTAGTTGCCAATGTCCTCACTCTAATGTATGTTGTGAGTTTTGTGCTGAATTTGTTGGTGTCAGTATTTTGTGCCAAATGATTAAGAAATTAAAATTGTTTCCCATGTGTTCCCATGATTTGAATTATTAATCAAATCATCAAATAATCCAAAAGTCTACTGGTAACCTTTATTCACAATTTATATTTTCTTTTTAATGTATTACAGCTTTAAAAAAAACTCTCTGGATGTAATCCGAATGGTTCCTAAACCTCACTATTTGCTTTAAGCCAATGTGGGTTTACCTTGCAGTGAACCACATAAACATAGTCTACTAAAACCAGACTGAATGTATCCCCAACTTCACTTCCCCTTATCAGTACACCATAAACTACCCACAGACACCCTGCCACCATTCAACAGGGGGGGAAGTGTGAGGGAGGGAAACTGGGGTGGAAAATGACAGTGGTCACACCCAATTGTGGTGAAAATATCTTACACACATATGTAACTTTGAAAGTGAGATGCTTGCTTTTTCCCGGGCTTTGGAAGGGAGCCCAGCCCAGTGAGTGGCCTGGGAGTTTCAGCTTCAGTGGCTTCACGGTAAAGGGCTCCTGGGTAGACAACCGCCAGGGTCTGCTCTCCTGATGCAAGGAGAGTCAGAAATCTTTAGGGGCAGTGAAGTGAGCAGAGCCTGGAATCTGTAGGAACCAAGGGATGTAGGAACCAAGCCAGAGCAGGGTTCCAGGAGGACCTAGACTTGGGAGTGGCAGTGGGTGTGTGGAATAGAGATGGGAGGCAGCAGACTCCAGAGGCAAATACTACGATGTCTGGGGAGTTAGCAGATGTGGCAGATGAGATCCATCAGTGATACATCTCAGATTGTCAAGACTGGGTAACAGGGAAGAAAAAATCCGACTTCATATGGGATCCATTTCTTTTACTTTAACCTTTGTATTCTATTGCCTTTGCTACAAGTTAATCTCTAAAGGGACGTTGCCTATAAATTTAAATTATACATAATGGGGAGAGGTGGTGTGGATAAATTCGGAGGTTGGGATTAACATGTACGCACTACTATACCTAAAATAGATGATCAACCAGGACCTACTGTATAGCACAGGGAACCCTACTCAATACTCTGTAATAACCTATATGGGAAAAGAATCTAAAAAAGAGTAGATATGTATATGTATAACTCATTCACACACACACAAATAATGGCCCACCTCTGGGAAATCTGCTTCCCATGTAATGAGCACTAAGCTAAAATGCCTTTGTTTAGCTCACAGGAAACCTCCTGACCAGGCCCACCTAGGAGTGGCTGCAGGAAAGAAGAAATTAGCACATCCCCTCTGGAGTCTGACCGGAACCAGGACTTTACCCTCTCCCCTTTTAGTATAAAAGAAGCCTGAATTCTAACTCAGGGAAGATGGTTCTTTAGGACATTAGTTCATCATCTTCTTGGTCTGCCGGCTTTCCGAATAAAGTCGCTATTCCTCGTCCCAAAACCTCATCTCTCAATTGATTGGCTTGTTGTGCAACGAGCAGTATGAGCTTGGACTCAGTTACAGCTGGATCAGCAGGAAGATGGGCATCACTGGTGGGCACAAACAGGTTGGAAGAGTGGGATTGTCACATCGTGTAACAGGGCACAAGGTGACTTAGTTAACCTGGTCAGGAGGGGTTGAGGCCTGAAGCTAGCTGGGCCCCCTGCAGATGTTGGAGGGCGGTTTAAGCAAAAAGTGACTTACTTGGGGTTATTCCTTAGAGTGTGGCAAAGTTGGAAAGGACCCCAGTTTTTCTGACTCCAGTTCTTTTCTTTACCCCAGGCTGCTTCCCAAATAAAATCTTTGCCTCACGCTAAGCATTCCATGCTGGAAGAAAGCATTCATTCTTGCTAAGGAGAGCCTTCCTGGGAGGTGGCTCATGGTGGGTGGCTCTTCTTACTGATGATTTTATCAGTCATAGGGAATCCGTGCTGGGCGCTAAGAGCATCCATAAGACGGGGGAGGGACTGAGAAACCTGTTGTGTTACATCTTTCTCAGTTTTCTCCCCTCTGCCTCCCACGGACACCTGGTACTGGTGCCAAAATACGCATTCTAGTGCCTTGAAGCAAAAGTAGTTCTTCTGCCAGAACAGGACTCTGACACTAAACTTTGTATTTCCCCCTCTAAAAACCCTTTATAAAATTTTCACCACACAAAATTTGAAACATTTTAGTCACTTGAAGCAGTTCGGTGATAATTTTGGATGCAGGCTTTTAAAGGAAATATTCATTCGACAAATACTTATCAAATGCTGCAATGCGACAGACAGTACACCTGACACTAGTGCAAACACAGTCACTGTTCCTGCCATCCTGGAGACTCTGGTCAAATAAATCACGAACAAACGTAAAACTGCAGCAATCAGCTAAAGGAGAGGCACATACTTGGCTGATATCCAGCCACTATGCACTTGAACTGCTGTATCAGTGTTAAGGTACTTAAGTGCATCCACATTGATTGTGGTAGGTATTTTCCTCAGATGGCCACCATCCTTTCCTTCCCTCTGTACACAAGTGAGGCTCCACCCACCAAGAGGTGAAGTCTTTCCTCGTCCTTGAATTAGGCTGGCCTTGGGACTTGCCTTGGCCAGGAGAAGGCTTTGAAGGGATGCTATGAGACTTCTGAGCTAAGGCCTTAAGAGGACTGATGGTTTTTGCTTAAATTTACTCTTTTGGAAGCCATCTACCTTAGACCCAGTAACCTGAGACCATAGTGCTGTGAGGAAACCTAGCCATAGGGAGAGGTCACATGGAGACAGTGATGCTCCACCAGGTCCCAGATCTTCAGGCACCCCAGCTAAGACACCAGACTTGTGAGTGAAGAAGCCATCTCAGACATTCCTACCCCAACACTTGGAGCAGAAAAGCCACCCAGATGAAACCAGCCCAGGTTGCAAAACTATGAGAAATAATAAATTATTGCTTTATTAAGATTTGGGCTGGCTTGTTACACAGCAGTAGATAATTAAAACACCAGTGTACCTGCTGCCTTGGGCCCCTTGAGTGCCCCCTCCCCTGTGGCAGATGCCCCACAAGCCCTGTCTCCAGCACTCCCAGTACAGCTCCCCCATGAGTTAACACTAGTCAGTTCCTGGCACAGAAGAAATCCTCCATAGTCGTCCCAGAGTCCATTCTGATAAGGCCCATGTTCTGTTGGCCAGTGTTGGCACAGTACCAGTAGATGTTCTGAATACCATCATTGGGTACACAGTGACAGTGGGATAATACAGTGGTGGTTTTTGACCTATTCAGAGGCCAGGGAAGGATTCTCTGAGGAAGTGACAGGCTGAAAGCTGAAGTATGTGAAGGTGTTAATTTTGTGATAAGGGAGAAGAGACATGACCTCAGAGAAAAGATGCAAGAGAGCTCTGAGTTGGGACAGAATATGGAAGAAAGAAGAACTGAACGAAACCCGGCGTGACTGGTGTTGACAGAGCGAGAGAGATGCGAGGGTGTCTGGACCTTGTAATGTTCCTCCCAGGGTACAGCTGATTGGATTAGAGTGTACCCTTCTATAGGCTGGCCAATGACCAAGTAGAATACTGTATGCAAGGTGACTGGCTAGCCCAATCAGATCCTGTCTCTCAGAGAGTTCAAATCAAGTTGTACCAAGAGAGTCCATTGGTCAAGAGCAGTGTTACTGCTGAGCCACCGTAATGGCCTGCCACGTCTGGGGCAAGGGATGCTACTTTCCAGTTGAGGACTGATCTCTAGAGTTTCTATAAAGCAGAGACAACAGATGGTGAACTGCAGGCCAGGTGGTATGGCCAGCACACCTTTTTTTCTGTCTGTCCACACAGGCTTGCCAGAACAACGTTTTATTATTAAATTACTTGTGAACATTAAAATATCAAAAGCTTTCAAGTAGAAAACTCTCAAATAATTGGGAATTTCTTGAATATTTATGCCACATCCCTGATGTCAACAATGGGTGGAGGTGAGTAGCAGCAGCTTGCTTTTGATGGAGTATGATTAGGGTCCACCAGTTTATAACACTTTCCAAAGCTCCCTGGGGTGTTCTCCCAACATGTGAGACCAGTGTTAGTTGCCATACATCATCTTACACAAGCCCTACTGCACACATTTTCATTACCCACCAGCCCCTAGAGGCAGTGGACGGGTGAGATCTGTTTTGTTCAGACACTACAGCTGCCATTGTAAACTGAAGACCCTTGACGTCCTCCTGGTTGTATGTGAGGTAAGGTTGCCAGATTTAGCAAACTCACCAAAAAACCCAATAACAATGACAACACCAGAAAAACCAACTAAAACTGGGCACCCAGTTAAATTTGAATTTCAGATAAGCAACAAATGATTTTTAGTATAAGTGTGTCCCCAATTTTCTCTGGCAATGCTAGGCATGAGGCAAAGACACATGGTGCATTCCCCATAAACACGTTTCCATCAACAGAGGCAACCTTGAGTGAGGCTCTGCTTCTTGCAGTTGAAGTGCCACACAGCTCATGTGTCAATGAGCAGCCCATTCCATGAAGATTGACTCAGAGGGGTGATCAGACTCAGGGACTCAGAGGCTGGGGGAGGGAAGTCTGCTAACCAGAGGCTGTGGTGAGACTGAGGTTTGAAGTAACAAGGGTCTCTGCTGGAATGTGGAGGCTGTACAGGAAATCTGTTTCTCTATTCACAGCACTTCTGACACCAAATGTGGAGGTTTTCCCCACTAAGCAATTTTCCACTTTCCTGTGGGCACCAACTGGGTGTCCTACAATTTAATTCAATTCTGACACTAACTACCCAGAGTTAGCACAGACCCTACATTTTAAGGGCTTAGTTCCACGAGACTGTCCCCACTTTAGATACCAATCCAAAGTACTGGGTTCCCAGGTTACCCGCACCTCTGACTTGGCAGCAAATCAGTGTTCCCATGACCCCTCCTTAGGTTTGATAATTTACTAAAATGGTTCACAGAATTCAGGAAAATACTTAACTTGCTGTTTCCAGTTTATTATGATGGTTATTATAAAGGATACAAATGAACAGGCAGATGAAGAGGTACACAGGGTGAGGTTCGGATGCATCCTTAGTGCAGGAACTTCTGTCCCCAAATGCGCCACCCTCCCAGCCTGCAGATGTGGTCACCAACCTTGAAGCTCGCCAAGTCCCTGCATTTAGGGATTTTATGGAGGGTCCATTACGTGGGCATGATTAATTAAATCATTGGCCATTGGTGACTAACTCAATTCCCTGCACTTATCCCCTCCCCAGTGGTTGGGGATGGTGGGGCTGAAAGTTCCAATCCTCTCATCTCATGGTTGGTTCCTCTGGCACCAGACCCTATTATCCAAGTGGGGTTTTGCATAAACTCAGGTAAGGTTGAAAGGGGCTTATTATGAATGACAAAGGACGCTCTTCTCACCTTTATCATTCAGGAAATTCCAAGGGTTTTAAAAGCTCTGTGGCAGGAACCTGGGATAAAGACCAAACACACATTTCTTATTGTACCACAATATTACAGCTGGAAGGGAGAGGATGTGACAAGGTGACCGGTTTTGAAAGAAGAATCAAGAGACTTTGGTGGCAGGTTGGATGGCAGGACAGGCTGGTGGACAGGAGGAGTCAGATATGTTGGTGACCCTTCTGTGGTTGTTGAATTGTGGCACCACTGCCCTGGAGTTTTATTTCCAAGGAAGTTGGGAGGGGGAGCTGCTCTGAAGAGAAAAGCAATACCTTTTATAGATGTGCAGATTCTGAGGCACTGTCAAGTGGAAAAGTCCAGTAAGTGGTTGAAAAGTCCATTAAAAACGAAAGCAACTAGTATTTACTTTGTGTTTACTAAATATTTCCTGTTTGAAGAACTTTATACGTATTAATTTGTTAAATCCTCATAAAGATTTTATGAGAGAGACACTATTATTTTTCCCACTGTATTGATTGAGAAACAGAGTAACAGAGAAGTTCCGTAACTGGTCTAAAGTCACACAGCTAGCGATGTGCCATCCCAGCTGCCCCTCAATGCCTTTGCCATGCTTCCTCCCAACCTAGACCCAGGGGAGTCTAAGGTCCTCAGCTCCCCTTTAAGGTTATCAAATCAATCTAGAGCTGAGTCTCTAGAGCTGTCAGTAGAATATTAATTAATTAAAAACTTGGAAAGGGAAATATACCATTAAAACCAGACATGCAAAATTAAATTATATTTGCATATACAAAGAATCAAAATGGGTACATGGCCACGTGGCACATTTATTTTGTGTCCTCTGATTAGGACGCTTTAATTTTACCATTGTCATCTCAGTATTTAGGATTTAGTAAGGCCATAGGTGGAGACAGTAGCAAGATGAATCATGAATCCTAATACCGTGCCTTTGAAGAACCTCTCAAACATGATTAAAATTATTGGCAATAATATGTTAATTGACAAATTAATACTAGCTTTGTAATGTGAATGCATGGCAATATTATTTTGCAGGTGACTGAAAATAAGCTGCTAGCAGGTAGCTCCATTTCCTTCTTCTTTAAAAATAGTGTTTATTCTGTGTATAATAGTAATGCACTTCATTAATCAGTTTAACTTAGGGTGTGTATTCTTGCTGGACTGAAAATTATTTTGTCTTTTTGGAAAGTATCGTTAAATCCATGTTCTGAGATTAATAGCTGGCATTGTTCCCTTGTTCTGGAAACAGTTTGAAAGAGAAATGTTTCATCCCTGAAGTCAGAGGCTGGTTCCAGATTTCAGCCTTCAGCCACAGATGATCTACTGGCAGAAATTGGAGAGATGGGAAATTGCATCCATGGAGATGTAATGGGGTCGCAACTAGGGTAGCAGATTTAGGACACAGGTGGACAGCTGCCTCTCCTGACCAAGCCAGCAACTGTGCTTCCAACTTCATAACAGAAAAGGGAGATGTGGGAAAGAAAAACATCTTTATTCTTGCACATGTTTTGGCCTATTGCTGACTCTGCCATAGGCCATTTGGGATATGAGAGTGACCTCAGTGTGTGTGCAGCCTGGCTCTTTTTAACACTGTGTACTTCTCTTGATCATAAGTAAACTTGAAAAAAGCGACAGGCTGGAGAAATCAATTCAGGACCACTGTATAGCGACACTGAGCAATGAGGCATCCCCAAATCTCCCCAGTAACTCACTGCTGACACTGTGGGAACACATGTTTATTGACAACGGGGCTGGGGTGCTTTGGGTTGGATTGAAGGCAGAGGCTCTCAGTGCCCACCAAGAGGACACTGGGCCCAGGGCTCAGGGCTGTTGAGCCATTGTAGGGTAACTGACTCCTGATTCTCACGGGGACATTGGCAAAATCTTTGTGAACTACATAGGCTTGAGGTAGATGAAACTGACTAATTAATATAACGTGGCCCAGCCTGAGAGCTGTGGAAATGTTAAAACCTTTTGAATAGGTCATCTGAATGCATTTTTCTCTTATAAGTAGGTTTAAGCAATAACAGATTGGACGTTTTCTTTCCCTGTTTCCTTGACATCACTATGTGATGTTGCTTGTCAGATGTCCAGATACAAAATGAGGTGTGAGATTGCGTGTGTGTGTGTGCGCATATGGAACCAGTTTTCCTCTCAGTGGCCCACACGTGAGTGGAGCCCATGCATCCTTCCTGGTTGTGCAGCTCCAAGTACACAGGCAATGACGCGAGCCCGAAGCTGTGCTGCTTGGCCTAGAATGGAAATTCTCCTGCAGACTCCTCCAACTTCTCTTCTGGTGATGGCTTAAGAATGAAGATGGGGCTTCCCTGGTGGCGCAGTGGTTGAGAGTCCGCCTGCCGATGCAGGGGACACGGGTTCGTGCCCCGGTCTGGGAAGATCCCACATGCCGCGGAGCCGCTGGGCCCGTGAGCCATGGCCGCTGAGCCTGCGCGTCCGGAGCCTGTCCTCCGCAACGGGAGAGGCCACAACAGTGAGAGGCCCGCGTAACGCATAAAAAAAAAAAAAAAAAAAAAAAAAAAAGAATGAAGATGAAGACGGGAAGTAAGTCTCTTCAGAAACGAAAGGTCTAAGTCAAGCTTCTTATTTAGGAAAACTTATGTAGACTTGATAACTTCCTCAATGATTCACACCACAGGGGGTTCTGCTGACTGTGTGTTGTACTCTCAGCAGCCATGAATGCAATGAAGGCCAGGATTTTAATTCAAACAAAAATAGTTTGCTTTTATTTTTCCCATATGGGAATGAGGACAGGGTTGAGGCAGAATAAATCTATTTGCGAGTTCTTCCAATGAAAGTTATTAAGCAATTGATGATTTATTTTATATTCAGCCTCTTGAGTATTTAAAAAAATCCAAGCCATTTATGTTTATTTTACTTAGGAATAGTCTAAGAAAATAGTGTGAGTGAAATATTTCACTCTGTCCTTTCTAACAGTTTTATAAGCAAATTTTGTTAAATGATAGAGAATGCATGTAAGGGAAAACATTAAAAAGTGCTAGTGAAAAAGAGAAAAAAATGTATATATTCTTAGTAAAAACTGCTAAACTAGCTTTATAAATATAAGCTGTAATCACTAAATGGCAAATAGTAGATTTATTTTTGCTTGGTGGCACATATAGGACCATAATAATTACTGCCCAAAAGTACTAGGATGTATCTGTTATATGACATTCTTCAGTGGAGTAATGCTAGGGGCTTTCTGCAGCCCTTCTCAGTAAACAGAGCCTTGCTGGATAAATGATCACTTGAAGCATCTGTTCTAAGTTATATGTGCCTCAGTAACTTCTTGGTGTTTGGTTGTTTTGCAGGGGAATGAATGTCTTCACTTTTTATGTTTCCTCAGAGACAGAGGGAGAGATGGGGATGTTGTGTGAGCACATCCCAATCACCTGTGGTGCTTTCTAAACTCCATCCTGTCCCTGACAGATTGTAATATTGTAGAGCCTGTCATCCCTTTAAGGGGTACCCTATTCTCTATCAACCCCAAACCTCACCCAGAGTCAGCTGCTTGACTGAGAGAGTGTATCTTATTCCTCAGGTGTTTTAGACAGGAAAAAGTGTTTGAGAAAAATTAGTATTTCTGAGAGGATTTTTATTTCCAGAAAAAGGGGTGTATCCCATCACCAAATATCATATGCTAGTCAATCAGGATACTGTTATGCATCTTTAATCAGCTGTGGCTTCCAAATAATTCATATTTGAATATTTAGGTGAGCAGGCAAGGTCTTTGCAGAGTTTGTTTTGAGCACGGACTGGATGACTTTGCTTAAAGGTCACCATGAGAACTGTTTCAGGCAAGGAAGCTTCAAAGCTCTACTCCTGAACCATGGTAGAAAGAAGAGGCTGTAAGGGCAATTTCTCTTTTTTTTTGCATTACATGGGCCTCTCACTGTTGTGGCCTCTCCCGTTGTGGAGCACAGGCTCCAGACGCGCAGGCTCAGCGGCCACGGCTCACAGGCCCAGCCGCTCTGCGGCATGTGGGATCTTCCTGGACCAGGGCACGAACCCGTGTCCCCTGCAATGGCAGGCGGACTCTCAACCACTGCGCCACCAGGGAAGCTCAGCCAATTTCTCTTTTGAACCCACTTTTGAACATTTTGTTTTCATCTAAAAGATTGTTTGTGATGGCACCAAATCCCAGCAGTCATGAGAGAGCTATGTCCTACTGTCAGATCCACCACTTTGAATAATGATCTATCAGCTTTGGAGATTTGCACTTCTGAGATGAGAGCCAGCTGTGGGCAGAAGGAACCTCCTCCACCCCATGTTCCAACATTCCCACAGAAATGAATATGCTTTTAGTTGAGCCAGCTCAGATACAGAGGAGTCAACACTGGAGCATTTATCTGAAAAGGAAACCCTCCCAAAATCCTAATGCATCTTGAAAAAGCTTCTAAAAATCTAGACATGATTGCCGTGTAACGGCTTGCACATGAAATGCGGTTGGAAGGTTGATGGTCCAGACTTGAAGAGCCTAAATCCAGTTGTGGTTTTTGCTGAACTTTGATCTGGCTCCCTGACATATGGCATCATTCCTGGTCCCGTATAGGAGACAGACTCCATCTGTGGGAGACAGCAGGCAGGGCCGGCTTCTTGGAGGAGGTGGCAGTTCCTGGATGCAATTCAGTATCTCCAGAACATAGGACACATTAAGGGGCAGGAAAACACTTCTAGACACTTCCTTTTTGGGCTTTTGTTCCTTAAATCTTAAGTTTGATTCACCTCCACTTATAAAACTTACAAAGAAGGATAATTTAGATTCAGTGAAGACATTTTTTGCCCATCATTTTTCTCCTTCAAATGGGAAATAAAGTAGTTTCAGGAGGCATTTGAAGCAGGCTATCAGGACTTGTCCCCCACCTACTGCATCCCGCTGTGTCCTATACCTATGGAGTGCTATGTGGGAAAGGCCTCCTATTTCCTATGTAACTCAAACAAAAGGAAAGGAAAGGAAAACAACCCAACCGCCAATTCCATTTCAGTCAACAGAACTTGAGAAGTCAATGTTTGAGTAATACTTGGCTGAGTAAATCCGTGCCCACACACCAAGCTGGAGGACGGTGGGGAGACGGAGTGAAAGTGAGGCATGAACCTCAAAATCCAGTCAGTATTCCTGCTTTGCACCTGCCCCTTGGTCAAGGACAGACCCTCTGCTCGGCCTTTCTCTCCACCTGCCCTACTGAGGCCAGCTTCTGGTTCTGCCCATGACTAGGTGGCTGCAGAGTTACTCAGCGAGCCTCAGCATCTTCATCCGTGAAGAAATGACTTCACGGGGCTGCTTTGGGACGTAAAGAGGACAGTGAATGTGATGGTCTCAGCACAGTGACTGCACTAAAAAAAGGCTCAACAAAATGTCAGTGCCTACATCCTTAGGTAAAGGAGACTGTAAACCTGGGGTACCAGAACACATTATACGTAGCAGCAACGATAATTGATCTCGTGAACATTTTAATATAGAGACACAGACAAGTTCTGTGAAGACTAAGAGATGGGCTGGAAGATTAGAAGTGGAGAATGTTTGTATTTTCAAAAAAAAAAGGTAGATCCTGAAAAGGTAAATCCTGGGCAAGAATGCAACGGATCATTACACGGATGGGCTGTGACCATCTAGAAGAGGAAGCAGCGTTACGGGAATCTGGCTAAGGTCACGTGTATCCAGGATGCCGTCCCTCATGGTTTTTTTTTTAAAGCCAAAATGGGCAGAATGGAAAAATGATTACTTCAAAGGTTAGAAATGTTTTATTTTACCAGAGAGGAAGACTTGAATTCAAGCCTTTGAGACCAGCATGCTTTTTTTTTTTAAATTATTTTTTGGGAGTGTAGTTGATTTACAATGCTGTGTTAGTTTCAGGTGTACAGCAAAGTGAATCCGTTATACGTAAACATATATCCACTCTTTTTTTAGAGTCTTTTCCCATATAGGCCATTACAGGCTTTCTTTTTTTAAAAATGTATGTATACATGTATGTGTGTATTTAATTCTGGGAAAGGATTATAATGGGTTATTAATTTTAAACTCCATGAAAATAGGCACTATTCCTGGTTCCTAGAACAGTACCTGTGACAAATGACTATTTGTTGAATGAATGAATGAATGAATGAATGAATGTGTAATGAATCAGTAAGCAAATACCCACCCAACCACTGCTGGGAAAAACTGGGGAGTAAACAGAATGAGGTTTTATTTTTCTTTGTTAGGTGTGTTTTTGGCAACACATATTGCATGCTTTAGCTGAGTTTCTTTGGGAGAATTTGTGTGTGTGCACTGCAAACGGCTGTCTGTTCTATGAAATTGTGTGTGTTCTTTGTGGAGTGACTGTGTTTCCGGGAGACTCAGACCTGACATGGTGAGGACTTTGGGAAGTTTATGGAGTATGTCCTTCACTTTGTGGGGAAGGATCTATACCAACCAGCTGGTCTACACTTGGGCATATGTAAAAATGACCAATCCCTAACATACTGAAGTTAGACTAGTATTATTAGCAATCACTAGGTGTCCTTGGGCCTCGAGGGAGCAGTGATGCAATGGAGACCCTCACTGTCAACCCTTCTGAGAGTACGTGCTCTTTGTCTTGGGATGGAGAGCTGGGCCATAGAAGGAGGCCTCTCTCGGCCTCTCTGTCTCTGTCTCTCTCTCTGTCTTCCTTTTTCTCAGGGACTTTGTGGTAAAAGTCTGCACGCCAGAAAGAAGCGGGGACAGCTGGATTTTGTGACATGGTGGCAAGCCAGGAGACAGGAAAGGGGACTGAGTAGGATGAACTTGTGGGCTCGACTATTAAGCCAATTTAACTATTAAACAAGGCCATTATAAAGTACTTCCCATAAAGTATTTCCATGACTAGTCAGGCTTTTGGAAAATGAATCCAACAGATCGTGATAATCTCAGTCACTCAGCTGGGTGATCGGGTTGTGAAAAAGTGTTGAATGTTTTTCAGGAGCTTGCTCAGTGAAGGCTGGATACAAGCAGAGGGATTTTTTTTTAACATCTTTATTGGAGTATAATTGCTTTACAATGTTGTGTTAGTTTCTGCTTTATAACAAAGTGAATCAGCTATACATAAACATATATCCCCATATCTCCTCCCTCTTGCGTCTCCCTCCCACCCTCCCTATCCCACCCCTCTAGGTGGCCACAAAGCACCGAGCTGATCTCCCTGTGCTAGGCGGTTGCTTCCCACTAGCTCTCTATTTTACATTTGGTCGCATATGTATGTCCATGCCACTCTCTCACTTCGTCCCAGCTTACCCTTCCCCCTCCCCGTGTCAAGCAGAAGGATTTTTAACACACTTTAAAATAAGCTCAAGAATTTCTGTGAGTCACCAGTTTCTGTTAACCCTATGAGCACGGTTTCATCAGGAGCAGGACAGATGTGTAGACCTGCAGGCAGCATGTGGGATTGGGGTGCCATCTTGGTGAATAATCTCTTGCCCTTTTTCTGATTCTGCCTGCCCCCAGCTTCCCCAGCCCCGTCAACAATCTCCTGACGCTGAAAGAAGTCACAACAAGGGATCTGTCACTTGAGATCATACTGGTGATCCATCCAGCTCAGTTTCCTGCCTCTTGAGTTTGGCTGAGTCATGACACTTGAGCAGGAGGCAGACGCTGGGCAGCCCCCAAGGCGAGCAAACAATATTGCTGGTGTAAGTGGGATGAAAACATCGCAGCCGACCTCAGACCCGTGTGTGCCCCAAAGCAGGAGATTTAATGAAGCAAGTGGCCAGGTGAGGTCACAGACCAAATTCCAGGCATGTTTTGCCTACCCCGGCTTGAAGGGCCTCCTTGCAAAACTCTCTGTCAGATTTATAGACACATCTGAATCTCATTTTTAAAATTCCAGACTCTGGGCTTTGATATATTTCTTTCTAATACTTTTCTGCTGTGGCCTGAACACTCGCATCTCCCTTGCAATTAAGATTAACAGAAGAGGAAAATTTAAAATGATCTTTAAAATTATTTTAATAACATTTATAAAGTTGGTGTCTTAAGGTACACCAAGAGAAGTGGTAATTTGTTTTGAAATGTTTTCTTTCTTCACATGGAGTTGGTTTATATCCACTACGCTGACTTTCATATTATCTTTAAATTATTTCCCTAGCTCTTAAGCATGCTGACTGCTTCTACAAGCCATAGAGATTAGACGTGCTAACCCGGGCCTTGTTCACCAACAAGGCAAGTCAAAGTGCCATTTCAGTGGCCGGGCTGGCAGATTCTAGGTCAGATGCTGGAAGGGCCCTGAGTCCCAGGGGGCTCTCAGCTCTGGTTCTGAGAATGACGCCCTGGCAAGTGCAACTGGAAGAGTCTTGAGCCAAGTGCCAAGTCAGACGTGCGGGCTTGTGTGGCTATCGAAGGGCCAGACTCCAAGGCCCCAAGGCTGTGGGGATGAAAGGTTCATGCCTCAGGTCTCTAAGGCAACCAGGCAGCGGCTGCCCCCTTGTGTCTGCAGTGGTTCCCCCATGATGGACACCAGGCTGAGCTGTATACACACCAGAGACTCTTGCAATGCGTGTGTCTCACGAGGCCAGAAAACTTGATACCGACGTTGCCATGGTGGGATCACGTCTTCTTTCCCCCCGACTTTCCCCCTACTTCTTTCGTGTCTAGTATGTGAATTTGGGTTTATTTATTTCACATCTTTTTTTCGCTCATTATTTTCCTTTTCTTTGTGCGGCTGAATTAAGTCTGGCCACAAGAGTTATGCAGAATTAGCCAAAAAAAAAGAGCAATACCCCCCTTTCCTCTTTGTCCTTCTTGCCTTTTCCAGGAACATAAAAAATGCATCATGACTAGAACTTTTCTCAGATGACCAGAGTCCCAATACAGTGGCTGAATTTCCGAGGGATCCTCTGAAGGATTCCACGTTCCGGCACTTCTTGGAGAGTTGATACCATGCTCCCAGACTATCATGGCCTGTGTATCTGGAACGTGAGCCCAGAGGTAGCCCAGCTGGTTGAGGAGAAGAAGATTCGTGTTAGGAGTGGTTGTCAAGAGTTCAAGTTGATGACATTGGCATTTTTCTTCGGAAAGTTGCAGAGCACTGACATTAAAATATCCTCCCTGTTAATTAAGAGTTTTCACAGAACAGGGGTAAGGAACGTTAACGAGCATCACGGCACCCTGGTTGCTGCATTAATGACTGAGTGAAGGAGTCCCACAGCCTGGGCTTATTGGCCATTAGGCATCTCTGAGCTGGCAGGAGGGGCAAACTGACAAAAATCACTGTGGAAATGATTGAGTTTCTCAAACAGCCTGTGTTATTTTAATTAGATCGGGATATGGAGAACATGGTGCATTGATAAGCTGGAGAAATAATGAAGGTTGTTTCTTCTCCCCTCAGCTCTCTTCCACCCCCTTCAAATGAAGCAATTATTTCCCTGACCTCAGGAACTGCATTTCAAAGAGGTCTGAAGACAGGCTTAGGCCTGCTGCTCTGGTGAATTCTGCGCTACCCAATTACTGACCTCTGGAGTCAGCATTCCGAAGATTAGAGTCATCGGGAGTTTGCTTCACAGACTTACTTCTAATAATATACCTTCCGCGCTCCGCGCAGACACCATTAACCTGCCTTTTCCAGTTAGCCAATAAGGTTTGTCTAGGGGTGAAATTGTTATCAGCTCTCAGGGGGTCAGGCCCCCAGCTCTAATGAGAAACAGAGGCATCTGCAAGGGAAAGTAATAAAAGCGCCCAGTGAGTAAATGCTGCTAGGGCGGAAGGCAAGGTGAGAAGTCGTTCTAAGTCTAGGGACCTAGAGGCCCAGTACCCCTTTGGTGCTGAAAGAATCCCAGATCATTCAGTCTCCCCAGCATCTGAAAGCTAGCCCTGATTTTCCCTGCCAGTTCTGTTCCTATAAGCTGGGCAGGTGATATTGTTGATACGGAGCTGATTGAAAAGTTCCTGAGGACACAGTGAATCTAACCCCCGGTCCCTATGCAACGTGCCACCCTTGGGAGGATCGAGAGGATAGTCACCTGTTTTCTGTAGGGCTTAGATCCCTCAGGGAACATCCACTGACCAAGGCTGACCTCAGACATAACTGCTGTTCTCTCCCTGGCGCCAGCCTAGCCAAGAAGGCAGGCAGTTAGCCCGCCAAGAGCACAGGGTGTGAGAACGTCTGGGAGAGTGGAGTGTGAGCTGTGGAAACACAGGGGAGGGTCAGGGATGGGATGATGGTGGAAGGAAGCCTCTGGAAGCACCCATCTGAAGGAAGAGCAGAGCTGGTCACAAGGGGAGAGAGAAGTGTCCAGGCAGGGGGCAGAGTGTGACGGCAGGAGTGAAGGGAGACAGAGGGGGCTCTTCCAGGGTGGACACGGTGACTCCTTGGTATTTAGCACATAGTATATTTACATGACACATAGTAGGTGCTCAATAAATGCTGGCTGGATGACTTACTGAAGAAGGGGGGCAGGGGCTGCGTCTGGAGAGGGGCCTCAGTGGCCACCTTCCATAGTCTGGGCTTTACCCTAAGACACCTGGAAGCTGCTGAAAGGTTGTGAAGCTGATTCTGTTGCTCCTTGGACACCCCAAAGTTTCCTTCTTCCTCTGGGCTCTCTGTGTCCCTCCCCCTTCCCTTTCTCTCCATCCCTCAGCTTTTTCTACCCCTCTGTCCTTCCCCAGGCCCCTCGCCCCACCTGGAGGGGAAGTATCAGACCCCCAGGTCCTGTGGTTTGGGGGAATGCCCCAGGTTGTTAACATTGTCCAGCCAAGCCCCTCGAAGACAATCCTCTTTCCTACAGTGTCACTTTTGATATGTTCTTACGCTCAGGACCTTTATTCAACATTATATGATTTTTACACCTGTTCTCTTTCCATTTACCACTTGTCCAAATATCCCAAGTAGTTCAGGGTGGTGTATTAGGGCAGTAGGATCAGTGAGAACACTTCTCAAAGCTGTCACTAATGTGGGTAGGTCAGTTTTACTTCACCTACTCATTTTATAATGAAAGCAATGTTTCAAAGTTGTTTCTGACTTCATTGTAGGACTTTGTTCTCCTTCCCCTGATCGAGAGTCTATTCTTGTCACTTTTACAGCATACACACCACATTTCTTCCATCTCTTAGGCTCCAAAAATCTCTAAGACTTAGAGGATGACTTTCCAACTGTGCCCCCGAGCAGGGGAGTTGGTCTGAGAGGATGAGATGGGGCTGAGGAAGGCAGGCTGCAGGCCCTAGCACCCTGCTTCAACCACAGTGACTGGGCATCACTCGGGTGCTGCCCTCAGCATGAGATCCCACTGGAATCGAGGGTTCCACAGTTGAGCAAACCTTGAGAACCCCTGCTCAAGAGAGTAGCTGGAGCCTGACTGCCTGGAAATGCGCAAGGAGCCACTACAAGTCAGTGCCACCAAGAGTGC
This sequence comes from Phocoena phocoena, assembly GCF_963924675.1. NCBI lineage: Eukaryota > Metazoa > Chordata > Mammalia > Artiodactyla > Phocoenidae > Phocoena > Phocoena phocoena. The sequence goes on along the minus strand of NC_089224.1, from coordinate 31,058,245 downwards.
ATGGCCTGCAGCCTTTGATCTGGAGGAAAAGTACTCACGAGGCTGGGAGCCTTGGAGTCACTGTGGCTGCTCTTGAAGGACCTGGGATCATTTGTCACTTTTCTTTTGGGAATCCTTAAGACAAACTACCTAAGAGAGTTAAGAGATGAATCAAACGGAGGGAGGCAGACAGCATTTATTGATATCTAATTATCAGGCCCTGTGCTTTCTGGGAGTTACTTCACTTCCCTCTTTTAGAAACTGTAGGGAGAAGGTTTGGGGTAGATGAGAAACATTGATTCTAAGTCCAAGTAGTCCCGAATGGAGATCAGATGAGCCAGAAACAAAGTGACCCTATATTCCTTAATTTGCAGTGAGTGAATTGGAACAGTCAAGTTAGAAGCAATGTCTCCAAATGCTCTAACTTGTGCTTTAGTAGGCTCATTCATAGAAGTCACCATGAAACTATGCTGTGCACATACTAGAATTGAGGGTCTCAGACTTTCGTCCATAAATATCACCTGGTAGCCTGATAAAAATAGACTTTCAGTTGCCACCTGCAGAGATATTGATTCCGTAGTTTTGGACCGGGGTCCAAGAATCGACGTTTTATTATGCAGGTGAGAATCACTTTTAGACTATACTGCTAGGAAGGCAAAGTAACCATCCTTAAACCTGGGACCTGGCTTTCCAAGTTCATTTGCAACAGGAAAAGGTATGGTTGCTAATTAATTTGAAAACTGAGGTCACTGGATTGATCCATTTTTGGTTATTCTGCATTAAGTGTGGCTGGACTTCTTCAAGATGGCCCAGGATCATCTGCATTTATATTAGTGTAAAAGAAATGTTCTTCTTTCTTTTTTCTTGTAGTTTTCTTATAGCTGCAATCTCTGCTGATAAGTAACTGAACATTCCTTTATAGCTGATTGTTTTGTGAAATTATCCGTGTCCATACAACTAAATCAGTCTTGTAAACACAGTTCCCAAATCAACAAGCCTGGAGACCATCTGGTCAGACTCTTTCTTCACCATAACCAGAGCACTCCCACCCTTGTGTCTTTGTTCATTTCTTTGGCAGACGATGCCTTACTCACCCTGTCAAATCCTATAGATGCTCAAAGGGTTATTGCAAATGTCACATCCTCCTAAAGAATTTCTTGATTTGCTGCTTCTACTTCCTTTTTCTTGCAATGCCAAATGTGATTTCTACCATCTTTGAATCCACAAAACTCGCGATTACAATTCTTTAGTGGTACATATTTTTTCTTCCTTCTTTTTTTTTTTTTTTTTTTTCTGTACGCAGGCCTCTTACTGTTGTGACCTCTCCCGTTGCGGAGCACAGGCTCCAGACACCCAGGCTCAGCGGCCATGGCTCACGGGACCAGCCGCTCCGCGGCACGTGGGATCTTCCCGAACTGGGGCACAAACCCGTGTCCCCTACATCGGAAGGTGAACTCTCAACCACTGTGCCACCAGGGAAGCCCTTTCTTTCTTTTTTATCTTCCGTTTTCATTGCTCTGTTAAATTACTAAAAATGCTTATTGCGATCCTTACTGCAATACTGTTGAGGTATACACAGTCAAGAGTGAAGCCTCAGATTAACAGGTACACACTACTATATATAAAATAGATAAACCATAGGGACCTACTGTATCACTTTGCTGTACACCAGAAACTAACACAACGTTACAAATCAACTATACTTCAATTAAAAAAAAAGAGTGAAGTGTCTGGCTTCTGCATCTGTCCCACTCATTACTACAAACCTTTGAAAATATATTTGTAATATGCATCTCTCTACATACTCAGCCCTTCCTCTTAAACACACAGACATACTGCACTTTTTCTGGAAGGTTTAATCTATATTAAAGTAGGCTTCTGTCTGCTGCTCTAGCACATTCCAGTAGAATTCCAAAGAATGTTCAGTCCATCCTTTAATTTGGATTTAAACAATGTGATACCACCTATAGGTGCATTCATGAGTGGATCTCCTAGCCTCTCCGTCTCGTCCTGATCTCTTTGAGGGCACAAGGCATTCATTCTAGGCTCTCCCAGTGTCCCCACATACATATTCTCACAGATGGAGGTGGCAGTGCCACCTGGACTCTCTCCTCTCCTCCTCAGTCCTTTGACTTGTTACCCCTCTCACCCAGGCATAGGCAAACCTTTCTGTGAAGGGCCAGACAGTAAATATTTTAGGCTTTGTGGGTCATACAGACTTGGTGGAACTAGTCAACGGGAAAGCAGCCATAGGTAGTATATAAACGAAAGGGCCTGTCTGAGTCCCAGTCAAACTGATTTATGGACACTGAAATTAGAATTTCATTCTTTTATTTTTTCCCCCAACCATTCAAAAATGTGAAAACTGTCCTCGGCTTGTGTGCCATACAAAAACAGGAAGCAGACCCGTATGGCCTAAGGATCAGAAGAACCGACCCTGCCCTCCCTCAAACTTCACTTACTTTTTTTGCAGTATGCGGGCCTCTCACTGTTGTGGCCTCTCCCGTGGCGGAGCACAGGCTCCGGACGCGCAGGCTCAGCGGCCATGGCTCACGGGCCCAGCCGCTCCGCGGCATGTGGGATCTTCCCGGACCGGGGCATGAACCCGCGTCCCCTGGACTGGCAGGCGGACTCTCAACCACTGCGCCACCAGGGAAGACCTTCACTTATTCTTGTAGGTAGCTCTTGATGAAGTTGCTAGTGACTTTCTATCCCCTTTAAGGGTGGGGTAGGGATATGGATCTTCAGATTCTGAGGCCAGAGGAGGGAAGGCAGAAGGATCTTCAAGTAAACATCTGAAATGTAAAAATAAAACCAAAAACAAGATTCTCTTTCTTCTTATAGTGCTAAAAGAGTATTTCCGTCCTAATCTTGAATTAAAACATCATCATTTACTGTATATATTTTATTCTACTTTCCTCCCATTTGACTAGTTCCCTGAAAATAAGGGCTTTAAAACTCTATTTTATTGCCCCTGCATCATCCATGGAATGCCTCGTACAAATTCAGTAGTCAAACCTTTTGAAATGATTTGCTCACAAGAATTTCTATCAACCCTGACTTTCTCAACCAACTCCCTTTATCCTCATTCTACCCATTTCTACTCCTTTCTGCTGCTCTCCATATAAACCAGCAAATAGAAAACAACCAGAATAAGACTTCAAAAATTTTTTTCCAAAAGTGGACTATCTTGGAAATCAAACAAAAATAGGGTAGATTTAAGGGAAGACATATTTATCTCTCTGAACACAGTTTTACTTTTTAAATCTCAAGGCCCCTCTCCCTGGGGATAGAGGATACACACCTTTTTCACGTGCTATCCTGTGATAAATCTATGTAGTGGGTTTGTGCAGGCTTTCTACAAAGTTCAATACTCTTAGCCACTTACATGAAGATGGAAGTAAGATTCTGCCTGTGCTTAGGTTGAATGTATCTTACCTCTGTGGCCAAGTCTAAAGTTGCTCTGACCCCCATCTCCGCCCCATTCCTGCCTTCCCTGCTTTTCTTTTTTCTTTTCCAATTTTTTTTTGCGGTACGCAGGCCTCTCACTGCTGTGGCCTCTTCCGTTGCGGAGCACAGGCTCCGGAAGCGCAGGCTCAGCGGCCATGGCTCATGGGCCCAGCCGCTCCGCGGCATGCGGGATCCTCCCGGACCGGGGCACGAACCCGCGTCCTCTGCATCGGCAGGCGGACTCTCAACCACTCCGCCACCAGGGTAGCCCTTCCCTGCTTTTCTTGAAAGCAAATGTAGAATTTGTAGTAGACACTGTGTCTTTTACATATTATTGGTGTCTGAGTTTTAGAGATCACAGAGAAACATACATTGTTCAAAATGGCAGCCGGGAGAAGAATGGTCAGAGAGAAACTTCTTCCGAAGAGCTCAAACATATCTTTGACTCTGGAACCTAAGCTCACACGTCGAGGTCTTCAATTTACAAATTTTTCCCTGGTCAAAAGAAAAAAATGCCTAACAAACCTAAAGCATACTCAGTAGCCATATTAAAGTTCTCATAAATCATTTATAGGAAGCAAAGTAAACCTGCCTATCTCTTTGTATTTTAGTTCCTTAGCAGAGAGCTCTAATTCGGCTGGCCTCACATCAGCATGGGTGTTTTCCCCAAACACTCAAGATCCTCCTGCTTGTGTGACCTTTTATTTCATTTTTTTGAAATGGACACCCGATTCTCTGTCCTCTGTACAGCTACATATGGGGCCTACATGGACATTTTCAAAACGTGCTCTGCCATCACTGGCAGCATGATGACCTACTGCTCGTAAGCCAGGGAGTACACGCATGCTGTATTTACCTAGGAAGTGCCTTTCAAGGGTACATTTTCAAGGACTCATGGACCCATTTTAAAAGATCAGTGTCAGTTCTTCTGACACAATATCATATGGTTAAGAGCAGGAGTTGGCAGACATCAGCAGTGCTTGCTTGGCTCCTGAGCTAAGAATGGTTTTTTAACATTTTAAAATTATTTTAAGAAATCAAAAGGAGAATAGTATTTAGTGATCTCTGAAAATTATATAAAATTCACATTTCAGTGTCCATAAATAAAGTTTTATTGGATCACAGACATGTTTATTTGTTCTGTATTACATGTGGTTGCTTTTGCCTACATCGGCAGAGCTGAATCCTTGAGCAGATGGCTGCCGTTTGACCTGCAAAGCCCTTCACCGGAAGTTTGCTGAACCGTGGTTTAGAGCGTGGGCTCTGGATCAGACTTTCTTGGTTTGAGTTCTGGCTCTGCCTCTTACAGTGTGAAACCTATAAGTTTTTCTTGTCTATAAAATGCCATCTGCTTCATTGTTTTCTCGTGAGAATGAAATGGACTTCCTGAGATTCTCCACTCCCTCTGTTTTATTTATTTATGTATGTATTTATTTAAATCTCCACTCCCTCTAGATGTCACTGTTCCAGTTGGAAGAATTCTACTCTTTCCTGATCAAGGCCCAAGTGTTCAAATAAGAGACTTTGCAAGGTTGTGGATTTCACTGGTATTTGGATTCAGCAAACAGCAGTATCAATCCTTTGCGTTTGCTTTTCCATCAGTTCACTCTAAGGTGATAAGAAGCACTTTTACCATTCACAGAAAAGCCACGCGTTGTCTTCCATTCCTGGAGGTGGGAATTCTAGGTCTGAGCATGTGTTTTGTAGCTTTAATTCATCCTGAGCATTCGGAAGCAACCTTGTAAGCCTGTGGTCTTGGCATTCCTCCCCTGGGGCAGCGACTTCCCAGTTCCTGAGGCTTCACCTGCTGTAGGTATGCTGTCTGGGTGACCATAGGCACTAGTTTGATCAGGTTCATGAGTGCTTGTCTGAGCTGATTCCCAGCCCTGCCCCAACACAGATGGGGGCCTCACCTCCTTGTGCCCATCTCAGTGTGATAACCATGCTTCTTTCATCATGTTCTTTGGTACTAAGTTATCAGTTGTTGCTTGCTTGAACACAGTAGAATTTCAGTCTGATAAAGAAAGAAACACTTGGAAGGATGCTGGCTGGAAAATTACATTGTTGGAAGAAATAAAGAGCTGCCTTATCAGGCCTCGAGAAGGAGCCAGTGAAGTTGTGTGGATTTGAGAGCACAGAACTCTTTTTAAGATGCTGTTGTTAGGTGACTCACCCCAATTACTGTCTCTCCTATGACTTGGCACGACATTCAGGGATCTGGGAAAGCGAACCTAATGGGCCACTCACGTGGTCAAGAGGGAGGGTCTTGTTGTTGAAATCCCTCCAGAATCTCACTGACTGGATAGGAATGTCTCACTCCCACCTTTAATGTTTTTGGTGGTGATGGTGGATGGGATGGGTGGGTGGAGGGAGATAGATATTAAATTTTCTCTAAACCTAAGTTTCCCAAACTATAAAATCCTGATAATTATACTCATTTTGCCCTGTGGTAAAGATTAATGAAATAATATATAGAAAGTGTTCTATACCACACTTGGCACACAGTGAGCATGCGATGACTGGTGATGATTATCTTAATTATTGTTCTCTGTGTCAATTCCCTTTATACAACGTTTTCCCATCAAAAGCTGTGCTCTCAGAGCCCATGACTCATAATCTAGAGCTCCATTCCTGTTTCCAGTCACAAGCCACAGTAGAAATTGCACTCAAGGGCAAAGGGATTAGATCCATGAAATAATTTATTGCTCTTTAAAACAAAGTGTTTAGGTCACTGATAAGGCTGTCTGTAGACCAGGTCAACAGCTGTTTTCTGTCCTATTTCTGTTAGATTGAAATCTCTCTTAGGACAAGGCTGGGTCTTACTCAGTTTTTTAAGTTTAATTTAACTGATAATTACCGAGCATCTACCACAGGCAAAGCTCTATGGGAGTGGGGAGATAGCGGCATTAAGGGAATTCTGTAAGAGTGAAGACATCGCCCCTTTTTTACAAAACAATTTCAATGTGAGAAGAGGGGAGTTAACCTAAGTCAAACTGGAAGGCAGCTGAATCTGGGAGGGGTTACTGTGCTACAGAGACTGGTTAAAGATTTCAGTAAGGTCTGTAGTTCTATCTGAATACAATATTCTTGAGAAGATGCTACTGTGCTGTGTCTGTTGACGTAAATCAGCTTAAGTGTATTTTACTAATGTAGCTTGAGTGTATTTACCAGCCAAACTGTGGGTGCACAAATGACACCTGGTTAGTTGCCTATCCATGCATTTTACAATATAGAGATTTCACATGTCTGAGGAGTCATGACTCAGCCTCCATCCTATGAATCACTTTAGAGAACAGGAATAAGTTAAGAGGTAAACATACATGCAGGAGAGATTCATCTCTAATCTCTTCTCCCGTGTTCATTCCCAAGGATATTTATTGGCTCTAAAAAGTGTGAAATATGAGAGCATTTGGTTTATCTTTGTACTCTAAAAATGAAGCTTGCTCTGCACAAGTCTAGTATTTCCCAACAATATTATATGGTTTAGATTAAATATATTCATCCCTTCATATATATATATATATATATATATATATATATATATATATATATATATATATAATCTCTGGGGAATTACTGAAGCCCTCCCTTTTGTGGCACCACTTAAAATATCACTTTAAAAATAATTAAAAAAAATTTTTTTACCAATGAAATGATTGTGGATAGTTATTGTAATGTTTTTTTGAGGGAGTTCATGCACTTCTAGTATAAAATAATAGTAGGTATCCTTTTTTGAGCATCTTATAAAAGGCATTTTGGTTATCTATTACTGTGTAAAAAACTACACCAAAAGTTACTGGTTTAAAATAATAATTTCTTTTGCTTGTGGTTTTGGGGGTCCGGACTCTGGGAGAGTCTTGGCTTGGTGGTTTGTGTCTGTTCCACATGGTGCCAGCTGGGGCAGCTGAGGCTGTGCATCCCACTTCCAAGATGGCTTCTTCACTCACGTATCTGAGACTTCAAGTGCTCCTTGAATTCTTTCTCTCCACGTGGCATTTCATCCTTCAGGGCCTTTCCAGGTGAGTTGGGCTTCTCTCAGCATGGTGGTTTCATAGTGTTGTACTTCTTACTTGGTAGCTGACTTCTACGAGGCAGAAGTGAATATTACCAGGCCACTTAAGGGCTATGACCAGACAGGTACAGCATCACTTTCTCCATATCCTCTTGGTCAAAGCAGATCCAGGGTCTGCCTGGACTCAAGGGAGTGGAGAAATACACTCCATCTCCTGATGGAGGAGGGCAAATTCACATTGCAGAAGAGTACATGAGATGGGAGCCATCTTTGGAAAATATGATTTGCCACACTAGGACATATTTCAAATCCTTTCCATGAATTGCATTCATTTGAGCCTTTCAACAACCCCATTATGAAATAGTGACTATTATCACTGCCATTTTGCAGATGACCAAACTGTGTCCCATGGTGCTAAGTAACCGGCCCAAACAGTACACAGCTGATGAGTGGTATATCTTATTTGAACAATGAGGAATCTGATTCCTGGGCTCTTTACCACTATATTTTCTTGCTGATCACATAAGAAACATCAAATCTGTGCCCATACATATTCTTGTATGAACAAGATTTAGTAGTTGTTTTAAAGCCTCTTCTTTGTGCGTAAGACAAAAAGTGTGCACAGAGAGTACTGTAGTACATATCCTTGTAAATGTGTTGTTGACTCATTTTACGTATAGAGTACAAAATGACCTGTTGAGTTAAAAGATAAGCATATATTTACAAATTTGATAAATTCTGCCAAATACCATTCTGTAGACTCTTGTCAATGTATAATCTTCCATCGATGTATGAGAGGTTTGTTTTCCATCTCTTTGCCAACACTGAAATTTAAACCTCTTTGATCTTTGCCAAAAAAGCCAGTGAAATACGGTATATCGCAGTAATTTAATTAGCATTTCTCTTATCATGGGTGATGCTGTTCACACATTTCCTTTTCTGTGAACCACCCATCTCTTCTTTTTTTGTTTTTTGAATTTTATTTTATTTTATTTTTGTACAGCAAGTTCTCATTAGTTATCTATTTTATACATATTAGGGTATATATGTCAATCCTAAACTCCCAATTGATCCCACCACCCTTCCACCCCCTGCCTTCCCCCCTTGTTGTTTGTTGTTTGTTCTCTACATCTGTGTCTCTATTTCTGCCTTGCAAACTGGTTCATCTGTACCAGTTTTCTAGATCCCACATATATGCATTAATATACGGTATATGTTTTATTCTTTCTGACATACTTCACTCTGTATGACAGTCTCTAGGTCCATCCACGCCTCTACAAATGTCCCAGTTTCGTTCCTTTTTATGGCTGAGTAATATCCCATTTTATATATGTACTACATCTTCTCCATCCATTCGTCTGTCGAGGGGCATTTAGGTTGCTTCCATGTCCTGGCTAATGTAAATACTGCTGCAATGAACATTGGGGTGCATGTGTCTTTTTGAATTATGGTTTTCGCTGGGTATATGCTCAGTAGTGGGATTGCTGGGTCACATGGTAATTCTATTTTTAGTTTTTTAAGGCCCCTCCATACTGTTCTCCATAGTGGCTGTATCAATTTACATTCCCACCAACAGTGCAAGAGGCTTCTCTTTTCTCCAGACCCTCTCCAGCATTTATTGTTTGTAGATTTTTTATGATGACCATTCTGACCAGTGTGAGGTGATACCTCATTGTAGTTTTGATTTGCATTTCTCTAATGATTAGTGATGTTGAAGATCCTTTCATGTGTTTGCTGGAAATCTGTATATCTTCTTTGGAGAAATGTCTATTTAGGTCTTCTGCCCATTTTTGGATTGGGTTGTTTGCTTTTTTAATATTTAACTGCATGAAATGTTTATATATTTTGGAGATTAGTCCTTTGTCCATTGATTCGTTTGCAAATATTTTCTCCATTCTGAGCATTGTCGTTTCATCTTGGTTATGGTTTCTTTTGCTGTGCAAAAGCTTTTGAGTTTCATTAGGTCCCAATTGTTTTTATTTCCATTACTCTAGGGGGTGGGTCAAAGAAGATCTTGCTGTGATTTATGTCAAAGAGTGTTTTTCCTATGTTTTCCTCTAAGAGTTTTATAGTGTCCGGTCTTGCATTTAGGTCTCTAATCCATTTTGAAGTTATTTTTGTGTATGGTATTAGGGAGTGTTCTAATTTCATTCTTTTACATGTAGCTGTCCAGTTTTTCCAGCACCACTTATTGAAGAGACTGTCTTTTCTTCATTCTATATCCTTGCCTCCTTTGTCATAGATTATTTGACCATAGGTGCGTGGGTTTATCTCTGGGCTTTCTATCCCATTCCACTGATCTATATTTCAGTTTTTGTGCCAGTACCATATTGTATTGATTACTGTAGCTTTGTAGGATAGTCTGAAGTCAGGGAGTCTGATTCCTCCAGCTCCTTTTTTTTTCCCCTCAAGACTGCCTTGGCTATTTAGGGTCTTTTGTGTCTCCATACAAATATTAAGATTTTTTGTTCTAGTTCTTTAAAAAATGCCATTGGTAATTTGATAGGGATTGCATTGAATCTGTACATTGCTTTGGGTAGTATAGTTATTTTCACAATATTGCTTTTTCCAGTCCAAGAACATGGTATCTCTCTCCATCTGTTTTTGTCCTCTTTGATTTCTTTCATCAGTGTCTTATAGTTTTCTGAGTACAGGTCTTTAACCTCCTTAGGTAGGTTTATTCCTAGGTAGTTTAATCTTTTTGTTGCAATGGTGAATGGGATTGTTTCCTTAATTTCTCTTTCTGATCTTTTGTTGTTAGTGTATAGGAATGCAAGAGATTTCTGTACATTATTTTTGTATTCTGCAAATTTACCACATTCATTGATTAGCTCTAGTAGTTTTCTGGTGGCATCTTTAGGATTCTCTGTGTATAGTATCAGGCCATCTGCAAACAGTGACAGTTTTACTTCTTCTTTTCCAATTTGTATTCCTTTTATTTCTTTTTCTTTTCTGATTGCCATGGCTAGGTTTTCCACATCTATGTTGAATAAGAGTGGTGAGAGTGGACCTCCTTGTCTTGTTCCTGATTTTAGAGGAAATGCTTTCAGTTTTTTGCCATTGAGAATGATGTTTGCTGTAGGTTTGTCATATATGGCCTTTATTATGTTGAGGTAGTTTCCCTCTATGCCCACTTTCTGGAGAGTTTTTATCATAAATAGGTGTTGAATTTTGTCAAAAGCTTTTCTGTATCTATTGAGATGATCACATGGTTTTTATTCTTTAATTTGTTTATATGGTGTATCACATTGATTGATTTGCATATATTGAAGAATCCTTGCATCCCTGGGATAAATCCCACTTGATCCTATTGTATGATCCTTTTAATGTGTTGTTAGATTCTGTTTGCTAGTATTTTGTTGAGGATTTTTGCATCTATATTCATCAGTGATATTGGTCTGTAATTTTCTTTTTTTGTAGTATCTTTGTCTGATTTTGATATCGGGGTGATGGTGGCCTTGTAGAATGAGTTTGGGAGTGTGCCTTCCTCTGCAATTTTTTGGAAGAGTTTGAGAAGGATAGGTGTTAGCTCTTCTCTAAATGTTTGATAGAATTCACCCTGAAGCCATCTGGTCGTGGACTTTTGTTTGTTGGGAGATTTTTAATCACAGTTTTCAATTTCATTACTTGTGATTGGTCTGTTCATATTTTCTATTTCTTCCTGGTTCAATCTTGGAAGGTTATACCTTTCTAAGAACTTGTCCATTTCTTCCAGGTTGTCCATTTATTGGCATAGAGTTGCTTGTAGTAGTCTTTTATGATGCTTTGTATTTCTGTGGTGTTCACTGTAACTTTTCCTTTTTCCTTTTTAATTTTATTGATTTGAGTCCTCTCCCTCTTTTTCTTGATGAGTCTGGCTAAAGTTTTATCAATTTTGTTTATCTTCTCAAAGAACCAGCTATTAGTTTTATTGATCTTTGCTATTGTTTTCTTCATTTCTATTTTATTTATTTCTACTCTGATCTTTATGATTTCTTTCCTTCTACTGACTTTGGGTTTTGTTTGTTCTTCTTTCTCTAGTTCCTTTGAGTGTAAGTTTTTATTGTTTATTTGAGATGTTTCTTGAGGTAGGATTGTATTGTTATAAACTTCCCTTTAAAACTGCTTTTGCTGCAGCCCATAGGATTTGGATCATTGTGTTTTCGTTGTCATTTGTCTCCAGGTTTTCTTTTTTTTTTTTTATTTCCTCTAACTTCTTCAGTGAATGCATGGTTATTTAGTAACATATTTTTTAGCCTCCATGTGTTTGTGTTTTTTACATTTTTTTCCCTGAATTTATTTCTAATCTCATAGTGTTCTGACTGGAAGAGATGCTTGATTGGATTTCAGGTTTCTTAAGTTTACTGAGGCTTGATTTGTGATCCAAGATGTGATCTATCCTGGAGAATGTTCTGTGTGCACTTGAGAAAAAAGTGTAATCTGTTGCGTTCAGATGGAATGTCCTATAAATATCAATTAAATCTATCTGGTCTATTGTGTCATTTAAAGCTTGTGTTTCCTTATTAATTTTCTGCCTGGATGTTCTTTCCATTGGTGTAAGTGAGGTGTTAAAGTCCTCCACTATTGTGTTGCTTTCGATTTCCTCTTTTATAGGTGTTAACATTTGCCTTATGTATTGATGTGCTCCTATGTTGGGTGCATATATATTTATAATTGTTATACCTTCTTCTTGGCTTGATCCCTTGATCATTATGTAGCGTCCTTCCTTGTCTCTTGTAACATTCTTTATTTTAAAGTCTATATTATCTGATATGAGTATTGCTACTCCAGCTTTCTTTTGATTTCTATTTGCATGGAATATCTTTTTCCATCCTCTCACTTTCACTCTGTATGTGTCCTTAGGTCTGAAATGGGTCTCTTGTAGCCAACATATATATGGGTTTTGTTTTTGTATACATTCAGTTACCCTGTGTCTTTTGGTTGGAGCATTTAATCCATTCACATTTAACATAATTCTCAATATTTATGTTTCTGTTACCGTTTTCTTAATTGTTTTGTGTTTGTTTTTGTAGGTCCTTTTCTTCTCTTGTGTTTCCCACTTAGAGAAGTTCCTTTAGCATTTGTTGTAGAGCTGTTTTGGTGGTGTTGAATTCTCTTAACTTTTGCTTGTCTGTAAAGCTTTGGTTTATTCATTGAATCTGAATGAGATCCTTGTGGGTATAGTAATCTTGGTTGTAGGTTCTTCCCTTTCATCACTTTAAATATATAGTGCTACTCTCTTCTGGGTTTTAGAGTTTCTGCTGAGAAATCAGCTGTTAACCTTATGGGAGTTCCGTTGTATGTTACTTGTCATTTTTCCCTTGTTGCTTTCAATAATTTTTCTTTGTCTTTAATTTTTGTCAATTTGATTACTATGTGTCTTGGTGTGTTTCTCTTTGGGTTTTTCCTGCCTGGGACTCTCTGTGTTTCTTGGGCTTGGGTGGCTATTTCCTTTCCCATGTTAGGGAAGTTTTCAAGTATAATCTCTTCAAATATTTTCTTGGGTCCTTTCTCTCTCTCTTCTCCTTCTGGGACGCCTATAATGCAAATGTTGGTGTGTTTAATGTTGTCCCAGAGGTCTCATATGCTGTCTTCATTTTTTTTTCATTCTTTCATCTTCATTCTTTTCCGTGGCATTGAATCCCACCATCTGTTTTCCCGGTCACTTATCTGATCTTCTGCCTCAATTATTCTACTATTGATTCCTTCTAGTGTATTTTGCATTTCAGTTATTGTATTGCTCATCTCTGTTTGTTCTTTAATTATTCTAGGTGTTTGTTAAACATTCCTTGCATCTTCTTGATCTTTGCCTCCATTCTTTTTTCAAGGTCCTAGATCACCTTCACTATCATTATTCTGAATTCTTTTTCTGGAATGTTGCCTATCTCCACTGCATTTTGTTGTTTTTCTGAGGTTTTATCTTGTTCCTTCATCTGGTACATAGTCCTCTGCCTTTTCATTTTGCTTATCTTTCTGTGAACATGGTTTCTGTTCCACAGACTGCAGGATTCTAGTTCTTCTTGCTTCTGCTGTCTGCCCTCCTTTGGATGAGGCTATCTAAGAGTCTTGGGCAAGCTTCCTGATGGGAGGGACTAGTGGTGGGTAGAGCTGGGTGTTGCTCTGGTGGGCAGAGCTCAGTAAAACTTTAATCAACTTGTATGCTGATGGGTGGGACTAAGTTCCCTCCCTCTTGGTTGTTTGGCCTGAGGCGACCCAGCACTGGAGGTTACAGGCTCTTTGGTGGGGCTAATAGCAGATTCCAGGAGGGCTCATGCCAAGGAGTGTTCCCCAATACTTTTGCTGCCAGTGTCCTTGTCCCCATCATGAGCCACAGCCACCCCCCACCTCTGCAGGAGACCCTAATCTGTAGTTGGTAGGTCTGGGTTCAGGCTCCTATGGGGTCACTGCTCCTTCCCCCTGTGTCCTGATGCACACACTACTTTGTGTGTGCCCTCCAAGAGTGCAGTCTCTGTTTTCCCCAGTCCTGTCAATGTCCTGCTAGCCTTCAAAGTCTGATTCTCTGATCCTCCTTCCGTTGCTGGACCCCCAGGTTGGGAAGCCTGACGTGGGGCTCAGAACCTTCACTCCAGTGGGTGGACTTCTGTGGTATATTTGTTCTCCAGTTTGTGAGTCATCCACCCAGCAGTTATGGGATTTGATTTTACTATGATTGCGCCCCTCTACCATCTCACTGCAGCTTCTCCTTTGTCTTTGGATGTGGGGTATCTTTTTTTGTGAGTTCCAATGTCTTCCTGAAGATGATTGTTCAGCAGTTAGTTGTGATTCCGGTGCTCTCACAAGAGGGAGTGAGTGCACGTCCTTCTACTCCTCCATCTTGAACCAGTCTCCATCCATCTCTTCTTAATTAGCATTTTGTCTGCAAATATTTGCTAGCTTTTGCATGTGACTTTGCTTTGTTTATGGTGTTTTGTTATGCAGAATTAAAAAAAAATATGTAGCCCAGTTATGTATTCAGTATATATATATATATTCTTATCTTCTGAGTCTTCTGTCACACTTAGAAAGCTTTTTCTCCACTCTAAAATTATGAAAATCATCTCTTCTGTTCTGTTTTATAACTTTTTAATCACACAAAGTTCCCCACTCCACCTGAATGAGACAAACTTTTAAAATTAGGAGAATGCACATAAAACCTGGATTCTTGGTTTAGGAGATCTGCAGCACTGACCTGTACTCCCACATGGAAAAACTTGGCTGGAGGTGAGTGGCAACCCCACCCCTTTGGACAGGTTCTGTCCTCTTGCTTTGCCATGATCCCTACCTTGCCCTTTATGCTCAGTGATGTTCCAAGCAGTACCTCTTAAGTGATTAAGCTCACTACTCCTGAATTAGAGCTGTATGGTAAGGTTAGAGTTGAAACATCTGAGTTGTGAAAGAGCTCTCTATTCAGAGTAGTCCTTTTTTGTGAGTTGTCACATATCTCTCCTTTTTAACTTGGTAAGGCGGTGCTTTCAAAAATAGGGTACACACCCATATCCTGGAAGTAGGCAAAGCCATAATGCAAACGCATTTCTGATGGAAATGGACACCTTTCTGATGGACGCCTGGCTCTGAAATTGGTGGTGATGATGGTGGTATATAATTTACTGGTAAATAATTTAAAATATTTCTGCTAAAAAGAAGCATCAGGTTAAATGATTAAAATCAACATTTTAATGAGTTTTTTAAGATTAAAAAAACTATAGTTTCAGGCCCCATTTATGTATTCACTCATCTCTTATGAAAGGGTCACTTAGGTGTAAAAGTTTGATACCATTGGGTAATGAATTCTACAACAAGCTTAAATATAGATAAATTGCACTGCCAAGTCAAGCCTTCCTACACTTTATATAATCATCTCACTTCAAACAACTGATGTTGGGCTCGTTCCTGATAATTGAGTTTTCCAGTAAAAAATGTGGTGACTTGATTCAGAGGGTTATTGTGAATTAACATGTTATGAATAAAGACTATCTGCTAATCAAAAAGGAATATTACTATGGGTGAGTAAAAGAGTGAAGCCAAGAGAGGGAAATTATATTCTTTCTGTAGGTCTTTTCAGAATCTTATTCAAATAATAGAGAACAGATTTATTTCAAACAACAAACATTTATTAAATGCTAAATGTGTACCAGGAACATCTAGTTAAACAGAGCACAGTAGCTTTATTTACAGTATTTACAATCTGATGGGGGAAAGAAGAATGTTAGCCAAAAATGCCACAGACTGTCTCTCTCTCTCTCTTCTCTAGGTGTAGAACGCTTAAAATGTTGGATAATATATTTAAAAATAAAACATTTAAAAAGCCCAAATGAGTGGACAGTAAAGAAAATAACCCAAGGCAAGAAGTGATGAGAAAATGCCTTTTCTCCCCTTGTAGGCATCTGTCAGTGTATCCTTGTGTACAAACTTGGTTTCAATGGTTTACAGCATGGAAGTCAAATGATGTAGCCTAAATCCCAGTGAGGGCAAGAAGTCTGATTGACAAACCCTGTTTAAAAACAGGACCCTAAAGGATGACACTCACAATGGGCAAACTAGAAAGTCCAACCCCACAAAAGGGTCTTGACTATCTTGGACTTTGCTCTGAATGCTATTTAAAAAAAAAAGAAAGAAAGAAAGAAAAGAAAAAAAAAAATCCAAAAACGTCATGTGAGAATTTCTAACCATAAATCTGAGTTCACTTTTCTTTAGAGACCATAATTCACCCTACCTGAGTAGTCTAAAAATATTCTCAGACAAAAATTTGGTCAAAGCGGCCCATGTTGATAAGCACCTGCAGGCAACTGGTGGGAGCAAACAGAGACTTTTTTGAGGAATATGATTTAAACACAGATTTCAGAGAATGTCCATAGATAAAGTCAGAGGAACATGAATTCATAATAAAAAAATTTTTTTAAATATATAAGGACATTGGATACCATGAGAGAGGGTCAACAAAAAAACAAAGTAGAATCAGATTTGCCAGAACTGCATAAACATCAGATATAGACTATAAAATAAATATATTTCATACATTTAAATAAGTAAATGAGGATATTGAAAAGATGGTAAAAGAACAAGAAATTGTCAAGATTGATGAAGTAGATTTGTATAGCAAAACCAAATAAAATTTCCAAAAATAAACAATATAATAATTAAAATAAAAAAAACAGAGTATGTAAATAGCAAATTGAAAGCAGCCAACAGGAAAATTAATGAGCTGGAAGACAGATATGAACAAATTACCCAGAAAGTAGAATACAGAGATAAAAATATAGAAAATATGAAACACAAGTTAGGAGACATGGAGGATATAGTAGGAAAGTACAGCAAGTGTCTAACTGAAAACTCAGAAAGAGAAAATAGAGAAAATTGAGGAGAGATAACAGTCAAAGAGAAAAGAGATGAGAAGTTTCCTTAATTGATGAATAACTACAATCCTTAGATTAAGAATGTTCAATGGATCTCAACTGGAATTAAAATAAAAAACCATCTGAAACCATCGTAGTGAAACTGCAGACCAGCAAAGACAAAGAGATGATCTTGAAAGCAATCAGTAAAAGAAAAAGCAACCAGAGAGAAAAGAAAGATATCTACAAAGGCATGTTAATTAGATTGACAGCTAACTTCTCAACAGCAGAAGTGGAACCCAGAGGAAAATATAATATTCTTCAATGTACCAAAGAGAAAATAATTGTTGATATAGACAATTAAATATAAAATTGAATATCCAGTGAAAATATATTTTTTTAAATGAGGCCAAAATGAAGACATTTTAAGACAAAACAAACAAGCAAAAACCTCCCAAAACCAAAATCCAAAACCCTGAAGGTGTTTACTACCATTAATTCTTCATTAATAAAAGTCTAAAGAATGTATTTTGGGAAGAAGAAAAATGAGCCCAGTGGAGCACCTGAGATTCAAGAAGAAATGGTGAATAAATAATATGGTATACATGGGGATAAATGTAAACAATTAAAAATCTAATTTATGGGCATATAAAATCAATATAGAGACAAAATCCTCAAATACATAGATGGTAACTCAGGAAGCATGATCAATATTTAAGTGCTCTAAGATTCATGTTTTTCAAAATGAAGATAAAAATATTGATTAACCTTTATTTTTTAAAGTTAAATATGTTAAATATGCATAGTGATCATTTCTAGGATACCAATAACAGAATAGATGTACAAAATAAGATTTTCATATCAGAAGAGGAAAAAAGTGAAACGAGGGGGAAAAGAAACACTATCAAGCCAAAAGAAGGTGAGACAAGTGGCAAAAATTCAAAAGTTGGACAAAGAGAAAATACAAAACAAGATGGTAAAAATTAATCCAAATATATCATTAATCAAAACAAATATTGGGAGACTAAAATTTATAGTTAAAATACAAATACTTTCTGACTGGGTGAACAAACCAACAAATAAACATCAGTGTAGCAAATTCAGATATGCACAAGTCCACATGAAAAGATACAGAAGATGGAAAGTAAATGGATGGAAAATATTACACCAGACAAATAGGAACTCAGGACAACTGGTATAGCCAGATTAATACTAGATAAAGCTTATTTTAAGGTAAAAGACATTTTGGAAAATGTCTGGAGAATATCACACTTACTGAAAGAGTTTCAAAATTTGACAAAATTACAGTAATGGACAAAGAAACCAACCATCATAAGTGGGAGGTTTTCAGACTATACCCTCAGATATTTCTAGGCAAGGCAGATAAGCACTAAGTAAGTGTATAGATTAACAAGATCTAATAGACATATATGGAACACTTCTCCCAACCAGTAGAGAACATACAGAAGATTTATGAAAACTAACCTTGTTTTTACACATAAGGCAATTCTCAGCAAAAACTGAGAACATCATTTAGATCTCATTATGTAAAAGAATACAATTAAGTTAGAAATTGATAACAGAAAGATAACTTTAGGAACAGGATAGGTTGAGAAATTAAGAAATACACTCCTAAATCTCTCAGTAATCAAAGAAACCAAAATGGAAGTTAGAAAATTATGTGAAACTGACATTTAATGAAATTGCTTTTTATGGAAACTTGTAGACAGTTGATGTTCAATTCCAGCTGGTTATGCCACATGGAAATGGGGTCCAAATATGCCAAAACTTCTGTTTTTTCAAAGGATTCTGGGGAACCTGGGAGTTTTAATGTGAAATTTTCTGTTCTTTACAACATTGTGCGTGTTCTCCTGAACTCCCCGCTAAGACATTGGCAGGCCTGTAGGTCACCTGTAAGTCACCTGTTTGCAGTTCCCAGTGTGGGAAGTGGGAAATCATTGAAAGTTTATTGAAGGAGTGACATGACCACACTGACCTGATTCAAAGTTCTCAAGGGAGACTTTACTTACCTAGGAGAGGGGGAAGAAGGTGGAAGAGTAAGAGGTGGAGATCATCTTCCTCCCCACAGATACATCAGAAATACATCTACATGTGGAACAACTCCTACAGAACACCTACTGAATGCTGGCAGAAGACCTCAGACCTCCCAAAAGGCAAGAAACTCCCCACGTACCTAGGTAGGGCAAAAGAAAACAGAATAAACAGAGACAAAAGGATAGGGATGGGATCCGCACCAGTGGGAAGGAGCCGTGAAGGAGGAAAGGTTTCCACACTCTAGGAAGCCCCTTCGTGGGTGGAGACTGCGGGTGGCTGAGAGGGGGAGCTTTGGAGCCACAGAGGAGAGCACAGCAACAGGGGCGTGGAGGGCAAAGTGGAGAGATTCCCGCACAGAGGATCAGGGCTGACCGGCACTCACCAGCCCGAGAGGCTTGTCCGCTCCACTGCCGGGGCAGGCAGGGCTGGGAGCTGAGGCTCGGGCTTCCGTCGGATCCCAGGGAGAGGACTGGGGTTGGCGGCGTGAACACAGCCTGAAGGGATTAGTGCACTACGGCTAGCCTGGAAGGAGTCCGGGAAAAAGTCTGGACCTGCCGAAGAGGTAAGAGACTTTTTTTCCCCTCTTTGTTTCCTGGTGCGCGAGGAGAGGGGATTAAGAGTGCTGCTTAAAGGAGCTCCAGAGACGGGCGTGAGCCATGGCTAACAGCGCGGATGTCAGAGATGGGCATGAGATGCTAAGGCTGCTGCTGCCGCCACCAAGAAGCCTGTGTGCGAGCACAGGTCACTCTCCACACCTCTCTTCCGGGGAGGCTGTGCAGCCCGCCACTGCCAGGGTCCTGGGATCCAGGGACAACTTCCCCGGGAGAACGCACGGCGTTCCTCAGGCTGGTGCAACATCATGCTGGCCTCTGCCGCCGCAGGCTCGCCCCACACTCGGTATTCGAATTATAGGGGCTCCAGAAGAAGAGAAAAAGAAAGGGGCTGAGAAAATATTTGAAGAGATTATAATTGAAAACTTCCCTAATATAGGAAAGGAAATAGTTAAGCAAGTCCAGGAAGCAAAGAGAGTCCCATACAGGATAAATCCAAGGAGAAACATGCCAAGACACATATTAATCAAACTGTCAAAAATTAAATACAAAGAAAACATATTAAAAGCATCAAGGGAAAAACAACAAATAACACACAAGGGAATTCCCATAAAACGGGCGTGAGCTGATCTTTCAGCAGAAACTCTGCAAGCCAGAAGGGACTGGCAGGACATATTTAAAGTCATGAAGGAGAAAAACCTACAACCAATATTACTCTACCCAGCAAGGATCTCATTCAGATATGATGGAGAAATTAAAACATTTACAGAGAAGCAAAAGCTGAGAGAGTTTAGCACCACCAAACCAGCTTTACAACAAATGCTAAAGGATCTCCTGTAGGCAAGAAACACAAGAGAAGGAAAAGACCTATAATAACAAACCCAAAACAATTAAGAAAATGGGAAGAGGAACATACATATTGATAATTACCTTAAATGTAAATGGATTAAATGCTCCCACCAAAAGACGCAGACTGGCTGAATGGATACAAAAACAAGACCCATATATATGCTGTCTATAAGAGGCCCACTTCAGACCTAGAGACACATACAGACTGAAAGTGAGGGGATGGAAAAAGATATTCCATGCAAATGGAAACCAAAAGAAAGCTGGAGTAGCAATTCTCATATCAGAAAAAATAGACTTTAAAATAAAGACTATTAGAAGAGACAAAGAAGAACACTACATAATGATCAAGGGATTGATCCAAGAAGATATAACAATTGTAAATATTTATGCATCCAATATAGGAGCACCTTAATACATAAGGAAAATACTAACAGCCATAAAAGGGGAAATCGACAGTAACACATTCATAGTAGGGGACTTTAACACCCCACTTTCACCAATGGACAGATCATCCAAAATGAAAATAAATAAGGAAAAACAAGCTTTAAATGATACATTAAACAAGATGGACTTAATTGATATTTATAGGACATTCCATCCAAAAACAACAGAATACACAGTTTTTTCAAGTGCTCATGGAACATTCTCCAGGATAGATTATATCTTGGGTCACAAATCAAGCCTTGGTAATTTTAAGAAAATTGAAATTGTATCAAGTATCTTTTCTGACCACAATGCTATGAGACTAGATATCAATTACAGGAAGAGATCTGTAAAAAATACAAACACATGGAGGCTAAACAATACACTACTTAATAACGAAGTGATCACTGAAGAAATCAAAAAGAAAATCAAAAAATACCTAGAAACAAATGACATTGGAGACACGACGACCCAAAACCTATGGGATGCAGAAAAAGCAGTTCTAAGAGGGAAGTTTATAGCAATACAATCCTACCTTAAGAAACAGGAAACATCTCGAATAAACAACCTAACCTTGCACCTAAAGCAATTAGAGAAAGAGGAACAAAAAAACCCCCAAAGTTAGCAGAAGGAAAGAAATCATAAAGGTCAGATCAGAAATAAATGAAAAAGAAATGAAGGAAACGATAGCAAAGTTCAATAAAACTAAAGCTGGTTATTTGAGAAGACAAACAAAATTGATAAACCATTAGCCAGACTCATCAAGAAAAAAAGGGAGAAGACTCAAATCAATTGAATTAGAAATAAAAAAGGAGAAGTAACAACTGACACTGCAGAAATAAAAAAGATCATGAGAGATTACTACAAGCAACTCTATGCCAATAAAATGGACAACCTGGAAGAAATGGACAAATTCTTAGAAATGCACAACCTGCCAAGACTGAATCCGGAAGAAATAGAAAATATGAACAGACCAAGCAGAAGCACTGAAATTGAAACTGTGATTAAAAATCTTCCAATAAACAAAAGCCCAGGACCAGATGGCTTCACAGGCGAATTCTATCAAACATTTAGAGAAGAGCTAACACCTATCCTTCTCAAACTCTTCCAAAATATAGCAGAAGGAGGAACACTCCCAAACTCATTCTACGAGGCCACCATCATTCTGATACCAAAACCAGACAAAGATGTTACAAAGAAAGAAAACTACAGGCCAATAACACTGATGAACATAGATGCAAAAATCCTCAACAAAATACTAACAAACAGAATCCAACAGCACATTAAAAGGATCATACACCATGATCTAGTGGGGTCTATTTCAGGAATGCAAGGATTCTTCAATATAAGCAAATCAATCAATGGGATACACCATGTTAACAAATTGAAGGAGAAAAACCATATGGTCATCTCAATAGATGCAGAGAAAGCTTTTGACAAAATTCAACACCCATTTATGATAAAAGCCCTGCAGAAAGTAGGCATAGAGGGAACTTTCCTCAACATAATAAAGGCCATATATGACAAACCCACAGCCAACATCATTCTGAATGGTGAAAAACTGAAAGCATTTCCACTAAGATCAGGAACAAGACAAGGTTGCCCACTCTCACCACTCTTACTCAACATAGTTTTGGAAGTTTTAGCCACAGCAATCAGAGAAGAAAAAGAAATAAAAGAATCCAAATCGGAAAAGAAGAAGTAAAGCTGTCACTGTTTGCAGATGACATGATACTATACATAGAGAATCCTAAAGATGCTACCAGAAAACTACTAGAGCTAATCAATGAATTTGGTAAAGCAGCAGGATACAAAATTAATGCACAGAATCTCTGGCATTCCTATACACTAATGATGAAAAATCTGAAAGTGAAATCAAGGAAACACTTCCATTTACCATTGCAACAAAAAGAATAAAATATCTAGGAATAAACCAACCTAAGGAGACAAAAGGCCTGTGTGCAGAAAATTATAAGACACTGATGAAAGAAATTAAAGATAAAATATCTAGGAATAAACCAACCTAAGGAGACAAAAGGCCTGTGTGCAGAAAATTATAAGACACTGATGAAAGAAATTAAAGAAATTAAAGAAATTAAGACACTGATGATACAAATAGATGGAGAGATATACCATGTTCTTGGATTAGAAGAATCAACATTGTGAAAATGACTCTACTACCCAAAGCAATCTACAGATCCAATGCAATCCTTATCAAAGTACCACTGGCATTTTTCACAGAACTAGAACAAAAGATTTCACAATTTGTATGGAAACACAAAAGACCCTGAATAGCCAAAGCAATCTTGAGAATAAAAAACGGAGCTGGAGGAATCAGGCTCCCTGACTTCAGACTATACTACAAAGCTACAGTAATCAAGACAGTATGGTAGTGGCACAAAAACAGAAATATAGATCAATGGAACAGGATAGAAAGCCCAGAGATAAACCCATGCACATATGGTCACCTTATCTTTTATAAAGGAGGCAGGAATGTACAGTGGAGAAAGGACAGCCTCTTCGATAAGTGGTGCTGGGAAAACTGGACAGGTACATATAAAAGTATGAGATTAGAACAGTCCCTAACACTATACACAAAAATAAGCTCAAAACGGATTAAGGACCTAAACATAAGGCAAGAAACTATCAAACTCTTAGAGGAAAACATAGGCAGAACACTCTATGACATAAATCACAGCAAGATTCTTTTTGACCCACCTCCTAGAGAAATGGAAATAAAAATAAACAAATGGGAACTAATGAAACTTAAAAGGTTTTTTACAGCAAAGGAAACCATAAACAAGACCAAAAGACAACCCTCTGAATGGGAGAAAATATTTGCCACTGAAGCAACTGACAAAGCATTAATTTCCAAAATTTACAAGCAGCTCATGCAGCTCAATAACAAAAAAGCAAACATCCCAATCCAAAAATGGGCCGAAGACCTAAATAGACATTTCTCCAAAGAAGATATACAGATTGCCAACAAACACATGAAAGAATGCTCAACATCATTAATCATTAGAGAAATGTAAATCAAAACTACAATGAGATATTATCTCACACCAGTCAGAATGGCCATCATCAAAAAATCTAGAAACAATAAATGCTGGAGAGGGTGTGGAGAAAAGGGAACGCTCTTGCACTGCTGGTGGGAATGTGAATTGGTACAGCCACTATGGAGAACAGTATGGAAGTTCCTTAAAAAACTACAAATAGAATTACCATATGACCCAGGAATCCCACTACTGGGCATATACCCTGAGAAAACCATAATTCAGAAAGAGTCGTGTACCAAAATGTTCATTGCAGCTCTATTTACAATAGCCAGGACATAGAAACAACCTAAGTGTCCATCATTGGATGAATGTATAAAGAAGATGTGGCACATATATACAATGGAATATTACTCAGCCATAAAAAGAAATGAAATTGAGCTATTTGTAATGAGGTGGATGGACCTAGAGTCTGTCATACAGAGTGAAGTAAGTCAGAAAGAGAAAGACAAATACCGTATGCTAACACATATATATGGAATTTAAGAAAATAAAAAAATGTCATGAAGAACCTAAGGGTAAGACAGAAATAAAGACACAGACATACTAGAGAATGGACTTGAGGATATGGGGAAGGGGAAGGGTAAGCTGTGACAAAGTGAGAGAGTGGCACGGACATATATACACTACAAACGTAAAATAGATAGCTAGTGGGAAGCAGCCGCATAGCACAGGGAGATCAGCTCGGTGCTTTGTGACCACCTAGGGCGGTGGGATAGGGAGGGTGGGAGGGAGGGAGATGCAAGAGGGAAGAGATATGGGAACATATGTATATGTGTAACTGATTCACTTTATTATAAAGCAGAAACTAGCACACCATTGTAAAGCAATTATACTCCAATAAAGATGTAAAAAAAACAAAACAAAAAAACTTTACTTACCTAGTTTGGGCACCAAGATAATTGCTTGATGTCGTTGGGTCAGTCTCACACAGCTAATGTGACTCTTTAACTGAATCTATAAGGAGTTCTTTTCACCTTAGATTTCATAAAGACATATATTAAAAGAATTTAGTTAAAGGAGCACAATATGTAGTATTTATTTATTTATTTACTTATTTGTTTATATATCCTAATCCCCAAGAACCTTGAGCTTTTATCAGCTAATTTAAAATAATATCCAGAGGTAACCACAATGTAGTAGGTACCTCTGTTCAGGAAGCTAGGACAATAAGTAGGCCCTTAGAGGATCTGACTCTTCCTATGAGAAAAGCCCTTTCCTCTAAAGTCATGATAGCTCCCTGTTTAGGGCAAGGTTTTGATGTTTACCAGTTTAGTGCCTATTCTGTGCCCTTCCCCCTCTCCACTCCCTAAAAGAGTCCTATTTGTTGTGTTTGGACTGTTAATGAGATATTGATCAGTAAAATTAATTAGCAAGCATAGAACCTTAATTGAATTTTAACTAGTTAATCAAAGATGATGCTCACTTAATATATATATCTTACTCTGGATAAGAATACATTAAAAAGAAAAGTTCTCAAGGGCTAGTAAGATTTCATGTATATAAATATATATATTTATTTTATGTAAACTATGTACACATTAAATATTATATATATATATTTAAAATAAAAATGAATCTGGCTCAATCCGTCACTGCCACAGTTGAGGTAAAGAATCTGTCAGTTGATTTTGGTATTTTGTCACTGTCCCTTGGGTGCATAGATTCCCTGCAAGTTTTAATAGCCCAGGAAAATGCAGACCCTTGGTCCTAAGTCTCTGGTGATTGCTGTGGCCATCGATCTTTTGCTTTGATCTATCAGATTTTGGATACGTGGTAAACACCTAATAAATTTTGGTTGCTGTGGTGGTTATTATTTCTGAGCTCCATCAGTAACATAGATTTATTAATACCACCATTGCAGGTTGGTCTGAGGTGGTCCAACACTTAGAATAGAGGTGGTGAACAAATGCTAAAACCTTTTTTGAGTCTTGACTGAATGAATCAAGAAGCTAAGAAGATGCTCAAGCAACTTAGGAAGGCTACTTCAATGTAGGCGCCCTAGATCTGCAGTAGGGGAAGCAAAGAAGGGAAAAGGAGCAGTGTAAAGGTGGGGAGGTCACACTAAGATGGGGCATTAGTCTTCCCGAGCCTTCCTGTCCTTGATATTTCAGTTTATAATGTCATCTCAGAAAGAACTTTCTGATCACCCACTTACTTCTCTCATGTAGCCTTATTCTAATGATTTAGAAAGGCTTTGTAATAACTGACATGTTCTTGTTTATTGATTTGTTTCCTGTCGTTCTTGCTCTGCTAGAGTAAAAGATAAATATCTGTCTTGTTCACTGCTGAGTCTCCTGAACCTACAGCGTGCTCTGTACACACAGACACTCCATAAATACTAGTTGGCTGAGTGCGTGCATACTTTGTAAATTTGCCTGCGCCCAGCTTTGCTTTTATTTATGTACTCTAGGAAAAGGAGAGCCCATCAATATCTGTGTTCTGGCAAGATAGGAAACGCTAGTGGGGTGGATTAGCAATTGCATTTACAATCCCCATCTCTTCTCTAAATTCATCTAAGCCCTGAGGCCCTGTACTATAGTCCAAACCTCCTTTTGAAAAAGATTAAGATGGAGGGATTCTTCTTGGAAGTTCCCTGTTTGACTGAGGCCATTGTTTCCCTAGAGAACAGTGCTCATTTGAGAATGCAGAGAGATTTCTAGATAAAGTGAGGCAGTGCTGGGAACAAACCAAATTCAACACAATTGGGAGATGTACAAATCCTTAAACCATCTTTTCTTGGGGCTCAAATCAGAGAAGAACTGGTGACAGTCTCCTTTCTCCTATTTGGTTTTGTAGCTCAAACAAAACTTTCACCCTTGCCAAAACGCTTAAGTGCAGAAACGTGGTGCTAAAGCAGTTTTAACAAGAAAATAAGCTAAATGTCCTCATTTCATGAGGAAACTACTAATGTTGTTATGAATGGTGCATTCTACTGTTCATATAAGCCTTGATTTCATATACCTTTAACATTCCAAAGTGCTTTTTCCTTTTTGTTTCACTTTATCTTTGCAACATTCTTAGATGTAAGTTATCAGCCCCATTTTAAAGGATATGAAAGCTATAACCCAAAATGATCACATACTTTGCCGAGGGGCACTTAGTTACTCATCAGAAGACCTGAATTTAGTCTTGGCTTGGCTGCTAAATAATGTGCTATGCTCCTATCTCCACCTGTGCTATCAGTCTCAAAGGTAACTCTTCTTAGGAAATTGGAAGCATCCACAAATCAGAGCAATTCAAATATGCATTTGGGGAATGAGAGAAAATACTCTTGGATTACTTGTTCCAAAAAGGCTACATTTTACAATTATCCAGGTATATACTGCTTATCACTGACACCACATGCAATAATTAACAAATTATATTTTATATGGGCATTATAGATCATAGTTATAAGGGGATAATAATGATGCCTTATGATTGTATTGTGCTTTCATCTTTGAAAAGAACTTTAAAATCTATTACTTCATTTTTACCCTTACAAACGATGTCTTAACTTCTGATATATGGTATTTTCAACAGGTTCTAAAGTCAGGTGATTCTTAATAGTAATTGCAAATTATAGTAGAAGGCTCATGCTGTTGCCTAGGGTAAAGAGGAAATCGAGTTGCACTAAAAATATACCTGGCAGCAAATTAAAAGTAGGGAAAGAAAAATCCCATACATTTAAACGCTCATCTATCTAATTCCCTTGGGATTTCAGATTCTGCTCATAACAGTGAATGTTTTGGCATCAACTAAAACTGCAAGTTGTATTCATTATAGTATAGAGTGAAATATCAGTGAGACTTCTTGCTTTCACTTGTTGCTGGGATTAAGACCACACTAGTAATTAGCTAGAACTCATTTGCCTCAGCAATTATCCGGGTAATGAAGCATACAGCACAGTTGGCCCATGCTGCCTTTTGGGTACTGGCCCCTTGGGTGAGAGGTCATCCCAGGCATGAGGATAAGGGTTTTCAGCAGTCAGTGGGTCTGGTAGACAACATGTGAAAATAATTTACTAGAGACAACTATAAAGACATTGCACACACAGGGAAAGCTTCATAATTTCTTTTTAAGTGAAAGAACAGAAACAATTTTTGGCTTGTTTCTTGTTTGAAAAGAATGTGCTGGAAAACAACATGGCAGGCTTTCCTGGGAGTGTTCAGTGAAGACTCAGTCTAGAATAGAAACCATGTGTCTGTTTTGGGTGAAACCTACAAGTGAGAGGGGAGTGTGATTGAGTCAAGAAATCCTTGGGATGGAAACTGTGGAGTCTCAACCTACAGCCCTTTCAGAAGCAGACATAAACTCAAGCATCACGTTACCTTTTTTGACGCAGAACCCTAAAAGTGGCTTCCAAACCAAGTTCTCCCTAGCAAGGTGGTGGGTGGAAACAATGTGTTGCCAGTAGTTGTGTCGCACGGGGACACATTCATTTCAAGGCTTTAGTCTTTTTTATTTTATTTTTTTAATATGAGAATGAATTACTCCTGAACTGTTTTTCATACCTTAGATTTATATTCTGTCATAGTGGTTAAGAGTAGAGGTTTTGGAGCGATGTAAAACTGTGTTTCAGTCCTGGCTCTACTATACATCAGCTGGGCAGATTATTTAGTTTTGCTGAGCCACAGTTTCCTTCCCTGGAAATGGAAGAGGAAAGCAACAGAAAAGAGTCAGAGATGAAGATGTGGCAATGGAAAGGTCAGAGTGATGTGATATGAGAAGGAGTCCCACTTTTGCTGACTCTGAAGGAAGAAGGTTCCATGACCCAAAGAATATGAGCAGTCACTAGAAACTGGAAAAGGTAAGGAAACTGATTCTCCTCTAGAGCTTTCAGAAGTAAACACAGCTCTGAGTTTTTCCCAGTGAGACCATGTTGGACTTCTAACCTGCAAAACTGTAAGATAAATAAATTTTTGTTGTTTCAACCCACCAAGTATGTGGTTGTTTGTTACAGCAGCAATAGAAAACGAATACAAGCAATATCAAGTTTTCTTTGCTTGTATCAGAATTGAAGATCAAATGCTTAGTATGTATAGCAAGGGAAGATGGTGAAAAAATGCTGTAAGCTGTTTTAAGTTATGCTGAATCCAAGTACAGCTTGCCCCACTCCCAGCCTTTGATAAAATCTCCTATGAACAGCAGCATGCTAACTGAGCTTTTCATAAAGAGCACTTAGATACTAGATCTTCAGCAATATTTACAGAGGTTCTTTTATTCAAATATTTTTAGGGATGTTAATTGATTATACAAAGCTACCATTTCTTGAGAGCTTTCTATGTGCTGGGAACTATGCTGAGTATTAAGATCTTTTAAATTCTTATAATGAACTTGTGAGGTAGGCACCATTATCCCCATTTTGCGAATGAGAAAAATAAGGTTCAGAATCCAAAGTTCCATAGCCAAGGTATGGCAGAGCTGGGAATTTGATCATTTGATTCTAAAGACTGAGCTGTAAGGCTCTTAATTATACTGACATCCACAAAACATGTCCTGCTCCATGCAGAACTGGCTTCTCTACAGTGGAGGTGTGCACTGAAGAAGAACTTGGTGTTTAGAGTCAGTCACACTCAGTTTTACTGATTCTAATTCTACCTTTCACTGGTTTCGACATTGGAACTTTACATGCCTGAGCTAGGGTTTCTTCATTTTAAAGTTCAAATGACATCTCTCCGCCCCCCTCCCCAGCCCAGATTATTGTGTGAATTGAAGATCATTTGTAAAGTGCCAACTTGGTTGATAGTCACAGTTTTTATTACTCTCTTGAGCTCAAACTGTTATTAAATCAGTATAATTATTTAACAATCTGTATAATTGTAACAATCTGCCAATATCTCTGATGAATATAGATGCAAAAATCCTCAACAAGATATTAGCAAACTGAATTCAATAATATATAAAAAGGAACATGCACCATGATTAGTAGGCTTTATTCCAGGGATTCAAGAATGGTTCAATAGCTGTAAATTAATTAATGTGATACACCACATTAACAAAAGAAAGGATAAAAATCACAGGATAATCTCAGTAGATAAAGAAAAATACTTGACAAAAATGACCATCTGTTCATGATAAAAACTGCCATCAAAGTTGGTATAGAGGAAACATATCTCAACATAACAAAGTCCATTGATGACAAACCCACAGCTAACATCATACTCAATGGTGAAAAGTTTTTCTTCTAAAATCAGAAACAAGACAACGATGCCCATTCTCACCACTTTTATTTAACATAGTATTGGAAGTCCTAGCTACAGCAGTCAGACAAGAAAAAGAAACAAAAAGGAAGAGTTAACTGTTATTCTTTGCAGATGACATGATACTATCTATAGAAAACCCTAAAGTCTCCATCAAAAAACTATTAGAACTAATGAACGAATTCAGCAAAGTTGCACTGATACAAGATTAATATACAGAAATCTGTTGCTTTTCTAAACACTAATAATGAACTATCAGAAAAAGAAAACAAGAAGACAATCCCATTTAAAATCACATCAAAATGAATGAAATACCTGGAAATAAACTTAACCAAGGAGGTGAAAGAGTTATACTCTGAAAACTATAAAACTCTGATGAAGGAAATTGAAGATGATACAGTGAAATAGAAAGACATCCTGTGTTCATGGATTGCAAGAATTAATATTGTTAAAATGACCATACTATCCAAAGCATTCTCTAGATTTAATGCAATCCCTATCAAAATATTCATGACTTTCTTTCATGGATCTAGAACAAATACTTTTAAAATCCATATGGAACCACAAAAGACCCCAATTTGCCAAAACAATCTTGGGGAAAAAAAAAAAAGCTGGAAGTATCACCATCCCTAGATTTAGGCTATACTACAAAGCTACAGTAATCAAAACGGCATGCTACTGGCACAAAAATAGACAGATAGATCAGTGGAACAGAATGTAGAGCCCAGAAATAAACCAATGCACCTATGGTCAATTAATCTACAACAAAGGAGACAAGATTATACAATAGAGAAAGATTATACAATAGAGAGATTATACAATAGAGAAAATTATACAATAGAGAAAATTATACAATAGAGAAATTATACAATAGAGAAAATTATACAATAGAGAAAATTATAGAGATTATACAATAGAGAAAATCAGTTTTTCAATAAGTGGTGCTAGGAAAACTGGACAGTTATATGTAAAAGAATAAGAACATTTCCTCACAACATATACAAAAATAAACTCAAAATGGATTAAAAACATAACTAAATGTAAGACCAGAAACCATAAGACTCCTAGAAGAAAATAGGCAGAACAGTTTTTAACATAAATCATAGCAATAAACTTGGGGATCTGTCTCCTAAGGCAAATGAAACAAAAACAAAAATAAACAAATGTGACCAGATTAAACTTAAAAGCCTTTGCACAGCCAAGAAAACCATTGACAAAAAGACAATCCACTGACTGAGAGAAAATATTTGCGAATGATATGACCAATAAGGGGTTAATATCCAAAATATATAAACAGCTTATACAACTCAATATCCAAAAAAAAAACCTGATTAAAAAATGGGCAGAAGACCCCCAAAATAGACATTTTTCCAAACAAGACATACAGATGTCCAGCAGGCACATGAAAAGAGGTTCAACATTGCTAAGCATCAGGGAAATGCAAATCAAAACCACAATGAGATATCACCTCACACCTGTCAGGATAACTATCATCAAAAAAGTCTATAAAGAATAAGTGCTGGAGAAGGTGTAGAGAAAAAGGAACTCTTCTACATTGTTGTGGGAAAGTAAATTGGTACAGCCACTATGGAAAATTGTATGGCGCTTCCTCAAAAAACTAAAAATAGAACTACTATATGATCAAGCAATTTCACGCCTATATGTTTGAAGAAAACAAAAACATTAATTCAAAAAGATACATACACTCAAAATTCATAGCATCATTATTTATGATAGCCAAGATATGGAAGCAACCTAAGTGTGCACCAACAGATGAATAGATAAAGAAGATGTGGTATTGTATAAAATGGACTATGGCTCAGCCATAAAGAAGAATGAAATTCTGCCATTTGCAACAACATGGATGGACCTAGAGGGTATTTTGCCTAGTGAAATAAGTCAGACAGAGAAAGACAAATACTGTATGTTATCACTTATGTGTGGAATCTAAAAAATAAAATGGATGAATATAACACAAGATAAATAGACTCACAGATATAGAGAACAAACTAGTGATTCCCAGTGGGGAGAGGGAAGGGGAGAGGGCCAAGATAGGTGTAGGAGATTAAAAGTTACAAATTACTATGTATAAAATAAATGAGCAACAAAGATATATTGTACATCACAGAGAAATATACCCATTATTTTGTAATAACTTTCCATGGAGTATAATCTATAAAAATAATTGAATCACTATGTTGTACAACGGAAACTAATATAATATTGTAAATCAACTGTGCTTCAATAAAATAAATAAATAAATAATTTACAAACACAAAATACCTTTCTCCGTTATAGGACATTTTTGGTAAACAGTTTATTTTACAACAATCTTAGACTTATAGAAAAGTTGAAAATATTGTTCAGAGGGTTCACATATTCTCTTTACTCAGTTTCCCTAATGTTGAAAGCTTTTGTAACCAGAGTACTGTTATCAAAACAGGAGATGAACGTTTGTGCAATATTGTTAAGTGAACTACAGACTTTATTCAAATTTAACCAAATTTTCCTCTAATGCTCCTTTCCTATTCCTGGGCCCACTCCCACTGCATTCAGTTGCTGTTGTCACCTTAGTCACCCCAAGTCATGACAGTTCTGCATTCTTTTCTTGTCTTTCATGACCTTCACACTTTTGTGGAGTACTGGTCACTTTTTTTGTAGAATGTCTCTCAGTATGTGTTTTCTCACGATTATATTGAGATTGTGCATTTTCGGCAAGAATACCACAGAAGTGATGTTGTGTCCCTCTTAGTGCATCATATCAGGTGTTCATGATGGTAAATGTTTTATTGCTTATGATATTAATCTCAATCACTTGATTAAAGTGTCTGTTGGGTTTCTTCATTGTAATGTTCCTATTTTCCCCTATATAATTGATAAATATCTTAGGTGAGATACATTGCGACTATGCTAATATCTTGTTTTTCCTCAAATTTTGCCCAATGATTTTAGCATACTTTGGTACATCTTGCCTGCAACAATTATTACTGTGGTATTTGCCTAATGGTGATTTTTAAATTTCTCTCATTCCTACATTAATTAATTGGGATTCTTCTGTAAAGAAGAGCTGTCTGCCCCCCACAATTCACTTATCGATCTAATTATTCATTTACGCCATTATGCATTCATTGATAATTATTTTATTCTATGGGTTACAATAAGTACTATATTATTATTATTTATTTTATTTATTTATTTATTTATTTTTCTGTGGTACGCAGGCCTCTCACTGCTGTGGCCTCTCCCGTTGTGGAGCACAGGCTCCGGACGCGCAGGCTCAGCGGCCATGGCTCACGGGCCCAGCCGCTCCGCGGCATGTGGGATCCTCCCGGACCGGGGCACGAACCCGTGTCCTCTGCATCGGCAGGCAGACTCTCAACCACTGTGCCACCAGGGAAGCCCCTATAATTATTTTTTGATCAAACTGTTGCAGCTTTGACGTGGGGAGCCCCTCTAGATTGGGTTTTTTTCCTTTGGCATGCCTTTATCTATTCTCAAACACTTCCTTATTTTCTGGCATCACAAGATCTTCCAGGCTCATCTTGTATTTTTCCTGGCCCAATGGTGGAATCAACCTCTTTCCCAAGAAGCTCTGATTCTTTTAATTGGAAACTGTTATTTAGAAACAAGATCTGGGTGCTGGGTGTACTCAAATTGCTATGAGATTGTCATTGCTCCTAGGCTCCCTCAGCAGACAGAACTAGGAAACATATGTACACACAAATACATTTATATTTCTATATTTATCTATCTGCATATACATGAGTTCACATTGAATTCATGAGTTCATACCTTTGGTTCCAATCCAACACATGAGTTCATTCTAGTCTCTTCCTTTCCTTAGCTTTAATTCTTTCTACAATAATGAGAAATCTGGCTCTTGTTATCTACAATATATTTACTTATCAAAGTATAAAATAAATAGTTGCAGATGTACATTAAATAATATGCCAAAAACCTTTGTAGTAAAAGCTTTCATATTACTCTCTACATGGTGGGATTTCTCGGCCTCTGTTTCTCACACATATTTCACATGCAAGCAGCCTACAAATTTCTCATCTTTCCCACTGATCCTTCCACTTGGTAGCCTCATTGCTTTCAGCATGTTGAAGGCTGTAGTGTAGTCTAAATCTTAGCACAACTGCCTAGTATACCAAGATGCCAATAGCTATGCCCTGCATTCTGTCCTGATAAAGGAAACGTTGTCCCTTTGTATCTGAAAAAAGTCAGGTATAGGGAGGAGGCTGTCACTGTGGTCATCACTCAGATTTAACCACATGTTAATGGAAAGTCTGTCTTCTGCTTTCTCCCATGCTACAAGACAAAACTATCATAGGAGCTGGATGTAGGGAGTGGAGGTTTACCAGACCCCTCCTAGTGAAATTCATGTAACTGTTGGTTACAAACACTTCATAGAAATATGTTAGACCACAGGTATGATTGGGAGCCCCTAAGGTAA
This sequence comes from Phocoena phocoena, assembly GCF_963924675.1. Taxonomy (NCBI): domain Eukaryota; kingdom Metazoa; phylum Chordata; class Mammalia; order Artiodactyla; family Phocoenidae; genus Phocoena; species Phocoena phocoena. Next base: position 31,023,915 of record NC_089224.1, on the reverse strand, counting down.
GTCAAGACTGTCTTGGGTGAACTGGCTGTGAGGTCAGTTTGACTAACACCAAATCCTCACCTCACTCCAAAGTTGGAGAAGCCAGAGGCAGCAGAGGGAGGGGAGGAGGAGAAGAGATAGTGGCAAGGTAAAAGAAATCACAGAGAGGTTCAGCACATCCCTTCTACTCCTGCAGACTTCCAAGCAGGTTTAGGGTCAAGCTGAGGTAGGTGAGACATTTTAAATTCAATAAGATCTTGAAAGTTTGATTCTACTTAACTGGCTTTTTGAAACCTGAATAATAGATAGAAAAATAATTGGAATCTGCCTGGTATTTCATCGAGGGCAGAGAAGAAAGGTTTGGCAAAATTTGGTTGACATTTCTTTGTAAATGATAATGACTTATGTGCCCTATTTTCTTATTCTAAGACACTTTCTCTTCCCCTCAAATATGTATATATTTATTTGTTTATATTTTTTTCTGAATTTGGGATGCATCTTAACACCAGTGAGCACATTTACAGAGGTGATATCTTCCTTCCTTCTTTCCTGCCTCCCTCCCTTCCTTCCTTCCTTAGAACTGAGGAATTACTACAAGTTCTCCTGTTTAACACAGTATTCTTGAGTTGTGTATAAAATTTTCCCAATGGAAGATTGCTTTTTAAAATTAGTGGTTACCAGAGGTGAAGGGGTGGGGAAGAATATATGGTGAAGCATAAAAGTGTTCCCTGATTTCTTTTTTGTTATCAAGCTAACAATCTCATACTGAGCTAAGAAACAGCTTTATTTCCACATCTTTAGCTATCTTTGGACTTATCTAAAAACAGATTTTATATAAAACACTTTGCTGAAGTGTATTTTCCTTTTTCAGTGTGGTACCAGAAAAAGCACATCATTTCTGTAGGAAAACTTGGGACCAAACTGACAATCTGTCTACTAACTTTGTCTTTTTTGGATGCCTTCCTCCTTTTCTTTCTCTCCTCCTCTCCCCCCTCTTTCCCTTCTCTTTCTCCCTTCCTCTTCCCCTTCCCCTCCTGCTTCTCCTCCTCCTTTTCCTTCTTTTTTTTTGGTACCGTAAATGGCAAAACCAGATTGAGCTTCTCCAAATCTGAAAAACAATAACAACAACCACAAAATAGCCTCATTTTGGACAAGCTACATACAAGTTTCTAATTTGTGTGGTTAAAAAAAAAGAGATTTAGAGAGTCCTGAAAAGATGGAGTGTCTAATGGAAAGGCTGACAGACCCTTAACTACAAGCATGTTGCCAGGCGCCACCATAATAAAAGGTGGCAAGCATCCAGGAGTGCTTGCAGCTGCATGCCTGAACTTTATTAAATATCTAACTATAGTTTGCAGGCCCTGGCCAGCTTGTAACTCATTTCTGGCTGACACATTCCAGCTCATAATTAGTGTAGTCCTTATATGGTTCTTGCTTTTTAATTCTTTTCCTGTAAAGCAGGACTGTTCCAAGAGACAAAGATGCACTTCACTTGGCAATAAGGAAAACCCATGAAGTTGGACTCTCCGAGCACTTCTGCATGGCTGGGATCTACAAAGGAGGGAATTAAGTTCAGCTTTCTTCTGTCTTCCCTGAAAGCAGCATACAGATCCACAGATTTTATTTCAGCCTCTGTTATCAGTCTCTTCTCTTATAAAATTTTGTTTTTCTCTTTTATTATAAAATTTTGTTTTCCTTTTGACTTGTGAAGGCAGAGAAAATTGATCACTTCTCTCCCTTGATGTTACTCTTCATGGACCAGTGTAGAAAGATGCAGCCTTTAGAATGAAATGAGCACGATGTGCACAGATCAAACATTTTGATAATGGGTTTGCAATTAGCACAGTTGATGTTTGTTATTATTTCCTGGAGTTGCTGTTGTGGATTTATAATGTTGTGTGTGCATGCTTAGCTGAGGTGGAACTACATTTCCCAGAAATCTCTGCCTGCAATGTTCCAGGTTGACAAGAGCCACAAGATGTTGGAGGCGGAAGTGACATGTAGCAGTGTTCTCATTAACCCCAGAAGCATGAGGCCAAGCTCTGGTGCTGTTGCAGCTCTCACATGTGGCTGCTCCTGTATCTTTTTTTTTTTTTTTTTTTTTTTTTTGTGGTACGCAGGCCCCTCACTGTTGTGGCCTCTCCCGTTGCGGAGCACTGGCTCCTGATGCGCAGGCTCAGCGGCCATGGCTCACGGGCCCAGCCGCTCCACGGCATGTAAGATCTTCCCGGACCAGGGCACGAACCCGTGTCCCCTGCATCGGCAGGCGGACTCTCAACCACTGCGCCACCAGGCTCCTGTATCTTGATGGTAGCTTCCCCAGGTCCACTGGATTATCCTTCAGCTTCTTCAACTTCTGGGCCAAGTGTGTATTTCGCTCAGCGATGAAAGGCACCAGAGTCACATCATTTAATTTGAATTTTTGAAGAGACCAGTGTGGATTTCTGTCGTCCTTGTGAGTTCCAGCTCATTGTCAGGGGTCCCACTTTGTCCTTGCTCTCTCCACTTCAACTCCATCTCTATCTTTCAACTTCTTTCCCAACCGCCTGCCCTGCTGACTTTAGAGCCAGTGCCAGTCATAACAACAGCGCTAATCCTTCCCCATCATTGTGAAAGGTCATATTTTTGTAATAAATCCCTTATTTTATATCACTCCTAGTGATTCTGTTCCTTTTATCACCTTTGCCTGATATAGTTGCATAGCTCTCAACAATGCCTAGAAAGTATTCAGTCAGTTTTTGTTACTGAGCCAAACAGAACAGGCCTTGTTATTCTCCTTTTATAGCTGAGGAAACTGTGGGCAGAGAGATTCAGTGACTTGACACAGCCAAGAGATACCAGAGACAGGATTTGAACTCAGACCATTGAGACCATGTCCAGTACGTTTTGAGTGGGCACAATATGTAAACTGGAAATGTAAAAAGAGGTAATGTGAAAAAGTGCTCAGTGTCACCTGTAATCAGGGTCACACAACGAGATGTTTCTTTCCATCCAGTCTGGTGGCAAGTTTTTTTTTTAATGCTTTATTGGAATATAATTGCTTTACAGTGTTGTGTTAGTTTCTGTTGTATAAAAAAGTGAATCAGCTATATGTATACATATATCCCCATATCCCCTCCCTTCTGCATCTCACTCTCACCCTCCCTATCCCACCCCTCTAGGTGGTCACAAAGCACGAGCTGATCTCCCTGTGCTATGCAGCTGCTTCCCACTAGCTATCTATTTTACATTTGATAGTGTATATATGTCAATGTTACTCTCTCACTTTGTCCCAGTTTACCCTTTCCCCTCAAGTCCATTCTCTATGTCTGCATCTTTATTCCTGTCCTGACCCTAGGTTCATCAGAACTTTTTTTTTTTTTTTTTCAGATTCCATATATATGTGTTAGCATATGGTATTTGTTTTTCTCTTTCTGACTTACTTCACTCTGTATGACAGACTCTAGGTCCATCCACCTCACTACAAATAACTCAATTTCATTTCTTTTTATGGCTGAGTAATATTCCATTGTGTATATGTTTTAAAGTTTGACGTGAGCAAGAGTCTTCTCCATAAGAAGAGTGAAGTCTCATGAACTGCTGGTATCAAACGGTATAGCTACTTTGGAGGATAATTTGGTTGATAGTAAAATTTAAAGGATTCAAATCCATGACTCCGAAAATTCATTTTGCACTACCGACTCTAGCATTTCCATGTACACAAAAGAAGGCATTTTCAAAGACGTTCAGTAAAACAAATGTTCATTAAGATGGGTATGACTGGGAGCATGATGGTACATTCATAGTATTAAATTAGGTGGATCTAAATGTACTGATGTGGGAAGATCTTTACGAATGTTGTGGAACAAACAAGAATCAAATCAAATCACAGAATGACATATTTAATAGAATACACTTCATGTGAAAACACACAAATAAAACAGGGTTCTATATTTTCCATGCACAGATATATGTAAGCAAAAGTATTTTAAAAATTTGCAGGTAATCATGGTGATTAGAAGAGATGAGTTGGGGGATTGGGATCGGGAATGATAAAGTCGACTTTAATTTATAATGTTTTATTCCTTTTATAAAGAAATATTTTCATGTATTACCTGTGTAATTTTTTCCTTTAAAAAATAAAGGCAATTTGTCTGAAAGAAGAGTTATAGACTTCACTGAGTATTAAAAGAGAAATGGTATATTTAAATAATTTAGTTAACACTTCATTTTATAGATGAGCAAATAGGGTCTCAGAGACATGAAATGATTGGTTGAAGGCAGACTCCAATAAAAATCTGAAACATCGGATTGTCCCAGAAAACTTGGTAACGGAGTTTCTGGAATTTTTTGTTAGTAATTCATGAAATATTTTGATGAAACCAGAGTTTATTTAGGGCCTCCATTATGGGGACCTCCTGAACAGATCCAGTTTTGACATTCATGATTCGGTCTTTTAACCACGTTGCCTAAGGACCCTGTTAAGATCATGCCAACACAATACTATTATCTTTGAATCTTAACAGGCTACTACTAATTCTGTCTTTCTAACATCTTCAAACTTTCATTGTTTCAGTAAATTCATTTTCTCTGTAGCATGTTTAATAATTCTTTGATCGTTTCCTTCTTCAAGATGGTCCACATTTGTAATAATTCCCTGAAAGACAGAAAACTCAGAGATGGTTCCCTACAAAATTATTCTTTAAATCAACAGAAATATGTTGGTGGTAAATTCTGAGTTCATTTGTTCTGATGATGAGGAAGGAGAGAATTGAGTTCTGCTTCTACAAATTTAATTGCATCTAGCCTTCTCAAGGTTGGGAGTAACCACGGAACATCCCCAAAGGTATAATTCCCTTTGGCCAACAGCCTAATTCCCGTCGGCTTGTAGGAATCTGCTTGATAGAATCTAATAGTGTCCTAACTTTAACTCATCATTTAAGTCCTATGGTTTATTTCACTTAGCATAACTTTAGTTTCATCCATGTTGTCACAAATGTGGCAGGATTTCCTTCTTTTTAAAGGCTAGATAATATTCCATGGTCTTTTTTTTTTTGTCAGGTGTTTTATTGCTTAATTCTTGGACACATTTATCGGAAAATATGGCTGCTGATCTCTTACCTATCCACCTTGGTCTTCTGAGGTTTGATTTACAATATTTACAAGAAAAATGATATTAATGATATGATCTTCTGCAGGGAGATGATGGAGAAAGAAGAAGATAAGTTGACATTTGATCATAAGTAGCTTAGTCTAGAACTAACGAAATCAATTAACAATGTACTAGCATCTCCGGTGTGCCAGGTACTTTGGGAATAGAAACTATGAATAAAAGATGGTTCTATCCCCAGTGCAGGGGGGGGGGAACTTTACGTGCATTTGATGAAAATCAATATAGTAAGTCCCCTACATACGAACCTTCAAGTTGAGAACTTTCAAAGATGGGAACGTGCATTACTAATGAAGACCTGCTTGAACTGGAGGCCCAGAGAAAGAATAAAGAGAGACAAGAGGCAGAAGTAACTGAAGAAATGAAAAGATTCATGATGCAGGAAATGGCAAGGGGATTTTCTTTATCTGAGGAGGCACTGTTAGTTTTTGAGGCACAGAACCTGAATACAGAATGTAATCCAGTGCTACTGTGTCATCTATGACAAGAAAAAAAGAGCTACTACCCAGACATTACTGGATCATTATTTTAAGAGGGTACATAGAATTGAATCCAGCAAGGAGCCAGAACCTGTGCCATCAAAGTCAGGTGTGAGTGAAATTGCAGCTTGCCCTCTGTCTCCTGTTGCTGACGATCCTTCAGCTCTACCATCTCCCACCTCCTCTCCCTCCTCCAGTCAGTAACTCTCCTTGCCTGTTCACTCAGTGCCAGCCCTTGTATGCCAGCTGTTGTACTGTACTACCGTGCTTTTCAAGGTACTGTACTGTTTTATTTTTTGTGTTTGTTTTGTATGTATTATTTGTGTGAAAAGTATTATAAACCTATTACAGTACAGTACTTTATTGCCAGTTGTGTTAGTTGGGTACTTTAGGCTAACTTTGTTGGACTTATGAACAAATTGGACTTACGAATGTGCTCTCGGAACGGAACTCGTTCGTATGTAGGGGACTTACTGTAGTCATGAAGTTCTCCTACCGCATTGTTGGGCTCTGTACTGCTGGTGGAGTTAGGGAAGTCTGCTGTGTTCTATTCTTTCTGTCTCTATGGAACCCCCTCCTCCTGACCCCAGCCCAAAATTCTCAGGGAGAGCTGTCAGGATAAGCAATCTCTGTGCTGTTCTCACATGCTCATGCCAAAACTCAAGGTCCCACCACCACTCTTAAGATGACTGTTTGGGCTCACCACACATCTAACCCCACTTGTCTCTTAAACTGAGGGTGTAAATGTGGATCCAGACCAACCAGATCAGCATCACCTGAGAACTTGTTAAAAAAGTAAATTCTCAGGTCTGACCTTAGACCTCCTGAATCAGAAACCCTGGGGGTGGCACCCAATGATCTGTATTTCAACAAGTCCTCCAGGTGGTCCTCACACCCTCTAAAGTTTGAGAACCACTGTCTTCAGCCCTTTCCTGGGTAGATGCACTCCTGCCCTGAGTACATCAAGCACAGGACTTTTGACAATTCTTGCTTATATTATCATAAAAACCTTCCAACTGGTCACCCTCCCTCTAATCTCTTACTGAGTCTGTGCACTCTCCACACCACCACAAATTATCTTTTTAAAATACAGAACAGAATTTCCAGAGGGTCTTCAGGGACTGATACAAAGACCAGGGTTAGTTAGAGACTATTCATGGCTCCTGCTGCAGAGGCTGATGTCCAGCACAGTGGACTGGAGAGTCTATTGATGGAGGGTGGTGACAATGAGTGCCTGTTGTCCCTGGTACCACTGGGCATGTCCTAAAGAGACAGTTCCTGTGGCTGGATCTTGGTTGCTCTTTGCCTTCCCAGAGTCCCTCCACATCTTGTTCTCCAGCCTTCTCATAGATTCCCTGAGGTACCCTCACCCATTCAATGAGTTCCTTTTTCTGCTTAAGTTAACCAATGTCCATCTCTGTTGCTTGCCACCAGGAACCCAGACTAGTGCAAACATTTTGCATATGACTTGCACCTCGAAATATTTTTAGATGAGTATACTGAATGCTCAAAACGATCAATGATGATCTTTCTTATCACCTGGGTAGTATCAGCTTGACCAACATTATCTCATGTTTTCCTTCTATCCTCATGTTTTACCTTCTGTAGATTTAGGGCTAAAGTACATTTTTTATTTGGCTGTAAGAGTTTATTTTTTATTTAATTCTAGTAAAGGTTAGAATGGCCAGATATTATTAACTCTGAAGATACTCTAATTCCTGCTATTGTAGTTAACTCTAAGAGATGTGTCTGGAGAATATTTAACCTGTTTTCTTGAATGGAGCAAGACTGCTTCTAGACATAGCATCACAGCAAAAGTCCTAAAGTTATTAGCAGATATTCATCATGTCCTAATTTCTTTGTAAGTTCCTCATTTTGGCAGGCCTGGACCACATGCCATCTACAAATGTTGAAGGGAGTGTCTACGGGCAACATATAGCTCAAAACTCTTGAGTTTAGATTTTTATTTAAGGGATTCCTGTAACAAGAGATTTTAAAATGTGCTCAGCAGAGCCCAGGGGGTTTCGTGGAGCCTCCTTGGTGATCCCATGGAGGAAGGGGGAGTTCATGAGGGAGTGACAAGGGCCAAAGTCCCTACATGAGGAACAACACCTTTTTCTTTTATTTAAGCATTAGGTTTTCACACAAACCAGTGGACCCCTTTGAGAATCTAATGAAAACTTTGACCCCTAATCCCCAGAAAAATGCACATACACACATAGAGAAATTTTTTTCATGTAATTATAGGGTGTTCACAGATTCTCCGATGATCCTTTTGGACCTTCATTCCACAGACTCCCAGATTAAGGACCTTTGAGGAAAGCCTTCCTAGCTGAAGGTTGCTTTTATTTAAGAAAGAGAACGAGAAGGAAAGCCACTGATCTATCTATATTTATACATGTCTGTGTTCTCCCAGTATCTTGATATCTGGTCTGTTCCAAAGAGCTGCATTTTTAAGGCTCTTTGAAATACATGAATATGTATAATGTTATATGTATTTCATGTGTAAGTTAATTATACATTTTCAAAAATTGTATGTGTGTGTGTGTGTGTATATATATATATAATTTAAAATGGTGATTTGTGCTTTAGAAGGAATTTAAAAAATTCTATGAGGAAAAATAATTGAGGAAACTTACCTTATATTGGGGGTGTGTGTGAGGAAATGGAGGTGACATTTCATCTAAAACTCAAAAAGTGAGAAGGAGTCAGACGCTCCCATAAATGGGGAGGGATCCGGGCAGAGGAATTGTAATATATATATAATATATCTATTCCTGAAATGTAATTACTTTCTTATAAGTAATGAGATGAATAACATAAAAGACACCAGCATTATACTTTTGTAGTTTGAGTTCAGATGAGTTGAATTTTCTTGATCAGTTAAAGGGAAAATAATCCTCTAGTCTTGCCTGAATTGTTTGAATATTCTAGAGAGTGATCTAACTTTCATTTCACTTAATGCTCTGTAGATGTGGCATTAGCAAACTATAGATATTATAGTTTGCTCTATATCGATAGTTTATCTATCTATCTATCTGGATATATTGTCTGCAGTATAGAGCCTAAGAATGTAAGAATGTTTGGCTTTTAAAGGACCCTGAGCTCAAGAAATCAGAAACTTGGCTCTAAGTCCAGGCCTGTCACTTACCAAGCAGATGACTGTGGACAAGTGACTGAGTGACTAGCATCTGTGATGAAGAAGGAAATTTGGTTTAGATGCCCTCCAAGCTCCCATTATAAGATCTTATGATATTCTCTATGAAAAACTGCCCCCAAATAGGCTTCCTCTCCTGTAATTTAAAGGACAGGGAAACTGACTAGTGAAGGTAAATAATTTTCATTCTCCAATTTACCTACCCCATGGGTCAGCATCATGGAAATAGGAGAATGACCCCTATTTGGGAGTCATCAAACACCAGGGAAGGCTAAGACCTGTTCAACAAGGGTTTTCACCCATCCTGATAAAACATATAGGGAGAGGAGAGGGAGTTTATGTGTGTTTGTTGAGTAAATCAAGATTATAGGCAACTTGTCTAAATCCTAGATTCCATATTCAGCCTACAGTCAGAGAATGCTACAGAGTTGAAACCAAGTGCTCCACCTAACAGAATTTCACAATGAAACCTCTCTCATTCTCAAGTGAAGTCATATATAGCATTGTTGCACAATTTAATGATGTGGAGTTTGAAGCCAAATTTATATGAAGAGCAGATGGGCTCACAGCTAAGAGAAAGGGCAAAACTGCCCCCAGATAGGCTTGTTAAATATTATTATCTCTGAATATAAACTGGGAGAAAATGCATTCTGTTTGGACCAAGCTGAAAATATCTTAGGATATTTTTAGTTCACAGTCATTCCTTCTTTACATAGATAAAAGGGCTATAAATAATGGGATACCTTTCAATCTGATGAGTACACCAAATATGATTTTCATTAGCAAATTCAACTCTTCCGTATAAAAATTCTGTCCAGGGCTTCCCTGGTGGCGCAGTGGTTGAGAGTTCGCCTGCCGACGCAGGGGACACGGGTTCGTGCCCCGGTCCGGGAAGATCCCACATGCCGCGGAGCGGCTGGGCCCGTGAGCCATGGCCGCTGAGCCTGCGCGTCCGGAGCCTGTGCTCCGCAACGGGAGAGGCCACAGCAGTGAGAGGCCCACGTACCGCCAAAAAAAAAAAAAAAAAAAATTCTATCCAAATATATTGTCTCTGAGAGATATATTTAGAACCTATGGACAGAAGAGAAAATGTGAACCAAGATTGGCTTTTCTAATCTGTTGGATGGATCAGTGACAAGTGGTTTAGAAACCAGGATTTTCCACCCTGCTCCTCCCAAATATTTTCTGCCCTGCCAGTTCACAGATTCTTGAAATTTCTTTCCCAACATTTCCTCTCATTTTACAATTAAAAAATGAAATAGGAGAGATAAGTACTTCTACACGTGGAGCACCTTGACTAAAGTTCTTACTTACGAGTAATTGACTGATAGAAAAAATTTGTTCTCAAATAGTGAGTTTCAACAGGATAGCTAGGGACAGTCATGTAAAGAGTGCACAGGCTAGCCAAGAGAGTGGAGGGAGTGCAAGAAAGAGCAAGGCTTGGGCTGGGCTGGAGAAAGACAAATTTTGCTTATTTTGCTTTGCTGCATAAAGCTTAGTTTAAGCTAATATAGGAGACACAGATTATTTTCAGACTTTTGTCAAAAGTTGGGTCTTCAGCACTGACCTTTAAGGAAAGATCTGGTCTGTAAGATGTGATAATATCAGAGTGTAATATTAGGGACACTGAAAAAAAGTAATGATCCTAGATATACATTTCAGCCCATCAGTTAGTATCTGAAATTCTTCATTCAGTGTGACCTCTTTGGTGAGTGTTTTTTTGATGATTGCTGAAAGGCAAATATCTCTGGGAAGTTATTACTTTTAAAGAATGATCCCCTTTTCACATATATATTCACATGTATAGAGGGAAGGATTGGAAATTAGGGCTGATAGCAAGGAGGAGAGAGAAAAGCTGTAACTGGGTGCCTGAGAAAGAGATGAAAGCTAGTAAGAACTTAAAAAAAGGTGCAAAAAGAGGAGACTGGGACAATAAAAACTAGTAGTGATTATAGCACTACTACCACTAATAAAATATAACATGTTGAGTGGTTTCAATATGCCAGGCACCTTTTCGAGTATTTTACATATCATATATTTACATATATTACACCGTATTTTATATAAAATATTTACTCATCCAAAGAAGTTTGTCAGTATCACCATATAAATATCTATTCTTAAATTAATCCTTCATTCAACAGATCTTCACTGATAGTCTGCCATGTGCCATACACTCTTCTAAGGACTGGAGTTACAGAGGTTAACAGAATAGCCAAGGGTTCTGAGAAAACACCCAGAGAATAAATGAGTAACTAGATGAATAACATAATTCTAGGGAATGATAAGCTTCATCTGTTATCAGGATGGAGTGATAGAGAGGAACAGGGGTGTGGGGGTGATAGAGAGTAAGTGACAGGAATCACTTACAACTAGCAGGCTCTGAAAGGTATGTAACATGTAGCTTCTTTCTGATGGGTTCCCCAACTGGCTTCATTCTAGAGCCCGCTCGTTTGGCCCTTAACCAGACCAAACATTTGCTATGGTTCTAAGAAAGAAGCAATACCCAAGGATGAGAATGGTCAAGAGAATCTTTGTGAAGGAAGCTAGGTTTGGGCTGGTCATGCAGAAATGTGAGTTCAGAAAAGGAGGCCACAAGTCAGAGGCTGGCTGCCCTCAGCTCTCTTTAGTTTTTCTAAATCAGCAGGATTCACATTTTTTATGTTTCCTTACCTTTTCTTGAATATACTTAATTTATTAGGAACTCCCATGCACACCTCCATGAGTGTGTGTGCATGTACATATTTGAGTATGCGTGTGTGTGTGTGTGTGTGTGTGTATGCACACACCCTACACTCTTTGGAACCAAAAGAGATTTGTTGGTAAGCTTATTAACTTTTTCAGCTCCACCATTTGAGTGTGGCCTTGTAGCACAGTGTAGGCTCTTTGGGGGCAAAAATTTTCATTTGATCTTAAATGAATGCCATGTTGGTCCAGTAGGCAGATGTCTCTAGAATCTTTGTAGTGGTGATAAATGCTCAGCTCAGTTCATCAAACATTTGCTGAGGACCTACTCTATGCCAACTGCTGGATAAGGCACTGTCTCAACAAAGATGGGTAATTTACATGCCTTGCCTTCAAAGAATACATCTGAAAGCAAAATAAAATTTCATGTGTCAGCTTATTCTGCATTTTCAAAACTGGGCATATGCTTTATTTCAGGTCCTTTGACTTCCTAAAAGTCCATTTGTACATTAGCTCACTTCCATGCAATCCAGACTCACTACCTAATCCAGAGAAGCTCCACGTTGCTCTCAATTAACTGCATCAAAAGGAGGGCATGCAGAAGTCGGAGATGCCAGAGTCAAGGGCTGGGTTTTATTATAATTCTCAAGTGGTCATGGATAGCTGGAACCTTTGAAACGAACACACAGGTTATTTATGGATAGAAATCATTCAGAGGATAAAGTCTCAGGAATGAAAATCCAAGAGGATAAATAAATGGGGAATGCATCCCGGGAAGACGAATAATATTTACTAGAGTATGTTTGTTTCAAGACAGATTCCTATGTTTTACTGCTTATAGTGGTAATCTTTGTGAGAAATTTTTGGCCTCAAGAAAGGATTTGCGGAGTAAGTCTGGTTTGTGAAATGCTACATACTTGGCATCTGCGTACTGGGGGAAGGGGCTGGGTAGCTTCTCTGGGGCACGTGATTTTATTTGCCTGAGATGTGGTTTCTTTCCTCCTCCAGTTCTCATAGAAGCTTCCCCTTTAGCAAATATTTTCTTAAGCACCAAACATGTACCTGGAACCATGCTAAGCAAGATAAGCATAGACAAACATGAAGAAAATGATTACCAACTAAGTCACTGATTTTACTTGTAATTAATATTATGAGTGTTAAGAAAAAGAAACATGCAGCAGTAAATATTTTGGCCACCTCAGTATGAAGATGGAAGCTTTCCTGCTTGTGTGCTGCGTTCCGGACCTGGGTTTGTCTTTATTTACCATGAGCAGGATGCAGTCAGGTTGGCCTGGGACGAGGAAGACTCCATTCCCTGCTGCTCCTCTGGGTCTGTGTTTTTCTCCATCTCCATCTTTCTCAGTCACTCCCCCTCCTATCCTCTTAGTCCTGCACAGACTGGGACCTCCTTTAGGTCAAGCATCATGATCTTAGCTCTGAGAACCAATGCTCTGCACAGTACAGAGCACATGCCACGTAAATGTTGGTTCAATTGAGCTGCAGACCTTCCTACTGCTTCTCTACTTTCAAGAATGGGCAGAGGGGCTGCGGAACCTACCTGGGTGTTATTCTTCAATGAGGCCCTTCATTGAGCATCCCTCACCTTGGGGTCTGGCTAAGAGGTTTAGACAGGTGCCGAAAGGTGAAGACGGCTGCTTGAATGAGGGAGGAGGCTTCTGTTTGTGTGGATTCTTTCTACCAAGATCTCTAGGGTTGTGAAAAGTTTGATTGTCAACTTTACTCCTGAGGGGTTTCAGAATCATACTGACGGTTACACCTTGGCCAGCGCCTTCCAGATTCTCTCTGACGGGCCTCCAACATGTCCACGTGGAAGACATCAGTGTTTCATGGAAACCATAATGGAATACAATCTTAACTCTGCATTCCCCCAGACAAAAAATAGTTTTCCCTTGCATTCTTTAGGTCACTACCATCCACCCCCAAACACTACTGCTACCCTAGAATCCAACTTTCTTTCCACCACTACTTGCTTTCCCTCCATGCTCATACATCCTACTGCATCTCCTCCTAAATCTGTTATGCATTTCCCTTTCCTCTCAATCTCTGTTACAGATTAGCTAGAACAGACAACTGGTCACCCTGCCTTTAGCTCATGCTGTTCTCAGAGATATCTTTCCAAAATATAAATTTATAATGACTGCCCTTGAGGGCATGCTGTCACCTACAGTGTAAAATGCAGAGTCCTAAAGAGGGCATAAAAAGCCCTCACAATCTGATCCCAGACAACCCGACTGTTCTTGTCCTCCATTCTCTCTTCCTCAGATATTCTCTGCTCCTGTTACACCAAACTATGTGGGGCTCTGGACCACGCCATGCTCTTCGGGCCCCTGTGACATGAGGTACCATCTCCTTGGATACCCCTCCGGGCTCTTGCTTCTCTTTTTCCATATCAGCTTTGTCAGTACCTACTCATCATTCAAGGTCCAGCTCAAGTTTCCTTGCTTCTGAGCAGTTCCCTCAGTCTTCCCATACATGTACCCTACGCAGTTAATCACACATTCTTCTGGAACGCCATGGTTTCTGCATGACCCTGTTTCGGGATTTATCACATGGTGCTGAAATTTTCACTGTCCATTCTTCTGTTCCTTGCTTTTGCCTTGTTCAGATTTAGGTTCCCAGAGCCTCATACTCTATTTCTTTTAACTAAGTGACCATGGACACATATAACCACTGTCAAGTTAATTTTCAGTTCAAAGGGGTTAATAAGATGCACTTTATAGATTGCTATGTGGGGTAAACGAGATGAGGTATATAGCAGAGTGCCTGGAACATCTTAACAAATAAATGGGATTATCTGTTAATATTGTCTATCAGCATCATATCAATGTAGACAGGAATTGTCTTCAGGAGATACCTGGGACTGGGTATGTGATCAGAAAGAAGGGTTTCTTTTGTGTTTTGGGCTCAAAGTAGCAGATTTAGAGGAGTGGGTGCAAATCCCACTGTTACCATCAGCTGTTGAAGGGAGACTTCCACTAAGGGGCTAGTGGTCATCCTGGAGAAAAGACTGATGTGAGCTTTGATGGGCACTAGCTTGGAGCTGCTCCTGGGGAGGATATGCATGGAAAATGAACAGGCTCCTATTTTTGTTGTGCCACCAAAGGACTTTCAAACCAAGATGAACACAAACCGAACAGAATCAGTAAAAAATATTTTATGGATATATTTTATGGATTTGAGTTAACCTAATGAATGGCCTCTACGAATCAAGCATGAAAGAAGTTCAAGGTATTGTTTTGGCCTTAGGTTATTCAACCCCACACCCCTCCCCCTTTGCCCCAAGGAGGACAGAAAGCTACTTTCATTTTGGCACCAGTATGTAATACCAGACACACATGATCCAGTCTGCTGCGATATAGACTCAGTCCTCTTGGAGTTCAGTTAAAAAGTGAGGTCAGCATGCATGGAGACCTGGGGAAAACAAACTGATTTAAGGTACTAAGATGGGAAAAACTGTTCCATTTCCTTCTGAATGGAGTCCACAGTGCTGCTGGAAAACCATCTGTAGAACTGTAGCCCCAGGAGTGATAACATGCTGTAATGCATTTGATTAAAAAGAGGAAGGAAAAAACCATGGTGTGTGCTATCCTCGTGCTAGGATTGGGGAGCAGGCAGCCTGTGAGTCGTGGTCCATGGAGATTTTGCAGGGATTACTTTAAAAGCACTTTGCAGAGCCAGGCAAATGAAAGTCATGTGTTTATTCATCAAGGATACCTTCTCTTAAGGGATATTTTATTTACAGTTCTATAATAAGGGAAAACCTCCACATTTTTAATCTTATGTGTGAGAACTTCTAAGCACTGGAAAAGCAGTGACAGGAAGAATGAGTTTGGATCACTCAGCAATCCTGATAGAATTTGGGAACTTGTCCAGGCCCTTTGAACTTTCCAGCTGTGCCATATTGAATTCTGTGTCTGTGGTAGCGACTTCACTGGCAGCACGTGCACTTCTCAGGCTATTTTCATCATGGGCTCTGCCAAGCCCCAGAGGAGCAAAGTTAACACTGAGACACTCAGCTGTGCACGTGGGGATGTCTGGATATCCCTAAATTTCTTCAGTGGGAATTTGAGAGATGTGCTGAGGTCATTTATTTCATGAGGGGGAAATTTTCTACTGATCAAGAATGGCTTTGAGGGATTTCAGTGGTCATTTCCCAAGGCACTCAGTCAAGTGGTGTCAGCCCTGTAGAAACGGTCTTGCCATGACATCACAGCACGTGTGGAATAAGACTTTCCACTTCATTGTTTGGAGATTTCGGAAGGTTGTAGCTTCAACTCAAGAAGCCAACACTGAGAGGAGACCTTCAAGATGGTGGATGAGTAAGACATGGAGATCGCCTTCCTCCCCACAGATGCATCAGAAATACATCTACCTGTGGAACAACTCCTACAGAGCACCCACTGAACGCTGGCAGAAGACCTCAGGACTCCCAAAAGGCAAGAAACTCCCCACGTACCTGGGTAGGGCAAAAGAAAAAAGAAAAAACAGAGACAAAAGGATAGGGATGGGACCTGCACCAGTGGAAGGGAGCTGTGAAGGAGGAAAGGTTTCCTCACACTAGGAAGCCCCTTCGCGGGCGGA
This sequence comes from Phocoena phocoena, assembly GCF_963924675.1. NCBI lineage: Eukaryota > Metazoa > Chordata > Mammalia > Artiodactyla > Phocoenidae > Phocoena > Phocoena phocoena. The sequence continues at coordinate 31,007,864 of NC_089224.1, read as the reverse complement.
GACTGTGGGTGGTGGAGGGGGGAAGCTTCGGAGCCGCGGAGGAGAGTGCAGCCACAGGGGTGCGGAGGGCAAAACGGAGAGATTCCCGCACAGAGGATCAGGGCCGACCGGCACTCACCAGCCCGAGAGGCTTGTCTGCTCACCCGCCGGGGCAGGCGGGGCTGGGAGCTGAGGCTTGGGCTTCGGAGCTTAGATTGCAGGGAGAGGACTAGGGTTGGCTGCGTAACACAGCCTGAAGGGGGTTAGTGCACCACGGCTGGCCAGAAGGGAGTCTGGGGAAAAGTCTGGAACTGCCGAAGAGACAAGAGACCATTGTTTCACAGTGCACGAGGAGAGGGGATTAAGAGCACTGCCTGAATGAGCTCCAGAGATGGACACGAGCCGCGGTTATCAGCGCGGACCCCAGAGACGGACATGAAACACTAAGGCTGCTGCTGCCGCCACCAAGAAGCCTGTGTGCGAGCACAGGTCACTATCCACACCCCCCTTCCGGGGAGCCTGTGCAGCCCGCTACTGCCAGGGTCCCGTGATCCAGGGACAACTTCCCCGGGAGAATGCACGGCGTGCCTCAGGCTGGTGCAACGTCACGCCGGCTTCTGCAGGTGCAGGCTCACCCCGCACTCCGTGCCCCTCCCTCCCCTTGGCCTGAGTGAGCCAGAGGCCCCGAAACAGCTGCTACATTAACCTCGTCCTGTCTGAGTGAAGAACAGATGCCCGCAGGCAACCTCCATGCAGAGGCGGGGCCAAATCCAAAGCTGAGCCCCGGCAGCTGTGCGAGCAAAGAAGATAAAGGGAAATCTCTCCCAGCAGCCTCAGGAGCAGCGGATTAAATCTCCACAATCAACTTGATGTACCCTGTATCTCTGGAATACCTTAATAGACAATGAATCATCCCAAAATTGAGGCAGTGGACTTTGGAAGCAATGATATATATATATATATGTATATATATATGTATATGTATATATATATTTTTCTTTTTCTATATTTGTGAGTGGTATGTGTATAATTCTTTGTGTGATTTTGTCTGTATAGCTTTGCTTTTACCATTTGTCCTAGGGTTATGTCTGTCCATGATTTTTTGGTTTTTTTTTATTACTTTTAAATTTTTAATAATTATTTTAATAACTTTCTTTTCTTTCTTTCTTTCTTCCTTCCTTCCTCTCTTTCTTTCTTTCTTTTTTTTTTTTTTTTTTGCGGTACACAGGCCTCTCACTGCCATGGCCTCTCCTGTTGTGGAGCACAGGCTCCAGACACACAGGCTCAGCAGCCATGGCTCACAGGCCCAGCTGCCCCGCAGCACACGGGATCCTCCCGGACTGGGGCATGAACCATCGGCAGGTGGGCTTCCAACCACTGCACCACCAGGGAAGCCCATTTTCCTCTTTTTCTTCCTTTTCTTCTGAGCCATGTGGCTGATGGTCTTGGTGCTCTGGCTGGGTGTCAGGTCTGAGCCTCTGAGGTGGGAGAGCCGAATTCAGGACATTGGTCAACCAGAGACCTCCCGGCTCCATGTAATAGCAAGTGGTGAAAGCACTCCCATAGTTATCCATCTCAAATGCTAAGACCCAGCTCCACTCAATGACCAGAAAGCTCAAGTGCTGGGCACCATATGGCAAACAACTAGTAAGACAGGAATACAACCCCACCCCTTAGCACAGTACTGCCTAAAATCATAATAAGGTCACAGACATCCCAAAACACACCACTGGATGGGATCCTGCCCACCAGAAAGACAAGATCCAGCCTCATCAACCAGAACACAGGCACTAGTCCCTCCACCAGGAAGCCTACACAACCCACTGAACCAACCTTAGCCACGGGGGGCAGACACCAAAAACAACGAGAAGTACGAACCTGCAGCCTGCAAAAAGGAGACCCCCAAACACAGTAAGTTAAGCCATTTTGCTTAACTCATTTTAGAAGACAGAGAAATACACAGTAGATGAAGGAGCAAGGTAAAAACCCACCAGACCAAACAAATGAAGAGGAAACAGGCAGTCTACCTGAAAAAGAATTCAGAGTAATGATAGTAAAGATGACCCAAAATCTTGGACATAGAATGGAGAAAATACAAGAAACGTTTAACAAGGACATAGAAGAGCTAAAGAGCAAACAAACAAAGATGAACAGCACAATAAATGAAATTAAAAATTCTCTAGGAGGAATCAATAGAAGAATAACTGAGGCAGAAGAACAGATAGGTGATAAAATAGTGGAAGATAAAACAGTGGAAAAAAGTACTGCAGAGCAGAATAAAGAAAAAAGAATGAAAAGAATTGAGGACAAACTCAGAGACCTCTGGGACAACATCAAACACAGCAACATACGAATTTTAAGGGTCTCAGAAGAGAAGAGAAAAAGAAAAGGCCTGAGAAAATATTTGAAGAGATTATAATTGAAAACTTCCCGAATATGGGAAAGGAAACAGTCAATCAAATCCAGGAAGTGCAGAGAGTCCCACAGAGGATAAATCCAGGGAGAAACACAGCAAGACACATATTAATCAAACTATCAGAAATTAAATACAAAGAAAAATTCTCAAAAGCAGCAAGGGAAAAACAACAAATAACACATAAGGGAATCCCCATAAGGTTAACAGCTGATCTCTCAGCAGAAACTCTGCAAGCGACAATTGAGTGACAGGACATATTTAAAGTGATGAAAGGGAAAAACCTACAACCAAGATTACTCTACCCAGCAAGGATCTCATTCAGGTTTGAAAGAGAAATTAAAACCTTCACAGACAAGAAAAACATAAGAGAATTCAGCACCACCAAACCAGCTTTACAACAAATGCTAAAGGAACTTCTCTAGGCAGGAAACACAAGAGAAGGAAAAGACCTACAATAACAAACTCAATACAATTAAGAAAATGGTAATAGGAACATACATATTGATAATTACCTTAAACATAAATGGATTAAATGGTCCAACCAAAAGAAACAGCCTCGCTGAATGGATACAAAAACAAGACCCATATATATGCTGTCTACAAGAGACCCACTTCAGACCCAGGGACACATCCAGACTGAAAGTGAGGGAATGGAAAAAGGTATTCCATGCAAATGGAAATCAAAAGAAATCTCGAGTAGCAATTCTCATATGAGACAAAATAAACCTTAAAATAAAGACAATTTACAAGAGACAAAGAAGGACACTACATAATGGTCAAGGGATCAAACAAGAAGAAGATATAACAATTGTAAATATTTATGTACCCAACATAGGAGCACCTCAATACATAAGGAAAATGCTAACAGCCATAAAAGGGGAACTCGACAGTAACACAATCATATTAGAGGACTTTAACACCCCACTTTCACCAATGGACAGATCATCCAAAATGAAAATAAAAAAGGAAACACAAGCTTTAAATGATACATTAAACAAGATGGACTTAATTGATATTTATAGGACATTCCATCTAAAAACAACAGAATACACTTTCTTCTCAAGTGCTCATGGAACATTCTCCAGGATAGATCATATCTTGGGTCACAAGTCAAGCCTTGGTAAATTTAAGAAAATTGAAATTGTATCAAATATCTTTTCCGACCATGACACTATGAGACTAGATATTAATTACAGGAAAAAAATCTGTAAAAAATACAAACACATGGAGGCTAAATAACACACTACTTAATAACCAAGAGATCACTGAAGAAATCAAAGTGGAAATCAAAAAATCCCTAGAAAGAAAAGACAATGAAAACACGATGACCCAAAACTTATGGGATGCAGCAAAAGCAGTTCTAAGAGGGAAGTTTATAGCAATACAATCCTACCTCAAGAAACAAGAAACATCTCAAATAAACATCCTAACCTTACACCTAAAGCAGTTAGAGAAAGAAGAACAAAAACCTCCAAAGTTGGCAGGAGGAAAGAAATCATAAAGATGGGATCAGAAATAAATGAAAAAGAAATGAAGGAAATGATAGCAAAGATCAATAAAACTAAAAGCTGCTTCTTTGAGAAGATAAACAATATTGACAAACCATTAGCCAGACTCATCAAGAAAAAAAGGGAGAAGACTCATGTCAGTAGAATTAGGAATGAAAAAGGAGCAGTAACAACTGACACTGCAGAAATACAAAGGATCATGAGAGATTACTACAAGAAACTCTATGCCAATAAAATGGACAACCTGGAAGAAATGGACAAATTCCTAGAAAAGCACAACTTTCTGAGACTGAACCAGGAAGAGATAGAAAATATAAACAGGCCAATCACAAGCACTGACATTGAGACTGTGATTAAAACTCCTCCAACAACAACAAAAAAGCCCAGAACCAGATGGCTTCACAGGTGAATTCTATCAAACATTTAGAGAAGAGCTAACACCCATCCTTCTCAAACCATTCCAAAATATAGCAGAGGGAGGAACACTCCCAAACTCATTCTACGAGGCCACCATCACCCTGATACCAAAACCAGAAAAAATGTCACAAAGAAAGAAAACTACAGGCCAATATCACTGATGAACATAGATGCAAAAATTCTCAACAAAATACTAGCAAACAGAATCCAATAGCACATTAAAGGATCATACACCATGATCTAGTGGGGTTTATCCCAGGAATGCAAGGATTATTCAATATATGCAAATCAATCAATGTGATACACCATATTATCAAATTGAATGATAAAAACCTCATCTCAATAGATGCACAAAAATCTTTCAGCAAAATTCAACAGCCATTTATGATAAAAACCCTCCAGCAAGTAGGCATAGAGGGAACTTACCTCAACATAATAAAGGCCATATATGACAAACCCATAGCCAACATCATTCTCAATGGTGAAAAACTGAAACCATTTCTTCTCAGGTCAGGAACAGGACAAAGTTGCCCACTCTCACCACTATTATTCAACATAGTTTTGGAAGTTTTAGCCACAACAATCAGAGAAGAAAAAGAAATAAAAAGAATCCAAATCGGTGAAGAAGAAGTAAAACTGTCACTCTTTGCGGATGACATGATACTATACATAGAGAATCCTAAAGGTGCTACCAGAAAACTACTAGAGGTAATCAATGAATTTGGTAAAGTAGCAGGATACAAAATTACCACACAGAAATCTTTTGCATTCCTATACACTAATGATGAAAAATCTGAAAGAGAAATTAAGGAAACTCCCATTTACCATTGCAACAACAACAAAAAATAAAATATCTAAGAATAAATCTACCTAAGGAGAAAAGACACCTGTATGCAGAAAACTATAAGACATTGATGAAAGAAATTAAAGATGATACAAACAGATAGATAGATATACCATATTCCTGGATTGGAAGAATCAACATTGTGAAAATGACTATACAACCAAAAGCAATCTACACATTCAGTACAATCCCTATGATACTACCAATGGCATTTTTCACAGAACTAGAACAAAAAATTGTACAATTTGAACGGAAATACAAAAGACCTGAAACAGCCAAAGCAATTTTGAGAAAGAAAAATGGAGCTGGATGAACCAGACTCCCAGACTTCAGACTATACTACAAAGCTACAGTAATCAAGACAGTATGGTACTGGCACAAAAACAGAAATATAGATCAATGGAACAGGATAGAAAGCCCAGAGATAAACCCACACACATGTGATCCCCTTAACTTTGATAAAGGAGGCAAGAATATACAATGGAGAAAAGACAGCTTCTTCAATAAGTGGTGGTGCTGGGAAAATTGGACAGCTACATGTAAAAGAATGAAATTAGAACACTCCCTAACACCATACACAAAAATAAACACAAAATGGATTAAAGACCTAAATGTAAGGCCAGACACTATAAAACTCTTAGAGGAAAACATAGGCAGAACACTCTACGACATAAATCACAGCAAAGTCCTTTTTGACCCACCTCCTAGAGAAATGGAAATAAAAACAAAACTAAACAAATGGGACTTAATGAAACTTAAAAGCTTTTGCACAGCAAAGGAAACCATAAACAAGACCAAAAGACAATCTTCAGAATGGGAGAAAATATTTGCAAACAAAGCAACTGAGAAAGGGTTAATCTCCAAGATTTACAAGCAGCTCATGCAGCTCAATATCTAAAAAACAAACAACCCAATCCAAAAATGGGCAGAAGACCTAAATAGACATTTCTCCAAAGAAGATATACAGATTGCCAACAAACACATGAAAGAATGCTCAACATCATTAATCATTAAAGAAATGCAAGTCAAAACTACAATGAGATATCATCTCACACCGGTCAGAATGGCCATCATCAAAAAATCTAGAAACAATAAATGCTGGAGAGGGTGTGGAGAAAAGGGAACACTCTTGCACTGTTGGTGGGAATGTATATTGATACAGCCACTATGGAGAACAGTATGGAAGTTCCTTAAAAAACTACAAATAGAACTACTATATGACCCAGCAATCCCACTACTGGGCATATACCCTGAGAAAACCATAATTCAAAGAGTCATGTACCAAAATGTTCATTGCAGCTCTATTTACAATAGCCCGGAGATGGAAACAACCTAAGTGCCCATCAACAGATGAATGGGTAAAGAAGTGGTGGCACATATATACAATGGAATATTACACAGCCATATAAAGAAAAGAAATTGAATTATTTTTAGTGAGGTGGATGGACCTAGAGTCTGTCATACAGAGTGAAGTGAGTCGGAAAGAGAAAAACAAATACCATATGCTAACACATATATGGAATCTAAGAAAGAAAGAAAAAAAGGTCATGAAGAACCTAGGGGTAAGATGGGAATAAAGACACAGACTTACTAGATAGAGCATGGACTTGAGGATATGGGGAGGGGGAAGGGTGAGCTGTGACAAAGTGATAGAGTGGCATGGACATATATACACTACCAAACGTAAAATAGATAGCTAGTGGGAAGTAGCCGCATAGCACAGGGAGATCAGCTAGGTGGTTTGTGACCACCTAGAGGGGTGGGATAGGGAGGATGGGAGGGAGGGAGAGGCAAGAGGGAAGAGCTATGGGAACATATGTATAGGTATAACTAATTCACTTTGTTATGAAGCAGAAACTAACACACCATTGTAAAGCAATTATTCTCCAATAAGGTGTTAAAAAAAAAAAAAGAAAAAAAAGGAAACCACAATGAGGTATCACCTCACACCAGTCAAAATGGCCATCATAAAAAATCTACAAACTATAAATGCTGGAGAGGGTGTAGAGAAAAGAGAACCCTCTTACTACACTCTTGGTGGGAATGTAAATTGGTACAGCCACTATGGAGAACAGTATGGAGGTCCCTTAAAAAACTAAAAATAGAACTAACATATGACCTAGCAATCCCAGTACAGCACTATTTACAATAGCCAGGACATGGAAGCAACCTAAGTGTCCATTGACAGATGAATGGATAAAGAAGATGTGGCACATATATACAATGGAATATTACTGAGTCATAAAAACAAATGAAATTGAGTTCTTTGTTGTGAGGTGGATGGACCTAGAGTCTGTCATACAGAGTGAAGCAAGTCAGAAAGAGAAAAACAAATACTACATGCTAACACATATATATGGAATCTAAAAAAAAAAAAAAAATTGGTTCTGAAGAACCTAGGGGCAGGACAGGAATGAAGACACAGATGTAGGGCATGCGGAGGGGGAAGGATAAGCTGGGATGAAGTGAGAGAGTTGCATGGACATATATACACTGCTAAATGTAAAATAGATAGCTAGTGGGAAGCAGCTGCATAGCACAGGGAGATCAGCTCAGTGCTTTTTGATCACCTAGGAAGGTGGGATAGCAAGGGTGGGAGGGATACACAAGAGGGAGAGGATATGGGTTTATACATATATGTATAGCTGAATCACTTTGTTATACAGCAGCAGCTAACAGAACAATATAAAGCAGTTATACTCCAATAAAGATGTTAAAAAAAAAAAAAAGAATCAGCAGGCTGTAGGTTCATAGTTCCTGTTGTTTTTGGTGTCTGCCGCCAGTGGGTAAGGTTTGTTCAGTGGGTTGTGTAAGCTTCCTGGTGGAGGGGACTGCTGCCTGTGTTCTGGTGGATGGGGCTGGACCTTGTCTTTCTGGTGGGCAGGGCCGTGTCCAATGGTGTGTTTTGGGGTGTCTGTGAAATTAGTGTGATTTTAGATAGCCTCTCTGCTAATGGGTGGGGTTGTGTTGCTGTCTTACTAGTTGTTTGGCATGGGGCATCCAGCACTGGAGTTTGCTGGCCATTGGCTGGAAGTGGGTCTTAGCATTGAGATGGAGATCTCTGGGAGAGTTCTCGCTGATTGATATTACGTGGGGCCAGGAGGTCTCTGGAGGACCAGTGTCCTGAACTTGGCTCTCCCACCTCAGAGGCTCAGGCCTGACACCTGGCCGGAGCACGAAGGCCCTGTCAGCCACACGGCAGGCTCTTTTTGGCCCTCATCTTCCTGTCCTCAAGCCACCACACGGCAGCCACTTCTGCGCCCTTGGTTTCCGAGTGGCCAGGACTCACACTTTAAAATCTACTCAATCTAGACAAAAGGGTTCATCTCTCTTCCATTAGAGGGACAATTTTCTTGCATGATTCACTGCACTGTTTGTGTGTCAGCCATTTTCTTCAGGGTGCTGTACCTTGAGATAACATTTATCATGCCCTCTTACAAAGAACAGTATAGAGCCAATCATAAAATGTACACACACACACACACACACACACACACACACACACCAATCTGTCATTTAGTGTGTCATTTGTTACATTGCCATCATCTGCAAACAATCATCCTGTACGATTGGATATGAAAAGGGATGGAAAATGTCAGAGTGAGGCATTTGATGGCAGATGGTTTTTACTGTTTCAAAATGATGCTTTGCTCAGAAGCCAGGGGAACTTTTGGCACAACAGTAAGGCCAAGCAGTTGGGTGGTATGGTGTAGCTGCCCAATGAAGCCATCAGATTTCAGTCCCCAAGCTCAGAACAGTCTTAGGGTGGCCCAATCAGTACAACTTAAAAAAAACAAAAACCAACAAGAATGAAAAAAAAAAAAAAACTATGCCCCTTGTCTCCCAAGAACAATTTAATTGAATTGGATTTGAGCTGTTCCTGGTGAGATGACTCAAGCAATCTTATTTACACATGATAATTTCAAGGTTTCTGGAATTTAAGGTAGATTTGGCAAAGCCTCCATTAATTTGAGGAGCTAGGGAAAGTAACTTTGTAACAGTGATGCAATGTGGGAAGAACAAAGAACAGAGACCATTATCTTCCTGCCCTGGGAAGGCTCTGCTTCCCTCCTTTTCACCTCCTATTAGTCAAAGGCAGGGTGGATGGGGAAGGTTCCAGTTTTCTTTGGAATGAATTGTCAAAATGTTCCCCTTCAGGCTTGAAACTTGTTCCCCTCCAAGTGGCTTAGCACGTCAAACCAGTCTACTTGAAAGGCATATGGCGTCAACGTGAAAGATGTCATATTATAAGTAGCCCCCTACCCCACACTCAGGCCCCCACCCCCGGGCCCCCACCCCCACTTTCTGAAAGATTTTTGAAAGATGTCACATCCTGCATCTGGGGCCCCAGAGTGGAGACTGCAGGGAGCAGGGAGTCCTGCAGGGGAAGCGGCCAGGGAGCCGGAGATCCCACCCAGAGAAGGTCCTTGGCTGGTTTCTGTAGCGCAAATGAAGGAGAAAAACTATTGACAAGGGAGTTGGGGTGGAGAAGACAAAGCAGGGGAAACGTCGGTTTTATGGAACTTGCAAACCTGAACTCAAATATTAAAAATGCTTTCATCAGTCTCCTTAATCCAGAGAAATTCTTTTTGGCTTAGATGGGAGGAAAAATCAGTCCCTTAAGGGGAAAGCAAGAGGAGAAGGAGGTAATAAGGATGTGAGTCAGACACAGGGAATTGCTGGCAAATGTATTTTTTTAGGAGGCAGAGGAGGGCTGTTCTCAGCTGATCAAATGTTGCAGACCACTGATAATGCCCGCCTGCTTCTCATTGATTTCTCCCTTTAGTTATGACAAAATTTTGACTCCATTAATTGGGGGAAAGGTGAGAAAAAAAGAACTGTTTCTTTCTTGTTCACTTCTTCTCTGGGGAATAAGCAGTACTCGGGCTCCGAAGCTGTGTTTTTCTTTGGGTTTTGCCTTTTAATAGGGGTTTCAGAAAGTGGTTATAGACATTTGAGGGGAAATAAAGCCTGTGGTTTATTAACAGGGCTGGTTTTAATCAGCAGTGATTTGACGAGGGTAACATTAGAGCTACGACACTGATAACTGATACTATGATTTTCTATGCTTTTAACCCCAAACTGAAGTCTTGTGGATTCATGGACAGAAATGCATTTGTTTCCCTGGCCAGGCTGTGGGGAGTGAGTGTTTCATGAGGACAGCAGCAGAGGAGAGCAGGAGAGGCTGGGGGCTGGAGCGGCTGCCACAGGGAGTCTTCTCAGCTGGAATTCCAGCTGCTAAGAAGTGAGTCTTGCAGACCCGAAGGCTTCTTAGTAAGGCCAGTGGAAGTGAGGGGAAAGGGGGAAGGCAGGTCCAGGCTCCCACCTTGATGGGCAAGTATCCTGAGCGCCTCTTCGCAGACCTGAGGTGACGTCTCAGGTTGTGACACCCTACATTTCCCAGAGGTAATAAGTAATGTTGTTCCTTCTCTCTAATAGGAAAGTTGAAAACGTCTAGGCCAGCTTCCAGGAATAAGGCTGCTTTTTAGGGTAACCCAATCCTGTCTTATCCAGAACAAAATCTTCTGGATCTCTCCCACCCAGTCCATTAGTTAGCATGGCCTCTGCCCAAATCACTGCCAACATCCCAACGAATTTACAGTTTGACCTTGAAAACCAAGGTCAAACTCCTGCATTAGTCAGCAACGGTAGTTTGCCATATTTGCAGCCAATAGGAGTAATGGGGTTTCTGAGAACGTTCTCCACGAGAGTAAGGCACTTTGTTTTTCAGAGTATTTTTTTTAAAGGAGAAGCGGAGGCCCCACATTTCCCTTTCTCCAACTGACTGCTTAGAAGACAAATGAGGTGATGCACAAGGCCCCTCAAGAGACCTGGGGGTGAGGGCGTTGAGTCCTCCTGATGTTTCTGACGTGTTCTGTGTTCCTGTGTTTACATGTATGCATACAAGCTACTCTTCCCAGGATAGAGAATGGGTGTGTAGATTTGGATGTGAAGAGTTTCTTTCTTGTTCTTTTGCCACAGGGGCACTGGCCAGCCCCAAGTCTCTCCATTGGTGTTTGTGGTGAAAGGGGGCACAGAGCCAGGAGATGACCACCCAAGGTGATGGTGGCCCGGGAGGAATGTGAGAGTCTGCTCTGCTGCAGGTCAGAGTTAGCTCAGCTCCTCTCACTGTGCTATCCTTCTCTGGCCACCTTGCCCTCGTGTCCCTCGTCAGTGGGCATCTCCCGGGGAAGTTGCCCAGTTCACAGCACCAGCTCCTTCTTGGGACCCCTCCTGACTCAGAGGGGTTCCTGAGGAAGCCATGTCTTACCACCCTTGGCTGAGAAGTGGACACCCAGCTCTGGAGCAATAGAGTCTCTCTTGGAAGCATGAAATCAGACTGGAGAATCACAGAGACTAGGATTTGTGACAGCTGAGTCTCTTTAATGACAGTGCTCTAAAGCAGTAGTCACCAAGCAATTTTTCATTACGCAGGGGTTAAAAAAAAGTGGGACGTGTATTCCTAACATATTTATATTTATGTATTTATAGATTATATACATCTACTACTATTGCTAGCTAGTATCTCAAGGTACACTACATACTTAGGGGTTTTTTTTAAGTGAAAAGTAAATATGACCCCAGTAGCAACAAGTGCACCTAATGCCTGGATCTCAGATTCTAATATCATTCTCCAGTAAAAAGAAGCAGGGACTCTTTGGATAAATGGTTGACTGTACGACTGGTGCGGGAAATATATAAGATTAGCCTGGGGCATCTTGTAATGTCAGAAAGTAAAGAAGTCCTCAAACAAGGCAAAACAAAACAACAAAATAATAGGAGTCTGTCGAAGGAACATGGGAGCCAACTAAAGGAGCTCCCAATGGCCAAAGCTGGAAAAATTTAAGCAATAAAATAAACAAAATACGATAGGGTTATAATCCAAAGCATAAAATAAATACCCATGTGTCCATACTGATATAAATAAATGATTGAGTAAACAAATAAATGAGGAAGAAGAGCAAATGTCTTCTACAGAATCATTCCAAACAATTTATGTACCTCCTAGACTACACACTGCCATTGTTGTTAGAGTGTTATTATTGCTGTTGTTATTATTATAATCTTTGTACCCTTTATTAACCCAGTGCTCAAAAACTTGTTACTTAAATAAAAAACTATTTTAACTAAGGTATAAATTACCTTTAACAAATTAGTATTGATATTTTACTCTGTTGACACATTTACATTTCAACAAGAGTCTTCTGGAGAAACACAATACTGAATGTAGATTTGAAAGTGAGCATTTAAGGAATGAAGCCAGGGTAGCCGTATTAATTAGGGGCAGGCTTCATTTCTGACTCCCGTCCCATCCTGTGGTGGAGGCCTAATCTACATTTGCCTGAGACTTTCTTTGCCTTTATTCTTAATACATGGAGATCAAGGTTGAGGAGTTAGATTCCTATGGAAAATGCTCCTTTTAAATATTGTTTCTGTTAGCCTTTTCTGTGTAACAAGACACCTCCAAATGTAGTGGTTTAAAATGAGAATGAAATATTATTTTTCAGGATACTGTGGTTGACAAGGCAGTTCCTCTGCTGGTTTTCCCTAGGTCCACTCACTTAGCTACATTCATGTAGGGGATCAGCTAGGCCAGAATCCAAGATGAATTCACTCACATGACTGGCAGGGGATGCTGGCTTTTGGCTTGGGTACCTGGGTTCTCCTCCATATGGCCTCTCATCCTCCAGGAGGCTAGACCAGCTTCCTTACATGGCAGCCTCCAGGTAGCCCAAGATGGCAAGAGTAGAAGCTATAAGCTCTCTTTAGACCAGAGCTCCAGAATTCATACAACATCATTTTAACAACATTCTATTGGTCAAAGCAAGTCACAAGGCCAGCCCATGATGAAAAGATGTGAAACAGACTCTACCTCTCAATGAGAGGAGCTGCAAAGACTTTGTGTCCTATGAAATCTACCACAGACAGCTATGCAGCATCTCCATGATTCAGATCCCAGTAACTGAGATTACCACTCAGTGCTTTGCAGAAGCCCTCTACTTATTGTGCTGTCAAAGGGCTAGAGGAAGGAGTACCAATGGTATGATATTCTTGAAAACTTCTCTCTTTGCCCAGAGATAGAAGATTTCGAGCTGTCTCAAAAATTTGTGGGGAAGAACCCTACTTTGGCTGACCACCCTGTATTTTAGGAAAACTAAATAACCTCTGAGTGATGGCAGGATACTGCCCACATTACCAAACCATTTCTTGAAGATGGTGGTATCTTCCTAAAGATTGAATTTCTAAGCCCAAGTGTATGAAGTAACTGGAAAAGCATATTATAAAACTATATTTCTAAAATGCTCTGCTTGCCTGAGAGGAATGCAGAGTGGCAGAGAAAAGATCCTAAAGATCCTACCATCCATATAAAGTTGTACAGTTCCCCCAAATATAGTCTTTTCTCTACCCTGACAGTTTGTAAAAAGAATGAGCAAGGTGAAGTGAATTCCCTGGTCTTGCCTCTCCACTTAAACACAAGGAGCAATTCATCCCTTTGCACAGTGGGGGAAGGGGAAATGTGTGGTGAATTCACCCAGCACCTCATTCAACCCTCACAACTACATTCAGAGGGGGAAATTAGCATTGCATAGCTGTGGAAATGGTTTCTGAGAGGTTAAGAAATCGTTCAATGTCTCACAGCTAGTAAGAACTGAAAGTGGCATTTAAACGTTTAGTTCTAGGTCTATATGAAACTAAGTCCTGCCACCACTGCCCTATCTCCCAGGAGGATGTACAAAAAAGACCTGTCAGACCATGCCTCAGATAAAGGAATAAAAGAAACGAAGGATTTGGAAGAAAAAAAAAATCCCAGAGAGTTAAGTGTTGGAGGAAATTTTTGAGGTAGCCTAGAAGTACAATGTTACTCCATCCTTATCAAAGGAGTATTAAAGTAAAGGGGTATAGAGAGTGGCGGGGGGGAAGAAGAGGAGGAAGAAGAAGGAGGAGCGGGGGGGAAGAAGGAGCAGAAGAGGAAGAGGAAGAAGTTGAAGAAGAAGATGGGAAAAGAGAGAAGAGGAAAGAGGGAAAAGGGAAGGGGTGGCTGCAAATTGAAGATATATACTCCAGCCTTCAGCAAGGTCTTGGTGACCAAGAGGCTTTTCCATTAGCCAAAGGGAAGTTCCAGGCACTCTCTGTGTGTTGCCCAGGCCATTTTGGGCTTTCCAGCCAAGCACGTGATATGACCAGGATAGTTCAGGGTGACTCTGGGAAGAGCTATTAGTTTCATTCAGTTCAATCTAGCATTGTGTAGGGAAATCTTTTGTCTTCTTAACTAAGACCCTGCTTTGCAAGGTACTGTTATTCTGTACCACATATACATAAATCTCTGGGGACAAGCTATGGAGGTATTAACTTTTGCCTTGTTTTCACATACAATTTTATGCCTTGTTTCACTTTGACTGGGCACATCAAAGACCCATACCAACACCTCATAACCCAGGAGGGAGCAGGACCTTTGAGGGAGCAGGTAAGGGAGAGTACTTTATTGCCCACCCTGGGCCTGGGCTCCATGTCTATCTCGCATGTGCTGGTGACTGCCTCGTGATGAAGGCGGGCCCTTGCCGAACAGCAGGCTGAGAAGCAGAAGGGATGAGAGGGGACGGTCTCTCATAGACTAAGGGCTGGGATAACCAGGGATTCTTCTCTAATGTGATGGAGGAAGGAAGGGGTCCCACAAAGACTGACATCAGATGTTCTGCTAGTCACATAGGTAGGAACCTCGAACCAGATTTTTCTGCTCTGGAAGAATAAGAAAGTGGTACATCCCTTGTACTCAAGTGTGTGGGGAAAATTCATAGTCATTTCATGTATATTTATATACAATATTTTCTGGTATTTTTAATTTATTTCATGTTCTTCAGTCTTACTTCTCCTGCTCAGTTCTTGGAGAGGCCGAGATCACTTCTTATAGTCGCATATTCCTTGGTTCTAGGCTGAGAGTAGTTGCCTTAGAGGACATGTGTTGCTTTTGATGCTTGTAGCATATTGAAAGCTTATTAAAGATTATTAAAAGATTCTTAAATTTTCTAAATATTTTAACAAGAGCCAACCTAGTGGCACAGCTGAGGGACACCCTGCTAGTCCCAGCAGCTGGCACAGTGGTCCCACCCCTGCCCTGAACTTAGGATGGCAGGTGTCTTGGTGCTCATTCGGGGAGAAGCCAGCGGACTCCTCCACAGACACCTGGCTGCCCTGCCTCTGTGCCATTCTTGATCATGTGGAGAGATTTGTCCAGTATTTCCCCTCAGAAAATACACTGCCCCATTAGTAATATTCTCCTCACTCTTTCTTTCATTGCAGCTACATCCAATGGTCTAAATCCTCTAGATACAAAGCAGCACCAATTGCCTTGCAGTTTAGGATTTCAAGTAGAACTGCTTTTTCTATGTAAGGGTTTATGAGCTAGATTACGTTTAGAGTTAGACTGACATATCCTCAGTGTTTCAGCAAAGCAGACTGGGCTCTGCTGCTCATTTCATTTATATGAAAGGGAAGACAGGTGATCAGGTGGGAGTGGGCAGATCAGGACTCCTCTGGCCCCCAGAGGTCATATTTCCACAGTGGGCATTGGGTAGTCATAGCTGTCAAACCAAGTCACTCAGGGAGTCTTGCATTTTCCACATTCTCCTGTGTGTGTGTATGTGTGTGTGTGTAGGGGAGCTCAGAGTCCATTCCTCCCCCTACTCTGAAAGTACTTGGTAGGTGGAGATAGAGAATTTTGATGAGAAAGAGTTCATTAACAAGTTCACATAGGCTGAATGTCTCTTTGACGTAGCTGATGCTATAGGATTTGGAAACTGGCCTTTTTCTATTTGAGAAATACAGAAGTAGGGTGACTTACTTATAGACTGTGTCCTGAAAAAAATTATCATTCTGTTTTCTAAGCATATAAGTAATATATTTTTATTGTGGAAAATTTGGAAGAACCAAAAAAATACAAAGACAAAAGTTAAATCACCCATAATTCTGCTATTACTTGTGTGTAAGATTAAAATAAATACTACATGTATATAGAAGGCACGGTATATAATGTGATGCAATGTGTAACTTATTAGAAAATATTATATTGCATTATATTAATATTTTTTCCTACAAAATTGGGAAAATTATATATACTATGTTGCAACTTAAATGGTATGTAATTTCAGACTCTCTTAAATGTGAATATTATAAGTAAGAATTTGATGGAAGAACAACTGAATGAACTCATACATTAATGAACAAATGCATGAACAAGTTTATTGTTCCACCTGGCAATGGAAGACTTACAACCCTTCTGAAGGTTTTAAACTAGAGGAAATTTGAGAGATTTAGACTAACCTCCTCATAATGGAATGCTACTCCACTTCGTTCTGACCCCACCCCGTCCCCAAAACACACACACACACACACACACACACACACACACACACACACACACACAATCATTTAAGTACTAGCTCTAATTTATCTCACCGCGAACTTGCCTGGAACAGGAAGTCTTATTCTATAGACTTGACTCTCAAAAATACAGACAACAAACCTCTCTCTTTCTCTCCCTATCTCTTTGTTACACACCCATACCCACACACACCACCACCACCACCTTTTCTGAAGCATAAATAAATAACTAATGTGGGATGCCCTTATGTAATTCCAGAGATTTCAACATTGCTTATGTGGGGCTGAGTATGAGGTGTTATCTTTTTTCTTTTTGACATCATCATCTTTCTGTCCAGAGATAAACTATGATTTAACACATAAAGCTTCAAATAAAAAAGTGCCCGGTTGTTTTGGGTCAATTGTGTCTGACTCAACAAATGGTAAATTGCTTTGAGATTTCAGTTGTTCTTTTCTACCTTCCAAACATTGCAGAAAGATGAAAATGCGAAAACAAACATACAGCAAAAAAAATAGGACAAGAGTAAATCAAATCTCATTTCCCTCCCCTCCAACTTTGTTTTGAGAGCAGGCACTGGAATCCTCACTTTGCCACACTCAGCAATGTGACCATGGACATCTACCTTGACCTCTTAAAGTTCTACTAGCTTCCTCATGAATAAACTGGGGATAATGGTAGTCCTATTTTATAAGACTGTTGTGAGGTTTAAACGAGAGAGTAGATGTACAGTACTTGGAACAGGAACTTTTAACTATGAAGTGCTAAATACTAAGCACTTTTTACAAAGATAATTTATTATCATTATTAGTCTTTTCTTAATGTTAATATTGTTGGGCTAGCATTACCTTGAAAGTAAAGAATTGTAGAAGGAGCCACAGAGTTCACCATAAATTTCCTCCTCAAATACTGATTTAATTTTGTTTTGGATCTTTAAAATGAATACAAGCATGGATAACATCTATGAGGGGCTGATGGGAAGTATTCAGACATTTTCCTGCTTATAAAAGGAATCTAATATGGTAAAAACAAACGAATCCCCAATGAGACCTTCCTAAAATTTCTAACTACAGCTTGTCATGATCCATAATGCTATGTTGTCTCTTGGTTTCAGTACAATATCTAGATTATAAATTAATGGCTTTGATTGACAAATTACCCAGTGTAGTCAATATTACTTCATGAGAGCGATTGTAAGAGGAACCTAATTCTGTTAAAGATTGTTACAAAGGAGCATGTCAAAACCAATGAAGTATGACGCTATCATGGGATTGGGGTTTAGCACCATGAAACTGATCATCCATGAGTCATTTTTTGGCTCAAACACAGGGAGACTCCAGGGAACACTAAGAGGATTTGCGAGTGTTCTGGCGGCCATCTCGGTGCTGTGTGTTCTGCCCAAACTGCACATACCATGAGACCAGGGCAAGAGAGCACAGAAGGGATAGTGTTTCATGGCTTCTTTCTTTCTGGTATGTGCAGAGCATCAGAGCTTGGAAGAACGTTGTGTTGATCAGTGTTTGGTGTTGAATGAGTTGGGAGTGAGAAGACAGGATGACACGTGTGGTTTCTCCCTTCCTGCTTCTATGAAGATGTCCGGCTGGGCCCAGAGCTTATAGCAGTTCATGAGAGAGGTGTAGGGTCAGGACTTGGGGGGGAAATAGGAATCCTCCCAGATCTCCTCAGTGTTGACTGGGGATATGAAATAGACAAAGGAGCCAAGGAAGGAAGAGACTGGGGCCAGTCCCTGAGGTGCGTTCGTCACCAGCGCACATTCTATGGCTCCTCCTGAAGGTCTGTGACAACCCCCTGAGCAAATGAACTACAGGATTTCCCTACAGACTGAGCTGAATTTGAACTGACTGTGACAGCACATTTTCTTCTTTCATTTTTCTCCTTCATAAATATGTCTGTTGTCCTCCTGGACATCTTGATCTGCTCTCTCTGGCCTGCCAGAAATAACATTCTTTATCACAGGGACTCTCAAGGTACCTTTGTCAGTGTGGCTATTCCCATAGCGGGCATGACAGAATCCTCTGGGTACTGTTCCTTGTATAACATATTCGTGTTAATCACGGATGGAATGAGTTCATTGCTTGAAGGGGAAGACTCTTTCTTCATGGGCATACGTATATCGATTAGTGCTCTTGCAACTGTATTTACTGTCAACCAGAAGATATCAAATGGCTTATGCATTGAAGAGGGATTGCCAAATATTCAGATAGATATCCTGAGAGACTGGAATGAAATCCACTGATTTCCACCATGATTTTCCAATGTGTCTTCACAGGTAAGCCACTTCACTTCTCTGGATCTCAGTTTCTGGAAGGAGTTGATCTTTGTTTCAATTGTACCTTTAAGCTCAAATTTTAATTACGGAGTTTTTGATATGATATGTATATATTACATATATCAAGAAGAGTGTATATCTATCAATATCTATCTATCTATCCATCTATCTATCTGTAATTCTTGAATATCTTGTGGATTAAAGAGATACAGATGTAAAGTCCTCCAAGCACAATGCCTGGTGCATAGGAGTTGCTCAATAAATACGTGGTGAGTCAGTTACTATTTCTACGCACATAGGCATGCATATACAAAAGCCACCTCTGACTTATAAACCCTCAGTTGAACTCATAACTGATAGCTGAAACCATCGAGCTGCTTCCATTGTCCATGCATGATTGCTGCCTGCAGTGCTGGACACCTTGCTGCCCTCCCCTCGGATTCCATGGATCTGCTGGAATCTTGGGACTGGAGGATGAGGCTGTTCACTCATATTTACTCAACACAGGAGGGTAAGAGTCCCCCTTGCTGCTGCGGCACCACTGGAAGTGGGTGATTTCCCAGCAATCTGCCTTGCTCTGTGGAATGAGTTTCCCATGGGACACTGTGTTACAGGGTACTAGGTTTCTTGGAGCGGTCCACAAAGGAATCTTGTATGAGTCAGGGAGGAAACACATGGCACTCAAATTAGGTAACTTAGGAGAGTTTAAGGGCGTTGTTTACAAAGATGTGGGCAGGATGTAGAGAGATTCAAAGGGGATACTGCAGTAACCTGGAGAATGGTAACAGGGAACGTTAGGTGCCACGTCTAGTCCTGAAGAGACAATGGGAGAAGAACTTGCCATAACTTGGAGACAGAGACCTTGTGGGGAGGGCCACCAGCCAGGTCCCTTTGCTAGATAAACACAATTGGCTTGTGTTAAGTCAGCAGGGAGCCAGGGGAGTCAACATCTCTACCTCCACCTCCCTCTCCCCATTGGATGAACCCATAAAACAAAGGGGGCCATACAAAGGAGTACAGGCCATTCAGGCCAGCCTTTTGGGGCAGAGCAGGGTGGAAGAGAGCAGAGTGGGGATCCCCACTCATAAAAGGTCTCTGGAACCCAACCACCATTGTTCCTAAGGGATGATGGGTTCCAAGTCTGAACAACACACTTGCTCAGATTTTAGAACACCGCTTCTTTTTGATGTGTAGAGTGTCTCTTTCTCATGTACATACATGGTTTGTGAGTAAATATATATCTAAAAGTGTCCACACGTGGATTAATATAATTAGGATCATTTAATTTTGAGAGCAAAGGGGGTGTTTGCTATTAATAAATACACTGGTGCACAGGAAAACTGGCACAATTCTGGGCAAAATGGCGCTTCTGAGACCCTAACTAAAATGCAGTGAGCCGAATTCTGTAAGTCCCAAATGACTCTCCATCTCATTACTTTACAATTACTTGTATACGTGGCATATATGTTATACACATGTGGCAGGCATTCCTCTCAGTTAGTAGGTGTACCTGTGAGGTACAATTTGAGAAAATATCAGTTAAAGAGGGAGGTCCCCTATCTTGAATATTCCTTATACCTGCTACGTTCTATGCTCCAAATTTCCCCACTAACGCAAGTATTTCTTTGTGTAGAGGTATTTTCTCCCACATAAATGTAAATCTCCATAGAAAAATTTTATGTTAGGCTCCTTTGGCTGTTGATAACTTACTGGCAACAAGTTTTTCAAGTTCTGACCATCCTGAGGATGGTTTCCTGTGTGAAGAATATACATAGAAAGGGCTTTTTGATGAGGGGAGGTGGCTAAAAGGCCTTGAGTTGCTGGCTGGCTAGGAAACCATCTTCTGGTAAAGGTGTTACGACTCTACACTACCTCTTCCCTCATTCATCCCCTGATGCAGCCTCAGCCCCACTTCTATCTCCATACGATTTATGTTCACAGATCCTACTTTTAAAGACAACCAAAGCTGGGTTTAATGGATTATCCGCTAATTCCCCCAAGTGCGGGCTGCACCCCACTGTGATACTCAAGATGATTTCAAGTCGAGTTCAGATGTGCTAAATAACACTGAATCCTGCACACAAAGAGTTATTCCCTGTAGCTGATGCTGCTGCTTGGCTGGTGAACCCCCAATTTTTTAGTTAATCGCCCATCAGAGAAGGTGACCCTATATCCAGCTCAGGGGTAAATCCAGATTGCTCTAAAAAATCATGATAATTCCAATACTCTTAATTGGCTTACAAGAGGGCATGAGACCAGTTCTAGCCAATGAGACATGAGAGGGAGTGCCCCAAGGGCTTCTGAAAAGGGTTCATAACTTCTTGAAACTGCTTCTTTTTTGGTTGAGTGGAGATGATGTTTTTGCCGCAACCAAATTATCTCCTGATGCAGTCTCTAAAGCATGAGACTACTTTTACACCTTTTATGTATACTGTGTCCTTTTACATCTACTGTGTAGTACACTGAAGTGTACTTTTACGTCCACTGATGGTGTGCTTTTGGTTTCTTTTTCCCAGACCTCACTCCGTTAATTTTTCTGTCTCTCTCTAATCAATCTTCTCCTGATCACAAACTTCTTACGCCCGGTCTACAAACGTAAGCAAGTCTGTACCATCGTAAGACAAACCCTTGACCCTGCCTTCTCCTCAAGCTGCTCAGCTTTATCCTTCCCAACTCTGCCCATCCTCTTGCTGGAGCTGGCTGAATTCTGTGTTTTCTCCATTCCCATTTGTTCTTCTGCTCTCTGTGTCCTGACACCTGCATTTGTGTCCCACTGAAACTGCTCTCATGTAATTTGATGAACCACCTCCTAATCAAAAGTCAATCACTTTTATTCAAGCCTCCCATTATTATCTTCCAAGCTACTGCACCCTACTCTGTGCCAGGTACCATCCTAAAGGGTTGGGTCATAGCAGGAAACAAAGCAGACTAACGTCCCTGCCCTTGGGGTGCTTACATGTTAGCATAACAATCAAGTAAACTGCATAATAGTTAGAAGATGCTAGTAAAAATGATGAAGTAGAGCTGGAAGAGAATGGATGGGCACAAAGATTGGATGGGCAAGATATATTTCATAAAGATAACACTGAGCAAAATTTAAAGGAAGCTGGGAATCAGTAATTAAAACTCTGCTGAAATATAATCTCATTTGGGTAATGCCAAAGATCTGTCAAGTAACTATCCGAGGGAAGAGCATTCCAGGTAGAGAGAAGAGCTGGCAGAGTGTGCCTGGCGTGTACAGAGAACATAGTGGAAGCTGAGTGGCTGGTGTGGAGAGAGTGAGTAAAGGGGTTGAGGAGGGGAGTCAGAGAGGAGAGGGGCCCATGTGACCCTGGGCAGGTCCCATCTGTAAAATCCAAGTGACCTCAGGGACATCGTTTGAAGATTAAATGACCTTTTTAACAGTAGAAAGAAAAAAACAACAGGCAAATACTGTAACTATCTGTTAAATATTAGTCCCACTGCAGTAAGTCTAGCTATGTTCTATAATAAATGCTAGAGAAGAAAGATTATCTCATCTACTTGGTACCACATTGAGTGTAGCAAGATACATACAGATGATTTATAAACTGATTGTGATGATGCCCTGATAAAGGGAAAAAAAATAAAACATCTTTAGCTCTGACGTGAAAAACATGTTAAATGAAATGATAATATGAAAAGCGTGCAGTACACCATTTAACCTGGTCCAGTCCAAAGGAAATATCACGCAAGGCACAGATGAGAATTTTAAATTTTCTAGTAATGACATTAAAAAATATTTTTAAAAAGGTGAAATTATATATAAAATAGATAAACAACGAGGAACTACTGTATAGCACAAGGAACTATATTCAATATCTTGAAGTAACCTATAATGGAAAAGAATCTGAAAAAGCATATATATACACACACATATATGTGTATATGTATTTATATATCTGAGTCACTTTGTTGTATACCTGAAACTAGCACAGCATTGTAAATCAACTATACTTCAATAAAAAACAGTGAAAAAGTGAAATAAATGTGAATAACATTTTATTTAACTTTGCATGTCCAAAATATTGTCATTTACCATATAATCAATATAAAAATTAAGAGGCATTTTACATTTTTTTAAACACAGTCTTCAGAAGGTGGTGTGTGTTTTATACTTACAGCACATCTCAATCCAACCTGTCACATGGTAAGTGCTGAAGAGCCCTGTGTAGCCACCACATTGGACAAGGCAGGTCTAGTATATTTTAAATACTTAATAAATGTCAATTATTATTATTATTTAAAACAACAGGGCTTCCGTGGTGGCGCGGTGGTTGAGAGTCCGCCTGCCGATGCAGGGGACACGGGTTCGTGCCCCGGTCCAGGAAAATCCCACATGCCGCGCAGCGGCTGGGCCCGTGAACCATGGCCGCTGAGCGTGCACGTCCGGAGCCTGTGCTCCGCGGCAGGAGAGGCCACAACAGTGAGACGCCTGCGTACCGCAAAAACAAAAAAACCCAAAAAAACAGGAATTGGGAAATATACTTAGCCCTGGTTTTGAGGAAGGAGGAAATGGAAACTTTGGAGGCTTGTATCAAATAAAGTCCTGATGATCTTGTCTGCTAGTTTTCCTCCCATGCCTCCCACGGCTGTCTCATCTAGGATGGCAGAGTTCTCAGCTCAAGTGACTGAGAGATGGCTTCACGCAGGAAAGACCTGAGACCCGCCTGTGGGTGACTTGAGGGGCCAGGAATGTGAGTTCCCATCTCCCGGGGCCCGTCTGTCACCAGTGTCCCTGCTCCCCTTGCACTCACGTCTCACCACACTGTGGATCAGTTCATCCAGGTCTCTGCTTGGCCTGGGTCACACCCAGAATTACTAACCGAGGGGTCTCTCCACAGAAGTGTCTGGTTTCGAATAACATTTCAGCACCTTTGAGAGTGCCATCATAGCAAGAGTGACTCCATTAATTCCAGTGTTGGTAGCAGAGGATGGCAGGAGCTCAGAGAAAGGCGTCAGGGAAGGCCCCAACTCGTAGCTCTGTTTTTCCCGTGAGGATTTAATTAGACCGCTGCTGTGTCAATACCCTTAGCACACTGCCAGCCTCTTCCCTTAGATGGAAACAGGCCAGTCATCATGCAAGGATTCAGAGGGTAACTGGGACTCCTGTGAGGGAAACTGGCTTTGAGAGCCCACGTGGAATTTTTCCAAGTTTGGGGGTTCACATGGTGTGGGGCTTTGGTTGCTACGTGGTCGTTGGCACTGTGGTGTGATGGTCCCAGGATCCATCCACAGCTGCACCCCAGACCAAGAATAAGGGCCTCACGCCTTGCTTCAAAGGTCTCCATCAGAATGACCTCACTTCCTTTTTCTCCTCTACCAGCTTCTCTCTTCCTCTCAGGAAAAAATGTCCCATGGACCAGCTGGGGCTGCAATCCTGGCTCCTCAGAAGCCCAATTCTTAGTCCTTCTTCTGTTTATAACAACTTGAACATTACATCTGACATTTCCCATCCTCTACAGGGCTCCAAGGAGGCGGCACCACTACTTCATGTTAAATGTCTGAGTACATGGAGGAATTGAGAGATTAAGGAGCTCCCTCAAGGTCGCTAAGTCTCAGACTTGGGATCTGACTACCCTGCTTTTCAAAATAATAGTAATAACAGTAAAAATAATAGCAGCAATATGTAGTAAACACCCAATAAAAGGAAGTCATTATTATTACACAAATTAGATAAATGCATAATTGGCATGCTGGTCTCTCTCTCTTCTTGCGACTGGGCCAGAAATGCTATCATTACACAGACTTGCATTGTATTTTAATGAGTAAAAGCAGATTCCCATGGAAGCACTGTCTCCTTCAGGTGCTCTGCTTGCAGAGCCAAGTCCTGAGGAAAGGAGACAGGGTAGGAGCTTGAGTTAGCAGAAAAATGGTGGAAGGGAAAGAGGCACAGGTTGCCAGGTTGGAAGGGTCCAAAGGTGGATTTCCTTCCTTGAATTTTGCATATGGTCCACTGCAGCAGAAAATGGACCAGTCACTGAACAGTCCACTCACCCCTCTGCATTTTCCAAACTCTCTTGCAATTAGATTGGGTCATGTGACTTGTTCTAATCAGTTGATATCAGGGTATTGTCTATTCCTTCCTGGCCAAGAGGCTGTATATTTCCTCCATTCCTCCCTCCCCTACCTTGGCGATCTTGGAGATCACATGGTCCAGAGCGCTACAAGGCAGAGGATGGCACCCAAATCCCCTCAGACTTCTATATGATCAAGAAAGAAGGTTTTATTGTATTTACTGAGATTCCAGGGCTTATCCGTTACTGCATCATAGCCTGGCCTATCCTGACAGATACACCTGATTATCAAACCTCTCCACAGTCAGCAGTTTTCAGTGGCCTATCTGTGAGTCAGCTTCTGGGCTGTTGTAAATATATCTGCTATTTAGAAGTCCTCCCTCAACCTGAAATGCAACCATCCTCAAAGTCTTTTCCCAGCAGCACTAAAGTGTTGTCAGCGTTCCACTGACTCTGGCATAGAACAGAGCTGGTCATTCCTCCGAGGAGGACAGAGACCCTTGCAGATAAACACTTGCCCATCTCAGGGTTCTCTGAGCATTTATGCTTTCATATTTGCCTGGTTTTATTTCTATCTCATTGGGAGATCCTCAATTTCCTGCTGAATCTTTCTTCCCTCTCCATGTCTCAACTTTGGGGCATCTCTAGAGCTACATCCTGGAACCCCTTCTCTCTGGGGCTCTAGGTGATCCCCCCTGGTCCCATGCTTCAAATACCATTTGTATGCTGATATTTCTCATGTTTACATCTCTATTCCTGACTTGGAACCCAGAGGACTCATTTATCCAGATGCTTCGCTAACACTTGGTCATGACCCTGTAGTGGTCTCAGGTTAGAGCTGCTGGTCTCCAGAGGGCTAACACCCACATACATTTGCAACTGATTTTGTAGACTCACTTACTGGATTATGTATCCCTGGTAAGTCCTCTCAGAGCTTCAGGGACTTTTGAGGTTCTGAATATCGAATTTTTGAAGTCCCCAGTATTTAAAAAAGCAAGAAACACCATATAGGTCTTAAAAAAACTTATGATATATTTTAAACATTCAGTCTGCATGGTGTATTTCCAGAATTGTATGATGTCCCTCATTAGAAATGACAACAAAGACAACATTGGGGACATTTGTGAATGTGGAGACTGGGCCCAACAGTTACTCCATCCTCAGCATCTCCCGGCAGGCTGCAATCTGCCCTGCCCCATAGGCTGGGACTAGTTCTGACCAATGGGCCGTGGATGGACGTGGTTTGTGTCATTTCTGGGCTAAAGTGTAGAAGAGTTGGAGTGTGACCCTTCTCAGCTGTATCTTCATAGGAACTGGAGTGGTGGCCTGAACATATAGCAGAGTGAGAAATGAACTTCTGGTGTGCAAAGCCATTGAGATTTCAGAGCTCACTTATTACCACTGCATAGCTTAACCTGGCCTAACCAACAAAATATATAATTAAAGTAAATTTTTTAAACAATTAAATCTTAAAATATTTAAAATTCTCTTATGTATGCATATCATTGTATACGTAAAAATATATACAATTAAAAGGTTTTGGCTAATAAAATTCTTCCTGTGCAACAAGCACAATGAAACAAAAGTTATCATCTCTATTTTTGCATGTATTTTGCATGCTTAAGCTCATGACACTAAGATTGTTACCCAATATGGGCAGTGGGGTTAGGAGTCTGTAAATCAAGTTTCCTCTGCAGGGAATAAAACCTCAAACAGTTTATGGTCCAAGGCAGCTTAGAAGAGTGGGAAAAAGTCTGGAATAAGAATCAGGAGATTTAGAGGCCGTGGGATATTTAGGATCACTGTCTGAATCGAGGCTTAATTCATCCTCCAGGGTCCTTCCTCATTTATTCCATCTCACTGTGGTCTGTCCCCTTCCGAGCTGCTAGAGCAGTGGTTATCTGTGCTTTACCTTAGTTATATTCTGTCTCATGTTGTTCATCCATTCATTCCAAAAATATTTGCCAAGCCTGGGACAGGGTCCCATGTTAGATGACAGGAACTCAGAGGTCTAAACCAGTCCTTAAAGACCTCACAGTCTAGTGAGAAGTTCACTCACATTCTGCCCAGGGTTTCAGAGTTGTTAAGCTTGTTCCCTCCTTGTGGGGAAGAATTTCATTCCCCATTCATCTTTCACATGTCCTGACATAATATGTGGGACCTGTTTCATAGATAGTTGACATGGGTCTCTGCTGGGCACACTTATCAGCCAGTGGGTCTCTCTTGATCTTTATTAAAATCCATTCCCCAAATAAAATGGTTCTCCTGGTTTTAGTTCAGATCCATTTTCTCAACCTGGATGACTACAGTCTGCTTTGGATTGCTTCACACTATGTAATTCTGGCAAAGTCATCTCCATCCCTAAAACTTAAGGACGTCCAGGGTTTGTAGTTGATAACAAGAAACTGTGTAAACTTGTACATTTGTGGGGGTAAAAGCTGTGAGGTGGAAAAACACCCAGCCGAAATCTGACCTGCTGAGGAATATGCTCTCTTAAAGTGTCATTCACATGAAATGCAGCATTTCATGGGAAGACCATCCCAAACATCCCCCTTTTCTCCATCGCTGACATTCAACTTGAAACGTACTCTTTCCGTGTACAAGTCAAAGCAAGACTTTTCCAAGCGTCAGCATCACAAGCTCCAGCTAGCTCTTGGCAGTGAACTAGGTTTCCTTTTGCCCCTGGCAGCGTATTAGTAACCAAAGCACAGCTAGCTGAGCAGAGCTATACCAGTGGACCCCTCCCACCCTTGCCCAGGTGTGAAAGAGCACAGGGGTCCCCGCCTGCTCAGTCCTCTAAAGACACCTGCCCCTATCCCAATGGGTTCACGGAGTGCACTCAGGATGGCATAGCTATATACTTAGAAACAAACAAAAAGAACTTTTGTAGACCAAAGGGCTAGCATGAGCTGCAGCTAGATGAGCCGAAAAGGCTGCAGGCAAACAACCAGTGTTTCTCAGCAAGCTGTACCAACACGATGCAAAAGAGAGAGCCCAAGCAGAGAAGGGCAGCTCATGAACTTACGATGCCAAGCCCTGTCAAGTAAGCCTTTGCAAACTCAATGGTAATCAGTGCCACCCAAGGGCACCAGATGTACCAATAAAAACCTCTTGCACCTTTGGCTGAATGTGGCTCGAGACTAGCATTGGGTGAGAGGGTCTGTTGTTTCTAGGCACTCCGGACTGCCGAATACAAAAGTGACTCTTTTGATATTGATAAATGATGTGACACATGATTCCCACCATAGAAATTGTGCAAATCCTTAATTATGAGGGCACTTTCTCAGGGGCGCATTAGAATATTATGATCAATTGAGTTGCTATCTTCACCTTTGCCAAGGCTTTTATACAACTGAACAGTAAGCTGCCCTTAGAAGTTTTTGCTTTTGTTTGTAAATCATCAGTTCAACTTGCATTAAGTGTTCCAGGAATTAAAAAGAAAAAAAAAAAAGTCCAGAAAAATTACATACAGTGAAATTCCTAAAGTAGGGTTTTTTCCCCTGTTGGTGAATGGGTCACAAGCTTGCAATTCTAAACAATCTCACAATTAATTCTTGAGTTATGCAGTCCAATTAGAACAAATGAGTCCTTTCTGGTTTAATTAGAGATGAGTATGTGCCTGTGAGCTTATTTGTATAAAATACGTGCTCATTAAACAAGGTTTGGATCAGGTTCAGCTTGTTAGAAATACCATGAAAAGGGAGCTTTCTCTCTCTGTCTCTGGCCCCTTTAACCCCTTATATGCCCAGAATAATCTCAGATGTGAAGGATATAAAGAGTATCTTTGCAGAAAGCTGGTGAGCTTGAAAGAGGTGATGCATTTGTTGGAACTGTTGGTAAACAAGGCCATCCTCTCTTCTCAGCATCTTTCTGTCTTTTCCCCAGGCCACTAGAGGAGGGAAATCCAGCTGGGGGGCTGATGCAGGCCACTCGAAGTGTAGAAAGAGTAGGCTTCCGTGGGATGTGTGTCGCTTCAAGCCTCCCTACTCAGAACCTGAGTTGTGGGCCAGCAGCTAGCGGCAGCATCACCTGGGAGCTCGTTAGAGCACAGGATCTCAGCCCTCCACCCCAGACCTATGAGAATCTGCCTTTTATCAAAACCCCCAGGTGATTTGTGTGCACACGGCAATTTGAGGAACACTGGTCTAAAGGCAGGGAATGATGGAGATTTTATTTTAGGAGATGAAGGGCCCTTGGGAGCCCCTGAGGATGTCACTTCACTTAAAGAGAAACTGGCCTCTGGTCCCCTGTCTACAATTGGGGAATTATCACTTTGACCTCCCCTCCCCATCCCCCCTACCAAACTCTATGCTAAAGACTCAAATGTGTCCCCTCCTGCCTCATCCTCTAGTAAGCTGTCAGGACTAAAAGGACCCAGGTCAAGGGGCAGCCCCTCACCATATCTGAGTCTTGGGTCTCTTACTCACCTCTTTAGCACATAACCAAAGCCCTGCTGGCTCTCTGGCTACAGGTAGAAAGGATTTCTGCCCTTGAGGGGCTCCCACTCTCATGGGCTGATGCTGGATGGAGAAGGATGGGTGGGAAAAGTCATGGGACCACCTCCCCCAGGCCTAAGATGCCACCAGTGACAGACTGATCAGTAGAGCAGAGGTTGGAAAGGCCACACGTCTCCAGGGAGGAGGGAGCCTTGTCTTGGTGGGAAGGCTCCATTGTGTAGTATCCTGACTTGGGCCAAGAGACAGCTTCCAAGGCTGTCAGTACATTAAAGAGAACTTAACTTGCCAAGCGGGTTAAGTGGCAGCTTGATTTATTATTCTGCTCAACAAGAGTTTGTCCATTTTCTTCTCATTTATTTTGTCAGAGAGTAAAACTTGGGTATAACAAAATGTCAGCCTCAAGACAGTTACTAAGTGGTCTGAGAATCTACGTTGTTCAGCACTGGCGCTTTCTTTCAAGAGCCCGGTGGAGAGAAGATGGTATGCTCCTTCTTCACCAAGTGGTGCCTGGGACAGGGTTGAGCAGGCAGTAACAGATTTAAAATTTCTGTCTTTCCATCCCAGACTCTGAGACTAATGTCCTTATTCA
This sequence comes from Phocoena phocoena, assembly GCF_963924675.1. NCBI lineage: Eukaryota > Metazoa > Chordata > Mammalia > Artiodactyla > Phocoenidae > Phocoena > Phocoena phocoena. The sequence goes on along the minus strand of NC_089224.1, from coordinate 30,977,952 downwards.
TTAGGGAACATTGAAGGAGCCCAGACCAGCAGGTAAATTGTCACCAGTGAGCCTTGTAGCTGGCCCTGGTCTGACTTGGTACCCTGTTTATTGCCACTGCCCTGGTGGTGGACCCAGCCCTGCAGCCCTCACTGTCTCTAAGCTGGGGCAGGACCACAGGCGTCTCTGCACAGCCTCAGCTGCTCTTCCCTGACCCTCAGCTCCAGCACGTGCGATGCCCTGACTCCCCCATTCCTGCTCCCTCTTAGATTTCGTTGGTGAAACAAGAACCTGGAGAAAGAGCAGGAAGGGGAATGGGGAAGGAAGCATTGCTCCCTCTCCTTAAGTATGATTTCCTTAAGACCGTGATGATGATGTCATACATCAGCTCATCCAATGGGGATGGAGTATTGGAAGGTGATGTGGGAGAGGTAGGCTCAGCTGGGGCGAGGCTAACTCTGGAAGGGACAAGAATAGGGAGCTGGGATCATGTAACCATGTAGCTTGCTGGAACACTTGAACATTTTGAAAAGTTCATTTGGAGTTCTGGTATAAGTGTTTAAATATAAGTTTGCTATTTAAAAAAATCACATAAGCAAAATATGCTCACTGTTGAAAAATAAGAAAATAAAAATTTAAATGATCAAATATCACTCAATCCACCACTCTTAACACTTTGGTATGTCCTTACATATTTTATAGATAGATATTTGTAGATTTAGATGTAGTATAAAGTAGAATCAGTGCACATACTCATTTGCATTGTTTTTTAGTTAATCTGGTATCATGAACATCTACAGTCTCATGAACATCTACAGTCTCATTATAAAAGTCATCGTTATACATAGTTTTGTATTAATGAATATATTACAGTTATTGCAGATGATTTGCTATTATTGGATATTTAAGCTATTTTCTACCTATCTATCATCTATTTATGTTTTACTACAATAAATACTATTATATCATATTCTAAGAGTTAAATCTTTGTACATATCCTTACTTGTTTCCTCAGAATAAACACCTAAATATACAATTGATTGGTTAAGGAGAATTTGTGCTTTAGGAATTTTGAATCATATTGCCAAATTGTCTTCCAGAATGCTTGTACTAATTTGTACTCCTTTGTGAAAAACACCTTTCTCACTCTAGCCAGTGGTTTCTGGGGAAAAAAAATTCTCAGTGGTTTGAGGCCAACAATTGGAGTCAACTTTGATAATAGTTCCACCCAGAACCCTCCTGGGGCTCTCCTTCAATGACAAGTAAGACAAAATCTGAGGCTTTAAGAACCTAGAATCCAGATGATCGCATCTGGAAGCCTTGTTCTTATTGCTGGTCTTTCTAACTACTTGGGAGAGCAAATTAAACAATGGAAATCTGAGGCTCTAAAGGGAACCTGGTGTGGGTCTTCAGTTGTGTGTGATGTCTGGGTGCCAGCTAGGGGTCCTATGGAACAGGAGAAACTAATACAGGTTCCAAGACTGCCTGAGAGCCACAGCTACAGGCAGCAAGAAAAAGTACAAAAGTATGCTGTGTTTGAGAATGAAATCAACTGAGGGAGGAAGACCAATGTGATGGGTCAACCAGAGTAGAAGAGATAAAGGAATGCTTAACTTAAAATAAATAAATAAATAAAGTAAACTCTCAGGGAGATACATTCATAGAATGCCCTCCTCAAAGAATTTTTAACTAAAATGTTTTCTAAGGAAAATATTTAACAGAAGAACTGATAAAGAGAATAATCACTGCTGATGACTAAATTAAATATTTCACAAAGGAACAATGTGAAAGGAAGGATGGAAAGAAGAAAGGAAGAAAAAGCAACGAGTGAAGTTATAAGTGACCTGGAGAATTTAGAAGATCATATTGAGGAATTTCAATAGGAAAAAAAGGTATAAAGAAGTTATAAATAAATAAAGAAATCATTTTGAACTAAAGAACTTCAATTTTGAAAAAGAAAGGGTTCAGCAAGTGTCATGTAGGATTAATAGTAGTATTATTAATAATGATAATAATACAGACCAGACTAGAGCTGGCCAATAGAATTTCCTGCAATGATGCAATGTTCTGTGCCATTCGATCCACACGGGGCTACCGAGTGTGTGAAATGTCACTAGTACGACTGAGGAACTGCCTTTTAAATGGTACTTAATTTTAACTAACATTTATGTTGAAACAGTCATACATGGCAGGTCACCATCACACAGGACAGCTCAGATCTAGACATTTCCTGATGAAATTTCTGGAATGTAAACATGAATGTAAAAGCTTATAAACTTCCAGACAAATATAAATGCTTACCTTCAAAGTATAGAGAATTGGATTAGTATTGGACTTCTCATCTGCAATTCTAGAAGTTAAAAGAAAATAGAAGCACATTTACAAACTATTAAAAGAGAATGTGATTTAAAGTCCTCTATTCTGCCAGACGTCTTCTAATATAAGGACAAAAAAATTGGAGATTATATATGTAACTATTCAGAAAATGCAACACCTTCATCTGAAAAAAGACTCAAAATGTTCTGAAATATACACAAATGAAAGCAGAGCAAAGATTCACATGCAGGAAAAATACCATTGTCAAGAAGTTTTGGTGCGTTAATGAATCTTATAGACAGGATGAGATGTGACTAGAAACTGTGATTTAAAAGTTAAATAAAATTTCTTCAACCAAAAAAAATTAGGAAAATCTAACAACCTGACAATTGTAAAACTGTATTATCTCTGCACACAGAGAATATACCGTCTTCTTTTATAATTCATGGAGTGGGGACAAAGATTGATTTTGTCTTTGATTAGAATGAATACCTAGGAAATTTCAAATAAGGGAGCTTTTGTAAATATCCTTTATCCCCAAACCCTCAAACCTAGAAGAGCTCTAACAAAAAGATGTTACCCCAAATCTTAATTAGTTAAAACTTTAGAAACATTTATCTAAATAACTTTCTATATGAAAGAGTAAAGATTGGAATTAGAAATCATATAGAAAAATTAAAATGAAAACTTAGGCAATACAACCATAGCTATGTTGGGAGGTATATTTATAATACATAGCATTTATTATATTAAGAAAATTAACTAAAGAAGAATATAGTAAATGAAAGGAGTTAGGAGAAAAGGATTAATAAAATAGAACTTGAAATTAATGAAATTTTAAAAATAAAATAAAAAACTAGTTTTTTAAAAGATAAAATATATAAAGCCGTAGAATGGAATGAAAAACAGATAGAAACCAAAAATTCAACATGAAGAATAAAAAATAAAATATAACGATAGATACTAAAAAAAACTAAAGGTGGATATTATATGCCAGCTGTACCCAACATTTTTGGCACAAGGGACCGGTTTCGTGGAAGACAAGTTTTCCACGGACCAGTGTGGGGGGTGGTTTTGGGATGATTCAAGCGCATTACATTTATTGTGTACTTTATTTCTATTATTATTACACTGTAATATAAAATGAAATAATTATACAACTCACCATAATGCAGAATCAGTGGGAGCCCCGAGCTTGTTTTCCTGCAACTAGATGGTCCCACCTGGGGGTGATGGGGGACAGTGACACCCGAAGTGTGTTGCTTATGTCCAGTCTACTCTGTAATCTCGTTTCGGTTGCTGTCACTGCAGAAAACCCTGCTTCACAAAAACAGGATGTTGGAAATGGAAACAGGCTTTTCAGTGCTTTTGTGGCAATCTCAGGGTATTCCGCTTTGACTTTAACCCAGAATGCTTGGAGGTTTGAAGTTGTCTCAAACATACTTTTAAGGCCACCGTCATTTGCGATCATAAGAAGTTAATCCTCTTCCAGCACGGACAAAGCCGATTCACCTGGCTTATTCACAAATGGGTCGCAGATCCATTCCTTCCCAGTTTGGGAGTGTTTTGTGGTTGGAAAGTAATGCTCACACTCTTTTGAAAGCTGAGATAGGTGATCATGCACCAGCTGGGAGAAAGAAGGCCCCGGCTCAGTCTCTTTCAAAATCTCTGCTAATGTTTGAAACACGTCAAAAATCCCAATGTTCACTCGTTGCTCCCATAATTCCAGTTTGGCTTTGAATGCAGCCACTTTATCTGTCATCTTGAACACAGTTGTCATTCTTCCCTGAAGTGACAGATTGAATTCATTGAGCAGGTTGAATATGTCACGCAAGTAAGCAAGTTTTGCAACCCATTCTGTGTCACTGAAATGTGCCGCCAGTGGTGACTGTTTTTCTAAATGAAATCTCTGGAGCAGCTCTCCTAACTCAAAAACTCTGGCTAGTGATCTACCTTTAGAAAGCCATCTCACTTCTGTGTATAAGAGAAGATGTGTGTGCTCTGCATCCCTCTCCTCACAGAGCTGCTTGAACAGACGTGAGTTAAGGGCATGTACTTTAATGTGGTTGATAATTTTAATCAATCCTGCAAAACTTTGTTAAGTTCAGGTGACATTTTTCAGCTAGCCAGCATTTCTCTATGGATGACACAGTGCATAGACTCACATTCAGAAGCGACCTCTTTGACCTGAGTAGTGAAACCAGAAAGTTGTCCAGTCATGGCAGCCACTCCATCTGTGCATATACTGACAGAAAATGACAAACTCAGTTTTCCTGATATGTAATCTTTCAAAGTCTTGAATAGTTCTGTAGCTGTGGTGCTGGTTGGCAACAAAAGTGCACATAACATATCTTTATGAAAATCCTCCTGAAAAATATATGGCACAAATGCAAGCATTGTCGCCTTGTTGTCAACACTGGGAGACTCGTCAACCTGGATTGCGTACCACGGCGACTCATTAATCCTCTCTAACAATTGTGCCTCAATACCCTCTGCTGTTTCATCAATTCATCTAGTTATGGCGGTAGCCGAAAGAGAAACACGTGCCACCTTGTGAACAGCAGCCTCTCCTAAAAGTGCACGACAAATGTCATTAGCGGCAGGCAGGATCAACGCTTCACCATTAGTAAAGGGCTTCTTAGCTTTAGCAATGCAGTTAGCCACTAAGAATCATGCTCTCAGTGCAGGCACATTTGATGAAGTGGTGGCCTTCAATAATTGCTTCTGTTCTTCGTGTTCACATTTTTTTCTTTTGAAAAACTCCAAAGGCTTGTCTTTCAATGCAGGGTGCTTGGTCTCTATGTGGCGAAGCAGTTTTGAAGGTTTCATGGCTTCGTTGGATAGCCGGTCGCCACATATTATACAAAGCAGGCTTGGAGAATGTGAATCGCTTGTGTCAATGAACCTGTAATTTAAGTAGGACTCTTGGTGTTTTCTTTTAAATGCAGTTTTTTGTTGTCAGTCTTAGGGTCTTCTGCTGTCTCATCATCGGTTCTTTCCCCCTTTTCAAAGAAGGTCTCCAGCAACGTTTGATTTTACTCGTGGCTAGGGTTAGCTTGTGGGCTTACCAAAACTGTGACTGAGACAAGTGCGCGGTGCAGGCAAGAGGTGCGACGGAAGTGGCAAATAAAATAATGGGCGGGCCATGCACGGACTAAAATAAGTGTTGGATTCTGACTTAAAGCCTGCCACCAGATGCAGCTGTACAATTGAAGTACATCAAGTCACTTGCCACTATAAAGCTGCCACCAGATGCAGCTTAAATGTCACTTGCCACTCAATGATACGGTTTTGAGATGAGTCTGCAAGCAATTGATTTATTATGGTCTCTGTACAGTCAGACCTCTCTGCTAATGATAATCTGTATTTGCCGCCACTCCCCAGAGCTACATCACCATCTCAGCTCCACCTCAGATCACCAGGCATCAGATTCTCATAAGGAGTGCACAACCTACATCCCTCACATGGGCAGTTCACAGTAGGGTTCGTGCACCTATGAGAATCTAATGCCGCTGCTGATCGGACAGGAGGCGGAGCTCAGGTGGTAATGCGAGCGATGGGGAGCGGCTGTAAATACAGGTGAAGCTTTGCTCGCTCGCTTGCCTGCCACTCACCTCCTGCTGTGAGTCCCGGGGGTTGGGGACCCCTGTTTTATGCAACTCTACAATACATTTGAAAAATACTGGAAATTGATGATTTTCTAACAAAATGTAAAGCAACAAAGTAGGCCTAATGGTAGAAAACATAAACATACCAAAAATCTACCAAGCTCTATTGATTTTCACAGCTAACATTCATTTTATACTCAAAGAATACACAATCTCTATGTTATTAAAATTTTCTGGTATATCGAAAATGATAGCAGTTTCCCCAGTTCATTTCAAACTGTCATAACCTTGGTATCAAAATTTGAGAAAGATGGCACTGAAACAAAAATTATAGAACAATCAACATATGAATAAGAGGACAAATTCTGAATAAGAAATTACCAAAGGAAGTTCAGGAAAATGCTTAAAAAATGAATATTATAGCATAACACAGTAGGGTTTATAATTGAAAAAATTGTTCACCGTCAAGAAATCTAGAAATATAATTCTTCAATTAAAGGAGAAAGAACAAATAATGGTATTAATAGATTCTAAAGAAGCATGTGATGAAGTTTAAAGAATGTTCTTCATCTTCTTCTAACTCAGTTTAGACAGAAGTAAACAAAGTAAATATGCTAAAGACTATAAACAAAACATGAAGGGGTAAAATGTTTTCAACAATTCAAAGATAAGAGAGTGCCCATGGCCACCAGTATTGTTCAACATTGTTCAAAGGTTTTAGAAAGTTCAATCAGCAGAATACATGTTAGAATGAAAAATCCCCCAAATAATCTTTGCTTTCAGAAAATACTAATTATTCTTAAAAAGCTTGAAAGATTATTAAAAAAACATTTAGAATTCATGAGATTTTAATAAAGGATATGTGTTGAATATACATATAAATATACAAAATCAATGAATAGCCCTTTTGTTCTGATATAGCAATAATTAGTTAGAAAAGGGAAAAGGAAAATCCTATTTACAAAACATATGAACACTATAAAATAATCAGGAATAAATTTAATAAGAACAAAAAATGCTATAAACTGTATCAAAGGACTTAAGGTAGAAACAAATAGAGAAATATACCATGTTCTTGGAGGATAAATTTCACATCTCAAGTCTGGACTCTCATGAAATCACTGGCTACATGAAAGGCATTTCCCATCAGAATTCTTCTTTTTTTTTTTTTTATGGGGCATTAAGAATTGTACCTCTTTATCTGCAATATATATGAAAGTACAAATGTGTAAGATTTTCTAATAAAAATTTGAAAAAGGAAAATACTGAGGAATGGCAGAGAGGACTTGCTGAGCCAGATATAAAACTTCTGGAATCAAAATAGTATGGCACTGAAACTAGGACAGGAAAATACCATGTGAGCGCTCATGTTCCTGGCAGCGGGCAGCTCTGGAGGAAAACTTAAATGACAGGAGAAAGACATGCGGAGAGGTTTTCAAATTGGTGTCTTTGGATTTTTGTTGGGATCTGACAATTCTCTCTGCAAACCTAAAATGTTTTTTATTTGAAATTATAATGGCAAAAAATAAACATAATCCTATTCTGGGTCATCCGATGGCCACTTATAACTAAGGACTGCCACAAAATCTCCTTGTTATATTTGCTTTTACGGTTACAATGCATTTATTATTGTACTGGTGATAAATAACACTGATTTAATAGTCCTGTACTAATAAGAATAGAGGTAGATTTAAAACACTGACAATGTGTTTGTGTTGAATGCCAAATACCATTGTGGCTTAGGGACAACAAAAGTTGACATCAGGTCAAACAACAAGACAGCATAAGGTCTTCACATGACAAATATTCTTGGCATCCCCAGCTAGAAGGGACCTACCCTGTAGGACTCAGTACCTTGTTCAATTCTGATCAGGAACTGTGTTATGGCAACGCATTTTTAATTTGTGTTAATTTGAAGTGTACTGGTTTTGTGATTTTCTTTTAAATAAATTTATTTATTTATTTGGCTGTGTTGGGTCCTTATTGCTGCCTGCAGGCTTTCTCTAGTTGCGGCGAGCAGGGGCTATACTCTTCATCGTGGCGAGTGGGCTTCTCATTGTGGTGGCTTCTCTTGTTGCGGAGCACAGGCTCTAGGCATGCAGGCTTCAGTAGTTGTGGCTCGTGGGCTCTAGAGCACAGACTCAGTGGTTGTGGTGTATGGGCTTAGTTGCTCCACAACATGTGGGATCTTCCTGGACTAGGGATCAAACCCATGTGCCCTGTATGGGCAGGTGGATTCCTAACCACTGAGCCATCAGGGAAGTCCCTGGTTTTGTGATTTTATTTCCATTTAGTTTGTAAAGCAGATTTAGTTTGATAGTTGTAAGGCTATAAAAATAAGGAGTTTATACCTAGTATATGTCTGCATTTTGTAATAAAAAATAACAAGCTAAACAAAATTGGATAGCAATGGCACAAGAATAGAAAAACAGATCAGTGGAAAGAGCAGAGGCTCTGAAAACAGAGTTCAGAAATAAAGATATATGTGAAGAAAATATGGGATTAAATAACATTTTATTTCAGTGAGAAAAGAATGATGAATAAATAATGGATATGGACATAATTAACAATCCCTATAAATGAAACAAAGATAGACCTTTGCCTCACCCTACTTACAAAACTGTACTTTAGGCAGAATTCTCCACCTTGGCACTGTTGACATTCGGGGTTGGATGACTCTCTGTTGTGGGGGCCAACCTGTGCACTGTAAGAGGTTTGGCAGCATCTTTGCCCTCTACCTACTAGATGCCAGTAGCCTCCTCCTCTCCCCAGTTGTGACAAACAAAAATGTGTCCAGATATCGTCATGGGGGGGGGGGGATGAAATTGCCCCCAGTTGAGAACCACTGGTTTAGATGTACTAAAGCCTTAAATGTAAAAAAAAAAAAACAAAAAAACCCCCCCAAAACCCCAACTTCATCATCATCATCAGAAATGTACCAGCCATATTCATAAGAGAAAGCTCCATGGCCATATTTTTAGTGGTAAAGTACAGATAAACAATCTGATATCTATCTATATGGGACTGATTGATTAAACCGTGGTGCCTCCACGCAGTGGAGTATTACGCAACTACTAAAAAGGTTCAGTTATCTCACTGAGAGGGACATCCATGATATAATCTTAAGTAGCAAAAGAGGTTTACAAAATTCTTTTAAAGGCCCTGTGTATGTGTATGGGTGGGTGTGTATAAATATATATTTTCCATGTTTGTATAAGTGTTAATGTTGTGGGGAGAACACAAACCAAACTGTTAAGTCTGGCCACCTTGAGGAGCAGAGGCAAGACCCTGCAACTGGATTAGGCTGAGCATGGGAGACTCTGGCTTTACTTTTACTGCTCATCTACTGTAACAAGCACATAATGACTTTGTAATCTGAAAGCAAGAGCCAGCAGAGTTTATGCAGTTCAAAGACTTGATTGTGGCAGCAAGGGGAGGCATTTATGGCTCAGTGTGCTAAGTGCTATAACTTAGTGATAGACATATTTGGGGGGCTATAGTATGCGGTGGGGTGGGGTGGTGGGTTTTTGGTTAGGAGGTAATAGTGGGTTGAAAGCTGGTCAACAAAAAGATCTGTGTGTGTCCAAATCCCTGGAACCTATGAAAGTGACCATATTTGATGAGATGGGGCACGTTCAGGATGGTATGGCCTTATTTAGAAAAAGGATCTTTGCTGATGTAATTAAGGATGTTGAGATGGCATCACCCAGGATGACCCAGGTGGTCTCTACATCCAATGGCATGTGTCCTTATAAGAACAGGCAGAGAGAGATCTGAGCCACACAGAGAAGGTGATGTGAAGAGGGAGGCAGGCAGGTTTGATGGAGTCACAAGCCGAGGATGCCTGGAGCCACCACAAGTTGCAAGAGGCAAGAAACAGGTTCTCCCACAAAACCTCTGTAGGGAGCCTGGCCCAGGCCACACCTTGGTTTCAGACTTCTGGCTTCCAGAACTGTGAGAAAATAACTTTCTATTGTTTAAGCCATCCAGTGTGTGGTATTTGTTAAGGCAGCCAGGGGAAACCATGAGGGGGATAATTTATTTTTTCTGGGATGGTTGAGGGAAGCTTCAGTAGAATGGTGGTCCTTGTCTTACACCTTAAAGGGAAGTGGAAAAAGAAAGGAGGCTGCTCTAGGGGGATCAGGGGAAGCAGCGTGAGCAAAGGCCCGAGGGCAAAAGGGCAGGGCTGGGTGAGTTTGGCTGGGGCGTGTGGTGTATTTAGTGGTGAGGGTGGGGTGAGAGGTGAAGCATCATCCTGATCTTTTTAGCTGGAGAAACAAATTCACAAGCAATTTAGAGATATTTTCTAAGAAGATTGAGCAAATTCATGTCAGAGTCAGAGCTCTTATAAAATCGACCTTCAGTATCAAATTCACAAGTGGGGAGATTACAGCCCTGCAAAGTCCCCAGAAAAAGAGAATGTGAGCAGTGACTCCTTGGATTCAAAATGCAGCAGCTTGTTGGATCTTGAGGGCTCTGTTCACCAGCCAGTTTGCTCACATTCCTAGCAGACGGTTTGCTTTGGCATCCATGTAATCCCTGCCAAAATGGGAAGCCCCCAAGCAAGGTAGAAAACAAAATATTTTCATCATTTGACATGATAAAGCACGTGGTTCTTGAGTAAGAAGAACTGGCACAGCCGTGGGCATGTTCTGTCTTATCCCATCCACTCCGACTCCAGGGGAAACAAGTCTCCATCAGCCAGCATGTCTGAGGGGGTCTTCTCGTGGCCTGGGAGGGGACAGGAGCCATGCCCTTTCTTTGAGAACCATATATGGCTTGACTTTCCAACAGCATGGGTTCTGCTGCTGGTTCAGCAGAGTTTCTGTTGGAGGTGACTGTGCATCCCCCTGTTACCCTTAGAAATACCCTAGTGGGGAGCTTCTGGTGGTGCATCTTGAGAGCAAGAAGGAATGAGCTTAGAGCCAGAAATGCTTGCAGATGTATGGTTGAAACATTTGTTTCACAGAACTACTGCTATAAATAGTATGTGGATAAGCAAGGAGGCAACAGTTTGCATGGGTGGCCTTGTCTTTGTGGCAGAGATATTTCCCATAAGCACGCACCACTGGGGCTGACTCTGGATCTAATGAAGCTTCTAAGTCATCACTGTGACATGGCTCACAGCTGCCTTTATGCCAAGTTTTTCCCCTCACTGTTCAAAACCCATCTATAATCATCTGCAAAAACTTCCATGAGAGGCTGGGAGCTCTCTTCCATTGGTCGTGTGCCATGCATGTGAAATCTTGTCTCCTCTGTGGATGGCGGAGGGTGTGTGTACGTATATGTTTGCACGTGAATGTATCTGTGTGAGAGTGTTTCAACGTGTTCATGTGTGTGTGTGCTCCAAAAGTCTCAACCAATGAAAAGTTCTAAGATCTCAGGGCCTGTCTGCCTCTCAAGTGCATGCTGTGGGAGTTCTCACTTGTCCCCCAAGCAGAGGAGAGACTGGAAACTTGGAGCAGTGACAGAGAGGATGCCAAGGAGACTGCAGATTGGGGATTTACCTGGTGGGTGACCAGGAGCACAGTGCAAACAGTGGTGTATGGATAGCAGTGGAGGTTACTGAGAAAGGATGCAGGCAAGGCTCATCTTTGGACTCCTGTCTCTGGCTTGTAGCCCATGTGGATCAACCAGAAGTGGAGAGTTTAGGAGCCAATGTGAATATTCAGTCCCAGCAGCTGATGCAAGAAGAGAGAGAATGGGTCAGAAAACACTTTTTTGTGACAGAACACGAGCTCAGCAGAGCAGTTGGAGAACCTTTGTCTGGAAGCTGGTTATAATAAAGCTTTCACATGGTTGGGAAGAAATCGTGAGCCTCATTTTCTGTGCTTCCCAAACCTTTGTTTCCCATCCCAATTTAGAAATACATGATGGCACTGGGCAGGGTTCTCGGACCTCCATTATCTGGCTCAAGGCTCACAAATCTGAGGTCCATCTCACAAAAGGGGAAATTGAGGCTCAGAATGGTGAAGCAGCTTGTTCAAGATCATAGGGTGGGATCAAAGACCAGGTCTTTGGTGACAGGCCTGGGCAGTCACAGGAGGTCCTGGTCCTGCTTTTCCTGGGGAGTTTGGAGATACTCTTAATGACAACAGGGTTTCTCTTCTCCTGACAGAAACCCCAAGTGCTTATTTCACCTGGGAACTGTAACAGTCACTAAAACACACTATGTCATTTGTTCCTCACAACCCTACAAGCTAGACATCATTACCCCATGGACTGGAGCAACTGAGGAAACTTCTCCAAGGCCACGCAGCAAGGTCATGCCCAAGCCAGGATTCAACACAGACCTGTCTGGTCCAAAATGCCATGCTCTGGTCCACTGCACTGTGCTGCTTCTCTAGTGGAAAGAAGGCACAACTGGGGACACTCCCTGTCCCTTCGCCCATGTGCTGCTGTCTCTCCCCAGGAGAGGAGGTGCACCGAGGCCACAATGCCCACTCCACATTCCTCACAGGCCTCCCGGGCCTCCCAGGGATTAAGCCCTTAGAACTTCCCCCTGGCCCTGGGTGACATCATAGCATAATGAAGGTGACTGTGATGGCCAAGTTCATGCACTACACAGAGGTCCCTGGTTTTAATTTATCATCCGAGAGCTCCTTGTACAAGACTGAGCTCCTACTGGTAATTAAGGAAGATGCTTTAACCTGGCTGAATGAGAGCAGGGCTTGGGGCAAAGTGGCAAAGTGGCAGCAGAAGAGAGCTGATGTCATCTCTTAATTTGACATGGTAATGAGGGCACCGATAAAAGATAATAGGGGTAGGCTGACCATGGAAAGGCAGAGCGCAACGCTCATCTGAAGGCTTCCTTTTATGTAATTTTCTTGTCAAGTAGCTAAATGCTTTTTTGTCTCCTTTTATTTCTCAGCTGACCCTTTGATGGAGCTACTACTAAATGGTCACATGCTCTGAGCTTGATCACCGTCTACACAGAGCACAAAGATTCTGCAGCATAAACTACAAAGGTTCAAACCCAGCTTTGTCACTTTCAAGCTGTGTGACCTTGGACAAGCTACTTCAGCTCCCAGTACCTCAGTTACTGCATCCATAAAATGGTCATGATGATGCTAGTACCCACCTCATAAGGGTGTTGTGAGGATTAAAGTGATAAATGTTGGGCTGAGGACAGAGCTGAGCGAGTGCATACGTAATAATAACAATTTGTTATTATTACCTTGAAAACTTTAACTATCTTTGTACAATTTTATAGTGTCTTTCATAGAGCAAGTGTTCAATAAATATCTCTTCTCACCACAAAAATGAAATGGTAATTATGTGACAGGATGGAGCTGTTACCTAAGGCTACTGGTGGTAATTGTTTTGCAACATGTAAGTGTATCAAATCAATACCTTAAACTTATACAATGTTACATCTCAATTATATCTCAATAAAGGTGGGAGAAAATCATAATAAATGTCCCTTGAATACATTTTCCTTCTCTTCCTCTTCTTTTTGCCCCTTTCTCTCCACAAATGGGGGCTTCATTTCTACTGCCAAACACAAGCTGAAGTGAAATGTGAAGACCCATTAGCATGTTAAGACAGTGAGGAAGGAAGATGGCAGTGGTTATGTTTCTGTGTTCAGGCCTTCCCAAGGTGGAGAGGTTCCCTTTCATACTCTCAGTATTTATAATGATCTTTCTTATAACATTTTTTGAATTACTTTCAATTCAGTTATTCCTGTGTGAATTTTTCAGTTTATTATGAGTTCTTCTGAAGTCTTTTAAAAGCCATTGTTTCATTCACCAAAAATTCTAGCAATTGTAGAATTCTTTGACTAACTTCTCCAATAGTAATTTATGTTTATTTGTTACAAATTTTAATTATTTATATAATTTAAAGAAATGTATATTGGATGATATAGTTTTTTATCACTTTTGGAGATAGCTGCAAAATTACATTTGTCTGATTTTTAATTCTTTTCAGAGTAGCAATTTAAGTAATTATTAAGGAACATAGTAGGATTTATGCTTCTTATGAACATACTTACTGTTCAGAAAAGTGTATTTTACAGTTTCCATGTAACATTAATACACCATTCACCACAAATAGAAATCCTTGAAGGAGGATATGATGTTTCATTAGAATTAAAAATGTTAAAATTTGGCTACTATTAGAAAAACAAATTTAAGAAAAGGTCTCGGTGAAAGGATGGGGAAAAAAAGAACAAATGGGAACAATAAAAATGATGTTCAAAGATACATGACAAAGACTACCAAAGGGAAGAAGGATGTCCTCAAAGGTGAAGCATGGAAGCCTGGTTATTTCATGAATGCATCCAGAAGTGTGTTGTTATTATGTTCAAGAATATATTCATGAATATATTTATAAGATTATAGGTGAATTTAGGTATTCAGCAAATTAGTCATTTGGTGATTTGCTTCTTAGAATTCTCTCTACCTCGTCTTCTAAATTCTGTTATGAAAGAATTCTCTACTTGCCTGTCTGTTACTTGAGAGGAGTTTAAGCAGAAACAAAGTGAATGACTAATGGTTGAGAGAGATCTCCATAATAAGTTGATAGGAAGGCAGATCAGGGGATTATTCTAGTAACTATCTACAGTGAAGTATAAGATATACATACAAGTGTACAAGTCATGAGTGTATGGGACAATGTAACTTATATGCAGACCAGCACATAAAACATTACCAGCCTTCCAGAAAAGTTTCTTGTTCCTCATCCCAGACAATTTCCTTCCCCAAAGGAACCACTGCTCTGACTTCTGTCACCACAGGCCAGCTCTGTCTTTATATGTATATTTTGAACTTTATATAAATAGAATCATTCATATGAACTCTGTAGTGTCATCTGTGTTTCTCGGCACAGTGTTTGTGAGATCCCTTCTTGCTGCGTGTGGATAAAATTTGTTCTTATTGTATAATATTCCTCAGTAGGAACATTTTGCTATTGTATCCATTCTATTGTTGATGAACATTTGTATTTTCCTTTGAACCTATTACAAAGGCGGTTGCTATGTACATTCTAATATTGTACATGTGTTTTGGTGATGATATATATATACATTTGTTTAAAAGATTTTGAAGATTTCTGCAAAGTTTTAATTTACTGACATTATAATCTGACCAATTTGAGGGTTATACCTGGGTGTGGATTTGCTGGGTCACAATAGAGGCATATGTTCAGCTTTAGTTGATGCTGCCAAAGAATTTTCCAGAGTGGTTGTATCAATTTACTGCTGGTTCCCACCAGCAGTTTGAGTTCCAGTTCCTCTCCATCCTTGCCAACTGTTGGTATTATGATGTATCACGCACATTTTCATACACTTATTTACCACTTTGACTTTCTCTTTTGTAATGTGTCTACTCAATTCTTTAGCACATTTTAAAAATGGGATAGTCTGTCTTCCCTATTGATTTGTAGGCATTGTTTATATATTCTGGGTACAAGTTATTCTGGTCACGTATGTATTAAAATCTTCTTCTTACTGCCTTTGCTCTGTGAATCTCTGTTTTAAAATGTAGGGTATTAATAGAAAATTGGGGGTGTGGTAAGGCCAACAGACAAGGAGATAAGTGCCACTGAAGAGATGATTTGTTACTCACAGAGCCCAAGAGGAGGGGGCAGGCCATACCATGAAGGGCCACCTGGGGAAGCACCAGGTTGGTCAGTAGGTGGAGCGAGAGGAAAGAAATGTGGACAAGAGCCTTTACTGTGGTTTCCATGAGAAGGAAAGTGTGAAGCAGGGTGAACTAGGATTGGCTGCTTTGAATAATTTCAGCAGGCCCTGGGGCACGGGGGCATTGTCTGGTACCTGGTCCTGGGGTGGTAGGACAGGCAGATAGTGAGCCAGAGAGTGAAAGCCCCATAAAGGAGTTGGTTGCAGTGTAGATTTATATCTATAAAGTGTGCTTGTGGGCAAATTGTTTTCTATCTCTAGGAACTGGCTAACTGGAGGAGGGGCAGTCCCTTCAAAATCAGCAAGGTTCCAGATGTCAAACCATCAGAATGCAGAAGTAAAGACATGGTTACTACAGTCTCTGGACTCCCTCCCTGCTGGAGAACTGTCAGTACCATAAAATAACTTACTTTCAAGAGACTCCCCATGGGAGGCTGAATTGTCCAGTAAAGTTTGTTTGCTTCTGAGCTGAGCTCCCTGACAGCCCCCTCACCCAAGCTGACTGGTCAGCCTGGGGATTCGAGCCTCACCAGGATCTGCCAGCAGGGCCAGAGTGGTGCCCTCATGTGTTCAGCTCTTCTCGGAGAAGACATTCATCACCTGTGTCTACCTGTCCAAGTGACTCCCCTGCCATCAGGTTGAGCTCTACTCTGCCTCCCTGCTAAGCCTTCCCAATTCCCCATCTAAGCCCCCAGCCACATCCATGCTTCCTCCCTGAATTTCCATAGTAATTTTTTCTCTTCTTTTATGGAACTTTACAATTTCTGCTACTTGACATATGTTGTATGCACTTGTGTAAAGGGGATAAAGGCAGATGCACAAACAACATCTGCCTTTATCTCCTTTACACAAGTGCAGAGTACAGGAACCGAGTGAGTGTGTCTTGTTCAGCCTCCTGTTACTCCTTCCTTCTCTGCACCCCTGGTGTCTAGCACAATCCTTGGTGCATCACTGTTCAAGAAGTATTTATTGAATGAAGAAGCTTAATATTTTATGTTAAGTTCCCACAGAAGCAGACCCTAAACCAAGTATTCTTAAATGAGTCATTTACTTGGGCAGTGATCCCCAGAAGCACTGGTGGGTGTAGGGAAGAAAGATGGAAGATTGGGGAGCTGCCAGTTCAGTGTGGGCTAGAGAATTATTTACCCCTGAAGGCAGTTATTGCTCATTCCTGCTGGTACTCTTTATAGGACACAGAATTGTTCCATCTGGATTATGTGTCCATATGTCACTGGGTGTGGGTGGCCCCCTGGACCTGTAAATTCCCTGACACACAGCAGAGCGTGTTCATGTGGTGGAACAGTCCCTCTGCAGGGTCCTCGGTGGCTACAGTGAGAAACTAAGCCATAGACCTGTGAGTGCCAATGGGTTATGGGTGGGGCACCAAGGCATCCAGGATCCCTAAGTGGTAAAATAAAGGTTATGCAGCCACAGGTCCTAAAATCTAGGTACCTATAACTATTGACCAAGAGACAGAGAAGAAAAGGGACAAGTTTACAGGCATTTCCTTGAGGGGAGCAGCCAGCTGACATGGGGGGTAGGTAGCTGATGTCCTCATGGGTCTCCCACATTTCCCCACTCTGTGCCTGGCTCCCACAGCTGAGAACAGCTGGGCTGCATCTCCGGCTAAGCTGTCTGAAAAACCATGGCATGGTCTGGGAGATGGGCAGGGGTCCTCCCAGTTGTCCTACTCTCACATGAGCCAGCACTATTCCTCTGAGCGTGTGCGTTCATCTTTTCCCCTTCATGCAACCGGAGGCCACTTCTCCCCTCTGCTGAGCCTGTTGGTGACCAATTCCTCCCCTGGAAACATCTGTGAGTCCTGGCCCTAAGCTAGCTCAGCCTTTTCTTATTTTGCTCTGAGTTCTCTCGCTGCACAGAGGTGGGGGGCCTCTGGGAGCCACTGGCCACATGGGCCTGGTGAAGTGGAGCAGGGTAAATTTAACCAAGGCTAACAGGAATCAAGATCATGTGGACCCCAGCCCCAGCCCCACCCCCAACCCAGTTTAGGAAACTCAAGTCAGAAAAGCATATGAGAATGCAGTGGGAATGGATAAAAAGTGGAAACTGTGACTCTGGAGTTTGGCTTGAATGCAAATGTCATCACTTTCCTCAACACACATGGGCATCTCAGCAAAGTTCCCTGTTCCAGACATTCTTGAATTGGCCAATTTATATTTTATATTTTTGGACATTCTTCTGGAGTAATCTGTCAATTAATATAGACCAGATTCCCTTTCTTTTTTCTATTAGCAAAATTCTACAGAAATGTTTCCCAAACCCATCAGTTCCCTCGAGCTTTCTAGAAATCACAAGCAGGCGGCCCCATGTGTCAGCCGACTGCAGTGTTCCTAACAGTCCACTGGCCCCATGCTTTGAGTAGTCCCCCAGGACGGAGCTTTCCCCACGCTCTGGCCACAAGCCTAGGCTGAGAGGGCCAGGTACAATTGTGGAGTTGACAAGGGTGTTTTTTTAATAGAGCACATTGATTCTGGGTTATGTTTTAAATACAGTAATGTGCTTAAAGGAAAATAGAGAAGAACAAACACAAAGGGTACGGCAGATTGGAAACTGGAGTGATGTGACGAGGACACTGGCCTGGAAGATCATCCCCAAACATTAATAAATAACATTGTGACCTTGAACAAGTCCCTCAACATTGCTGACTTCAGTTTCCTCCTCATTTCCAAAACTGGGCAACATTTCAGCTCTAAAATTCTTAAGGACACATAAAATACCAAAATACACAGACATGGATAACCTCATACTCTATGGATATGGAAAACAGTGCCTTATGTGACAAACAGATACTTGTTAGTGGACTGAAAACTAAGTAGTCCATGTGAGGAATCTAAGCAGGGAAGGCGTGACACTGGACCATGATGTCATCTCTCAAATTTAATGGTTGTATATTTTTATAATGTGTTTTATGAAGTCTATTAGCAAGATCTTGAAGCACAAAGGACTGCTCCTTTGAATCAACATTTAAAGATTTTTCTCTCCACTCTTTCAGGTGTCAGGATGAAAACTTCAATTTATTACAAGCCTCTTGTACGCGTGTCAGTATTACGAATTCACATACCAACCCATTCTTGCGTCCTTCTAGCGATGAAGGAGCTGCTGAGGTTAAAGACCTTGCCAAGGTCATGCAGCTAGTAAGTAGCAGGGCTGGGATCTGAAACCAGTACCTGTTTCTGTCCACTCATCACCAGCACAATCCTGGTGATGCCATGAGATGCTCTGAGAACAATGCCTTGACTCTCAAAGTTCACTTGGCTTCTCTCCAATGTACTTGACCTTATGAAAACGACTTTTGGAAACATTAACCTATCTTTGTCTTCAGAAAAATTCTAGGGGACCAGGCTGTGTGATCTATGGGTGAGTTCAGCACAGTATCCCCAACAAGAAGGAAGGCTCTAGGCTGTTGGTGTGCTGGGACAGCTGTTAGAGATAACACGGGCCAGCTTGCCCGAACAACTGCAATCGCATCTTCTGGAAAGGGGTCATTTTCTCAGGGGTCTTTCAATCTAGGCTTTAAGCTTCATCAAATCTCATAAACTGGTACATTGATTTGCCTTCTATCTTTTGCATTTGGTTTTCCAATATTCTAAGAACAGGTTTTGCAATGTCACCTGATCTGTAGAGTTTCTCACTGAATGCAAGTTTTCATGGTTTCATCTGAAGCTAGAAACAGGATTAAACTCTGAAATGACCATTAGAAACCAAATTCTATTCTCATCTCCTCCTGAGACAAGGGAAGGGTGATGCAGTTTGCCCAGTCTCAAGTCTGTCCCACACGGCCAGCCTGAAACTGGGTCCTGAGTCAGTCTTCTTCTTGTTTTAATTTGTTTATTTGTGATGGGGACTTGCTGCTTCTAGGAGGGTCTCATTTTAAAAAAAAAAATCTCAGAAGACATCAAAAAGTTCTGACAAAACATCTTGATGATTTAAGTGTAAATATGTCAGAGACATATGGTTTCTATTATTCCTGAAATAACACATGGGTTTAAAAATCAAGGGAAAAGTGTTTGGTAAAACACATTCAGGACTTGGCTAAACGTTTTTCTAAGGCCAGTTCTGAAGCCTGAAGGGGAAAACACCCAGAGGGGGGCAAGTCCAAGTGCTCCACTCCTATCTGGTTTGTTTCTTTTCTTGATCAAGGATGACAGTTGTGCTGCCAACAGAGCACTGATTTATCTGCCACCACGAGGAATTTATCTGGCGAGTTATGTTTTAGTGAGCAAGTCTAGGTCCTGATCCTATCCCCATTGTTTACTATCAATACTAGTTTTAGTCAAGTTAATGCATCTGAAAAATGAGAAAATTATATATATCATAGGATTGTTGTGAGCATTTGCACTAATACATGTCAACTACCTGGCACGTAGTAGACGTTTAATAAGAGGCAGCGTTTAAAACGATCATTATTCTACATGTCTGTGGGTCTGTTTCTTTTTTGGTATATTCACTAGTTTGCTATATTTTAAAAAATCCCACATATGAGCGATATCATACAGTAGTTACCTTTCTCTGTCTGACTTATTTCACTTAGCATCATGTACTCCAACTAGGGGTTACCAGTGGGAGGGAGGGGCAAAGTAGGGGTGGGGAAGTGGGAGGTACAAACTAGTGGGGGCTAGGTAGGCTCAAGGATGTACAACACGGGGAATACAGCCAGTATTTTGTAGTAACTGTAAATGGAAAGTAACCTCTAAAAATTGTAATAAAATTTAAAAATGTTAAAAATAAAAATAAAATAATAAACATAAAATAGTGTATACAGTAGAGTGATACAGCTTAAAAAAATAATAATAGTGAAACACATGCCCATGTACCCATAACCAGCTTAATAAAAAGGGCAATAATAATACTTTGAAAAAAAGATAAAATTATCATTATTCATTTGAAAAGTGGTTATGGGAGGGAGGATGGGTGATGGAACCTCAAAATTGTTTTCAGGGTATGAAGAATCTGTGGGATCACATGAGATCCTTTACCCACCTCCCCAACCAGAGACACAGCTGGTAGAGGAATAGAGTAACAGTATCAACAACTGCTACACAAGAGGAAACAAGAGTGAGCCCCAAACTGGGAGGCCAGGATGAAGTCAGTCTCCACTGACCAACTCATCAGGGCATGTGCACGTCAAGGCATATTTTTACATGGTTTTTAATTTAGGATATTCATTTTTAACTGATATTTGGATAATGTTTTTTAATTAATTAATTTAAACAACTTTATTGAGCTATGATTGACTTGCAAAAAACTGGAGTATTTGAAATGTATAATTTGGTAAGGTTTATACTGTGAAACCATCACCAAAATCAGCATAGTGAACATATCCATCACTCCTAAAAGTTTTTGTGCCCCTTTGTAATTCCCTCTACCTCTTCCCTTCACCCCATGTCCCCAGGCAACCACTGAAGTGTTTTCTGTCACTGTAGATAAGTTTGCATTTTCTAAAATTTTATGTGAGTGGAATCATAAAATATTTACGCTTTTTAATCTGGCTTCTTTCAGTCAGCATTATATTTTGAGATTCATTTTGTCATTGTGTGTATCAGTAGCTCACTTCCTTTTATTGTTGAACAGTATTCCATTATATAAACATATGGCATTTGTTTATACACTTTGATGACCATTGGGATTGTTTCTAGTTTTTTGTTTTGTTTTTATTATTACAGATAAAGCTGGAATGAACATATGTGTGTAAATCTTTGTGTTTTCTTTGCTCATGGTAAATACCTAGGAGTGGAATGGCTGGATATTTTGTTAGGTGTATATTTAATGTTTCAAGAAACTGACAAACTATTTTCTAAAGTGGTCGTATCATTTTGCATTCCCAGCCTCACTGTATTAGTTAGTGTTCTTGTTGCTACCCATCGTAACCAACACTTGAAATGGTCAGTCTTTTTAATTTTAGACATTTAAATAGATATATTATGGTATCTCACTGTGATTTTAATTTACATTTCCGTAGTGACTAATGGTGTTGGCCATCTTTTTGTGCGCTTACTTACAATTCCTATGTCTTCTTTGGTGAAGTATGTGCTCAAACCTTTCACTTATTTTTAAAAACTTAGGTTTTTGGTGTTCTTTAAAATATTCTGTGTAAAATTCCTTTATCAGATGTATGATTTGCAAGTGTTTCCTTCCAATCTGTGGCTTGTTTCATTCTCTTAATAAATGTCTTTCAAAGAGCAGAAGTTCTTCATTTTGATGAATCTCAATATATCAAATTTTTCTTTTATAGATTGTACTTTCTGTGTTGTATCTAAGTAATTTTTACCTAACTCAATGTCACAAAGATTTTCTCCTGTTTTTCTTTCTAGAATTTTTATAGTTTTAAGTTTTACATTTAGGTCCATGATCTATTTTAAGTTAATCTTTTGCATATGGTGTGAGATTCGGTACAAGGCCCCTTCCTTTTTTGTTGTTGTTGTTTTTCTTGCATGTGGCTATCTAATTGTTCTAGCATCATGTGTTAAAAAGACTAACCTTTCTCCACTGAATTGCCTTTGTACCTGTGTCAAGATCAGTTGATCATATATGTTTGGATATATTTCTGGACTCTCCATTTTGTTCCATTAGTATATTTGTCTGTTTTAAAACCAATACCACATTTGTCTTGATTACTATGACCTTATAATAAGTCTTGAAGTCAGGCAGTGTGAATACTCCAATATTTTTCTTTTCTTCCAAAATTGTTTTGGTTCTTTGAGGTCCCTTGCATCTCCATATGAATTTTAGACTCAGACTGTCAATTTCTATAAAAAGCCTGCTAGGATATTGATTGGGATCAATTTGGGGAGAACTAACATTTTAAAAGTATTGAGTCTTCTCACCCATGAACAAGGTGTATCTCTCCATTTGCTTAGGGCTTCTTTAATTTCTCTCAGCAATATTTTGTGGTTTTCAGTCTACAGGTTTTTCATTTCTTTTGTCAGGCTTATCTCATATTTTTTGTTATTATAAATGATATTTAAAAAATTTTAATTCCAACTGTTCATTGTTAGTGTTTAGAAATACAATTGATTTTTATATATTAATCTTATACAATCTTGGTAAACTTACTCATTCATTTTAGCAACTTTTTGTAGATTCTATAAAATTTTCTATATAGACTTTATGTTATGTGTGCATAAAGATAGTTTCACTTCTTTCTTTCCAGTGTAGGCATCTTTTTCCACTTTCTTGCCTTGTTGCATTGGCTAGAACCTTTATGACAATGTCAAATAGAAATAGCAACAGTGGACATCTTTACCTTGTTCCTGGCCTTAGGGGGAAAGCATAGGATCTTTTACCATTACGTATGATGTCAGATGTAGGTCTCTGTAGATCTCTTTAGTCAGATTAAAAATGTTTCTTTATATTCCTAGTTTGTTGTGAGCTTTTATCAGATTTTGATGATGGATTTTGTCAAATTCTTTCTCTGCATTGATTGAGATAATTGTATGGTGCATTGATTGATTTTCTAATGTTAAACCATTCTTGCACTCTTATTCCTGTCATGATGTATTATCCTTTCTTATATATTGTTGGGTTCAGTTTGTTAAAATTTAAGAATATTTGCATCTATATTCATGAGGGACATTGATCTATAGTTTTTTTATCCTTGTAATGTATTTGTTTGGCTTGGGTATCTTTCTGATTTTGACGTCATAGAATGAGTTGTGAAGTGTTCCCTTCTCTTCAATTTGTCTTAAATTGATATTCTTTCCTTTTTAAATGTTTGATAGAATTTGCTAGAAAGTAATTTTGTTTGTTGAAATGTTTTAACTAAAAATTCAATTTTTAAAATAGACATATGGTCTTCAAGTTGTCTATTTCATCTGGAATAAACTTTGATAGTTGTGTCTTTCAATAAGTTTGTCCACTTCACATAAGTTCTTGAATTTATTAGCATAAACCTGTTCAAAATATTCCATTACTATTATTTTAGTATCTGTAGAATTTATAGTGCTGCCACCTCCCTCATTCTTGATGTTGGTAATTTGCGTCTTTTCTCATTTTTTTCCTGATCAGGTTGGCTGGAGATTTATCAATTTTTTTAATCTTTTCAAAGAACCAGGTTTCAATTTTATTGATTTTCTTGATGATTTCACTGTTTTCTATTTCATTGATTTGGACTTTGTCTTTCATTATTTCTTTTCTTCTGCTTATTTTGAGTTAATATACTCTTCTTTTTCTAGAGAGTTAAGGTGGAAATCAGGCCATTTATTTGAGAACTTTCCTTTTTTTCTAATAAATGCATTTGAGTGCCATACATTCCCCTCTATGTGTGTACTGCTTTAGCAGTGTCCTTCAAATTTGATATGCTGTATTTTCATTTCATTCGGTTAAAATATTTTCTAACTTCCCTTTTAATTTTATCTTTGACCCATGAGTTAGTTACAAGCTTGGATTAAAATGTATAGGCAAATGGAAGGAGAGGGAATAGAATTGCAGAAAAAGAAATATTCTTTATTGAGTCCTTTTTGGGCTTAAAACATGGGCTAAGTGCTTTTACAACATTGACTCAATCACCGCAAAAACTCCATTTCTAAGATATGGAAAACTGGTGGCAAAGAAATTTATTAATGAGCTCAGGTTACACAAGAACTGACAGATTTGGAATTAGACCCTTTGTCTGCCATTCTCCAAACTCACACTATCTGTCTTCTTCCCACATTTGGGGTGAAAGGTAGCAAATCAGAATACTGGGAGCGTATGCAAATCAAGGATTCTTGCCTTCCTAGAGTGAGCTTTGATACTGATTGCTAAGTAAAGCATTGTGACACCTAGACTCTGGCCTTTTTATGGATTTACAAACATTAAAGCTGATGGAAATGATAATTTAGAGTTCATGTAAGTCACTGTGGTTGACTACAGCATGAAAAGCAAAATTCTACCTCTCATCCACTGACTTACAGAGAACTGGTAGAGAATAGTGATGTACATCTGGAGAGCCACTTTGTGTGATGGTGGTGACCATGTGACTGAGGAACAGAGGTTGGAAGACAGATGGTATTTCTTTTCATTAAGGCCCTGTTACTTCTGTCGTCTTTTTTACTGAGAAGCTGATCAAATCTTTCCAGTCCCTTTCTTTTTTGGCATTACTGATGTAGATATTCCTGGTTAGAGATAAAAGTTATCTCAATGTGGGGTAAAATGAAAATGCTATACTGAATTAAATCAGACAGAATAGAGGTGTGGAGGAGTTTATCAAGGAAAAATAACACATCTGGGGCTCAGGTATCCCTCATGGAGAAAAGAGAACATCTGCAATGAAAAGAACAACGGAAGAGAGACACTCATTGAATAACATATAGCAAGGAGTCTATCAAAGAACCTCAAAAAACTGGGAACTACCTACAACGTGCTTTCTTTGCCCAACTTGGAGAATTTCCATGTTGATGGTGTGTCAGTGCCCCTCATATCAGCACCCTGTGACCTGCTTTGTTTGCTGTTTGCTTGTTGTGTTTGCCCTTGAGGACACAGTTCCAATTAGGAAGGGGAGACTGCATACTACCCAGCCTAGCCCTGTAAATATGTGTATAGTGTTTATGACAGATGTTTTCCTGTTATGAAGGAATCTGACCTTCATTAAAAATCTGGAACTTTTTAATGTGATGCCAAAACATCAGAAACAACATCAGGGATTGCTGGTGATTTACACATATTTAAAGATGCAAACTCTTATTTGAACAAACTAGTAATTATCACAACTATTATTATTTGGTGGGAAAGTGGTCATAGGGTACAATATAACCACAGTTCCTTTTTCTTTGCTCTAATCGCCATCTTATTTCACCCAGCATTCTGCAAGGTGGGTCATTTAATGCTCTCACTTCATAAACAAAAATGTGGCTTTTCCTTACATCCCTTGAAGTGTTCTTCCTGATATTTGGAACACCAATTAAGCCACATACAAATAACCCTCAATATCTAGCTTATGTTATTTCTCATAACCATTTTTCATCAAGAAGGTATAAATGTATAACACAGGAAAAACTGCATAAAGGTATAAAGAAAAAATACAATACAATGAAAAGGTTAAGTCACTTTAATTTCCCAGAGGTGCAGTAACTTCTTTTAAGCTGAGGCATACGCACTTAGACTCACCCACTTAGCTGATACTTTGCCTCCTTATAATTGTTGGGATTTGGAGCCACCATGACTTGTGTTTGCCAGAAAAAAGATACATGATGTTCTTCAGGGTGTCTGGAACACAGAAGATATAAACTGTAGAAACCATGTGCACGGGGTCACAATAGAATTCATGTATGTTGTAGACCCAGGAAAAGAGAGCCAGAGTGGTGTGACCAAGAACCCACCCAGATGCATTCATTACCCATATTTTACCACCGGTCAGTTGTGGAGCTTAGGGTTTCAGTTCCGTACCTGAGGTTATCAGCATTCTGAGAAGGGACCCCATTCATAGTGGGACTTAAAAGAACAATATGCATGCAAATGTTATAATATCAGAATGCCAATTCATTACTTTACATTTTTAAAATATGGCATGTAACTAGAAACACTCAAAGTCCTAATGCCCAATGTAGTCTTTGGTTGATAATCGGGGCGAAAATAGGGAATATCAGGATTGAATACAGAATAACACTATGTACCCATCATCTCTCTGCAGAGTTGGTTTAGAAATCTGTAGTTCAGGCTTCCCCTTATATTTGTATGATACCTGGACTAGCATTGTTGAATTTTGCCCTAGAGCTTCCCATTTTCTGTTTCCCCAGAAGACAGGGCCATTTTTGATAGCTGTGTTCTTCAGAACATGAATGTTTCATTCAGGTTACAGTTAAATCTTGCCTGGCTTGGGAGTCATTCACTCAACGGACTGTGAACATCCTTGTTGTGATCCACTGTGGATGGATGGGAGTTTTTAATCTCAGCAGATGATATTATTTCCTCACTTCCAATTTCTTGGAAATTGGGGACTCAGTAAAACCTGCAACACTTGCAAAGAAAGCAGCATAACCTGTTTGCAGAGATACTTTGTATTCTTTGACTGAACATACCTGCATGTCACTTTTTCAGTAAAATTAACAGTTGACTAATGTTCATTGTTAATAAAAGTTCTGAAGAGTCCTGCAAGGGACAGGCATGTGTCTAAAAGAAACTGTCACACATCTGCTTCAAGGGGCCATGGACTATGTTCAGAGCAGCAGAGTTTGTTACAACAAAAATTGGAAACAACTTAAATATCTACCAAAAGAAGAATGGATAAAGCAGTTGTCATATACTCAAAGAAAACCAACAATTAAAAAAAGTTAATTAGCACTCATGTATTAATATAGATACATCTAGAAAATTAATGAGGAAGAAAAGTAAGTCACAGAAAGCCATGTACAGTATGAGACCATTTCTGCATTTTAAAAACTCTCAGAACAATGCTGTAATTAGATTATGGAAGCATACATGTGTTGTTTTTAAAAAAAAATGTTTAAGTATACCCAACAATTTCTCCAGATTGTGGCTTCTTCTGGGAAACTAGGGAACGGAATAGGACTGGGGTGGGCTAAGAAGGGCAATTAAACTCTATCTGCAAAGTTTCATTTCTTCAAAAAATCTGGTGAAATATAGAAAATATGAATAGTTACATAAATCTAGATGGCAAGTACATAGGTTATTATTATACTCAATCTTCTATTTCTCTGTTTTTAAATATTCCATAATAAAATTTTAAAAAGAAAAAGGAATTTATATGGCATGGAAAAACTGATCACAGAAAAATATGTATTGCTTGATACGATTTATGAAAAACGTGAATATAGATATGTATATTCATATGTAAGTGTATATCTAAAGTTGTAAACGCACAGAATAAGGTAGGAGTGATGAATCACCAAGTTGTTACTTGTAGTTACCTACTGGCAAGAGAGAAATGGGTGAAGGCTGTGGGTAAAGGGGTACTTTCACTTTTTTTGAACTCTATATACATGTCTAATTTTATAAAATGTATATGAAGCATGTGTTGACATACTACATCATAATTTAAAAATGAAAATGAAAATCCACCTTCCTTCTAAGAAAACAAGGAACAACAACAACAGCAATTCATACATCTTCCAAGGTTGTCAGACTCTCTCTAGGGAATTCCAGGAACTTATTTATTATTTATTTAGTTATTTATGGAATTTTATTATTTTTTTATGCAGCACTTTCTTATTAGTTATCTATTTTATACATATTAGTGTATGTATGTTAAATGCAATCTTCCAATTCATCCCATCACCACCACCCCCTATTTCCCCCCTTGAGGTCCATATGTTTGTTCTCTACATCTGTGTCTCTATTTCTGCCTGGCAAACTGGTTCATCTGTGTCATTTTTCTAGATTCCACATATATGTGTTAATAAATGATATTTGTTTTTCTCTTTCTGACATACTTCACTCTGTATGACAGTCTCTAGATCCATCCACGTCTCTACAAATGACCCAGTTTCATTCCTTTTATAGCTGAGTAATATTCCATTGTATATATGTACCACATCATCTTTATCCATTTGTCTGTCGATGGGCATTTAGGTTACTTCCATGACCTGGATATTGTAAATAGTGCTGCAACGAACATTGGGGTGCGTGTGTCTTTTTGAATTATGGTTTTCTCTGGGTATATGCCCAGTAGTGGGATTGCTGGGTCATATGATAATTCTATTTTTAGTTTTTTAAGGAACCTCCATACTGTTCTCCATAGTGGTGTATCAATTTACATTTCCACCAACAGTGCAAGAGGGTTCCCTTACTCCACACCCTCTCCAGCATTTGTTCTTTGTAGATTTTCTGATGATACCCATTCTAACTGGTGTGAGGTGATACCTCATTGTAGTTTTGATTTGCATTTCACTAATAATTAGTGATGTTGAGCAGCTTTTCATGTGCTTCTTGGCCATCTGTATGTCTTCTTTGGAGAAATGTCTATTTAGGTCTTCTGCCCATTTTTGGATTGGGTTGTTTGTTTCTTTAATATTGAGGTGAGCCATTTATATATTTTGGAGATTAATCCTTTGTCCATTGATTTGTTTGTAAATATTTTCTCCCATTCTGAGGGTTGTCTTTTTGTCTTGTTTGTAGTTTCCTTTGCTTTGGAAAAGCTTTTAAGTTTTATTAGGTCCCATTTGTTTATTTTTGTTTTTATTTCCATTACTCTAGGAGGTGGATCAAAAAAGATCTTGCTGTGATTTATGTCAAAGAGTGTTCTTCCTATGTTTTCCTCTAAGAGTTTTATAGCGTTTGGTCACACATTTAGGTCTCTAATCCATTTTGAGGTTATTTTTGTGTATGGTGCTAGGGAGTGTTCTAATTTCATTCTTTTACACGTAGCTGTCCAGTTTTCCCAGCACCACTTATTGAAGAGACTGTCTTTTCTCCATTGTATATCCTTGCTTCCTTTGTCATAGCTTAGTTGACCATAGGTGCATGGGTTTATCTCTGGGCTTTCTATCCTGTTCCATTGGTCTGTATTTCTGTTTTTATGCCACCACCATATTGTCTTGATTACTGTAGCTTTGCAGTATAGTCTGAAGTCAGGGAGTCTGATTCCTCCAGCTCCATTTTTTTCCCTCAGGACTGTTTTTGCTATTTGGGGTCTTTTTTGTCTCCATACAAATATTAAGATTTTTGTTCTAGTTCTATAAAAAAATGCCTTTGGTAATTTGATAGGGATTTCATTGAATCTGTAGATAGCTTTGGGTAGTATAGTCATTTTCACAATATTGATTCTTCCAATCCAAGAACATGGTATATCTCTCCATCTGTTTGTATCATCTTTAATTTCTTTCATCAATGTCTTATAGATGTCTGCATACAGGTCTTTAGTCTCCCTAAGTAGGTTTATTCCTAGGTATTTTATTCTTTTTGTTGCAATGGTAAATGGGAGTGTTTCCTTTTTCTCTTTCAGATTTTTCATCATTAGTGTATAAGAATGCAAAAGATTTCTGTGCATTAATTTTGCATCCTTCAACATTACCAAGTTCATTGATTAGCTCTAGTAGTTTTCTGATGACATCTTTAGGATTCTCTGTGCATAGTATCATGTCATCTGCAAACAGTGACAGTTTTACTTCTTCTTTTCCAATTTGTATTCCTTTTATTTCTTTTTCTTCTCTGATTGCTGTGGCTAGGACTTCCAAAACATTGGTGAATAATAGTGGTGAGAGTGGGCAACCTTCTCTTGTTCCTAATCTTAGTGGAAATGGTTTCAGTTTTTCACCATTGAGAATGATGTTGGCTGTGGGTTTGTAATATATGGCCTTTAATACGTTTAGGTAAGTTCCCTCTATGCCTAGTTTCTGGAGGATTTTTATCATAAATGGGTGTTGAATTTTGTCAAAAGATTTTTCTGTATCTATTGAGACGATCATATGGTTTTTATCCTTCAGTTTGTTAATATGGTGTATCACATTGATTGATTTGCATATATTGAAGAATTCTTGCATCCCTGTGATAAAGCCCACTTGATCATAGTGTATGATCCTTTTAATGTGTTGTTGGATTCTGTTTACTAGTATTTTGTTGAGGATTTTTCTGTCAATATTCATCAGTGATATTGGTCTGTAATTTTCCTTTTTGGAATATCTTTGTCTGCTTTTGGTATCAGGGTTATGGTGGTCTCATAGAATGAGTTTGGGAGTGTTACTTCTTCTGCAATTTTTGGGAAGAGTTTGAGAAGGATGGGTGTTAGCTCTTCCCTAAATGTTTGACAGAATTCACCTATAAAGCCATCTGGGCCTGGACTTTTGTTTGTTGGAAGATTTTAAATCACAGTCTCAATTTCATTACTTCTAATTGGTCTGTTCATATTTTCTATTTCTTCCTGGTTCAATCTTGG
Source organism: Phocoena phocoena (assembly GCF_963924675.1). NCBI lineage: Eukaryota > Metazoa > Chordata > Mammalia > Artiodactyla > Phocoenidae > Phocoena > Phocoena phocoena. Next base: position 30,947,582 of record NC_089224.1, on the reverse strand, counting down.
AAGGTTATACTTTTCTAAGAATTTGTCCATTTCTTTAGGTGGTCCATTTTATTGGCATAGGGTTGCTTGTAGTAGTCTCTTAGGATGCTTTGTATTTCTGCAGTGTCTGTTGTAACTTGTCTTTTTCGTTTCTAAGTTTATTGATTTTAGTCCTCTCCCTGTTTTTCTTGATGAGTCTAGCTAGTGGTTTATCAATTTTGTTTATCTTCTCAAAGAATCAGCTTTAGTTTTATTGATCTTTGCTAGTGTTTTCTTTGTTTCTATTTCATTTATTTCTGCTCTGATCTTTATGATTTCTTTCCTTCTCCTAACTTTGTGTTTTGTTTGTTCTTCTTTCTCTAGTTACTTTAGGTGTACGTTTAGATTATTTATTTGACATTTTTCTTGTTTCTTGAGGTAAGCTTGTATTGCTATAAACTTCCCTCTTAGAACTGCTTTTGCTGCATCCCATAGGTTTTGGATTGTTGTGTTTTCATTGTAATTTGTCTGTAGGTATTTTTTTATTTCCTCTTTGATTTCTTCAGTGACCTCTTGGTTATTTAGTAACGTATTGTTTAGCCTCCATGCGTTTGTGTTTTTTACGTTTTTTTCCCTGTAATTGATTTCTAATCTCATAGCATTGTGGTCAGAAACGACGCTTGATATGATTCCAGTTTTCTTAAATTTGCTGAAGATTGATTTGTGACCCAAGATGTGATCTATCCTGGAGAATGTTCCGTGTGCACTTGAGAAGAAAGTGTAATCTGCTGTTTTTGGATGGTATGTCCTATAAATATCAATTAAATCTATCTGGCCTATTGTTTCATTTAAAGATTGTATTTCCTTTTCAATTTTCTGTTTGGATGATCTGTCCATTGGTGTAAGTGAGGTGTTAGAGTCCCCCACTATTATTGTGTTACTGTCGATTTCCTCTTTTATAGCTGTTACCAGTTGCCTTATGTATTGATGCGCTCCTATGTTGAGTGCATATATATTTATAATTGTTATATCTTCTTCTTGGATTGATCCCTTGATCATTATGTAGTGTCCTTCCTTGTCTCTTGTAACACTCTTTATTTTAAAGTCTATTTTTTCTGATATAAGTATTGCTACTCCAGCTTTGTTTTGATTTCCATTTGCATGGAATATCTTTTTCCATCCTCTCACTTTCACTCTGTATGTGTCCCTAGGTCTGAAGTGGGTCTGTTGTAGACAGCATATGTATGGGTCTTGTTTTTGTATACATTCAGCAAGGCTGTGCCTTTTCATTGGAGCATTTAATCCATTCACGTTTAAGGTAAAACATATCAATATGTATGTTCCTATTACCATTTTCTTAATTGTTTTGGGTTTGTTTTTGTAGGTCTGTTTCTTCTCTTGTGTTTCCCAGTTAGAGATGTTCCTTTATCATTTGTTGTAGAGCTGGTTTGGTGGTGTTGAATTCTCTTAACTTTTGCTTGTCTGCAAAGCTTTTGATTTCTCCATCGAATCTGAATTAGATCCTTGAGGGTGGAATAATCTTAGTTGTAGGTTCTTCTCTTTCATCACTTTAAATATATAGTGCCTCTGTCTTCTGGCTTTTAGAGTTTCTCCTGAGAAATCAGCTCTTAACCTTATGGGAGTTCCATTGTATGTTACTTGTCATTTTTCCCTTGTTGCTTTCAATAATTTTTCTTTGTCTTTAATTTTTGTCAATTTGATTACTATGTGTCTTGGTGTGTTTCTCTTTGGGTTTATCCTGCCTGGGACTCTCTGTGTTTCTTGGGCTTGGGTGGCTATTTCCTTTCCCATGTTAGGGAAGTTTTCAACTATAATCTCTTCAGATATTTTCTTGAGTCCCTTTTCTCTCTCTTCTCCTTCTGAGACCCATATAAATCGAATGTTGGTGCATTTAAGTTTGCTCCAGAGGTCTCTTAGGCTGTCTTCCTTTCTTTTTATTCTGCTTTTTTTATTCTGTTCCACTGTGGATTCCACCATTCTCTCTTCCAGGTCACTTATCAATTCTTCTGCCTCAGTTATTCTGCTACTGATTCCTTCTAGTGTATTTTTCATTTCAGTTATTGAATTGTTCATCTCTGTTTTTTTGTTCTTTAATTCTTCTAGGTCATTGTTAGACATTTCTTGTATCTTCTCAATCTTTGCCTCCATTCTTTTTCTGAGGTCCTGGATCATCTTCACTATTTTTATTCTGAATTCTTTTTCTGGAAGGTTGTTTATCTCCACTTCATGTAGTTGTTTTTCTGGAGTTTTATCTTGTTTCTTCATCTGGTACATAATCCTCTGCCTTTTCATTTTGCCTATCTTTCTGTGAATGTGGTTTTCATTCCACAGGCTGTAGGATTGTAGTTCTTCCTGCTTCTGCTGTCTGTCCTCTGGTGGATGAGGCTGTCTAAGAGGCTTGTGGAAGCTTCCTGATGGGAGGGACAGGTGGTGGATAGTGCTGGGTGTTTCTCTGTTGGGCAGAGCTCAGTAAAACTTTAAACTACTTGTCTGCTGATTGGTGGGGCTGAGTTCCCTCCCTGTTGGTTGTTTGGCCTGAAGCAACTCAGCACTGGATACTACAAGCTCTTTGTTGGGGCTAATGGCAGAGTCCAGGAGGGCTCACACCAAGGAGTACTTCCCAGAACCTCTGCTACCAGTGTGCTTGTCCCTGCTGTGAGCCACAGCTGCCCCCCGCCTCTGCAGGAGACACTCCAACACTAGCAGGTAGTTCTTTCTGGTTCAGTCTCCTATGGAGTCACTGCTCCTTCCCCCTGGGTCCTGATGTGCACACTACTTTGTGTGTGCCCTGCAAGAGTGGAGGCTCTGTTTTCCCTAGTCCTGTCAAAGTCTTGCCATCAAATCCTGCTAGCCTTCAAAGTGTGATTCACTGGGAATTCCTCCTCCCTTTTCTGGACCCCCAGGTTGGGAAGCCTGATGTGGGGCTCAGAACCTTCACTCCAGTGGGTGGACTTCTGTGGTATAATTGTTCTCCAGTTTGTGAGTCACCCACCCAGCAGTTATGGAATTTGATGTTATTGTGATTGTGCCCCTCCTACCATCTCATTGCAACTTCTCCTTTGTCTTTGGATGTGGGGTATCTTTTTTGGTGAGTTCTGGTGCCTTCCTGTCGATGATTGTTTAGCAGTTAGTTGTGATTCTGGTGCTCTCGCAAGAGGGAGTGAGCATATGTCCTTCTACTCTGCCATCTTGAACCAATTTAAATTCCAGGAATTTAAATCAAACCAATTCTTCCCAGATCATGGAGATCTGCATTTTTCACTCCCAAGACCCCCAAACAAAGACCAAGGTAACATTGTCTCAATGGCTATTCCTGGGGATGGGGGAAGGTTGAAAAGACTGTTGATCAAATCAGGGACAAACTAACAAGGGCACAAGGAAAGACTGGAGGAGACTCTAGTTCAGTGTCAAGTAGTGTCTCCGAAGCCACCTGAAGGCCCTGGGCCCCTATGACTGAGTACAGTGTTCTAATATAATTCCTGAGAGAGTGCAGGACTATATTCTTGCAACATGGGATGTCCTCTCACTTCACTTCCCTCCTTAATTCCCTAATCTCTTGGCTTGATTATTGTACCCACCTATCTGGTGAGACCCCAATCTCTGTTCCTGGGCTCCTGGCCCCCATGGCGCAGGGATGGCAGATGACATGAAGCTGCACAGCTGCGGGCCATACTGTCTCCAACCTAGACTCAGTCTGGCTCCTAGCACTGCTCAGGATGTCACCATATTACTAGTGTTGTGGTGCTTTCACACCTCTATAGTGGTAATTTTAAACTTTCTGTACACCCTACAAGTCTTACCCCAGCTGTCTCTCCTCTGACCTGTGTCTTCAACATTTCCCTCTCTGCTTTCAGCAGCCCTGAAACACACTCATATCGCTCATCTTTGACTAAGAGATCCTCCTTTAACCTCACTCACCTCCATCTGGAACTTTTTCTTCGTCTTCACAAGACTTTCTGAACCACGCTGGTTTCTCTCCCCCAGGTTACCTGGTCCTGCTTTGTCTTAATGCTGCACCTCAGTCCTGCTGCTTGTACTAGTCAGAAACCATGGGTATCCCTTTCCTCACTGATTCTTCTCACCCTGTCCGTCTTCAAGCCCTTTTGTCCTTTCAAAGCAAATCCATCTTTGATTGTGTTTTGCCATCTTCGAAGCTGCAGGGTAGGCCCTAAATTTATTACTGATGTTTATGGCAGTGCCCAGAGTCAGTTTGGTCACCTATACTGAGAGCTGGGGGTGGTTTCCTCACTAGCTACCTCAGAAACAAGCTCATCTGGAAAAAGGTGATAATTTTCTACTAAAGACTAATAGCCTGATTTCATAAAAAGAAAGCTGAATTCTGCCTTTGAACATGACTTTGACTATCTTTCTTGTGAAATAATAATCTTGGCATTTTTGTTCGCAGGAACTTTGAGTCGCTCCAGAGCCCAAGCACCTGATCCTCACATGTCGATCCTGATGGAAGGCTTCTCTGAGGTAACAATGCATCTTGTTTGCCACAGCATCATAACCCTTCTCTGAATGTGCCCTGTAGTCTGACTCATTGTTTACAGGTCTAGCTCCTCTGTCAGATTGCAAGAGGGACCATCTCTTCACATCATTGTCTTGCTATGCTTTGGCAATGGTTTCATACCTTGGGACAATGGGGGAGGGGCTTACTCTGGATTGTGCCATAATTAGGGTTTGTGACTGGACAAATCTGGATTCAGATCCTGTCTCCATTACTGACTAATTATATAATTTTGGCAAGGAACTAATTTCCCTGAGTCTCAGCTTTCTAATTAAGAGAGAAATAATTTCTACTTTAGAGATTGGTGTTAAGAGTATTTTGTCCATAGTAAATGCCAGAAAAATAATAGCTATTATTTAGTATGTCTATTATGATTAGTCAGTACACAATAGGGTTAAGGACAGTGTATAACTTTGTGATACCGCCTTTAGTTTCCTTTAGGAGGAAAATGGTTGTATCTTCTGAGGTTTCAGTTGGGGTATCCCACAATTGCCCTATAGTGTGAGATCCTGTCATACATCAACTTAATCTGTGTTATCTGATCATGTACTGAAGCTTTAGCATAACCAATCTCTATACCTTCCAACTGCAAATGACTCTTTGGAAGGAAAAAATGTGTCCTGGCCAACAGTTCTATGGCCATGTAACAGGAGACTTTGGTTCAGCTCCAGTGGTAGGTGGGGGGAGGTTGGCTTGAGATGTTGGATGTTTAAAGGATCCCAGGATGAACAGAAATATCATCTGGAGAACAAATTTTCTGTCCTCCCACTGATTTGCTTGCCTTTCTTTTTCTTTTATTTTTTGTTTTTGGTGCAGGAGAGAGAATAAAAGGAATAAAGGAGAAAAGACCAAAAAAAATGTGGATTCTCTTTGAAGGTCCCCAGAAGCAAATCCCCTAATTTCTGGGTTGGGATGGGATCACATTCCACTCATCAGTGGGCCATTGGTGCTTGCTGGATAACAGCTGCTCAAGCGGGTAGGGTGAGGGTGAGGGGCAGGGGCAGGTGCCGTAAAAAGAAAACAATATTCTGCTGTTGTAGCCTGGCCCCTGCCTCTACAGTTGGGAGAGATGCTGGGAAATTGGCTCCCAGGCTGTTCAATTTTACAGAATAAGAAAATTTTTAAATAAAAAGAAAACAAAAACAAACCCTGAGAACTACAGAAGTCTGGAATGTTTTCGAGTTTAAAAACCTTAAAGTTTAAAAATTAAACGTTTAAAAAAACTGCTATCAACTCTCACCACTGTTTAACAAAAGAAAGAACAATTTTAACACCAGAAATGAAGTAAAAATATATCCTTGGAATAAAAGAAAGTCCTTTGCAGAAAATGTAGTTTCAACCTTGTAGTTCTTTTTTTTCCTCTTTCTCCATCCATCCTTCCATCCAACCTTCTAGTTATTTAGTTATTGTATGTCTCCCTAAATATTTATATGATACTATGCTGATTTTCCCTATTTCTCTGTGGATCTTTCATTATGAGCTAGGTCCAGTCCTCAGAAAAGGAGTTTAGAACCCTGCCTCGGAGGTTATTTACTACAAGATTTAGTTTAAAGATGAATATTCTGAAACACAGAAATTAAGTGACTAGACCCTTATGATTGTACAGCTAGTGGCAGATCAGAGTTGGGGCCAGTCATCAGATTCCTGGTCTTAAAACCAAATGCTACTGCCTGTCTCATCATTATATCATCAGCAAAGGGCACAGTCAGCATTCAGGTGTCTGTTGCAATGGGGTTCTTATCCATTGGTCACCACTCAGAAACTCAGGGTGGCTGCTTCAGACACTGTCTTCTGTTACATCCCCAGTCCTGTCTTCACTGATCACAGTCCTTTTCCTGCTTGACCTCCCCCGACACTGGCTCTGTGGGTTAAGTGTGCCCCCACATTGCCAGTGCCCAGTCCCAAGATGGGGGAGGCAGGCACTGCTTGCTGCTCCCTTTCCTCCATCCCTTGGAGATACCAAGTCTTCCCAATTCCATCTCTGAAATGACTCTTCTATCTTGTTATTCCTCCCTTGCCCCAAAGATCTCATTCAGTCCTTCATCATTTCCTCTTCAGAATTGTTGCAGCAGTCTCCTCATTGGTCCTCCTAGCTGCAGATGCTCTTTTTCTATTTATTCTCTGAAATAAAATATCAAAAACAAATAGCAACAAGAAAATAATAACAGCAACAGTAAACTGTAATGACTCCAGTTGCTTCCACTAGTAAATTCTCTCCCTGCTCTCATCTCTGAGCACCATGTCTGAGCTTCACCCAGTTATTGGCCATTCCAGGCCATGTGCTTCTGAGCCTTTGGTCATGCCATTTCTTTGACCTGGAATGCCCTTCTTCTCATTCTCTGTTTTAAAAGCTCCCACCCTCCCTTAATGCTCACTTCAAATGTCACTCCTAATGCCACTTCATTTCTCCCTTCTCCAGCAGAATTAGTTTCTCTCTCCTCTATGTCCCTATAACTCTTAGCCCACCTCTATCCTTGAGTGAATATCAGGGGATGTCATGGCTGGTTGTGTATTCCTCCTCCACAATAAATTGTGAGCTCATTAAAGCAATGTTTGGGGTCTTCTCCATCACTGTATCCCTCCCAGCATCTAGTTCTGCACCTGGCTCCAAATGAGCATTTGACTAAAATGTGTTGAATGAGTGAATGAGAGGTCTAACCGCATCTCTTTTAGAAAGTACAGAAGCAGAACTGGGAGGATCTATAGGCTGGATTCAATGTCTGGATATTTAAGAATTGAGTGGGAAGAGATTTGAAGTGAGAAATTTGGTTAGGTATTGGGGGGAATATTCCCAGGCTAGAGCTTTCTTTCTGGTGGTTAAAATATGGAAAATGTTCACTCTGGGAATAAAGCAACTTCTTGTCAATAGGGCCAAAATATTCACACAGATTTATTAGAGGTTGAAAGACTCTGAAACAATCCACCTTAATCCTACACCTGTCTGTAGGATTTGTATTAAATTAAAATTTTAATAATGAATGAACTAGATTTTGATATCAAAAGACTTTGATTTTATTTTCAAACAAATGTTAAAGAATAACTAAGAGTGAGACATTTTGATGCCATCTAACTGAGGTGACCATGCACACTGTGGAGAGATCCAGGGGACTTTGTACAGTTTCGGGAGGCAAGGTGGGAAAGTGGGTCTGTCTACCTCTGTAAATTATTCTTTTGTAATCTGACATCTTGAGCAGCTTTCGATATAATGCTCTTAAAAATAAAGCCAAACACTCCAATGGAAAGTAGTAGAAGACCTGAGCTCTAGTATCTGATATCTAAGTGTGGTTGGGTCACTTAAATTCCATTAGCTTCAATACCCTCTGTAAAATGGGAATAATGACACAGCACATCCTTCACAGGATTATTCTGATAACATAATAAGATAATATATGAAACATAACTAGCTAGAACCTGCAACATAGTGGGTCCTCAATAAATATTATGTTAATTCCTTTTTAAAATAGATAAGACAACTTGGATAAAAGTTACAGGGAAACATCTGAAGGTCATAAGCAACCTTGGGTTGAGTTAAACAGCAATGTTGGCAGAAAGGACATGCAACTCTCCAGGCCTGGTCTGTAAAATCCTCCCTCATAAGATGTACTTCTCTTCCCCATCTGCCAGCCAGATAGAAAGGATCCAACAGTGGGGTCAGAGGCTGTAGAAGATGGCAAAAATGTGGACAGCCTCGGTCCCGAGTCACTTTGTGGAAGGCAGCCTGCTGAACCGTTATGAGCGTGAGAAACAAATTTCTATCTTTTAAGCCACTGAGACGTGGGTTGATTGGTTACAGCAGCTAGCCTACCCTGACCAAGGGAGTCCTGAAAATATCACTGCTCTGATGCTCTGCACTTATCAGACTCTTAACAGAATATTTATTTCCTGTTTTGATATTTGTGATCCAAAAAGGCAAGAAGAAGCTGGAGAAAGATGAGAGAAAATTAGTCACATATTAGAAAAAATGATGGCAAACTTGTCCTTACAGAGATTTAATTTAGAAAAAGGGCTGAGGGCAACTTTATTTTTTCAGCTTTAGAATACTGTATTTATTGTATTGTGTCTTTATTTAAATTTTGTGATAAAGCTATCAAAGCTTTATCTCTTTTTCTTTAAATTTTTTAATATGAAGTATAGTTGAAGTACAATCTTATATAAGTTACAGGTGTACAATATTGTACAGGTGTACAATACATTCACAATTTTTAAAGGTTATACTCTGTATATAGTTATTATAAAGTATTGGCTATATTCCCTATGTTGTACAAGAGGGCAACTTTATTATACAAGTCCCTTCCCATTCCAGTGTATGTAGACTTATATCTGGGCACCTGTTCTGAGTCTGTGTCAGTGGTTCTCAACTCTGGCTGCACATCAGAATCACCTGGAAGCTTTTAAAACTGTATCCCCAGACCAATTCAGCTGTAGTCATAGTTCTAGAAGATATGCATTTGAGAACCATTGATTTATGTAAATCACAGGCTACTTTTTATGACTCAGATGTTCAGAGTCATAATATCAAATAGACATTGGCCTGGAGAACCAGACACACCAGAAAACTCCTTGGCAGAAGTGGACTGTAGAAAGGGCTTGGATTTGGGAGCCAAACGAACCTGGTTTGAAACCAGGTTTGCTTGGTTGATCACTAGCTGATGGCCTTGAGGGAGTTACTTCAATGCTTTTGACCCTCTGTTTCCTCAGCTATAAAATGGGAATTCGACAGTATAACCTACAGTGTTGTGAGGAGAAAAATGAGCTAAAGTCTGTACAGCTGGAAATAGAGTAGATACTCAACAAATGGTAGTTATTATCATACCCAGTGTTTAAAAACAAAGAATGTCAAATTTACAAGCACCACATTAAAACTGCTGAAGAAAGATATCCTGAAAAGATTCTAGACAATAAGCAACGGTAAATTGTGATTAACTGGACAGTGCGTTCATCATGATTATTTTAGGATATATAAAGTACCATTGACGTTATCTTTACAGAGTGTCTTATCTTTATTGCTTTAGTTTAATGGATATAAAAATATTTATAAGGATCACTAGTGACACTGGTCTGCAAACCCTGTTTTTCCACACACTCCTGACTTATTCAATTTGAGGACTAAATACTGCACTTTTTTTGTCTAAAGAAATAGTTTTTAAGATGAGGGTTAACCTAATCAGTCAGCCCTTGTAAAGCAGGTCTTTGAAATATATAGTGATAGACCCTGATGAAGATCGGGAAGAGAAGCGAGACCCTGACCCTGTGTTCCAGAAGCTTACAACCTCCGGGGACTGGTGTTGTTGATGTTGATGCCCTGGTTGTCCTTTTGCTTAGATTTATGTCATTACAAAAAATAGCAGCCAAGGATGCAAATCAGTATGATCAGTGCCAAAAGAGAGGTGCAGAACGTTGGCATGGCAGATGTCAGAGAAAGTGTTCGTTTTCGTTTTGATGATTGGAGAGATTTCCCAAAGGAAATAGCCCAGGGTACACATGGATCAGGGATTTAGGAAGATTCCACTCTTGGAAAAGGAGTCGGTGAAGGAATGGCCCATGCATGTCTGGAGGACAGCAGTAGAATCAGTTTGCCGGCAGTCTAGGGAGGGTTAACATGGGGGACACAGTAGGAGATGAGGCTGGTCAGGCCATGCAGGCCAGCTTGTCGAGGGTACTGAATTCCAGACTTCTCCTTTGCTACCTGCCACATCTTCACAGTCCATGCAAGGTCCTATCTTGCTTCGTTTCTTCCTTTTTATCCCCATTCCATACTCCCATTCTGCCCCCTCACTCCAACCGTATACAATACATACATCTAAAATGTATTTTTACAAAACAGGACTGGTGATTTTGTAGCAGGTACTTTAATTTCTGAACATGGTATTGTATGTCTCATTCTGATTCATATTTTTTTCGCTCAGTGATACCATCTTAGGACCCATCAGTATTGCTACAGGCCCATTACAAATATCGCTTCCAAATGCTGGATAGTATCCTATGCTGTGCACCCACCACACTTACCATCCACTGCCCCACTGATGGATGCCTAACTTGGCTCTGCTTACTTGTCACAACCTTCTTACATGACCTGTGTGAGAATTTCTTTGAGATACATACTCAGGAAATTAATGGCTGGGTCATGAGTATGCAACTACTTCATTTAAGTCAATTGTGCTAGACTGCTTTCCAGGATGGCGGCACCAGCCCACTCAGCCTTCAGCAGTATATGGCACTCCTGTACTCTCACATCTCCACTAACACTTGGTGACATCCAGCCTTCTAATCGTTGCCAGCCTTACAGTTGTTAAGTGATAAAATAGTGTTGTTTTATTTTGCCTTCACCGATCACTAATGAGTTTGGACATCTTCATATGCTTAATAGCCCTCTGGATTTCCTCTTTTGTAAACTATCTATTCATATCCTTTCTCTGTTGTTTTTCAGGTTGCTGTCTTTTTCCAAAAACCAGTTCTTTGCATAATATAAGCTAGATCCTTGCTACTCAAAGTATGGTCTCTGGTCCAGCAGCATCAGCATTATGTATTAGATATGCAGAATCTCAGGTCCCACCCCAGACCTACCACATCACAACCTGCATTTTGACAGGATCCCCATGAAGATATGTACATTGAAGCTTGAGAAACATTGGTCTATACCTGTGCCGTCCAATATGGTAGCCACCTGCCTATTTAATTTCATTAATTAAAATTAAATTTAAAAATAGTAATTTAAAAATTTAATTAATCTAAATGTGCAGTTCTTCATTCACCCTAGGCACATTTGGCTAGTGGCTACTGCATTGGGCAGTGCAGATACAGAACATTGCCATCACTGTAGAAAGTTCTGTTGAACAGCACTGGCAATTTTTTTTTTAAATCCCTTGCCAGATTTTTACACTGGAAATCATTTGTTCAGTTTTTATTTTTTCCTCTCTAAGTTGTGGTGAGAAGCCTGAGGAGTGGGGGAGAAAATTAATGACAGTGGGGTTTAGTGTTTGTATGGAGGGCTCATGGGTTGGAGGGAAACAGCACTAGGTGTGAGGGTCCCTGGATGAGGAGTGTTTGCTCTATCCACCTTTATCAGGAGAGTGAAATTCTGGGATGGATGACTGAATGAAGCTGTGGAATCCCTACTTATAGGTAGAGTCAATGACAAAGGGGACAGCAGGATGACGGGGGAAGAGTATATTTTGAGCATGTCCTATGAGCTTGACTCTGTGCTAGGCAATCTACTCACCTGGTTCTTCTTTTCACAGCTCTGTGGGGTCACCAGCTATCCCCATCCCACCTATGAGACCACTGAGGCTCACAGGCCTTAAAACTGTGACTGGTTCCAAGTGCTATTCCTTTCCCACTGAACTATTAATTCTAGATATTTTGGAGATCATCTGATGACATGGAAGTGGACCTGATGATCACTCTAACTCCTTTCCATGTGCCTACATGAACATGCTCAGCTCAGAAAGGAATTTACTTGGGATGAGATAAAATTGCAGGGGTCTAAGGCTTTGAACGTTTCATCAGCTGGCCAGCCCCCTTTATAGCACTTCTCTCAAAGCTGCCCAGGTGGAAGGCAAATTTAGTGTTCTGTCATCACATGGCACTGTCATTCTGGAAGTCCTTGTTGCTTCCACCAGGTCACTCAGTGTGGTAATGTGACCCTCCCTTGGCCCCAGAAGGTGGTGGGTTTGAAAGCAGATGCATGTGAATTATGACACCAGACACTTAGAACCGTAGGGAGAGCTCCAAATCGCTATTTTTTTAAGTTCCTATAGGACATGATATCATAATGAATCTTATCCTAAAGATTGAATGCAAATCCACAGGAAGGCTCCCTTTCTATTAACAAGGCTTTAGCCACAAGATGGAAAATGTGCAGAAATCAAGAACCATGTGAGAATGAAATGAAGAACTTAAAAAGGAAGAAACCACTTGCTGGGTGAGAGCTCTTTGGGTAAGAATTTGCCAAAGAGAAGGAGGGGGATTCAGGGGTCTAATGGGAGATACTAGAATGTAGTTACTTAAAAAAAATGATTTCTTCTGCGAGGTTTTACTTCTGAATCCACCTTGGTCACAAGTTCATAGGCAGCAGAATGAACGACACACCTCAGTGAAGTTCATGTCTCCTAAGAGAATGGAGGGGAATTTTTTATCAGTGGAACCCTTTATCATCTCAGTTCTGCCCTCTGACCCTTGTCATCATGCACACATGTTTTGTAATATTTACAACAGTCTCATGAAAATGTTGGAACCACATTTATGCTAAAGTATAAATGACTAATAAAATGTCAATAACTTGGCATGGTTTGTGTTAGGAACAGAGATCAAAGCCTGAGCTGAGTCTTATTCAGAACTGGACTAAAGTATTTATGAGCATATACTCTGTGCAAGCCTTGAGCTATGGTTTATAGGGGGAGGGGAAGCTGAGAAGGATAAATTGAGGTTCCCATTTCATAAGATTTCAGAGTGGTAAGGGGTGGTGGTTGTAGATAAGTATAAATTACTCCAGCAAGATAGAACATGTTAATGTAGATCCAAATGCTGTGAGTGATTGGACAAGTGAATTCCAACTGGGAGGGTGGGAAGGGTAACTTGAGAGTAACTTAAAGGTTACTTAGGGTTTAAATATGTGGAATTTAAATATGTGTATGGTTAAAGCTATTCCAGGCAAAACGGAACAACTTGAATAACATTTATTAAAAGAAGGGGGCAAATGTGTGTGGAATAGGAAAGATGAGTAAGCTGCGTTACCAGCACGTAGAGGATAAGAGACAATGTAAAGAAAGACAGTAGCAGTAAGGTCAGGTAGGGATTAGGTAATTGAAGGCCATAAGTATCAAGCTAAAGCTCTGTTCTGTGTGCCACAGGGAACCACATTGAGTAGCTAAGCTGAGCGGGATGGATTCTCTTCCAGGGCACTTTCAGGTCTAAGTGTCAGTACATTAGGGAGGATTTTTTAGGGTGGAAACTGGGTGTGTATTTCAGGATTTAGCCCTAAACTTATATTATATTAGGTATCTGCTATGCTAAATAATTTCTAGGACGTACAAAGAGTGGAAAAAATACAGGATATGATGGAGTGAGATTTGTCAATTACAGAGCAGAGGGAAAGGTACTTTGTGAATTTAGACAGGAGGAAGTGTTGAGTTAAATGGGGAATCAACATGTTTCTGTGGGTCAGGGGATAAACAGATATTCTTTCTTAATTTTGGACCCCTTTTCATTCCTCACAGAGTCCAAATACATATTCTTCAAGGTCTCTTTCTCTTTTCTTAAGAGAACAGTTGAAGGACAAGGTGAAAGTGACTGGGGAGGTTTCACGTGGGGAACAGCCAGATGGTTGCCACTGGGATATGCTGGTTATGCAGGACATTAAACAGTTCTCTTTCTTCTGTGGAAGCAGGACAGGTAAGTTTTACAGTCCCTGATTTGCACATGTGAAGACGAGGCACCAAGATACTGAAGACATGAAGCTATCTGTCTTCTCACTACTCTAGAACTATCCGGAGTCTCTAGAATTGTCATGGCATTTGTCCTTGGCTTTTCAAGATTGAATTACACCTTTCCAACAAGGAGGAGCTAAGGGCTGTCCTGTAGGAGATGATCCCAGTCTTTGTTCTTCTTCAATTGTTCTGGTCTAGGAGCATGTTACGTGTTGAATTGTGTCCCTGTCAAAAGATATATTGAAGTCCTAACCCTTAGCGACTGTGAATGTGACTTCGTTTAGTCAATAAGACCTTTGTGAACTCAGCCAGCCTTCCTCTGCAGGTTCCACCCATCCAACCAACTGCGAATGAAAAAAATACTACGCCGGGTACTTACTGTTGGTTGATCCAGATGCGGATCCGCAGATAGGGGAGACTGACTGTAAGGGACTTGAGCATCCTTGGATTTTGGTATCTTCGGGGGTCCTGGAACCAATCCCCTATAGATACCAAAGGATTGCTGTATACTCAAGTTCAGACATGATTATGAGAATGTGCTCTAAATGACAATTACTGGTGTCCTTATGAAAAGGGGAAACTTGGATACAGAGACACACACACACACAGAAGATGATACAGAGATTGGTGGCATGGAGGCAGCCATGTGATGACAGAGGCAGAGATTGGAATTATGCTACCATGAGCTAAGGAAAGCCCAGGGCTGGAAAAGGCAAGGAAGACTCTTACCCTATAAGGCTCTGGAGGAAACATGGCCCTGCCCACAACTTGAATTAATCTTCTAGCCTCCAGAACTGTGAGGTAACTAAGTCATGTTGCTTTAAGCCATCCAGTTTGTGACACTTTGTTATGACAGTCTTAGGAAATCAATATAGAGCACCTGTCAGCTGTTTTTTTGAAAAAGTCTTATAACCGAGTTGGGAATATAGCACATGGATAGAAAGCATATTCGATTATGTTTTTATTCTAAAAGCATCCAAATAGCTCACTGATCTCCAGAATCCTAGCTAACATCATCCTTTGAGTATAGGAAAGCACTATCATGATATAGTTTGAAGGGTGTCAGAGGTCCCCTTTGCCCCCCACAATTTTCTTTCTTCATGTCCTACCATGAGAAATTCTTCCCCTTCAGTTAAACATAGTCCGTGTGCCAACTCCCTTTTAAAATGCAAAAGATTCTTGAGAAGGGTCACTCGTTAAAGAATTAATATCTTGTTCTGTGCTTCCTGGGGGAGGGTGGTAGAGACAGAGCCCTTGAAAGTGAAAAAGGAGCCAGGAATTTGAGAGGGAACCTGGAACTGAAACTCTACCTTACTTTACCATATTGTCCTGAGCTATTCCTAAATGTTTTGGAGGAACTTCAGCTATGTTTTAATAATCTAATTACTGTAGAAATCTGAGAAATTTCCAATGCATATTTGGAAAGTAGTAAAGAAGGAACACAGTCGTTGCAGGTCATCATGAGACTATTACCCTTCCCTTCTTGGTGTGCTTCTTTCCTTTGCGTGTGTGTGAAAAATAATTCTTTTTTTCTCATTCCCCGAAGAGATCCAAAACAACGCTTCTTCCTAGCTAATGAGTTGTGTTTAGAGTTTAGACAAGTAACCCTAAGAGCTCTTGAGGATGGAGACATGGAGGCATTTGCTAGGGAGTTGGCTTAGGGTTCTATTTGTTGGGGTTCTTTTAAGGGTCAAGATAAATTTGTATGGAGATAAAAGCAACCCACTTGGCAGAGATGAGAAGATGCTTGTTTCTCCAGGGGATTTTCAGGCTGTTGACCAAAGAACTACTCTTTCATCCCTTCCTAAAGGGAGTTTCTGACAGCAGTCCTCAAATCAAGTGTTTCCAAATATTTATTGAGTCCAGGTTTTACTCATAAAGTATTTCTAACCAGGAAATACAACTAGATATCACCCAAATTCAATTTTAGAAATAATTTCCATGCAGCTGAGTTCACATCTCAACTATTGACTTGCTGCATTGGTGGAAGAAGAAAGACTATGAAGTTATATATATATTTTTAATTGAGACTGTTTTGTCCACAGCATCTCACGATCAGGTCACCAGTCTTTGGAGTTAAGTTATTCATACAAATGAGTCGGTTTTCAGGTTAATAGCAGAGATAAGGAAGGAATGTTTCAGTCCAGAAAGAAAAATCAAAACATAGTACAGCATTAAGGAGGAGAAAAAGAAAATCTAAGAAAAAAAAATTCAGCATGAAATTAAAGGAGAACCTGACTATGATCCCATTTCCCCATCTGAGCCTGGAAGATAAAAACGGTAATAAATCCATTCATCTACACCCACTTTAAATATCGGAGCCGATCAGCAGTTCCACTGATGTACAGCCAGACTTTGAAGTCTGTCTTAGCTCTCTGGAACTCGACCAGCCACTTTCCAGACCATGTAATGTATTGCAGATCTTTCCACATTATGCATTCCAGATGGCCACAGTAATTCTTTGTGTGTTTTCTCCTTTCTTATTTGGGTTACTGGGGTAATTTGGGAATAAAGCATGCATGCTGCAAAGTGAAAATTGACATACAGTTACTGCCCTGTGCTGCTCAGATGATGATGGATATTAAAGAAACTGAAAGAGTTAAAAATATATACAGTGAATGGAAAGGGGTGGAGAGAAAGGATGGAGGGAAGCTTCCTTAACAGTTGTTTTTGCTATTTGCCAAGTGAAGGGCGCTGGCTGGTTATTGCTTCATGACTGTTTGGGGGAGTTACTAGTCATTCTTCTTCCCGACACTCGCTTAGCCAATGTGCAATCACCTTGACCTTGAAGTTAGGTGACCATATGATTTATCCACAAACTGGGATAAGTCTGAGCGTGAAAGAGGTGCTATTAGCAATTACACCTGGGGAATGGGTTTAAATCCCCTTTACAAATAAGGACATGTGTTCATGCAATGTTGAAAAGTAACTTCTAGCAGGATGCTGAGCTGTTCAAATCCTGGTTGTATTTAATTCAGCGCTTGTTCAGTGCAAAGAGGCCGCCAAGTGGCTGTGACCCTTGGGCTTGTGGTAACTGGACTCTATTTCCACACACAAAGTCAACACATGCACTTAATAGGCAAAAAGTATTTGGTCACCAGACGGGCTGTTTTGCCTCGGCAGCACTCACCCTGCTCGGTCCAGCTTGCCCAAAGCTGATTTATGTGGCATCCTAGGGCTGTGACTGGGTGTGCTTTTGGGTTGCTTTATTGTTCCTATTCAGACTGTGAGAGTATTCTGTGAATGAAGTGAAATAATGGCATGTAGCCCTTTCTAGCAAAGAAGACAGTCTTTTAAAAAAATAATTTTAAGGCTGAATTTAAATATCATGACTGCAAATGTTGCATATGCTTTAACCGTTGCTGTTTTTCTACTCGAGTTCCCCTTTGGTGTATTGACATAACAGTCATTCTCAAACTTTGCTCTCCACCGCAATCATCTGTAAATCTTATTAAAATGTAGATGCCAGAGCCCCATCCCTGGAGATTCTGACTGAATAGATCTCACGAACATCTGGAAGAATCTATAGGAGGCAAAAATCCTATAGAAATCAAGGCCCCTGAAACGTTTTTCTCATAAGGTTCTCCATCCTGTCCATGAAAACATAGTTCTGGAAAACTTGCCAGCTTTCCAGTTTCAGAGCAGGGAATGATTCCCCCTTCAAATCATCTGAAAGCAATGACTCTCATCTGGTGAAGAAAGGTGGATTTTATTTTGTGAGACACCAAACAAACTATTGCAGGCATCTTGCTGTTTTTCCAAGCGGTTCTCATTTTCTGCCCTGGTGGTGAGGCCTGAGCACACAAGGGCAGTTTTCTTTGCGATGAGGCAGGAAGCTGAGGAGTGTCTTCTCCCACGGGAGCTGCAGCTTGCGTTTCACAGACGCAAGAGGCTCTCAGATTTTGGAGGAGGCAACTGGAATCCTGGACTTGGAGCCAAGCTCCCAAATATTCTAGGGTAGCACAACAGAAAAAGCATGTGTATTTGTGTCTGTGTTTTCTTGCTCCAGCATAGACATGGACAGATAATTCTCATAGAAACGTTTCGTTTTTCTGGAACCTTCTGGAAAATCTCACCTTTGTTTATTTGCGCAAAGACCGCCATGTGATTCAGATGCACAACGAGTCAGGAAAACGCGCTGCCATGTAAAACAGGACCTTCTGAATATTTTTTTTTGTCTTTTTTTCTGACTATAACAATATTACATTTTTTAACACTTGGAAAAAAACAGAAAAGAATGACAAGAAAAGCAAACCACCCAAAGCCATACTTTTCAGGGAAAGTGAATGCTAATATTTTAGAGTATTGCCTTCTGAGTTTTGTATCTTCTTCGTACATGCGTCATGACATGGAAATCGTAATTAGTATACTGTTTGGTAATCAGGTTTTAGCTTGATGTATTTTGAGAACTGCTCCACACTGTTAAATATTATTCAAGCACAAGATTTTTAGTTTTTTTATTTTGTGGCTTCCCTAGAAAGATAGATTAAAAAGAAAAGAACCTGCCTGTCGTCTGACATTTACATGGCTTCCTTTAAAATAATGTTTGCATATTCTTGCAGTGAATACCCTTGTGTTAAAATTTCTATTTAACATTATTGATTAATGTGTGGAATGTCCATTGGTGCATATTGCCAGTCTGGAACCTGGGCAGTCTAGCTCTACCAATGGCCATAGTTGATTGGCGTCCATGCGGACAAACTCTTGGACAAGCTCTTTGACTCTGTAGCGGGAGCCACAAAGCCTCACCCAATTCCCTGGAAGGGTTGAGAACTCACTAAACTATGCCAACCTTTCTGACTCTGGCCCTTTTTCCAGTTTTGCTCTAATGGCAGGAGCCATGAATTCTAGGATTTGAAGGATGGGGTTTGTGGTGGTGGATGGGATTTTTCTTGGTTTCTTAGTAGCTGTCACCATCATTACCTATGTTCCCTTTGTGGGGGAATAACATAGACAAGAAAGACATAATGCAAATTAGAAGCAAAAGAGCTTTTTCTCATTGACATCTTCCTATGAATCTACAACATTCAGTACAGGAAGCAAGTCTGATGAAGGGAAGTGACTATTTAGTGTCTTCTTAACCTCTGTGGTCTGGACCTCCTACTTATACCTTTAATCTATCCCTTGTCACTTTCAATCTGCAGGGTCCAGTCTCAGTGTCTCAGCTACACTCTCCTGCTAGTGAGTTCTCCCTCCCGCCTCCTGTTTTCTCTGCCAAGACCACTCCCCATCCCCTCCTCTCCTCCTCTTGGGTGAACTTCTGCTTGCCTTCAAGGTTTCAGCTTAAGCGAGCTTCAAGCCAGGTCAGTGCAGACAAAAGGGGGCCTTGAACTTTGAGGAAGCCCCTCCCATAACATTGGGGGATACAGATACTTTAAATTTTTGTGAACTTGGTAGGTGGAAACTGAAAGCAGTCTTTTGTTAAAAATTGCAGATGTTGTTATTGCAGGAGATGGAGACAAATGTTTCTTGAGGGGAGACTGTCCTTTTGTCCAGGAAAAACCACGCTGAGGGAACACTGGGTAGATGTGTGTAGAACCAGGGTCTGCACATGCTGTGAAGGTGTTGTTCTAAGATGCTCACACTGCTTCATGGGTGAGAAAGGAAAAGGTATTTCTATGAAGGAGGCAGGGAAGCATCTCTGTACACTACATTTATTTTTAGGTTGCTTTTCGAGAAGTATCACAATGAGTAAGATGTCATTGTCTCACCTTGACCTTGGAGCTGAGTCAGGGCCTCCGTGTTTGGAGAAGAGAGACTAGGAACTGAGGAACTGTTTCCATGGGAGACTTGGTGAAGCCATGGGCACAATCAGAATTCTTTGGAGCCCAAAGGGACAACACTCAGCACCTCTATGATACGCCCAAAGACTTCTGTTTCCCATAATATGTTCCAAATGGTTTTGTAGGTAGGTGGGGAAACCATGGTCCTTCTGGTATTTATTGGATAGCCATCAATGTTACCAAATTTTCCTATTAGTGTCAGTGATGTTTTAGCTAATTCTCTTGGGTTTCTAGGTAAATAATCATAGCACCTTGAATAGATAATACTTTTCCTTCCTTGTAATTATACTTCTGGTTTCTATCTTATGTCTTTTCATAATGAAATAAGCCACATTACACCCAAATCCAGTGCTATAAAAAAAACTTAAATGCTGTTAAGTTTCTGAGCAGCTGTTGGGAATGAAGGATTTGTGAGCAGACAGGATGAACAACTAAGACACCTTTCTAGCATTTTGAGAGTGAGGTAATGATGTCCTAAGGTAATGCTTTGTTTTGTTTTGATTTGAAAACAAAAAATGTGTGCACACACATACATTCATACATACGTATATATTTTAGATGCCATATTGAGTGGGTTTGGTGATATGGTAAATCAAGAAAACAACTCTCAGGCTCAAAGCATGAAGCTTGGTGGTCTAATTAATTGTTAGCAGGAAATTATTTTTAATAGACAATGAAATCATTCATTTATCTGTAAAGAGGTGATAGGAAGTATTTTAATTAAAATACTCAGTTTACAACAAACACATTTAATACTGTGGATTTGGGGGAAATTTTTAGCTCAATTTTTACTCTTCTTTTGTGGTCTGAACTGTAACCCAGCTGTACACCAAACTCTGTTAATTATCATGTGTGCTATGCTTTCCTGGCCTTCAGAGCCACTTTATGGGAGTGTGATCTCATTTGGGTCTCAAAACAACCCTTCGATATGTATCATAATAGAGAATAGCCTCTGTTGAGCACTTGACAACGGCAAAACACTTTCCCCTGATACAGCCTTTCAAGGTCATGTACATATGCATTGCTGGTGACATACAGTCCAGCCTAACGGTGGCACCACTCGGCACCACTCTGGACACAATGCTCCATTTTGTGCTCTCGTGCCTGGGTGTCTCTTGTTCCCTCTGGTGAAATGTCTCTCCCTGCCTTGTCTAGCTGCTGAGCCCCCTGAACATTCAGGAAGGGGCTCCCCTTCTCCCCCAGGGGGTGATGGAGTTGGGTATTGTGGGGAAGCGGGAGCGAGCATGGGAAGCATGGTCCTTGGGAGGGAAGGATTTGGCTCAGCTAGTGACCACTGTGGGACGGGGAGGGGTCACCCTCCGATCTGCTTAAGTGACAGAAGCTCAGGCCTACAGGTGCCTCGGCCGTCCATGGATATGCCAATGGCATCCTGACAGGGCAAAGCTACATCACCTTGAGCTCTGAGGTATCTTCCTTCTGCACTTCTGCTCCTTAGTCAGCTCGCTTCCGTCTCCAGGGAACAATACTGGACGCTCATCCCAGGACCCCGCCCACCCACCCTTAGAGGGTTCCATCGAGTGTGTGTGTGTGTTTGTGTGTGTGTGTGTGTGTGTGTGTGTGTATAGTACACTTCTTCTCAGAGGAGAAAGGGAAAGAAAATGAGTTGTTTGTTCATTTTATAAAGGGGAACAAAACAATGGAGCTGAGCGCCTCAGGGTCTTGTCGTTGTTAGCCACATCTGTTTAGGTACCACTTCCACCAGGAAGCCTCCCTCTGGTCCCCAGCCTGGGTCCGGTGCATCCATCCACCCTCATGCTCTCCTAACTCCTGCCTATACCCATCTTTTGGTACATGGAATAAATGGCACTCTCTTGGCAACAAGGGACAGAGTCCCAGTTCAAATTAGCTCAAGCAAAGGAAATAAAAGGAGGAGGGGGTTTATTGAATGAAATAGTCAAACCACAGAGAGGTCTGGGTGGAGATGGCCCTGGGTCTCGATGCTCTCAGGAGGCTGTGTCTCTCTGCCTCATCTTTTCTCCTCTCAGGGACTTGACACTGTTCTTTCCTGTCATGGTGGCTCTGATGGCCTGGGTGGTGAGAGAAAGGACAGTCTTCCCTACCAGCTTGGATAACAGGTTTATTTCCAGACCAGTCGCTCCGGTCAGACATGGGTTGATTGCTGAGGTCGTGAGGCTGGAGCTCTTCCTGGAGGGGCAGTTGTGCACTACCCCTGACAAATGGAGAAATCTGTGACCTGAACCATCCTCCTTTGTTCTGTCTTCTGGGAACGCTCACTCCTCTGCTGTAACTGTTATTTCTCATCTGTCCGTCCCTCACCCACAACACCTCAAGGATGAGGATGATATCTGTACCCATTGTGTGTCTTTGCTTTAGCACAGGGCCTGGGGCTTTAGCACAGCTCTTTACTAAATATTTGAAAAATGAAGGAATGAGTGAATGCAATCATATGTGACAGTAGGGGCCATATTAATTCAGAAAGGAAAGCCCTGCTCGGGTACAATGACAACACACATGGTCTCAGGTATGTTCTTGTGTGAAGTGGGATTTAGTACCCATGGGCTCTGTGCTTCTGGGTGATTTTTTTCACTTTCTAA
Organism: Phocoena phocoena; assembly: GCF_963924675.1. Taxonomy (NCBI): domain Eukaryota; kingdom Metazoa; phylum Chordata; class Mammalia; order Artiodactyla; family Phocoenidae; genus Phocoena; species Phocoena phocoena. The sequence goes on along the minus strand of NC_089224.1, from coordinate 30,925,309 downwards.
ACCATAGGCCACACTGGAGATTAAGACTAGAGCTCGTGAGGCAGATCTGAGTGCGTTCAAACTGCTCCGGCACCCCGAAGTTTGCACGCCATCCTAAAGTCTCTAGCTGGGTATCTCATCCCCCCTGAAAAGGCAGATGCACTGAATTTGTCTAGAAGTCTCCATGTCCCCCAACTAATGTCAAAAGTCTCACATTATGGTCGTGTGAACTAGGAGAAGGTTTTTCCTGCATAACCTTCCTAAATGCCTAAGTGGCAACATCACCGTCAGAAAATGCTTAAGCACTTTGTTTTTCACGACCCTGTTTGCAAATAACAAATTAGGTTAACTTGACTTTCTCCTGGAGCATTGTTTATTTTGCACTTTGCCCATGAGGAATGTTTTGAATTCGAGCAAATTAAGCACTCTCCAAACGTGGTGTTTAAAATAATAAAGAACTCTCCGGAACATTTAAGCGAGGCTGGAGGCTTTCCTGACAACACCTGTGATTCACCAGCTGTTGCCATGGAATTTGGCCACGGACCCTCAGTGTGTTTTTCCTAACATTAGTTTGGCAGATGTCATTACGTTCAAAGTCCTAAAGAGAACCGTTTCTCTCCCTAGGACTTGCTACAGGGAATGAAGTTGTCTTAGCATCTAGTCGAGAGTCGCTAGCACGAAACGAAACTGTAATGAGATTCCTTAAAATATGGGGTGTTTATGTCCCCAGACTTCTCAATTCATAGGAGACATTATTTTGGAGTTCTGTGGAGGGGCTGCCCTTGAAAAGTAAAAAACAAGAAAAAAAGAAAGACTCTCACCTGAAAGTTTAGTAGGGTGGCTTTGTTTGGCAGGGGACCTGTTTACCACAAAAGTAAATGAGACTATTTCAGGACATGTCTTGCTAAAAAGTAAATGAGACTATTTCAGGACATGTCTTGCTAACTTCTGGAAGGCTTTATGAGGAAATGTGTCATGTGTCATGGTGGTAATGGAATTATCATTGCTCTGTCCTTGTTATTTCATAAAGTACTGGAATTTTTTTTTTTGGTACACGGGCCTCTCACTGTTGTGGCCTCTTCCGTTGCGGAGCACAGGCTCTGGAAGCGCAGGCTCAGAGGCCATAGCTCACGGGCCCAGCCGCTCCGCGGCACGTGGGATCCCCCCGGACCGGGACACGAACCCGTGTCCCCTGCATTGGCAGGTGGACTTTCAACCACTGCGCCACCAGGGAAGCCCAAAGTACTGGAATTTTTCACACTGAACCTCCATGATAAAAGATCATTTCAAATTTTGGTTGTACAGGGTCGGGAGGAAACCAAATATGTAAGTTACTTCTGTGCTCTTTTCTTAACATACTTCTAAAAACTATTATTTTCTTTTAAAAAGTGAGGGATAGACTAATTTACTATCTCAGATTGAATGAATTTAATAATTTATAGTGGTAAAAGTGCTAAATTATGCCCAAATTAGTTTATATACTGAGTGCAATTCCAAAACAATCCCAGAGATTTTCTTTCTTTTTAACTCGGCAAACTGATTGTAAAATTAATCTGGGAGAATACTTTTATGAAAATAGTTAAGACAATTTTGGGAAAGAAGATGATAAGGGAATATTTGAATTATCAGATATTAACAAATATAAAGCTATAGTGTTTTGAAAACCATGACACAAAACAGATGACTTACTTGAAAAGCAAGTGTTCAGAAGCTGTCTCTGATGGCTACAGGAATTTTACATATGACAAAAATGGCATTTCAGATAAGTGAAAAAAAGAATAAACTATTCGACCGATGGTATTGTGACAATTGGTTAAACATTTGGAAACAAAGCAAAGCTACTTACCACCACAAACATAAATTCTAAGATTGAAGATTTGAATACTAAAAAGAAAGTAAAGCAAAGGAAGAAAAAATAGGGAAGGCTAGAAAAAGTGTTTGCTAACATTTCTGATATAGGTTTTATATGTGTGTGTACGTGTGTATATGCGTGTGTGTGTGTATGGATGCCACATGTATGGTCTCCATTTTATCCTCCTTTTTACCCTGAGAATGAATGAGGACCCAAATATAAACATGTCACTCCCCTATTTGAAGTCCTGCAGTGGATCCATACCACCTACCTTGATATGGTTAAATCCTGAGCCCTGAATACTCTTTGCAGTCTCGGCTCTTGTCATTTTCCCATATACCCTCCATGAGAACTATGCCAAGTTCTCAATTTTTTGAAGAAGCAACAACCTTCCTTGCCTCTGTACCTTGTCCATGCAGTTCCCTTGGTCTGAAATGCTCTTCTCTTCCTCTGTCACTTGAATGGCTCCTGTCGTCCCAGATGTATTAGTCAGGGTTTTCCAGAGAAATAGAACCAACAGGATATCTATTTATACATTACAGAAATTGTCTCAAATGATCATGGATGTTGAGATTATGCACGCTGGAGAAACAGGAAAGCTGGTGGTATAACTCAGTCTGAGTCCAAAGGCCTGAGAACCAGGGGAGCCGATGCTATAAGTCCCAGTCTGAGTCTGAAGGCCTGAACCAGGGGCACTGATATCTGACGGCAGGAGAAGATGGATGTCCCTACTCAGGCAGAGATCAAATTCCCCTTTTCTTGGCCTTTTGGTTCCATTCAGACCCTCAGCAGATTGGATGATGCTTACATACATTGATGAGGGAAATCTTCTTTACTAAGGCTACAGATTCAAATGCTAATCTCTTCCAGAAGCACCCTTACAGACACACCCAGAAATCATGTTTTACCAGCTATCTGAGCATCCCTTAGTTCAGTCAAGTTGACATGTAAAATTAACCATCACACCAGGCAGGCTCGGACCTACCTCCATGATGTTGCAGATCAGGGGTATCTCCGTTGAGCACTTATCCAACTAGGCTATAATTACTGAAGTTTGAAAGTTGTATCTTGATATATGATAAATTTGCCTCATAAAAAACAAATAAAAGAGGACAAAAGGATATCAAGTGTAAAGTTTCCCTCTTCCCCATTCCAACTTCCCTCCAGTCCCACTTTCCCGAGTTAACTTCAGTTAACAGTTTCATGTGTCTTTACAGAGATCATCTGAAAGTATAGATATAGCATAGATACATGTCTCACCATCCTTTTCTTACACAGATGGGATCAGAGTATATATACTGTCCAGCATATTGCACTTTATATAATTATTACTTTTACTTGTTTGTCTCCCTGAGCTCTCACATAGACATTGGCATGAAAGGCAACCCCAGAGTTGTTCAGCGTAGAACCTGCGTAACTGTACATGGCAGTCCAGCTGTCTTCCTTGCTACATTGGGAGCCACTTAAAGACAAAGACTGTGCCTATCTTTTATTTCCATATCTTTGCTGTCTCCTACAATTCCTGGTATATAGAACTGAATGAATGAATGACTGAAAATCTCTAAACATAAAGTCTTATATTCCCTTGGCTATTAATATTCATGGTCACATAAAACCCTCAGTTCTGTAATACTAACACAGCTATGAATATATCCTAGAGAGGTCACCACTTTTCCAAGCCATCTGTCAAACTGGGGTGACTATTAGTACTAGTCCACCTCTTTGTGATATACTTGGATCTATGTTAGGTAGAAGAAACTTTTGGGATCAATTACTCCAACCATTTACATCTGTGGTCTAATTTTACAGATGAGGACATTAAGGCTCAGAGAGGCAAAGTGTCTTGCTCTTGGTCATGAGATAAGTTAATGATGGAGTTGAGAATTCACTTTGGGAGTTTGGACTCTGAGACACACATCCTACTTCAGCCCCTTGAAGACGCAACATGGAAGAGTATACAGAATTGTAGATGTTTGGGTAAAACTTTGGGAAGTGCTAGGGATTCCTTAAAGAATTTGGTGCTTTATGTCTGCCTAATTATTCCAGGAAGTCTGCTTTATCATTTAGGATTCTTTGGGCTGCAAATAACAGGAAGCCTAATTCACACTGGCTTAATTAAGAAGGGTATTCATTGATTCTCCTAACTGGAAATTCAACTGTAGGCTGAGATTTGGAGTTTGTTTCGTCTGGGGCCCTGGTTCATTTCTCTGAGGTTCCATTAATTATGGCTTGCTCTCTGTGTTGGCTTTATCCCCAAACTGGCCTTCCTTTTTGGTTGCAAAATGACCACTGCAGATTCAGGCTTCATATCTCCCCTCTGCCAATTCGGGGGAAAAGAGAATGCTTCTGTCCCAGGCTTCCCAGCAAGAATCCTGAAAGTCACCTGGATTGCATCAGTTTAGGTGGCATGCCCACCCCTGAATCAATGACTATGGCCAGAAGAAGAAAGCACAAAGATGGGCTTAAGCTGGTCATGCCCTGCTCCTGAAGATTCCCCCCCAAACAGAGATCACATGGGGTGGTGGGAGGAGTTGGAGGCAATATGGGGTTCTAGATACTGTTAGGAAAAGGAAGGGTGAAGTTGGATGCCAGATTAGGCAACCAATAAAGCCTGTTTTCAGTGCTGCCTGACAGTTTCCTATCTCTATTAATACAGGACCCAACCAGTGAAGCCTTCCCCACCCCGTGGATTTCCAAGCTTCTGCAGAAGAATGCTCATATGGGTTCACAAACCAGTCTAATCAGCCCAATGAAGATATCTGAGGGTCTTTTCCCCCCATTTCCTTCTTTTCTTCTGCCTATTCTACCTCCACTGGACACTGTCTTATTGGCCAAGCACTGTTAACATGTAGATCAGAGATGACCAGCCCATCATCCTCCATCTGGCATCACCACCATCCCCATCAGGGCATTCGCCTCCAAAGAGGAGAGTCTGCGTTGGTTTCACAGTTTTTAGAGAGGTCTTGAAGCATAGTTCCTTGTGCCCCAATGTCACAAGGAACTCTTAGGAAAATGATTCTTTCGGTATTTTCTTTATGAAATGATTTGAGGAACAATCTGAGGTCAGACACCTCACTAGTCAGAACTGATTTTCTTCTCCAAGGCTGAGGTCATTTGGCTGCCTGAAAATGCCTTCCTTAGGATAGGGGCTCTTAACAGGAGTGACCATGAACTTGAAGGGGAAAAGATAATCTCTATTTTTAACATCTAGCTGAAATTCAGCATTTCCTTCAATTATAAATGTAAGCAACCGACCACAAATTGTAAGGCACTGCTTGTGACTTTGCCACCAATGCAAACCTCAGCATCCTACATACCATACACAATACCTGAAGCTACCAGGACTGCTCTTTATGTACACCAGGAATTGGGAATCGTAATAGTTACTAAACTCACCCCTGGATCTTGTTATTTAAAGAGTCAATAAAGAAGCACATATGTAAATGACTATTTGAAATATTTATTTTACTGGAGTATAATTGCTTTACAATGTTGTGTTAGTTTCTGCTATACAATGAAGTGAATCAGCTATATGTATACATATATACCCTCTCTCTTGGACCGCCCTCCCACCCCACCCCTCATTCCCACCCATCTAGGTCATCACAGAACACAGAGCTGCGCTTCCTGTGCTTTATAGCAGGTCCCACTAGCTATCTATGTTACACATGGTAGTGTATATATGTCAATCCTAACCTCCCAAGTTATCCCACCCTCCCCTTCCCCACCCCCCACCATGTCTATTCTCTACATCTGTGTCTCTATTCCTGTCCTGGAAGTAGGTTCATCTATACCATTTTTCTAGATTCCACATAGACATGTTAATATATGATATTTATTCTCTTTCTGACTTACTTCACTCTGTATGACAGACTCTAGGTCCATCTACATCTCTACAAATAACCCAATTTTGTTCCTTTTTAAGGCTGAGTAATATTCCATTGTATATATGTGCCACATCTTCTTTATCCATTCATCTGTCGTTGGATATTTAGGTTGTTTCCAAGTCCTGAATATTGAAAATAGTGCTGCAGTGAACGTTGGGGTACATGTGTCCTTTTGAAATTATGGTTTTCTCAGGGTATGTGCCCAGTAGTGGGATTGCTGGGTCATATGGTAATTCTATTTTTAGTTTTTTAAGGAACCTCCCACCTGTTCTCCATAATGGCTCTATCAATTACATTCCCACCAACAGTGCAAGAGGGTTCCCTTTTCTCCACACCCTCTCCAGCATTTATTGCTTGTAGATTTTTTGATGATGGCTATTCTGACTGGTGTGACACTTCATTGTAGTTTTGATTTGCATTTCTGTAATAATTAGTGATGTTGAGCATCTTTTCATGTGCCTCTTGGCCATCTGTATGTCTTCTTTGGAGAAATGTCTATTTAGGTCTTCTGCCCGTTTTTTGATTGTGTTGTTTGTTTTTTTGATATTGAGCTGCATGAAATGTTTGTATATTTTGGAGATTAATCCTTTGTAGCTTCATTTGCAAATATTTTCTCCCATTCTGAGGGTTGTCTTTTTGTCTTGTTTATGGTTTCCTTTGCTGTGCAAAAGCTTTTAAGTTTTATTAGGTCCCATTTGTTTATTTTTGTTTTTATTTTCATTACTCTAGGAAGTGGGTCAAAAAAGATCTTGTTTATGTCAGAGTGTTTCTCCTATGTTTTCCTTTAAGAGTTTTATAATGTCCAGTCCTACATTTAGGTCTTTAATCCATTTTGAGTTTATTTTTGTGTATGGGGTTAGGAAGTGTTCTAATTTTATCCTTTTACATGTAGCTGTCCCGTTTTCCAGCACCACTTATTGAAGAAGAGTGGCGAGAGTGGACATCCTTGTCTTGTTCCTGATCTTTCACCATTGAGAAAGTTTGCAGTGAGTTTGTCATATATGGACTTTCTTATGTTGAGGTAGGTTTCCTCTATGCCCACTTTCTGGAGAGTTTTTAGCATAAATGGGTGTTGAATTTTATCAAAAGCTTTTTCTGCATCTATTGAGATGATCAGATAGTTTTTATTCTTTAATTTGTTAATATGGTGTATCACATTGATTGATTTGCATATATTGAAGAATCCTGGCATTCCTGGGATAAACCCCACTTGATCATGGTGTATGATTTTTTTAATGTGTTGTTGGATTTTGTTTGCTTGTATTTTGTTGAGGATTTTTGCATCTAAGTTCATCAGTGATTTTGGTCTGTAATTTTCTTTTTTTGTGATATCTTTGTCTGGTTTTAGTATCAGGGTGATGGTGACCTTTTAGAACGAATTTGGGAGCGTTCCTCCCTCTGCAATTTGTAGGAAGAGATTGAGCAGGATGTGTTAGCTCTTCTCTAAAAGTTTGATAGAATTCGTCTGTGAAGCCGTCTGGTCCTGGACTTTCGTTTCTTGGAAGATTTTAAATTACAGTTTCAATTTCATTACTTGTGATTGGTCTGTTTATATTTTCTAATTCTTCCTGGTTCAGTCTTGGAAAGTTGTACCTTTCCAAGAATTTGTCCATTTCTTCCAGGTTGTACATTTTATTGGCATATAGTTGTTCATAGTAGTCTCTTATGATCCTGGGGCCATTTCTCCTTTTTCATTTCTCATTTTATTGATTTGCGTCCTCTCCCTTTTTTTCTTGATGAGTCTGACTAATGGTTTATCTATTTTGTTTATCTTCTCAAAGAACAACCTTTTAGTTTTATTGATCTTTGCTATTGCTTTCTTCATTTCTATTTTATTTATTTCTGCTCTGATCTTTATGATTTCTTTCCTTCTGCTGACTTTGGGTTTTCTTTGCTCTTCTGTCTCTGGTTGCTTTAGGTGTAAAGTTCGATTGTTTATTTGAGATTTTTCTTGTTTCTTGAGGTGAGATTGAAATGCTATAAACTTCCCTCTTAGAACTGCTTTTGCTGCAGCCCATAGGTTTTGGGTCATTGTGCTTTCATTGTCATTTGTTTCTATGTATTTTTAAAAATTTCATCTTTGGTTTCTTCAGTGATTTCTTGGTTATTTAGCAGTGCAGTGTTCACAGTATGCTCCTAAATAATCTAAAGGCTAAATCCTCCATGTGTTTGTGTTTTTTACAGTTTTTTTTCTGGAATTGATTTCTAATCTCATGGTGTTGTGGTTGGAAAAGATGCTTGATATGATTTAAATTTCCTTAAATTTACCAAGGCTTGATTTGTGACCCAGGGTGTGACCTATCCTGGAGAATGTTCCAGGTGCATTTGCGAAGAAAATGTATTCTGCCACTTTTGGGTGGAATATCCTATAAATATCAATTAAATCTATCTTCTCTATTGTGTCATTTAAAGCTTGTGTTTCCTTTTTAATTTTCTGTCTGGATGATCTGTCCATTGGTGTAAGTGAGGTGTTAAAGTCTCCCACTATTATTGTGTTACTGTCGATTTCCCCTTTTATGGCTGTTAGCATGTACCTTATGTATTGAGGTGCCCCTATGTTGGGTGCATATATATTTATAATTGTTATATCTTCTTCTTGGATTGATCCCTTGATCATTATGTAGAGTCCTTCCTTATCTTTTGTAACATGCTTTATTTTAAAGTCTATTTTATCTGATATGAGTGTTGCCACTCTGGCTTTCTTTTGATTTCCATTTGCATGGAACATCTTTTTCCATCCCCTCACTTTCAGTCTGTATGTGTCCCTAGGTCTGAAGTGGGTCTCTCATAGGCAGTATATATACAGGTCTTAGTTTTGTATCAATTCAGCTAGTCTGTGTCTTATGGTTGGAGCATTTAATCCAATTACATTTAAGGTAATTATTGATATGTATATTCCATTACCATTCTCTTAATTGTTTGGAGTTTGTTCTTGTAGGTCTTTTTCTTTTCTTGTATTTCCTGCCTAGAGAAATTCCTTTAGCATTTGTTGTAAGGCTGGTTTGGTGGCACTGGATTCTCTTAGCTTTTGCTTGTCTGTAAAGCTTTTGATTTCTCTGTCATATATGAATGAGATCCTTGCTGGGTAGAGTAATCTTGGTTGTAGTTCTTTGCCTTTCATCACTTTAAGTATATCCTGCCACTCTCTCCTGGACTGCAGAGTTTCTGCTTAAAAATCAACTGATAACTTATGGGGATTCACTTTTATATTTTTTGCTTTTCTCTTGCTGCTTTTAATATTTTTTCTTTGAATTTAATTTTCATTAGTTTGATTAATATGTGTCTTTGTGGATTTCTCCTAGGATTTATCCTATATGGGGCTCTCTGCACTTCCTGGACTTGGATGGATATTTCCTTTCCCATGTTAGGGAAGTTTTCAACTATAATCTCTTTGACTATTTTCTCAGACCCTTTCTCTTCTTCTTCTGGGACCCCTATAATTCTAGTGTTGGTTCATTTAGTGTTGTCCCAGAGCTCTCTGAGACTGTCCTCAATGCTTTTCATTCTTTTTTCTTTATTCTGCTACTTGGCAATTATTTCCACCATTCTATCTTCCAGCTCACTTATTCATTCTTCTGCCTCAGTGATTCTGCTATTGATTCCTTCTAGTGTATTTATCATATCAGTTCTTGTGTTGTTCGTCTTTGTTTGTTTGTTCTTTAGTTCTTCTAGGTCCTTTCTAAACATTTATTTTCTCGATCTGCTCCTCCATTCTATTTCTGAGAATTTGAATCATTTTTACTATCATTACTTTGAATTCTTTTTCAGGTAGGTTGCTATTTCCTCTTCATTGATTTGGTGTTGTAGGTTTTTACTTTGATCCTTCATCTGTGACATTTTTTCTGTCATCCTATTTTTTTTTGATGGGTTAACTGGTTGTTTGACCTGAGACTTCCATCACTGGAGTTTGCAGGCAGTTGGGTAGAGCTGGGTCTTGGTGCTGATATGAGAACCGCTGGGTGACCTCACTCTGATAAATATTTCCTGGGATCTGAGGTTCTCTGTTAGTCCAGCAGTTCAGACTCAGTGCTCCCACCACAGGAGCTCAGGCCTGACCCCTGGCCTGTGATTCAAGATCTTGAAAGCTATGCAGTGTGGAAAAAAAGAAAAATAGAGCAGAACAATAACAAAGAATAAAAAATAAAATAAAATTATATTAGAAAAAATAAAAATATAAATGAAACAACAACCAGAAGTTAAAACAGAAATACAGTAGCAAAAGAATAAAGCCAAAAAGGGTCTTGGCTGTGGGGGGCAGGGCTTAGGTTGAGCAGGGTTTAGGCGGCGGTGGGGCCCATGTTCACGACCCGTGGCCAGAGAAGGCCCTTGTGGGGGATGGAGAGTAGGGCTTAGGCTCAGCACAGCCAGAGGGGGGTCCCAGGGTGCCTCCAGTCTTGGAGGGTGGAAGGCCAGGCCCAGGACCTCAGCAGCCTCTGCAGGACCTGAGTGTGGGGGGAAAATGCTAGTGGAGTTCCCTCCCCATCCTCCTTCCGCAAGGGTCCCTCCACACTCACCGCTACTCTTCTTCCCCCCCTCCCTTCCATGGCCCCAGTACCCATGCAGCCAGAGGAGGCCTCGGAGGGTGGAATACCAGGCCAGGGACCCCAGAAGGCTCCCCAGGACCTGAGTGGCAAGGTAAAAACTAGCCATGTTACCCCCATCCTCCAAACCCCTGAGGTTTTCCCCTTGTCCTGTTGATTCCCTCTCGGTGAGTGAGCCTCTTCAGGCATGGGAATCCCTCCCTTCCTCCATCCACCTCTCAGGGGTGCCAGTGCCATCTGGCCTCCACTTCTCCTCCCCCCTCGTTCCCCCCAACATCCTACCCAGTCACTCAGGGGTTCCTCCCATCCCCTTGGGTGTTGAGGTCCCTCACCAGCATCTGGTAGGTACCCTAGGTGTGAGGAGATGCAAACTCTGGGTCCTCCTACTCCACCATCTTGACTCCTTCCCCCCTTGACTTTTTGAAAGACTTTGATAAATAAATTTTGATATCATTAATTGTCTTTATAATCCTATGTGTTTTGCTTAATTCTAAAAAGATTATTTATCCATAGGCTTCACCAAACTGCTAAAGAAATCTATGGCTCAGCAAAGATCGAGACCCCCAGCCTTAGGAGGACTTGTTTCTCTAGGGACAAAGCAGAACTGGTGTTTCAGTTTCTAAGTTAACTTTTCTTTCTATGTAGCAATATCAACGTGTGCAGTGCTATAAATTTAGGATCTGATTATTCTCCTTCACTGTCCCTACACTTTACCCTCAAACTATCCCCGAGGAAAACAGCAGGCAGGGTCCCTTCCCTCCCATCACTTGCCACATTACCAGGGCCCCAGTGGTCAAGGGCTGCTTGTTATAAAGGCAGATTGTTCCAGAAGACATGTGCCTTCACTCTGTGGTCCCAAATGAGCTCTTCTTCCTTCCCAACTAAGAATTATTCAGAAATATCCAAATGTCTTGGTTTTCTTCTAATTGTTTGGAAAAATTCATTTCTTTATATCTCAGCAATGTGGCATTCCCCCCCCCCAGGGGAGGGGGGAGTCACGTGTGAATCTCACATCTCTGATGATCTAATTACTTATTGCCCCAATATTTCCAGAGGTCCCATCTTACATATTTTCCCTCTTGCATACTTTTCTATCACAGATTTTCCAACCTGTTTCTGAAACCTCTCTGGCCTCACTCTCTCAGCCTTTCTACTGTGTGTTAAAGAGAATTTCAAATGTTCAAATAAGAAGAAAATTACCACATCGACATGTCCAAATGCTTATCACTGTCGCAGGCAACACTTTTGTATAACAATTCAAGCTACCTCCTCCGTTTAGACCTTGAATCATTTATAAAGGCAGGTCCCTCCCGACGACGCGCAGAGAGAATAGCCGCCTACGTGGGTGGTCTGGGGCTCTGGAGCCCAAACTCTAAGGGAACAGATGACATCATGGATTCACATGGTAAGTTTACGAAGCCACAGTTCAGCTCTCTGGAGCAGTAGTTCTGAGCTGCCTACATTATCTCTGCTGTAGCATTCAACGCTCCAGAGTCACAGGACAGGACCGGGACACATTGAAATATTTTTAAACTTGACATTCAAAAAGACTGGAAGATTTACAAGCATTAGGGAGACACTTCTGAAACTATACATCCCAAACAGGAAGGTCGGAGTGCTGGGAAGGGGGGTGGTCATCTCATGGAAGGATTTTGCCAACTGGCACACCAGTCCCTTTGCCTGCCTGAATTACTTATTTTATTTTCCCTCCCCAAAGGACTGTTATCTGTCTTTTCCCAGACTTCTGCTAGGCATTCTGGGCTGGCGCAGAGTGGAGCAAGACATCGATTTCTGCAGGGACCCTGCAGGAATTTCAGTCTGGGAATGAGGCTTCTAAAAATACAAGTTAAGTCAGACATATATGGAGTTTTCACCAGATTTCAAGGTTATTGGAGAACACCTGCCCCTCATGAGAATGTTCCTGAATGCCAGCCCAGAGACCCACTGAACTTTCTGCTCACCTTGGGCTCTGCCTAAGCTGAAGAGTCTGAGGTCAGCTGCCTCAGGCAGCTTCACTCCCTTTCTCCCGGATGCTCATCAGCCAGGATGTGCAGGTGACATTTCTCCTCTCTAAATAGCCATTCTATTATAAGCAATTGCTCTTCCTTCCCTAGCTATGCATTATCCTTTAATAACCAATATATTGGTTATGTTTGGTTATTTCCTCCAATAATAACTATGACTCTTCCCCTCAAATTAAATAATTACAGTTTCAAGCTATAATCATTTCAGAGTATCCCAATATTTAAGAGCTCAGTAGATCCAGCCTACCTGAGTTTAAATCTTGGACTAACTCTCAATAGTTTTGTGAACTTGGGCAAGTTACTCAACTTTCTTGCATCCTAGTTTCCTCTTCTGAAAAATGAAATCATAATTATTAGTATTTAACTCATAGCACTGTTTGGAGAACAGATAAGTTAATACATAATATAACACATGAAAAGCTTAGAATAGTTAACATATAGTAAATATTGAGTGAATATTTTCTAGCTACTTTATTACTATTGTTATTGTCATTTTCCGGTTTGTGATTGATATTTTCTGATGTCTTGCCCAGGCCATTTCTGTTGAAATCGTCTTTCCCTCCCTCACGGCACATTGTCTTGATAAAGAGCACTAGACATTTGAGTGTAAAAGTCTAAAACTCACATGACTTTCATACCCAGCTGAAACTGGTCACTGCCCCAACATTCAAAATAGGAGGGAGGCTTGGGACTGTCTGAAGGAGATTTATTGCTGCTTAAAAAGGGAGCGGGAAAAGTGTCATCAGCAAAGGGAAAGCTTGAGTGTATTTTTCTGACCCACTCGCAGCCTCTGAAGCAGCAAAGGGGAGTTTGTTGCCCCAGGAGGCCACGCAAGGACACAGTACAGACAGCAGATCCCCAGCTGTGCCTGAGCCTCTCTTCTCAATAATAGTGCTCTGCTATCCAACAAAACACGTCTGGTCTCTCAGGACTGTTGCCAGGAAAAATTGATCAGCAAGCAAATAATGCTTTTCTAAACCTAGGTACCTGGAATATTTCTCTCTAACAGTATTTAAAACAACTTTATCATGCAAGAACTTGGATGAGAATCAGATGGGGGCAGATAGACTAGGGGTGAAGAGCCTGCTCAGCCTTTGGAGACCAACAGTCTCAGCTTTCAATCCCGGCCGCCCGCCGATTGGCTGTGTCACCTTGGGCAAGTCACTCCCTTTCTCTCAGCCTTGAATTTACCACCCGAAAAAAAATAAAGCATAATATCTGCCTCCTTGGGCTGTTTTGAAAGATAAAATGAGATAATGTATCAGTAGAAGGATGTAAAAGTTTAGTGTTAACAGTGTCAAGTATTGGGGGGTGGGGTTTGCATCTTCCTATTCTTGGTTGCTTCAGAAGAAGTGGGTCATCACCTCTCCCCTTTCTCTTGAGAAACAATGAACTAGTTTTTCTGCAGCTAATGACTTGGGATTTGGCTTTAACAAGTTATAAGATCTATTGTGAATAGTGAACCCTATTTGGGATTGAGATTGGGACTTGGGATTGAGGATTAAGAGAGTGTAGGGATGGGAACCTTAGGGGGTGGAGGATGGAGTGGGATAGTGGGGAGAAGGATGATGGGGTTCTGATGCTTGGGATGGCATCCCGGGGAGTTGTCAATGGGGGAGTGGGGGTGCTGGGCGAGGGCATCAAGAGAAGGATCACAGGGAGGGCCTTGATGGGCATTCTTACCACCAGACCCCTGAGCCCCCATGCATCCCTTCCTCTAGGACATTCCCCAAGTGATGATTCCATCTTCACTGCTGGCAACTCTATGCCACCTGAACTGACTCACCAGTGGACAAAGATACCCAGCCAGGCCTGCAGACTTTGCTCTGCTGCCTTCCTACCAGGAGTGGGTGTCTAAATGGAGACACTCGCACTGGATGAAGCCATGGTTGAACTGAACCAAGGTCCGTGAGCCCCATGTTACACCTGGAAAGTCCTTGGCACATGGCTGGACACTCAGGGCAGCTGTCATCGCTGTTTCCCCTAGTTGTTGAGAAAGGTTTAAATGCAATTACAAATGCAGCTTGTTTTTAACTTTTTATTTTTAAGGGGCTACTGGACAGCAGTTCTCTGAGCTAAAGTATCTCTTAGATTCTCCTCTAAATTTCTCTGCAACCATCACCCTCGGGGATTTTCATCTTTGTGTGCGTGTGTGTTTTCTGCTTTAAATTATTATTTTTTTCTTTTTTAATTGAAGTATAGGTGAGGTACAATGTAGTGTTATATATTCAGTTTTTATATTCTTTTCCATTTTGGTTCACCATAGGATACTGAATATAGTTCTCCATGCTATACAGTAGGACCTTGTTGTTTATCCATGCTATATATAATATAAAAACATACATCTGCTAAAAGAGAATCACTGACATAAAGAACAGACTGGTGGTTGCCAAGGGGGAGGGGGTTGGTGGAGGGATGGAGTGGGAGGTTGGGGATTTTCATCTTGAATATAGGTGTGTGGTTGTAGTTACTTGCATGAATATTTGTAGTTCGTATTCAGCTTGAACATTTCACCACTTTGTCCTTTTAGAAAATTCTGCAAAGAGTTTCTTATTTTATTTCTTTATTTTTCCTTAGACAGACTCCTGCTGGAAATGAAACTTCTTCTGAAGAATGGCTGCCTCCTTTGGGACACACAGAGAGTGTCCAGAGAGGATGGCAAGATGTGACGGCTAAATCACATATGTGTTCCATCTTGTTTTTTTCGTCACTTTTCTTTGCATTCTATACATCTTCTCTCTAGCAAAGCCAACACCTAACTTCTAGAATTAGGTGAGGAAATAATTTTGCAAAACAGTGTGTTAGTTATCTATTGCTGTGTAACAAACTACCCCAAACTCAGCAGCTTAAACAAGAAATGTGTATAATGTCACGGTTTCTGAGGGCAGCATCACTGGATGGCTCTGGCTCAGGGAGGCTATAGGTTACTCAGCTAGGAGTTGAGCTGCTTCCAAGCCCACTCTTGTGGTTGTTGGCAGGGCTCTGTTCCTCCAGCTGTTGGCCAGAGATGTTGGTTCCTTACCACATGAGTCTCTTCATACGTTGTCTGAGTTTCTTCAAAATGTGGCATCTGGCTTTCCTTAAAGTCAGTGTACCAAGGGAGAGATCTCAAGTGGAAGCCGCACTCTTTTGTAACCAACTCTCAGAAGTGGCCTCCCATCCCTTTTGCTGCATTCCATTGACTGCACACACCAGCCCTGATGTGGAAGGGGCTCCATGGGGTATGAATGCCAAGAGTCAGGAAGGCTAGAGGTTCCTCCCATCTTGGAGGCTGGCCACCATCAACTGGAAGTCTTTCATATTTTCAGTATTTGTTCTTGTCAACACACACACACACAGACACACACACAAACACACACACACTTCTTACTTATTTGCCTCTAAAACTGATTTTTCAGTTTTTAAAAGGGTCTTTGTATTCACTTATATTGGCAGCTTTTTTTTTTTCCACTGGAAACTTCAAACTCATGTCCTATAGTTGCTTATTTATTCAACAAACAGTGACCAAAACACACAGTGTTTGTGGCACAAAATAGAAAATCAGGTTAACAACCAAGACAAGAACTTATGGGCTTACATTTCTTGTCCCATGTGGGTATGATTATCTATAGCTTCCATGTATAATTGCCCAGCATCCAATCACAAAGCACTCTCTCCCCATGCTGGAGTCCACTGTCTGATGGAGCACACTTGCTAAGGGCTATGGTAAAGGCAGTTGGGAGAGAAAAGAAGAGGGACAACACCATATGCCAGAGCAAAGCAGGGAGCTTTACACAGTAGGATCAGTTTGAGGGGTTTCTTTGTGTATCTCTGCACACAATAACAACAAAAGTACAAGATATTCTCTAAGTCCCTCTTCATTTCAGAGGAACTTTTAGACCAAGTGAAGTTTCCTATGGTTTAGGGTCAAAGTCACATTGCAACTCCCTTTTCTACTTTCTATTTTCCTACCCTCTCAACCATCTCTCATAAAATCATGCTCTCAGTGTTGTACCCCAGGAAATAATTTAATCTGGCACACTTGTTTACATCATGTCCGACATCCTGAACCCATTTTCTTTAAACCCTCCTTCCCAACACTTCTCCCCACATTTCCTACCTTGGTTTGGTGAAAGATTGTCTAGGTCAATTTATGTTTACAGCTGGCGAAGAAAGCATAAGAGTGGAGTCCACCACCTCAAACCAAGTTTTAATCATCAACAAAGGAAATTCAACTAAGTAATGTAGGTTTTCTTGTTAACCCATCTTTTTCCTGATACCTCTCCTTCTCTCTTAGAGTAGTCAAAATCATAGAGACAGAAAGTAAGCTGGTCATTGCCAGGGGCTGGGAGGGGAGAAAAATGGAGAGTTAGTGCTTAGTGGGTATGGAGTTTCAGTTGGGGAAGATGAAAAAGTTCTAGAGATGGATGGCAGTCGCGGTTGTGCAACAATGTGAATGAACGTCCTTAATGCCACTGTACACTTAAAAATGGTCTAAATGATAAATTCCATATTGTATACATTTTACCACAATAAAAAAATCCCAGAAAATTCACTTAGTTTCAATATAAAAGGAGGTGTCAGAGCTTAACTGTGAGATTTGAGGTTACTGGTAGCTGTTCAAATTCTATGGCTTTAACCTGAGAGATGGAAAGTGTCTCTGCACTCTTCCAGTACCTTTGTTAAACAATTAAACAGGAATGAAAATAATTAAAATGTCATGTGTTTTGTTGTAGGCCAACCACAAATCCCCTCGTGTGCTTCCTAAGGCATCCTGAAATTGGGCCTTAGCGTAGGAGACAGGAAGAGGGCACGACTCTAGCCCACTTTAAGTCAGCATTACTGAAAGTCTAAATTAGTGCTTTATGGAGAATTTCCTGGCAGGCCAGTGGTTAGGACTCTGTGCTTCCATTGCTGGGGGCACGGGTTCGATCTCTGTTGGGGAACTAAGATCCTGCATGCCGCACAGCTTGGCCAATAAATAAACAAACAAACAAACAAATAAATAAATAAATAAACAAATGATTTGTAACTCTCACTGCAATCCAGATTAGCTGGGGGGATTGCAGAATCCATGAAGCCCCCATTTCTAGGAGATTCCCTTACTTAATTGATCCAGGAGAGAGCCCAGGTATCAGCATTAAAAAAACCCAAAATAACCCTCTTTTGATTCTAATATGCAGAGTTAAGAACCACTGTCTAGAGAGGATATGTACTAAGGTATAACACTATTGGTTGTCTTTTTCTTTTTTTAAATAACTGATCATAGGCTTCTTTTCTTTTTAATATTTATTTATTTATTTTTTGGCTGTGTCGTGTCTTAGGTGTGACACACAGGATCTTTTGTTGCGGCATGCCGGCTCTTCGTTGCGGCGTGAGGGCTTCTCTCTAGTTGTGGCACGCAGGCTTAGTTGCCCCACGGCATGTGGGATCTTAGTTCTCTGACCAGGGACCGAACTGGCATCCCTTGCATTGCAAGATGGATTCTTATCCACTGGATCACCAGGAAAAAAATTAGTTCTATCTTTCTCATCAGGTAGAGCAAATGACTAGCTTAAATCTTCATGCTGTAGGTGTCATAACTAGGGCAGGTTCAGTCATAGACATGAAAAAATTAACATGCCCATGATTTGCCCAGGTGGGACCTCAGAGGGATGCCTGAAGGAAAGAAACGGTGCCAAGAGTGAGCAGAGCTGGGGGCTGAGGAAGTAGCATTGCTCCTACCCAAGTCCTCCAGGGGCCAGACCACAAGAGCAGTGATAAGAAATTTGTTGCCATCCCCAGGGACTCAATCACAAAAGAATTCCCGGAAAAATGGAATTTCCCAAGTCAAGAGGGAGAAAATAATCATGTTCTGGGCGATTCTATTTGTGCCATTTTAATTTGTCAGTGGTAAGATGCCCCATAGTTTATATGCCATTAAGAAAGAAAGAAAATATGGTCCCGTTCAAATGTAACACAACACTTTCAGATCACTTGGACTTATTTAATACTTATTGAAAGAGCTCTTTTGGATTCAGAGATTACCATCTTATATCCTTCTTGTGCTCACCTAAGAAGAGGAATAGAGACAAATTATTTGACTTCAACCTTCTTCACATATAGCATGTGCTCATCTGAACAGTTTTTCAGCTCAAATCTGTCAATGTACATGCTTTTCTGCACACAGGATCATCTTCTGGGCCATCAAGGGGAGAGCGCTGGTGATGCAGCACTTCGTAAAGATGGTTCCGCTATTGTCTCCAGGACTTTCTTTCTAGTCTTTGACACCCCTCAGCAAGATTTGATGCTTGCTTTCCTCATACTCCCATAGGTGTCAATGGGAGGCATTCAGACTATGGTCTTGTCCCTCTATCAGGAATAACCAAGTTTCCAGGAACAACAATATGTGGGCAGGCAACAGCAGCCATGTCACACCAGTCTCCTGCTTGCAGTGACTGAGACGCTGTCTGCTGTAACACACGTTCTGATTTCAGAGATATTAAAATGTGAAAGGAGATGGTCATTTCAAATGGACAAAATATGGTATTAATATCCACCCTTCATTGAAGGCCTACTTGTGTGGGTCAGACATGGTGTTAAGAGTACACACTTGATATAATTCACTCCTCACAACAACCTCAAAGGTGCACATTACTATATCATTTTATAGAAGGGTAAACTGAGGTTCAGAGAAGCTAAAAACTCATCCAAACCACTCTGCTAAAAAGAGGCATGATCAGACTCGGAATCAGGGCTGAGTAACCCTAAGACCTGTGTCTTTCGTGAGACCATAGAGTCTAATACTCATTGTCAATAGACAGGGATACAGGAAACAGAATCCAACCCTCAGAAGGAGGAGACTGCCGGGTGCCAGGACCATGCCCAACCAGCTGGTGCTTGGGACAGGACTCTCACCCCAGCAAGGCACCGGAGGGCCAGGTGAAATGATCCTAAAAAAGCAGGTGCCAGGAGAGAGATTGCGGGCCTGGCTCATAACCTCCAACCACAGGCTCAACCCCCTGACCCAAAGCACCCCGGCCAGGAACAGGTCAAGGGCTGGGCCTGGCTGAAGGGTCCTTGTGGGAGTTAAAGTTTAGCTTAGGAGGACAGGAAGGACGGGTTGAGAGTAGAGACACCCACCTATTTTCCTGGCTTCTAAGGTGGCACAGTGTGCTGGAAAGAGCTCCACTTAATGAGGTTGAAAATTATTTTGAAGGAGCAAGAAAACCTCCAGGCTTGCCCCTCACTCCTCCTCCCCCTTGGCGATAAAGAATTGCCACCAGGGGTGTGAGAAGACAGACTGTGCCGAGAGCAATGGGGTGCCAATGAGGGGCTGTCTGGTTTTTATTCAGTAGCTTAAGGAAAAGAAAAATTGAAAAATTCATGTGACAAACAGAGCTATGAATGCTGTCCCATTGTAAGTGCAGATTCTGGTGGGAAATAAGAAAGTCCCTCATCTGCACTTGAAAATTATCGGAGGATTCCTGATTTGGTTTGAATGCCGATCTGGAAAGGATCTGCCTTAACGCTTGGTTCTTCAAGCTCCTGGGAAAGGGGAAGTCTCAGGGGATTAAGGGTAAGAAAGGAGATCAAGACAGTGGAGACGGTTTGTGAGGTTCTTCCCCATTGTTCCTACTCAGTGGAGACTGGATATAACCTAGTTAACAGAAGAAGGAAAGAAAAGACTAATTTAGAGTCCATTAATAATTATAATACCTGATATTTACAAACACTGTTCTAAACACTTGACATCTAATAGTTCTTAAAAGCTTTGTGATGTAGATACTATGATAGTCTCCACTTTACAGATTTGAAAATTGAGCCTCTGGGAGATTGAATAACTTGCCCAAGGTCATATGGCTGGGAATGATCAGAGGCAAAACTGGGATCTGAATTCCAGCACCTACATTTTTTATTGGTATAACATATAAATCCAAATATCACACATATGCAATTATTTACATTACACCTCTTCTCCTGGCAATTTACATTTATATAGCATTTTAAGCTATTTGTAAAATCAATCTTATTTATTATAAGTTTAATGAGTTTTTACAAATGTGTAACCACCACCATACTCAAGATGTGAAATATTTCCATCACTCCAAAAAGTTCCTTATGCTACTTTGTAGTCAGTTCCCAGGCAACCACTGTTTTCTGTCACTATAAATGAGTTTAGTATTTTCTAGAATTTTATATAAATGCAATCATACTGCATACAAATATATATACATATATATCTATTGCCACTTGCTACAAACACAAAACACAATCTTCTCAACATTGAACTGCCTTGGCACCTTTGTATGGGCCTATCTTTTGATCCTCTTCTCTGTTCCATTGACCTATTTATCTGTCTCTATGCCAAAACTAGACTGCCTGGATTACAATAGTGTTATCATAAATCATAACATTTTTATTGTTTACAAAATGCCTTTTGCAAGTGACAGTAGCATTTCCACCCACCCATTTTCTCATAAAATGGTAACGATAAATGATTCATCCCAGGTCACAAACTGGGAAATGGCAGTCAGAAGCCAATTCCTGGGCTAAGACTCCAAGTTCAGGGCTCTTACCCCCCACAGACCTGTCTCCTAGAGCCAGAGGGATATTCTACAGTGAAAGCACAGGGTTAGAGTAAACTCCCACAGCTGAAATCCCAGAATTCTGTTTTAAAATACTCCAAAACTTCAGTGAGCGCCAACATGGAAATCACGCACTAAGTGGTATTCAATGATGCAGATAATATGGAATGGCTAACAGAAAGCTCTCTCCAGCAGCTGAGGTACTTTCTCTACATTTCAGCATTAGCAGCAAGGACAGAACAACAACAACAAAGTTAAGAGAGGAAAGCAGTTGGGCAAAACGTGTTCCATGTATCTATACTTTTCATGTCTACCTGCCATCCTCTCTCCTTACACCATCTTTGAAAAGCCCAGACCACTGTAGAATTCATTGTTAATGGTCTTCATTGTAATTAAAGCTCATGAAGAGTTCTTGTGTGCTCCTGGATAGGAGCATAATTGGACCAGCAACCATTGGCTAACAGGAGTCCACGGTTATGTTCTCAGCTTTGGCAGGAAAGTCACTGCATTCATTGCCATGACCTAAACACTACATATGGCTAAATGGTTTTAAAAGTTGATACTGTTTAATAAATAACCATAGCAACTGAGGAAAAATCTATGTTTTCCTTCAATGTTTAATCTTGAAAAGAAATGGCAAACACAAAAATTCTCTTAAGGAGACAGAGTTAGGAGTGATCCCATTTTCTGAAAAAATTCACTTATATTATTGTAATATTTTTATGCAATTAAAACAAACAAGAAAATCACCTATTTACAAGTGAAGGATTAAGTTTCTATATAAGCATCTCATTAACGTAGGTAGCCATTAACTTCAAAATTAACTCAATAATTCTATTTAGTTCTGGCTTCAAGTAACTAAGTCTTTGGGAACACCATGGAAGGAAAATACCTAAGAATCAATTCCATTATTCTTTTCTGGAGAATTTTATATTTTCACTCTTTATGATTCACAGCACTGCTTAAATTCGAGTAAACTCTATAATGAGTCATGTAAATTAAAGAATGATTCCAAATGATCCAGTTCATGAAGAACTGTTTGAGAATATTAAAGAAAGGTGAAATTTCTAAAGTAAAGGAGAGATTTCAAATCCAAGGTTTAATTCATAAGGTTTATTTATTTTCTGTTTTAAAACAAGTCAGGTTTTAATTGCCTCATGAGCACATCCCATGATTTAAAAGGGTAAAATCTTGAAGCAGATGCCAAGAGACAACAACAGAAAAGGTTCTGTACACATTGTTAGACCATCGAAACTGGAAGGCACAGCTCATTCTAACCTCTCATTTTACAGATGAAGAAACTGAGGTCCAGGTTGGTGAAGTGACAACAGCCTAAGTGATCCCCTGTGGAATGGGTAGACAAAGAATTTCAGGAAGGGATGGGGAAGGAGTTAATAGGGGGAGAAAAAACCATCAGTTTTGGTGAGTAGAAATAAAAGGAGTTAAGTTTGCAAATTTAGGGGAAAGGATACATCAACATGCCCTTGTGGAGAAACAAACAAAACAAGAAAAAAAGACTGTAGAATGTTTTGTATTTTTACAACTAAAAAACTGAGGCGAGCCAAGAACAAGGTGAGCATTTAACCAACTAGGGTTAAGTCTTGAGCAATAGTCATACTGGGCAGGACCAACTTCTGATCTTTAAAACAATGGGTTACATTATATTGAGGGAGAAATATCAATGTAAAGTGAAGGTAAAGGTTATTGAAATTTAGCAACATTGGGCTTATTTAGTTCTATGCGTTTGGGGGGAAAATCTGGGAAGAAGTTTGGGAGGCTTTTCGTCAGGCACAGAATTTGATCCCAAAAGGAAAAATTTGATTGTATAGAAGGGTGGACTTGAGCCTATGATCCAAGAATTCTCAGGACGCAGCCCACGTGCAGCTAGGTGGGGCCACGTGTTCTGTTCTGGCCAGTGGAGTGTGAGTGCAAGTGCCAAGGTGAGGCCCTGAAGGTACCATGTGACTTCTCAGCCATCTCTTCCCCGTGTGAGGGGATCACAGAGCCAGGAGCTGAGTCAGGCAATATGGAATTAAAGAAGACTGATCACTCTGTCTCCAATCAAGGTGATTATGCTTGAGAATCAGCAGACCTACAGTGGACTTCACATGAATGAGGAAGAAACACTATATATGAAGTCACTGCAATTTGAGGGTTGTTTCTTACAGCAGCATACACCTAGCCTAGCCTGATTCATTCATCTTCTTGAGTTGCATACCTACACCCTTTTGCCCATTCTTCATAGTGGCATCACTGTCTGGGAGGAACATTTGTCTGGGAAATTGCAGTCCATTCTCCTGTTGATCCATGAAAATGTATTTGGAATTGAGCAGTTGTAGCAACCAGAAGGGTTGCCCCACCAAGAATGTAGATGTGGGTATACAATCATCCTACATTTCACTTTGTGAGCTCAGAACTAAAAGTCATGCTTTGCCGAAAACAGGAAGGTTCATGACTTGGGTGAGAGAAAAGACATTTTGAGAATATTTAGAAATCTTTGAAATTTGCTAAAATTGCAAGGGAAATAGCTGGAGTCCCAGGCTTATGCAGTTCATGCACTGAAGGGAAGCTGGCATGGCAGATGCGGGGCGAGGGGTGTGAGAAACACAGAGGATCCTACATGGAACCGCATTCAGTGGGTCTTTCAGGAGGAGGTGCTTCACAGTGGAGCAACCCTACAAACATTTCCTCAGTCTGATCAAGGCCAACATTAACAGGGATAAGTCATGGTCACAGTGTGCCCTTGATGTGATGTAGCAAGCATGGCCCTTTATCTCTGTGGTCTTCCTCCTGATAACCCATAACCCCGGTTTTATCATGAGAAAAACACTAGTGGAGCATGCTACAGAATACCTGACCAGTACTCCTCAAAACTGTCAAGGTCATCTAAAACAAGGAAACTGAGATACGGTCATAACCAAGAGGAATCGAAGTAGACCTGACAACTAAATGTAATGTGGTATCCTGGATGGAATTCTGGAACAGAAAAAGGACATTAGGGAAAAACCGAGGAAATAACGATAAAATCTGGACTTTAGTTAATAATAATGAATTGCTGTTGATTCGTTAATTGTAAGATGTTAATAATGGGTAACCTAGATGTGAAGTATAAGGGAACACTCTAGACTATCATCTCAATTTTTCTGTAAATATAAAACTGTTATAAAAATAAAGTCTATTATAAAGAAAAAAGTAAAAAAGACAGTTTTGTCTGAGATGGTCTCTGATGAGCATACCCCAATGTTGAGCTTCCTTGTCCTAGATGTGTTTTTTCCTTTCTAAAACTAATGCTGGAAGTGGGGCTATCGTGCTATGTTGTACTCCTGGGAGATCTGCATTTCTTCATTTAATGGAAGTTAAGTTGATATAGTTAAAAAGAAAAGGGGAAGGAAAAATTTATTGACTTCTAGAGGTATTAAATATTTGTACTCTCATTTTTTCACAAAAGAAACTGAGGCTCATAGAGGTTAAATAAAATATCTCAAAGTTGTAGGTGTCATAAGTGGCAGAGCCAGGGATCTTAGCCCACGTGTGTCTGTCTCAAAGCTCCTTCTTTTTCCACCCACTGTGCTGTACCCACACGGACAACACGTGGTTATATGTTCTATTTCCAGGCAATGCCAGCAGAGGAAGACGGTGAGTCTGGGCTGGAAAGTAACTCTGGGAGGGGCAGCTGTAAATGAGGGAGTGGAATAGGCAATAAATAAATAAACAGAGTGCCAGCACTTGAAAGACAGAGACATTTCCTCCTTTCACAGCATCCCCTTCCCTGGGCTGCTGAGTGACTTGTGATTTGCCTTCATTCTTGGTGTTCTTCTCAGTTTCTAGGGTGGTTTTCCAACTTTTACTTAAAATTTGTCTAAGCGAACTCAATGTCCAACAAGCAAAACTGGAGGGAACCTGGTTGAAATGAGGCTGGGTGTGGAAACCCAAACTCGTGGTTTCTCCACTAGCCTTAAGCCTACCACCCTTAGGTTCCCCCATATAACATTCTGCCACGAACTTCTGGTCTGCTAGATTTATGAATGTGGGGGACAGTATGGAAGAGGTAAAGGGAAAGGTGTGTGGGGCTCACGTGGGATCTTTCCAGGTCCTGTGCGGGAAAGCCACCCTCAAAACAGCCACGGGCACGAAAATCCACGTGCAAAGGGGAAGCTTCTTAAAATCCTTCAGGAGTGAGACATATCAGCACCCAACAACTTAGGTTTTGTCAAGATTGGTCTTTTGTTGAGTATAGCCACAAGAAAATGATGGGAGGAACTCAAATGGAGGCTCAAGACTCTGTTCAGCTGACGCATACAGGGGATAATTTGCAGACCCCCCTAGTTAAGCAGCGCCATGGTTTTCAGAGTCCTTTGTGGGCTTTGTGGTCCTTGCACTTTTTGGTTCAAGTGGCAGTTTTCGTTTTTAGTGAACCCTTGTGGTTGGTGATTAGTTGATTCTTGTTTTTGCGCCTCTTGCTTGGGGTCATTGGTGCAATTCCAATAACTTGTGAAAGCTGTGCAAACCTCGAGTTTCTCAGCTAGTCAAGGTTCATGGGGGAGGGGACATAGAAGAAAATGAAGGAAAGGAAAAATGGAGGATAAGTGTAGAGGCCCCTTACCTATTTTAGTCCTTTCGCGGCTAAGTTGACTTGCATCTGTGAAATGGAAAATGTGCATCTGTAAATGCTAGATGGGAGATGCCCACACTTAGGGAAGGAGCAAGCCTCACGGAGGGTGCAGAAGACACATCCCTCACCCCAGAGCTCTCCTAATGGGCAAAATGACAGGGCAGAAGGTCTGCTCTCTTTCAGTGATTTTTCTCTTTCCCTCCATCTCCTTCTCTACTTCCTTCCTCTCCCCTCTTCTTTCCTCATTCTTCCTCCTTCCCCTGCCCCTCCACCTTTTCTCTTGCATCATGGTTGATTTTAAGTTGTTAAATTCATGATGAAACCCGGGTAATTCATCTAGATTAGATCTTCTCCCCAGTCATCCTTGATGTCAACTTCTACATTTCTCATTTTATAAAATAAAGTTGAAATTAATGACTAAAATAAAAAGTAAAAAAAAAAAACTATTTCTTTTAAAATTTTAAAAATAAAATAAAACAAAGTGCACCCACATTTCCTTAGCCTCGCCTTCCCTCCTTCCGGGCTTCCTAGTTTCTCTGCCTGGCAACACGTACTGCCCACACTTGGCCTCCATTTTATCAGGGTTGTTAATGCCCTGTAATGCCATGGGCCCTGAGTGTTCACTGGAAACCTGCCTTTGGAAAGAGACTCCTGCGTCTGGGCCAGGAGCTCTCCTTGGCCTTGTTCTCCGGCCCTGCAGGTTTCCCTTGTAGCCAGTGTGAGTGTGACTCTCCCAACCCCCAGGAAGAAAGTTCAGGGGAATACAAGACTTGAAGGGTCCCACTTGAGACCCCCTTTTCTATTGAGTTTCTCCTACCCTGTGGCCCCCAGCATATCTGTCAGCCTGAGGCTGGGATATAATTCATGTCCTCAAAGTGCTGCATTTGCTTCTGTTTTCCCTGACATCAGGGGCTAATGCTCTGTTTCAGGTGTTGTTAGCGTAAAGGAAAAACCACAGAAAAGGGGGAAATTGTGGAAGAAAAGCTTCAACCAACAACATGATTAATTAAATGGTAATAAATAATAATTTGAGAAATTAGATATTTTGTGGTTGATTTTTAGGACTTTTTTTTGTTTTTTTTGTTTTTTTTGTTTTGCGGTACGCGGGCCTCTCACTGCCGTGGCCTCTCCCGTTGCGGAGCACAGGCTCCAGACGCGCAGGCCCAGCGGCCATGGCTCACGGGCCCAGCCGCTCCGCGGCACGTGGGATCCTCCCGGACCGGGGCACGAACCCGTATCCCCTGCACCAGCAGGCGGACTCTCAACCACTGCGCCACCAAGGAAGCCCAGGACTTTTAAAATAATATAAGTGGTGGCAAAAACCCTCCAACATCCAAAGCCACAAGTCACATTTTGGTTGTGGTTTTTCATTCCCTACAAAATACAAAACACTTGAAAGAGATCATTTGAACTATATTTTTCTCACAGAGGTTGAAATGCTCCTTTTAAAAAGGATCCCTGGAAAATTTACACATCTTCCTACATTGGAAGCAACTTTTCTGCTTGAACACTTACCTCAGTAATATTAATGTGAATTTATAAAAACGCCTTATAATTATCAGGGCAATTTCACAGACATTATCTCATTTTATCCCATTGCTGGTTGGTAGGTTCTCCGACTTATGTCCTCAGAAGGTAAGGCCTGTCTGAAGTCCCTCATCCAGGGCACTCCTAGATCAGGGCTCAGCAATTGTCAGCCATGGAACAAATCCTAACCACTGTGTATTTTTGTATGGCATACAAGATATGAATGAGTTTTACAGTTTTCAGTGGTTAGGAAAAAAAGAAACAGCTTTTTTTTAAAAAAAGAATTTATGTATATATTTGTTTATTTATTTTTGGCTGCGTTGGGTCTCCGTCGCTGTGTGCGGGCTTTCTCGAGCTGCGGCGAGCTTCTCCTTGTGGTGGCTTCTCTTGTTGCGGAGCACGGGCTCTAGGCACACAGGCTTCAGTAGTTGTGGCGTGTGGGCTTAGTTGCTCCGTGGCATATAGGATCTTCCCGGACCAGGGATTGAACCAGTGTCCCCTGCACTGGCAGGCGGATTCTTAACCACTGCGCCACCAGGGAAGTCCCAGAAGCAGCTTTTGTTACACAAGGAAATTACATAAAATGCAAATTTCAGCATACACCAAGTTTTCTTGGAACACAACCACGTTTACATACTATCTATGGCTGCTTTCTTGCTACAGGGCAGAGTTGAGTAGTTAATGACAGAGACCATATGGCCCGCAAAGCCTGAACTATTTACTCTCTGGCCCTTTACAGAAAATGTTTGCCGACCCCTGTCCCCCATCAGGGGCTTATTCCATCCCACAAGAGCTGTCTTTCCAGAATCCTAGCAGACTCCAGGACAAAGGCAAAACCCGCAGGGATCTGGTTTGTAAGCCCAGTAAAAGAGGCTTAGAAATCGGACTGCAGTTAAAGCCTAGTCCTTTAAATCCTTCGATCTCTTTGATTGGAGGAGACTGGGGTCCTGCCTCCAAGCTGGCAGGCAGCTCCCTCCTTGGGGGTGGGGGGACGGTGCTGGAGGTGGGTCCTTACAAGACCTTTGCCAAAAAGAAAGGGTGGTATTCCCTCTTCCCCTCCTCCACCTCCTGCAACCCAACAGATGGGCTGTCCTTAGAATTAGGAAGGGTAAAACATCCCAGCTTAGAGGCTGAGGAGACATGTGGTGAAGGGAACAATGTCATGCTCTAGGGTTTGTTTGGTTTTTAACGCAGAGTTATTTGATACAATGTTCTGCTCTTCCTGTACCCCATTTCCACCCGTGGCAGCTCTTGTCTGCTGTAAGTGGAGTGATGGGCTTAGGTCGAGTGGGGAAGGGCAGATGAGATGGAGAAATCAGGCACAGAAGGCTTACACTTCTTTCAGTAGAGCTTCTGTTTCACTTTTACTCCCTCCTTTTTCTACCTGCATCCACCCAATGTAATATCATGTCCCCTTTTCTGAGTGTCTATTATATGTCATTCAATTCAGATCAATATACATGACCTCATGTAACTGTCTCCATAACCCCATGGGGTTTACAGAGGTGGGAGCTCAACACTGGGTTGTTTAAAATACTTTCCTGGTGGTGGGCTGATACCTGATCTCCAACATGGTAATACCGACACCTGGGCTCTTCCAACTGAACCTCAAGAGCTCCACAAAGTCACAGCCATGGGCATGGTTCAGTTCTGACCACTGATGACCTCCCCGCTATCGAGAAGCATTCTCCCAAGTGCATTTCCTCAGGGCACCAACTCCTAGGACCTTATAAGGAATCATCTTAAAAAACAAAAACCTGTTTGGGGAACAATGAGTTAAAAAAGCGTAACCAGGTTTCTTTACTCCTGGACTCTGTGCAATGTACTGCGTTGGCTGTCATTTCCGCCTCTATGATGTTAAGGCATTTTACTTAACGTCTCCGAGCTTTAGATTCCTCTGCCGAAAAATGAGTAATAATATCTGCCTCTTGAAGTATTAAATATGATTTCTTTTCTCTTTCTGGCCAGGTTCACTTAATTTCTATTAAATGAAGTGAATTCTAGCAACCAGAAAGGAATCTGAATAACTGTTGCAGAAAAAAATCATTCTGCTAATAAAATAAAGGTAACGCATACTGGTTCAGAGGATAGCAGGGCGCGTATTTTCCATTTATTGCATTGGTTTTCACAAAGGGAACGATGCAACTAGGGTAGGGAAGCTCATGATGAAGCATTCTGGGGGCAAAATTGCGTGTTCACGTGGCATCACTAGGAAAGAAAGCCACATGTGTAAGCACCTAATGGTGGAAATGCAGTTACTGTACCAGCAAGTGAGGGGGCTGCAGTTTGCCAGTTCCTGGTCTAGATGCCGCATGTACAGAGACAAGTTGATCAGCATGATATTTTGCTCACTTTCTAAAAAAACATTTTTTGTTTGTTCAGCAGAACACTTAACATCTTTCAGAACTTGGTTCTTTTGTCTTTATTTTTTATTATAGTTGATTGACAATGTTGTGTTAGTTTCAGGTGTACAACAAAATGATTCATTTGTACATATTTATATAAATCTGTTGTTTTTCAGATTCTTTTCCATTACAAGATATTGACTATAGTTCCCTGTGCTATCTAGTAGGCCCTTGTTGATTATCTATTTTAAAGTAGTCTGTATGTTAATCCCAAACTTCCAATTTATCCCTCCACCACCTTTCCCCTTTGGTAACCATAAGTTTGTCTTCAATGTCAGTGAGTCTATTTCTGTTACTATTTCTATTTCTTTCAGAACTTGTATTCTGAAGAACATGAGTTTTGGAAAACTGCAGAACTTTGTGTTTCAAGGTCATTTCCTCAGAAGAGTGGACACTAGAGCAATGAAGGTGGGGGTGAACTGGCATTAGGCAGAGGGGTCCAGTCTCTGGGGAACTGGGCTATCGATCTTAAAAGTTCAAGTCCTCTGACAGCCAGAAGGGGTCTCAGACCCAGGGTCCAGGCAGAGGCTTGTCCACCTGCTCATGATGGATGGAACTTACAGAGCAAGGCAACAGTATGGCTTTCTCAAAAAGAGTTGTTTTACTTGTTTAGTCAGGGAATGTCTGCAAGTAACCAAACCTACCTGAAGACCCTTTGGGAGATAGAAGAATACCAAGATTAAGAGCATGACTTCTGGAGCCATACTGCCTGGATTCAAGTTATTGTTCCACCCTTGGCTTGAGCAAGTTAGCTAAAATTTCTACGCCTCAGTTTTCTTGCCTGTAGAATGGGGGTATCTAACTCACAAGCAAGAATTCAATGCATTATGTTTAAAGTGCTGGCACAGGGTGAACACTATGTGTGTATTGCTGCTAGCATTAATTTTCTTTTGTTATTATTACTTGTTTATGTTATTGTTGTTTCAGGGCTTACTGAATCACCTAGCTTCACATGAGGTAAGAGGTCATTATAAAACTTCTCCCTCCAGATTTTTAACTCTTCTTCTTCTGTTTGTTCACTCTTCTCTCTGCATAGGACTATTTCATTTTATTATATACATGGTCCATCATGGCTGCCTTAAAATGGAAACCCAATCCCCCAGCCCACATCCTCTGCTAGGCCAGAATCCCACAGTGCCCACAACCATGCTCAGTTGTGTCAGGGGCCCGCCACCCTGACCCCAGAGTCCCTGTAATCCATAAGTCTACCCCTTCCACATCTCTGGGCAACCCTGGGTCTCCACAAAGGCAATGTGCTCTACAGGTGGAAATGATGGGCATGTCTGGTGCTGTGTCCTGAAGCTAAGTTCACCCCAGGCACACCGGATGCAGGTCAAGACATCAGACATTAGCTAGACATTGAGTCATCAGTGGAGAGGAAATTTTCCTTTCCACCCAACTATCCAGGCTTCCGTTGACTCAGGACCTGGGTAAGATTCAGCACATGGGTAGCAGGATTTTATAGCAGACCTATGGGTTGACCTGGGCTGGGTGGAAACAGACAATGTGTACACAAATAACCCTAAAACATGGAAGAATTTGCTTATTTTCATCCATTTGCTCACTTGTTCGACAAATATTTATTGAGTGACTTCCGAGTGCCATACTAGGGAATGTGCGTTTAAAAAAATTAATAGAACAAATACACATCATTTAAAAAGGGATGAGGAATATTTTTGTAGTCTCCAGAGGTGACGCTCTCAACCCAGTCCGCTATGTGAACATTTATTTTGGAGATTCCCTGATGGTAACGACTCTCTGTCTTATTCACATGCCCAGAAGTTATTATTGCTCAACCGACTTACTATGATCCTTATACAGAACAATCCCTGGAAATTGGCAAAAGTACTTACTATGAAATATTTCATACATACAGTAAGGAAATAATATATATTGCATAAAAGCTATAAAATAATAAAATGAAAACCCATATGTACACCACTAAGCTTAAGAAATAGAATAATACCAATTCCTCTGAAACCTCCTATGTGCCCCTCCCAAGTTAGAGCCCTATCCTTTCACAAAAAGTAGATCACTCACCTGAATATGATGTGACTATTCTCCTGTCTTTCTTCATAGGTTTTATTATATGTGAATATATCCTTAAACAAGATGTCATTAGTCTTGTCTATTCTGAAATGCCATATAAAAGGAATAACGTTGTACGTGTTCTTTCTAGATAGAAAGATATTTCATATATATTACATATATATCTCAACGTTATAGTTTTAAAGTTTATTAAGATGGATACATATAGCTGGAGTTCAGTTATCTTATTGTAGGGATATTCCATTGTATGACTTTATCATTGATTGGTTGATTGATTGGTTCATTCATTCATTCCCATGTGACCATTTTTAGATTTTTGTTATTAAACACAATTAATCTATGGACTTCTCAGCCAGGTCTGTGGTGCAGCTGGGCAGCACGTTGGGGTGGAGGTGCTGGGTCATCAGGCTTGTGCATCTCCGCATTTACCGGATAACGACACATTATCTTCTAAAGGGATTGTACCACCTTACATATTTGTCATATATACATGAATTTGTGCTGGATTGATAGATGAATTTGAGAACTGGTACATTTATGACATTGAGTCTTCTTATCCATGTGTATGACATATTCATTCTCTTTGCATTGAATATTTGGGTTATTTCCAGATTTCTGCTGTTAAAAATATTTAATTTATTGGGATTTTGTTTGATGCCTTTCAACATCATTGTATAATTTCCTCCTTTTAAGACTTGCACATCTTTTGTTAAATTCTCTCCTAGGTACCTGACACTCTTTTGCTGCTCTTACATGTGGCAACATTTTTTAATGGAACATCACTGTTGTTTGAGAGCTTCATTGCAAACTACATCCTTAGTGTGCTGCATTGCCCTTCAAAGACTTGGAGGTGGATGAGATCAAAAAAATAATTATAATAAAGTGGAAAAAAACAGGATCTTTGAAGTCATAACTCAGAAAGCACTGTCCAACATTTGTGGCTTAATAAAATTATAGGTAAAATTCTTAGGAGAAAATGAATAATCTCAGAAGTATTACTCTTGTAAATGCAAGTCAGTGAAGCAATGGCAACCCTCATATAATTAATGGCAGAGAGGTTGCGTGTGTGAACATGGCGTTAGAATTCTGGGGCCATTTGACTAATTTCCATGTTTATAAAATTCCAAGCTTCTAATTAAGCTATGTCAAAAATCTAGCAGAAATGGGTAAAATTTGAGTTTAATTGAGGTGTATTGTTTGATTGTCTCAGGAAAGAGCCACGTTGTCAGAATAATTAAGGCATGGTGCATCACGGAATAAGAGGCCTGGTTACAGAAGCTGAGGGGTAGGGTGGACTGACCATGAAAAACGGCTAATGCCTCTGAACTATGAGACCATTTAGGTAGGACAGTGGTACTGTTTGCTGTTTTGTTTTCAGAATTACAGAGTGACACTGTGGTAGGATTACTGCTGTTCTTCTCTCCTTCAAGAAATTTTAGGTCCTCACTTCCTTGAGCTGAGGTGTGGTCACGTGACTGGCTTAAGCCAATGGAATGTCCTTGTGTCTTCCAGGGAAAGCAGTTAATTCTCTGTCTCTCTTTTCCTGACTGGGTGGCGTGTGGAGGGGTAACACCAGAAGCTCACATGGAAAACAGCTGCTGGGGTTGTTTATAAAGACCTGCAGTGGACCTGAGTGAGCAAGAAATACACTTTTCAAAAAAAATTTTATTGAAATATAGTTGATTTACAATGTTGTGTTATTTTCAGGTGTACAGCCAGGTGATTCAGTTATACACATACACACATATATATATATTCTTTTCTGGATTATTTTCCATTACAGTTTCTTATAGGATATTGAGTATAGTTCCCTGTGTGGATGGACCTAGAGATTATCATACTAAGTGAGGTAAATCAGACTGAGAAAGACAAATATCATATGATATCGTTTATACGAAGAAATACACTTTTGTTGATGAAGAGTTTATGTTGTTTGCACTGTAGCACATCCCGATGGTCCATTTTCTGTGTCATGAATTTGAGGATGAGTAGTCAGGATCTGGGATCTCAGTTTCGGAGATCTGGAATCTCTCTTTCCTCACACGGACACTGCCAGACTTGAGGAAGATGGGACTTGCTATTTATTCAAGAAAAATTCACACTCACAGTTTGGGGATAAGAGTAAAGACGAGAGTGAAGTTACATGACCAGAAGGATTCCGTTCCCCTAAACCATAATTTAACTATCTTTCAAGGATAAAATAAGACATCCATGCATACACATATAATATGCCTACATACACTTGATTTGAACAGATGTGCAAGCTCTGTGTCTTCTATCCTAACTTCTCTAAAATCGGCTAGCTCTAGAAAATAGCTACTCCTCACAACAGGGCTCTGTTCTTAGCCCATCCATATATCTTACAAGTACCAGTGGTACAGAATTTATTTCAAAAGTGCAAAATGTAACATTAATTTAAAGGCTTCCCTTTGAAGCGAGTAACTCGCCTTCCTTTCTTCATCCGTCATGTCTCTTGCCTGGTGAGAGCTGTCACCTCACTTGGGGTCATTGAAAATCAAGGTGACTTTTACTCCTGGCATTTCTCACCCCCAACACTCTTTTCTCATGCTCCCACCTCAAATGGTCTCTGTCTTTGCCTTTCCAGAATCTGCAGTCTACACACTAATAGCTGTATTCCTAACTCTCATGCAAGTGACCTTGTTTGCTCTTCCCAAAAAGTAACAAACAAAACCCTTCAAAACTTGTAAGATCACACGCAGATCCCTCTTTGATTTGGCATAGAGGGAAATTCTATTTTCTTTTTCATCTCTCCTTATTTTTTTTACCCCTGCCCATTCCCCTCTCCTCCTCCCTTTCTTCACCTTTTATACCTGCAGAGAAATCTACACCCTCTCTTTATGCTACATTCCAGTCCTAGAGCTGTGTTACAGGTAGTCACAGAAACACTGGCTATAACAAACCAACGGGAGCTGAAATTCAGACAACCCCGTTTTACAGGATGGCAAGAAGACACAGGGGTGGTACATTAGGTTTGTACTGCCTTACACACAGTGCAGGGGAGACCTGTTGGTGGATCTGAAGCCACAAGGGAGACTAAGCTAATGGGGGCAAGGCGAACTCAGGATGTATTTTTCACTCAAAGACCTTTTACGAAGGAAGGGAGAAGGGAGAGAGTAAGTCACTGCACTCGTAAATAACTAGTAAATACAGTTTTGACATTTCCTTCGAATGAGGCAAGTCTCAAAAGTTAGGGTCCCATAATAATTAGAGTTATTTCTTTTCTTTTAATTTCATGTTTCTAAGCACCTAACAGTTTTATAGGATTTTAATTTGGAATCCAATACCCTCTGAATGATTACTTCAATACACAACTACTGTTAACTTCGATGTAATAATAATAACATTATCTATGATTTATGAGGGCTTATTATGTGCTAATAACTGCTTTAAACACTTTCAATTCTCATAGAAATTCCACAAGTAAGGTGTTATGATCTCTGTTTCTCCAATGAGGAAACAGCCCTTAGAGACAGAGATTAGTAACCCTTGGGCAACTTCCAAGGTGAACATTTGTGAACACAGAATGGGGACTCAGTCCTAGGAGGTCCCATCTCAAACTTCAGGCTCTAAACCCCCAGTGCGTGTGCATCTGCTCTGATTCTGAGACTTTACATGCCTCCTGGAAGAACTTAATATACTTGATTTGGGTCATCTGGAATTTTTTCTTAGCAACCAAACACGGAAGTGGAACTCAGGATCTCGGGATCTTATCCTTACACTCTCCCTTTTCCTGCCCTGTGATGGCAAAATGGTGATCACCAGACAGCCAAAGGAAAGGAGGCCGGCGCTGGAGGTGTGTGGCCTTGCATCCTTACAAACTCAGTTTCTGCGTCCAGGATTTGAAGAGTTTGTGGCACTCACAGGTTTACCCCAGGTGAAACTTGGTGGCTCCGCCCTCTCAGTGCCTGGCTTTTATGTGGCCTCATATCTGAATTTAGAGTGACCCTGGCTTCCCCACAGGCATTTTTCCTCGGTTCAGAGAACATCAACAACGTTTGCAGCATTTGAGGGGCGATTCCCGTGAGAAGACTAAAATCCATTACTTTCAATGGCCTAAAAGCTTTTTCACTTACAAAGCTTTTAAGGCAGATGAAGCTGGTGCATCCCTGGAACCTCTCACTCTCCTTTTCCCCTCACTTCAGGCCTACTGGAGCCAGTAAATTAAAACCTTTGCCTGTGACATTTGGGTTGGGAAAAAGTGAAAACTGATCTAATAATAATTAGTTATGGTTTTATATGTGAGATTGGAGCCTTCTCATTTTTCACTCTGGAGCCTGGTGAGAAAGAGCTAAGAGCAAGGAGAGATTGATGGGGGAGCATAAACCCCTGAAATGTTCCCATG
The DNA here is from genome assembly GCF_963924675.1 of Phocoena phocoena. Classification (NCBI taxonomy): domain Eukaryota; kingdom Metazoa; phylum Chordata; class Mammalia; order Artiodactyla; family Phocoenidae; genus Phocoena; species Phocoena phocoena. The sequence goes on along the minus strand of NC_089224.1, from coordinate 30,889,524 downwards.
CCAAAAGAAGTAAGCGATCCTTGGGCACCTTCTTATATCATGTTAAGAGCCCATGACAGCCCTAAAAGAACTAGGGAAACCCGGGGAAGGTGGGGGATAAAGGAGTTTTCTTTGCTCTCTGAGGCCAGCCACCTTGGCCTGTGAATCGCTGCCTGTTCACTCTGTAAAGACTGTGGTCTCAGGCCAGTCCCCCTCTTCAGGCTCCAAGAAAGAGGGATTGGGTTCAGATAACTGGCTCTGGGTAAATAGCAGCTTGTTTTGGTAACACTAGAGATGTATTTACTTTTCACTTCATGAAGGGGAGTGATGTCTTGGGTAAGACATGACCCGACACAAACTATAAATTTGAAGTCCAAACATTATAGGGCAAATTCTTTCCAGAAATTTCCAATTTGTTACTACGTAAAAACCACTGTCGGTGGTTTGAGTTGCTGTGGGGATATTTCATTAACTTTCTGAAGGGAGAACACTATGGAATGGAGAGGCAAACCTGTGTGTGTGTGTGTGTGTGTGTGTGTGTGTGTGTGTGTGTGTTTTGTGTACTGCACAGCTGTAATTTGACATAATCTGGTAAAATCAGCCTATTTCTCACTGGTGGGAAATCTAGTATGGCTCAGACAGTTACAGAGAGTGTGAGGGGAACTCTATGAGTAGGTTGAGAAAGAAAGTGCTAAATAATTCTTGAAGTATCACTCTTAGAAAGAGTGTAGATTAGGAGAGAAAAAAAAGCTGATACAGGAGAGAAAAAAATGGATGGTGTCTTGCAAAGATTGGTCCTGCACTTCTTCTTTGTCTCCCAATAGGGATTAAAATGTGAATGTAGAGCTCAGGCTCAGCAGGGACCAAGCGCACTCCTGAGGACAGGCCAGCGACAGCTGATGACCCCAGCGTGTCAGAAGCCCTGGAAGCTGATGCCAAGGGAAGTCAGGGGGTGGGAGTTGGGGGGGTAGACCGGGGATCAGATGCTGCCCCCCGGAACGCTGATCAGAAGTCAGCGGGGTTGGCAAGCCAAAAGCCTGCTCTTATCCATCATGAGTGAGGTGGCAAGATTCCAATGTTAAGAATTTTAGCTGAATGATTAAGTGTAAGGAAATAGGGATAGAACAAGACAAGGCACGTGGGGCTTACCACAGAGGACAGTGATTTCATTCATGGGAATGAGAGATTAAATTACGACATTTAAAAAATAGTAACATTGGGCTTCCCTGGTGGCTCAGTGGTTGAGAATATGCCTGCCAATGCAGGGGACACGGGTTTGAGCCCTGGTCTGGGAAGACCCCACATGCCGTGGAGCAGCGGGGCCCGTGAGTCATGGCCGCTGAGCCTGCGCGTCCGGAGCCTGTGCTCCTCAACGGGAGAGGCCACAACAGTGAGAGGTCCATACACCGCGATGAAGAGTGGCCCCCACTTGCTACAACCAGAGAAAGCCCTCGCACAGAAACGAAGACCCAACACAGCCAAAAATTAATTAATTAATTAATTAATAAAAACAAAAAATAGTAACATTTTCCTAAATACCAAGAAGCCCACTTGCAAAATTAGTGGTAGGTAAAAAGTGTGTAACCACCGAAGAGAGGGCATTCTATGTCCAGTATTAGAGGTGCTACCAGGCAGCAGTTTTGGACTTTTTCATATTAACATGATGTTATTTATGTTCACATGACGTTTTCATTTCCTACACAGGTGGGAAGGCTTGATGCAGTGGTTCTCAAACTTGAACAGGTGTCAGAATCACCTAGAAGACTTGTTAAAACACAGATGGCTGGGCCCTAACTCCAGAGTTTGTGATTCAGTAGGCCTAGGTGGGGGGTGAGGCGGGAGGCTTCTAACAAGGTCCCAGACACTGTTGCTGTGGCTGGTCCTGGGACTGCACTTTGAGAACCACAAGCCTAGTGCATTCAGAATCGATATATATCAATGCATAAAATACATTTATATTTACTCACTTCCGCACCTGTCTTTGGCAGGAAGTGTAACAGACTATAATAAAGCCAAAGCTTGTTGAGCTGAACCAAAATCATTGCTGGTGGTGAGAACCCAGGTGTTCTGGATTCCTGGCGTGTGCTGCTGGCTGACATAAACATGGGACTGAGGAAAGGAGCTGAAAGATTAGGTAGAATGTTAGAGTGGAAGGGAGCTGTGTGAAAGAATGATGATCACCTATGGATGCTGACTCAGGAAGCTTTGAATTCCATTTCCCACTGTGACACTCAATAGCTTTAAAAACTTAGCACATTACTTAAACCAGATGAGCCTCAGTTTCCTCCTCTGTAAAACTGGGGTCCCTACGGGGCTTGTGTTTCAGCCACAATTCTTAGTTGCAGTCAACTGAAGTCCACTCTGGCTGAATGAAACAGAGAAGCATTGCATTAAGGATATTCGATTCTATAGGAAAAATGAAGTGCTTTACCAACAAGTCAGTGGTATGAAAAAAAGGTAACATGCTGTTGCTGAATAAAAGAGAAGACATAAGAAACCTAACAGTCAAAGGCAACTGGTGGGCTTTGTTATGATCCTGATTCAAGCAAACCTACCTTAAAAAGAAAACTGGGGAAATTGTACTATGTCTGGGTATTTGCCATGAGGGAGTTACAGTGAATTTTATTAGTGTGATATTGTCATGAAGGTTATGATTCTTACAGAGGCCTTAAAGAGAGGCTAATATACTAAGGTATTTACAAGGGAAATAACATAATATCTGAGATTTGCATCAACAGATTTCCAGGGAAATAAGTCATGAGGTAGGGAGGAAGCAGAATTGGCAAAATGTTAGTTATTGCTGTGAATACATGAGGGATTTATTTTGCTTTTCTCGTGTGTGTGTGCACTTAAAATTCTCTATAATAAAACATTAAAGCAAAGCAGAAATCATTCTCCATGAGGGCTGGAGAGCAAGGCTCAGACTTGTCTCAACAAAGGAGACTCTACGTCACACAGAAGAGCAGGTTTTGACAGGGACCCTGCTGTCATTGTCACCATGCCCTGGATACTGGAGCTTGCACTGCCAGAAAGTGAGGCAGGGAGAGTGATTATATTGCATTTCCAAATTGTACACTGTGAGGTGACATTAAGAGGCACAAGGTAGGACATTCCCTAAAGTCAGAAAAAGGATTCAGGTGATTGGTGGCCAAAACGACTAAGAATGTCCACAATGGGCACATAGTAGGTGCTCAACACACGTTAGTGCCCACCTCCACCCCCATCCCCAAAATGCATATTGCCCCAGACTCCAACCTATGTAACATTCTTTTCCTCAGCACCCTAGATAGCTGGTTCTCTAATCCAAAAAAATTACCAATATCCTTTTAAATGATCAAATTCAGCAAAATGCCAGGAAGTTCACTCACTACATTTCAATTATGAGACATTCCCAACAACCAGAAAATATTTCTGTATTCTGAGTGTGAAACTCAGCATTTCCAGCCATTGTTCTAAATGCAGCACCTGAAGAACATGTTGAATCCATCTTCTGTGTGGGGTCTTTTCAGAAACTTGAAGATTCTTGTAACTGTGCCTCTTATTCACCAACCCCCAGCCTGGCCCCAGCACCATCTTTCACCCAAGTCCCCTTTTCACCAGATTAAACATATATAAAATAGGTAAGAAGCTTTGTCCATAACTTTAGGTGTAGAAGGATTATGACTTCCTTCTCTAAAATTCAAATTACTTCTCATTTGGAGCACTCTTTCCACCAGTGTGGTGGAAACTTTATCTTAATCTAAGGTTCCCCCATAGATTCCTCTGAGGTTGTGCTAAATCCCAAGGGCCCACATACTGCTGAGGCATCTAGGAAGATAGTAGCAGAGCTCTGGTCTTCAAAGTCATGTGTTCTGGCAGACGTCTCCTAGGCATCCATGCCTTCACTCATCTGTCCACGTGGGCACTTTTAGTAGCCTGCCCGGTTCCAAGTGACTTAAACCACTTCTGAGCCACTCTTCTTCATCAAGACTTCCTTGTGCTAAAAGATATTCTCTTCCTGGACACTGAGCTCTACCAAGTCACAGATGGGGTTCCCTTACCTGTGTGAGTAATGATGCTAAAAGTTGCTTGATGCTCTGACTCCTAGGAGAGTTTCAAAATGAACATGGAGGTGTCAAAAGAAACTCTTGAGGTTTATTAGTTCCTTTCTTGACACACCTTTTCTGCTCCTACTCACTGTATTCACTGCCTTGCATCACAGCTGGTTCCTTCCCAGAGGATAGAGCCAAGTGTTTGAACATCCCTAATGAACTAGGTGATGCAGCCTGGCTTACAAACAGCATCCTACATCACCAGGCCAGCCCGTCAGAGCAGAAGCTGCGTTAGATCAAGATTGCATGAGAATATGTTATTTGGTTGACTATGTTATTGCCCCTCCATATTCCCTCCTCCATCCTATTTCTTTCCCCCAAAACCCACAGGAGCCCTCCACCACCAGTACACTATTTACCTGTGTCATGGTTGTCTGCGTGATAGTCTGTGCTGTCCTATTCAGCGTCTTGGTTCTGTTCCAGGTCCCTTAGTCTTTTCGTCATGTAGGCTGAAGGCCTCCCACTTGGAGTAACGATGTTTCTCTCACTGGCTCTTTCCCTAGAGCCTCTGAAGCTTTGCGTCAGTGTTATATATTCTCATGCCACCTTCAGTTTTCCTCTGTGATCCAAGTGGTTGTGGGAAAGACGGCAGCCCCCCAACGGGATAGGGGTCCAAGTTTCCTAGAATAGGGGCTGCAGGTATATCAGGCCACTCAACTCACAGCAGGAAAGTAGAGGGCATTTTCTTGGTATATTCTACAGTACCTAGCAAAAAGTAGGTGCTTAAAAAATAAGTCATGATAAAGACAATTCTCAACCCAAAGGAAACATCCAATGGAGGAAATTTTAGACAGGCTGTAGGTGGAGGAAGGCATATTTTTGTGCAAGTGTCCTCCAAATAATGTTACAAAGATGCTTTCTTCCTTCCTTGGGTTGCCTCTGGGAAACAAAGTGTACATACTAATCCCTGTAAAAGTATTAGAGATGAAAGCTGGAAGCTTCCTTACAGCCTTGCATGTGTGCATATGTATTTATTTAATGCTGAGTGGGTATTAAATGTGGTCCTGAGCAGCAGGCTCATAATAGCTTTCAAAGTCAATTATGGGCTGAAAGAAATCAGGGTAACAATGAGAATTATAAATCAGGTCTAAAAGAAATGTGATCTGTTCAGCCTTTCTCATCTGTCAATTTAGAAGAAATGCGTGTTAACTGCAGATTCTGACAAACTAATCTTGTTTGGGACAGGAGGAGCTGTAGCTGTCTATTCATCCTTCTCCCCCAGTGCCTAGCACAGGGCTTGGCACGGTCAAGGCATGCATAAATAGCTGTTATTCCATGCTAAAATAATAATATTTTGGATATATTGGGTTAATAAGATATATTATTTAAAATAATTTCACTCAATCTCTTTAGTTTTTGAGTGTAGTTTGTAGAACATTTATAATCGCATGTGAGGTCCTCACTGTATCTCTCTGTCAGGCCGTACTGCCCCAGAGAGATGGGGCGGGCTGCGGGAAGCAGCTGGTGGGAAAGGAGAACAGCTCTACTAGCTGTAGGGCTGTCAGACCCACCTTCAGGCTGGATGTCAGAGCTGGGAGAGACAACATAGGCCATCTCTGCTGACTTCCTCCTGCCTGTGAAGAGACTGTTCGGGTGGACCACCTGTACTGCTCAGGAGGGTCTACCAGAAGTCAGAACTGTGAAGGCCAGGCCACACCCTTCTCCATGCTCCTTCCAGGCGGTGCCCTTGTCTGATCATTTACTTCAAGGAGTCAGTGACTGCATGTGTTCCCCTCTCAGGAGCATCTGTGTTTCTAACAACTTTTTCAACTAAAAAAGAAGTGCCCAAGGTAGACAATTTAGAAAACAAAGAAAAGATCCAGGAAAAATCATTAAATATCCGTAATCCTATCCCCCAGGAAAAATAAGAGCAATCTTATATTGCACTTTCTATACCATTTGAACTGCTACATATATCGTATTTCATCAAAATTAAATCACCAATGAGTGTAAGATGCAACTCTCCTCTATGGAACAGCAAGAGAAGGAAAAAAGTGCCATCAGTTCAACACTGACACAATGATTCCCTGTCACTTGGAATTTCTCTTCAATACTTAGTTTAGAAAAGTTCTTTCAGATTTATTTAGGCATGGAGGTGCACTGTGAATTACTGTTCATATGTAGAAGGGGAAATGAGCAAAACGAAATGATTGAGGTATTACTAAACTTTTTCACATTCAGAGTCATCAACATTTGTTTTGTTTCCACGCAATTTGTCCTGTGACAATAAGAATGTCGGGGACACAGTCATTTTTGAAAGAGTCCGTACAGGAACTAAAAGTCCCTTGTCCTGGATGCTGAAGCTGGCTTTGCAAATTATGCAGAACTCGTCCACTTTTGGTTCCGGCTTCCAGAACACTACAAGACACACTTGGCTCTACCCCTCACCTACCTCCTCTCCACAGCCATCTGGTTCCTAGAAACTAAGAATGCTCCACTGTTGTCGCCAGGATTTTCTTCCATGTGCTGATATCCATCCTGCAAATGTGGTTGCTGGAACGTTTTTGTTGTTGTTGCTGGCATTTTGATGTTTTTCCAGGTGTAAGAATAACAGAATGATGTCTCACCAACCGTAAACTGAGATTCCATTAGTGATGAGGATTTCAGATATGCAAAAAAATGGAAAATGGTGTGTCTTAGAGTCAGGAAAATGGGATATAGTATACTTATTTTTTCTCACAGGAACACTCTAAGATAGTGTTCGTGAAAACAATATTCCATTTTATAGATGGAAAAGCTCAGGCACAGAGAGGTACAGTAACTTATTCAAGATCACAGTATTTAACACTTATGAATATATCTCAGAAGCACCAAGGTGTTTGTATGTACACTAACGTTTATCACAGCATTTTCTTGCCAGCTGGGAAGATCGTGTTTTTTGAAATCTCTAGAATAGGAGAATTTTATAATCAAAATCTTAAGACATTATGGGGGAAAATAAGGTTACGAATACTAAAGTTATGAATAAACATATGCAAAACTTTATAATATTCCTATGTTCATTAAAATAAAACAAAGACAGAATATTTTCAAGATCTCAATCCTCAACAGTTTTAAGCATACTTTAAAAGTTTTCTTTTCTTTTATTGCAGATAAAACACCTGCTAAGAGGTACTTTCTGTTTTTCGGTGTGTCTCTCCATCCAAATGTTCACAGTTTGTCTTATTTAAGACTCAGAATGGTGGAAAATATTCAGCTTTTGGACCACTCTATGTTTCTAGAAAAGCATAATAACTTGAATACTGAAAATTTTAAAAAAATTATCAACCTGAATTTGATCTACTCAGTTTACCATGGCAGAATTGCTATTTCATAGCTATCCTATCTCCAATGCTTGATTACAAAATTTTAAATTGGTTCTGTTTTAAACTTTTACTATGAAAATTCTACTCCTGGAGCTCTTTTTAAGCCTTGGATTATTGTGCAGGGTGTTTCAACAAAGGGCCATGTTCTTTATCATTTGTAACCTTAGAATTTTAAGTTGCATGAAATTTCAGCAGGAGAGGTTTTTGGACAGTTGTTCTGCAAATGCTCTCAAGTAACACTGTGTAAGTAGCTGTCGGATGCATAATGGACCAAAGGCAGAAGGCACGTCTCACACTACATTATTTTCTGATGGGGAGGGCAGGTAGGTTAGGAAAAGCACCTGAAGGCTGGGTACATAGTGAAGGGGAGGGTGTGATAGGAGTACTTCAACCTCACTTCACCGATGAGGGAACTGGGGGCTGCCGAGTTTGAGTGATGTGTCTGAGGTCTCATGACTGGGTCACATCGCTGACCAGTAGAGGATCCAGAACCAAAACACTGCAGCGTAGCTCCAGAGACGCTTATAAGATTAGTAGTGCTGATTAGGGTGTGGGAAAAGGAGCCCCAAAGCGTTTTCGAGTGGTAGAAGGGGACTGTAAAGTGATTTATCTCTCTAGAAGGCAATTTATCAATACACGACAATAAGAATGCGTTTCAATCCCAAACTTCACTTTTGAGAATTTGCACCTATCAAATTATCAGGGATGCTGCTCAAAGGTATATAAATAAAATTGTATCTTATTTATATAAATATATTTATATATAATAAAATGTATTTAAATGTATATAAATATATCTATATTTATATACACCTACGGCCCATTACCTAAACTTATATAAATAAAATTATAGTATTGTTTGAAATGTTGGAAATTTGGAAACAACCTGAATGTTCAGTAATCATAATCGAATAAAAGTAATATTACAGCTAATAAAACCTCATAGAAAAATGCTTAATGGTCATGAAAATCTTTTCATCACATTTTATTAAGAGAAGAAAAATGGAATGGAATGATAGGTACAGGATGATCTATCCTGATTTTTTAAATTATGTGGCACCTCTACTCTGCCTTTACTAGGTAATTACTAAAAAATCACAGTGCTACTCGAAACCCTTGGTTGCAAGTAATAGAAGCTCCATAAAGATTGCTCCAGCTCTCTGCTATTATCATCATGCTATTTAACTTTGCCGAGGGGTCCTATTGAGGCTTCTCAATGCTAGTCTACGATGCAGAACGTGAGCAGGATATAAAATGTTCTCATTCCTTCCCTTTGGTGACAAGTTGAAGTCACTGTGTGTTGGTCTGGCCCTTGCCATTTCTCACAACCTCTTCCCAATCCACTGACAAGTACTGAGCACTGTCTTTGGGCCCAGCACTGTGTGTGGCAAATATGGAGGAGAGAAAGGAAACCCATAACTTGGTCCTCAAGGAGTTTATTGTCTCTTTGGGAATATATGTCTGTAGCTACCGAGAGTGCTGACGTTTGTGGAGGACAGGCAGTAAGCATGAGACCCTGTCCCTGGAGTGGAGACGCAAATACATAAAATACCTGAATAATCATGCAAGGGGGTCTGAGTCCAAATGCCATGTTAGAGGGCTACAGGCTGGCAGTGCTACAGAAACAGAGGGCAACCCAAAGTGTGGAGAGGATGGTTGGAAAGCGCTTTCTAGAAGAAGAGAGACAGCTTGCTTGAAAAGCATGAGTTGTTTGTAGGGTAAGCTTTTGGGGGAGGATAGAATATGCCTCAAGCAGATGGCCAGGGATGATGCAAAACAGGACAATCTGAAGCAGTCAGCAATCTTAGAACAACCATCTTAAGATTTAAACATCATATTTTCTTTCAGAAATCACTGTTCACAACAGGAATACATTATGTTCCCCCACTCCTGACTCCTGTAATTTGCCTCATGAATGATGAGTTCAATATTTTAATATAGTAAGAGTTCCTACAGATCAATAAGAAAAATATAAAAGGACTGGGATGATGGATGTTTCAGAAAAAGTAATCAACAGGGTTGGGTAACAGAAATAGTAAGGCTAGGTGAGCTACTGAAGGTGACTTTCTAAGTTCAACTGGTAAACCTCAAATTTAAACAACTGGAAAATAATTATCGTTTGGCTTTTATTATTCTTTCCTAAAAATACAAACGCTAAAACCAACATAGTCAATGCTCAAAACAATATCGTTGAGAGTTTGCAACAGGAGTCATTACCCCAAAAGTTACATTGATTACGTTTGTATTTCTCAATCTTGCTAAGTCAAAAAACAAAAATAAAACTTTGGCATAAGAAGAAACTGCTTGATGACTGAGAATAATAAGCTTGTTTAGATGTTTCCCAAACTTACATTCCATTAATAAAGGGCCAAACATTGTGAAGAATAATACTTAGTCCCAAGCAGTGTTTCAATTTTGATAACTTCAGGAAACATTGACTTCTGTCAAAGAACGCTAATTATGTTTTTTCTGATTTATTATAACCAATTCAGTCGAGTGAATGGGAAAACAAAAACAAAAATAAAATGCGTTTTTGCTACAGGACACATATTTGTTTGTTCCTAATGAGGCCACCATTGCATGTTGGTACCAGGAGTAAGTGAAGCCCTGATCTGGGCCTAGTTGTATCTCAGACTGGTTCTGTTCACCTGCAGACCCAGGCGCACCCACTACCATCCCACCCCCTCACACAAACACATCCACACAGGTGTACCTGCCAGCTCTCCAAGGCCCACCACACTCTCTCTTTCATGACACCACGGAGGGCTTGCTTTCTACACAGAGTGCATATGGCAGACTGTCTGGATGTATTTAAAAAACAACTTATTTTCATTGCATACCTCCTGCCCTCTGGGAGCATTTGTAAAGATGGCAACACAGAAGCAAATGTACCACAATATAAGCAAATACTACAGTGACAAAGGAACAACTCAGAAAAACATAAGCTCCGTGAGGGCAATATCACACCTACTGGCTCACCGTTACACACCCTGCAGAGTGGCCAGCACAGAGAATGTGCTCTGTGAACTGCTGTCGAGTGAAAAACTCATAAGGACCCGTGGAAGTGAACAGCAGGGGGAGGACGCTTCCTGCTTGACTCCAGTGAAAGTTTCTTACGAGAGCACGGATGCCAGCTGATCTTTCAAGGAAGGGATAAGGAAACAAATTAAAGTCGACTCCATCTTTCCCTCACCCTGTCATCAGTTTACTAAACATGGCGATTGTCATACATTTCTCTCTTACTTATGCACATGCGTTTGTGACCTAAATACAAGCCTGATTCAGTCATATTTCTAAGGATGATTCCGCATGAACTTAGCTTTGCATGTGTCTGCTAGTTGTCTCTTAGTCTGTTGGAATTGCCACCACACAAGGCCATTTGATGATGGACTGATTAAAACACTGAATTCATTTTGTGTTTCAATTTTGGGTCAGTTCATTGACAACAATTTTGGTAAGTGTCCTTTGTGGTCAATGAACTACTTTGTTTGGTTAAATTGCATATATGTAAAAGTTTTATAAAATAAACCCATTTGGGACTTTTCAGGGATAACGGAAATGTAATGTGTGCATGCATGCATGTATGCATGCCTGCAAGACTGTAAAACCCAGATGTTTTAGAAAAATTTTGTTTGAATTTGCTCTCTGAAGTAGTTAGCCAAGCTAGAACTTCAGTTTCTTCTCTTTTGCAAAGTTTTGCAAGAAGGACCACGTGACCATCAATTTTGCTTTTTAATTCAATATTATTTGCATGGCCCCTTTGAGCTCAATTTTGTTTAAAGTCGAATACAGTATTCAACATTTTTAAGAAGATGTTCTCACGGGTTATAGCATGCAGAATTCAGTGCAACTGTGGTTCTATATTTTCTTCATGGGGTTATAGAAATTTCACCAGCTCTTTGAGGAACACTGAAAATTTGGCCTTATACTTGTGGCAGTTGTCACATGATACTTTAAATAATCCTCCAAATGTCAGCTGTAATGTTTTCTCTCCCTGCTAAGACAATGGATGGGCCTAAAATTAGCTAGAAAGAGACAGCTGAGTCGATCACACATTCTTCATAGAAGATGCCAGAAAAATCTTGATTAATACCATCGTTCCCTCTGGAATTAATTTTCAGTTCTCCCATCAGGTGTGTTGATGGAAAGCAGTCATACAGTTCTAGTAATTGCCTCAGATTCCTGCACTGTCCTTCATCAGGGCCTCTAATGAAGTCTGAGCTGTAGCCTGGGGTTGATGCCAGACTGGAATGCAGGGAGGCTGAAAGCTGACACCAGTTCAACAGAGCAAAGGGCCTTGGCTAAGGTTGTCTCCATGACAACCTGAGTATTTTCCTCGTGATGCATTTACACAGCAGGGTTAAAGTTCTGTGAAAGCAACAGCTGTTGTAAAAACAGTATATTAAATATGTTTAGGACTGTAAAATGTGCATTCTTCTCTGTGGCATTTCATTTGGGGAAATTCTAAAAATGCAAGATGTATTTAAAACAGAATTACTAAATGGAGGGATATTTCTTTTGTCAAATCTCTATTTTATCCCTGTTTTAGTATGAGAAAATTTTTGGTGATTTTTTTTTTCCTGGCATTTATTTTTTTAAATTATTTTTTCATACCAAAATATCCAACCTACTCCCCTGATCCCTTTGTACTGACCAGTACATCTGCAATAAGTCACTTGACAAATAATTTGGAGGAAGGGGAGCAATATATAAGCCCTGTAACTGAAATCATTTGTCATGCTTCTTATTTGAGTTTGTTCTTTTCTACTTACAACCTTTTAGTTTTTCATGCTAACTGATTATTCTGACAGGTGTTTGAAAAATGAAACAAAGAACTTTCCAACAATCCAAGAAATATATTCATTTTTAAAATAGAATACTTTTTGTTGACTTTCTGCACATGACGTGCCCCCAGGTTGATGAGACACACAAATTTGCAAGAGGTAAACTTACCTTAACTCAGAATTCTGCAAGTCGGTGAGCAACTCTGTGGCATTCTGAACAGTGCCCAACCGTCTGATTTGTCCTGGACATTGGAATTTCACTGCTAAAATCAAAAAAGTGTTGGCAAACCGGGACAAGTTGGTCACTCCAGCATTCAAAACCATTGGCCAGCATCTGTTAATATGTCAGGCTCTGTACTACAGGAGTGGGATCCAAAGTCACATACATAGTCCTTGGTCTGTTCCCATCTTCCTCAGTAATTCAGTGGAAAAATGCAGTAAATCCGTTTTGGCTCTCTACCTGAGTGTGTGCATATCTATAATGAGAGGTGATAAAAGGTGCACCTTCCTTTATGTGGTGTTGTGAGCCAAGGCACCCTTAGGTAAATGTATGATGGGGTCCCTTTCTGCCTCAGCCTGCCATCTTGGTTGGATTGAAGTGGGCATCTGCCAATGGCCTCCTGATTTCCTCTGTCTCTATGCCAGGAGAGGCCAGCATTGGTCAGGCAAGTCCATTCACAAGGTACTCCTCCTGGGGCCTGGAGATGGAGAATGCAAGAAACTACCCATCTTGGCCAAATCATGACAGATCCAGAAAAGCCAATTATGTGGCATTCTACCCTTGCTTCTTTCCATTCAGGGATTCAGCAGAGAAAAAAATTTTTTAAAAACCTGTGGACTCGCTAGCCACAGAGAATATTTGTCGTGAATATTTTCCTAAATCAAATGAACTAAAATGTATCGGTTGCCTGGCTACTCTGTCTAATGTAGGTGGTTCTGGAAAATTCAAGGACCCACTTCTCCCTTTCCTTGAAAACAAACACCATAAGTTGGTCATAAACTGTCTCTGTTTATGAATAAAGAAAGGAAGTAGCTAGCAAATCTTCTGAAAAAACATCTCAGAAATTAAAATGGCAGCCAAAAGAATACACACTTTCCATTGTACTCTACCCACCAAGATTTCAAGATGAAAATCTCCCAGTCTGGCTGAATTTCCCAGTGGTGTGTTCCAATGGTGGGAGTGAAATCTCCCAGTCAACCACACAAAGTAGAAACCCCATGCTTGAGTATTCATTCATTCATTCACCCAGGTGTTTATTGAGGGCCTTCTACATGTCAGGCACTGATCTAGGTTCTGAGAAAAGAGCAGTGGGGGAAAAAAAGAAACCAAAAAACAAGACAAAGATTCTTGCCCTCATGTAGCTTACACTCTAGTGAGGGAGAGTAAATTAAAACTCCATCAACACACACACACACTCATAAATATTTTCTCACAAATGAACTCTTTAGAACAGGATTATTATAAATTCCTCATTTCAAACAAGTTCTTCAGATAAATTTATAGATCAGAGTTTTTTCTCAGATGCTAAGTTCTAGTATCTTGATTCAGATAGGTGTTTAGTTTCCAGAGAGTCACGGTATGCATAATACGAAAGGAAAACTAGCAAGTATATGTTAACAACTGTTCTGTGAACGTTGTCTACAGTCAGTAGGTCTGTGAGCACAATACAGGGCTTATTATGGTCAAGGTCCTTACAGAGGAAGTTCAAACTCCCCTGTATTCTTAACTGAATGAGCTAATTTTACTGCAAGTTGACAGACTTTGCAACTGAAGTGCACTGTATAATTTTAGAACAGAGATTTTGCAGATGAATTGAACCTGATGTGATCGCCTCACTTAATCTTGAAGGTAGTTGAGATGGACTGCTTTTTAGAAACAAGTTCTGCCCACTAGTCTGTGGCTAGATTGAGCACATACCACGTGAAGGCTACAGAATAGGATAATTTTGAAGATCTGCAGTTCTTAACGGACATAAGAGTCCCAACGAAGAAATGTTCTTCACTTTTCATTCACTTGAATCTCATGTCCCATGGTTGTGCTAAACACAGACTTCTCATGGTAGCTTTTCTTTTTTTTTTTACTTTAAAACCTCCATGTCTTTAAATCAGGTATCGCAAATTGACCAATAATATCTGATTTACTACTCAAATGATTTTTCCATATAATTTGGTAGCTTTCCAAAAGATTGACCAGAAACTGGAGCACATGCATTAATTTATGTGAATAAACTAATGGATCTTGAGGATAAGCGACTATAGTTAATGCCAGATCTTCTGAATGAAATCTGCTACAATGCTTTGTTCATGACAAATGCTGTCTCTCGGAACATGCACATGAACAAAGATAGGGTATAATTCTGGTAAGCACTAAATTCCACATTCAATACTGTCAAGTATTTTTAAAAATTTTTATATTTATTTATTTATTTTTAATTAATTAATTTCTTTTTGGCTGCTTTGGGTCTTCGTTGCTGCACGCAGGCTTTCTCTAGTTGTGGCGAGCGGGGGCTACTCTTCGTTGCGGTGCGTGGGCTTCTCATCGCAGGGGCTTCTCTTGTGGCGGAGAACAGGCTCTAGGCATGCAGGCTGCAGTAGCTGTGGCACGCGGGCTCAGTAGTTGGGGCTTGTGGGCTCTAGAGTGCAGGCTCAGTAGTTGTGGTGCATGGGCTTAGTTGCTCTGCGGCCTGTGGGATCTTCCTGGACCAGAGCTTGAACCCGTGTCCCCTGCGTTGGCAGGCAGATTCTTAGCCACTGAGCCACTAGGGAAGTCCCCCTGTCAAGTACTTTTAAAGAATCTCTCCCATTTGTAACATGAGAAGGTGATAAGATTTTTCTTACTTTAAAAACAAAGCTCCATTGTCAAAAGAATTTTACTTTAAGTTATTTCATAGACAAAAAAGAAAGGTCAAGTTTTTGTTCTTTATGAATTAGAAGAAGCTGTTTTGAGAAAAGGAGAGCTACATCTACTATATTCCTAGTAAGACTATGACATAAATTTGACTCTTAGAAAATAAAATCAGTTTGAGAGGACAACCTTGAGTTTGAACCTAATAGGCAGCTACTAAAATATCTTCTGCTAGGCCATTCCCTTCCAAACCTGACATAGTTTTGAAGCATCTGAAAAGCCTAGATGATTTCCACATATAGCTGAAGGTCTAGAGCAAGTAGAAAGGGCTTTGGTCTGTGGCTTTTTTTAGAGGTTTGGTTTGGATTTACAAGCTATTCTTGCAAAGTATGAATAAATATTTTTAAAAACCAGTTTCTGGATATGGGAAGGCAGGGATGTAGTATGAAGCCCTGGATTGAAAACCCCATGTCCTGAAACTGCCCTGCTGGACCATTTCAATATGGAAAAGCACCTCCAGAGGTGGCTTCTAGAATTGCACCCCTTGGGAACATCTAAACTGCAGGGGCAACAGAATACAGATGGCTGTGGACAGGAAACCAAGAGATGGAGCTTCTCGAACTGGCTTTCTCGTTAGCTCATTGGCTTTCTCATTAGCTCATTGGCTATGTTTCCTTTGGAAAATTATTTAACTTATCTAGGAGTCCATTTTCTCCTTTGGAGATGAGCTCTGTTCCCTTTCAGTTCTTCTCTTCCACACAGGCAGAATCGGGTGCTCCCATTCCAGGGCTGTGCCTCACCTCTAGGGTGATCCCAGCTGCCTGTACTTGACACAAAGAGAGGTCTGCCAGCTTCTAAGAGAGAAGCTTCTCCACTCCTAGTGAATCTTTTTAAAATGTTAAAACAGCAGCAGATGGGACTGCTAGCTGATATTTTTTTTAAATAGGGGTTTAGTTGCTTTACAATGTTGTGTTACTTTCTGCTGTACAACGAAATGAATCAGCTAGATGTATACATATATACCTTCTCTCTTGGACCTCCCTCCCATTGCCCACCCCATCGCACCCATCTAGGTCACCACAGAGCCAAGCTGAGCTCCCTGTGCCGTACAGCAGGTTCCCACTAGATACCTTTCTGATGATAGATTTAGTATCTTTCTTATTGGGGGATTCTAACAAGCTTTTAAAAGTGAGCCTAAGAAAGAAAGCTTGAAAAAAATGTAGGCTGTTATCAAAACCCAATTTTTCCTAAATTATAAACCTTTTCTAGATAGATCAGTTTCACCTATGTCACAGCTTGTTGATTTGAAACACATACAATTGGTCCCTCAATGTCTAACGTGCTCAAGAATTTTTGGATGTAAATTTTCAAAAGTTTCCAGGAAGCTACCTTGTAGTATAGCCAGTTTCCCAGAACCTAAAACAAATTAGATTAATCATGCTAGAAACTAAATAAAAGTGCCTTGTTAGGGCCTGTTTGGGCAAGCCCTAATTCTCTCTCCTGTTGGCCAAGAGGAAAAGAGCATCTGGGAGGGCTTAGATGCCACCCACCCTGCTCGAGAACAGAGATGTGACTCTCTGAGCCTCAGTGTGACTTCATTTCAGATGGTTCTTCAAGTATTCTATCCGATGCCAGACTCTTGCTCTCTTCAGGGAGAAAACAAGCAGCAGGCACAACTTTCGGAGATGTTTATTTGCGATAAGTGTGATTTTTAAACATTTGAGCTCAGAACTACCAAGGTTTTTGTTTTTGTTTTTGTTTTTGCGGTACGCGGGCCTCTCACTGTTGTGGCCTCTCCCATTGCAGAGCACAAGCTCCAGACGCGCAGGCTCAGCGGCCATGGCTCACGGGCCCTGCCGCTCCGCAGCGTGTGGGATCCTCCCGGACCGGGGCACGAACCCATGTCCGCTGCATCGGCAGGTGGACTCTCAACCACTGCGCCACCAGGGAAGCCCCAAGGTTTTGTTTTAATGATCATCCAGCAGGGCTATTTTTGCTCCTCTTCCTGATTTACTGGGCATCTTTCCCCACCCATCCTCCAGTTCCATACTTCTGTGGATACTGGCATCTCTGTCTGTTATGGAGGTATTTACAAGCCTTGGAGAATGCGTGGGCTTGACAGCACCTGACACTTGATTTGTTATTGTTGTTGATTTCTTCCTTAGAGCTGCATAAACTCCCGCGGTCACAGAGCTGCTGGAGGGACTCTGCCCTGGACATGAGTGTAGGAAGTCCCAGCCTCCCAGCATGCAGAGAACCCAGCCTCTGGTGCACAGGCTGAGTTGATTCCCAGGCACTGTCACTTGATCTCTCCCCTGCTCTTGCCAACATTCAGAAACTGAAAATATTTACTTTGTGTTGGCTTGACAAAACCCAGTAAATAGCAACATTTGCAGCGCCCAGAACACATGCCAAAGGAGCAGAGGGAAGAGGGTCCGGATAGGCTGTTATACTTACAAGAGTGGCTCTCTGAGCTGGGATGCGAAACCCAGAGACAGTCAAGTCTCAGATTTCTTTGGCCTCTGAAGTCAGCATTTATTGACCAGGCTTTGGAACCGAATAAAAGTATGATCTGCCCCCCATTTTCATTTCTAAATCTCTTTCTGGGAAATGTAGCTGAAAAGTGTTTTCATTTTCTTTGTTTCTATTAGGCAAATTGCTCATTCACTCAATGAGGAATTTAATACATTTTTACTGAGCTACCACCATTTTCTAGGATCTATTCTGGGTGATGGAGATTCAGTAAAGACCAAAAAGAATCTCTAAACTCAAGAAAATAAATCAACAGGATAATTTCAGATTGAGGCAAAGGGTATCAAAGAATCAAACTAACGGATCTGATAGAGAATAATTGTGAAGCTGTGTTAGATAGGGGATTAGAGCTGGTTTCTCTGGGTTGCGAGTATTCGACTCAAGACCTAAAGGGAAAGAGGCAGCCATGAAAAAAACTAGTACACCAGATTTTAAGGCAGAAGGAACTGTAAATGTAAAGATCCTGTTGGGGCAAGGATGAGCTTCGTAGACTAAAGGAATGAAAAGATCCTGGGGGGCAGGGACCGAGTGAATGAAGGGTATGGGGTAGAAGATAACTATATCACTATCTCACTACCTCACTACCGTTATTTTTTCAAGCTATTTTTTTTTATTCTTGTACATGACGCTACACCTCTTTAATCACCAGGAACATAAAAATGCTTGATGTAAGCAGAATTTCTTGAAGTTAAGTGGAAGCAAAATGAAGCGCTGCCAAGATCCTCCAAAGACGTGGTGAAATGCTGAAGCCCAGGAGGCTTGGCGACATTAGGACACATGGCCACACAACAACCTAATCTAAATTCTAGGTAATTGCACCTTATATTTCTTTGGAGTCCCAGTCTTACAGAACTCCAAGTCATCAGGGTACTGCAACTCTCCAAGTGAGCCCCGAGTCAATGTAAATTGAGTTGACCGTTGGCATCACGCAAGATGGCAAGCGTAGGGTTGGAGTCTGCTGGACCTGGATGGGAGTTTTGCCTCTGCCCTCTCTCCCTTAGGAAGAAAAGTCACTTAGGAAAGTGACCTGCCTTCCTGAGCCTCAGCTTCCCCGTCTGTTAAATGGAGATGGTAACACCTAGTTCCTAGTGTTGATACCATGAGGTAATATTTGAAAAAAATCTCTAGCATATTTTCAAAAACTGCATGGTAACTTTCACATTTCATTAAGTGAACAGAGTCTTATTACATTATACTCATAGGCAAATAAAGACGTGGGGCATAATCACCCAAATAGTGGCTTCTGGCCTGAGCACTTGTCATTTGAGTCAATTAATTTGAAATAGCAGAATGGTAATTAAGGAAAATGAGCAAAAATTCTCTGACAGCATTCCAGAGAGAATCACAGTTAGAAAAGAGAATTGCTTCTGTCTTCCAAGGGTGAAGTTGGTTGGGAAAACGGGGGACACAGATAACAGCTGTCTCAGGTAGGGGCAGCAGGCACCCTTCAGCTTTCATGAATTTTGTCTCAAGGTCTCCACCTGTTTTCAGCAGCGTTTGCTGTCACAGTCATGTCTGCTGTGATTTCATCCTGGGGGCTCCTTAAAGCTTCCTTCAGGCTCCTGGTATTACACAGCACATGAGAACCATACTGACAAACACTGGGTGATTTTGTTGCCATTAAGTTCCATGGACTTTAGTCCCTTCTTTTGTAAAATGAGTTACATGGTCTAAAGGATCACTGGTTTCTTCACACTCTAACATTAAACACTCATATGATTCTATAAGTGTAATATTTTATATACAACTTGCTGTTCCATGTAAAGTAACAAATGGTCCAGAGAAGCTAGTTAACTTCTCCTGCATTTCTTGGGTCAGCCACCAGAAAATGGTTTTTCTTTGGACAAAGACATCAGTGGATCTTCCTGCCTTAGAGACTTTACCACATCAGCCAGATGCGTTTTTCCCTTCTAAAGTGAAATTATTTATTACAAATTAGAGAATAAATTATTTACTGGCTAAAGAAGTCACCATACAGGAATGTTCTCATAACAAAAATTGTCAGGTTACAATGAAGAACAATGTCTATTTTTGTATTTCTGTGCCAATGTATGTGGTTCCCAATTCTGCAATTTTATAATAATTTTAGTCACCTTATAGGACACACTTCTTCATGTTTTAGGTTTTAAAGTTTGGCTTAGTGCTTCTTAAATTTTTTTAATATCACATATAGATTTTGTGTCAAGTTCCACAAAAAATGTTTTTGAATTTTTAATAGAATTATAGTAAAATAATAGATTAATTGAGGGGAGAATTTATATCTTTATGTTAGTTTCTTCTCAAAGACTTGATATTTGTTTTCATTAATTTAAGTACTTAGTAGCATTTAAAAAATTCTTTATATTTCTCAAGAAATTTATTGCTGAGTACTTTGTATGTTTGTGCTACTTTGCAAATGAAGCTATCATCATTATATCTACCATCTGGTTATCTCTACATATGAATTAATGCTGTTAATTTTGTTAATTAACGTTGTATATTAACTTGGTGGTTTCCCACCTTACTGAATATGTACATATCTCAGATATGTTCTCATATATACCTATGTATATTTTTATGTGTATTTATATATCAGAATCCAGAAAATATGGATTCTGATATATGAACATGGGTGGACTGGAAGAACAGCACACCAGATCATGACAGTGATTGTCTCCAGCAGGGAGGGAGGGATGAAGGGAAGGGAATTGGAGTAGAGAGACCAAAGAGAAAGAGAGAGACAGCTGTACTACTCTCATTTCTTTCATTAAAAATGAACCAAAGCCCAAATGACAATATATTAGCATTTATTCATTGTGAATTTTAGGTATTCAGGAATTGTTTATTATACCCTGAACCTCTCTTTTTTAAAAAAGTTAAAAAAAAAAAGTCTCCTTTACTTGCACTAAGTAGCAGACTGCCCTCTACAGTATCCCCCTGCCAACGTGTCTTACAGGTCACCTGTCTGACTGTATACATCTGAGCTCTCACAGTTCCTGCTCTATCACTTTGCCCTATTTACCGCTTCCTTAGCCCTTATCACTGTCAGGAAGTGTGCTTTTCGCTTACATTTCAATCATCTGTCCTCCTACCTCTCCATTAGAACCGAAGCTCAGGAGGGCAAAGCCCCAGCCAGCCTCCTTCCTTGCTCTGTTGTGAGCTGGAGAGCAGCGCCTGGCACACAGTAAGGGTGTTGAATGAATGAACGCTGCCTTAGACAGCAAACAGCAATTTGCTCCCGAACTCTTCTGTCAGCTCTTAGATACAGCTACCTGCAGCTTCCTTTCAGGGAATACATTAAATATTATTTAAAGTGAACCATCAGTATAAAACATTGAATCATTTTTAAGGGATGATATTCCTTAGATATGAGCAATGTCATTATAATAATGATGTCATCCTAATATTTACCCCAATATTTATCTGTCTCCAAAACATACACTAACCACAGCTATATCTTTACAAATGTCAATGTTAAGGTGCTGTGAATGAGGTGTATAATTTTTCTGCCATAACCCTGTGTTTTACATGCCTTCCTTTCAGGAATACATGTATATTGTATTTCAGATTATTTTCCATTATAGGTTATTACAAGATATTAAATATAGTTCCCTGTGCTATACAGCAAATTCTTATTGCTTACCTATTTTATACATAGTAGTGTATATTTGATAATCCCACATTCCTAATTTATCCCTCCCCCCTCCCTTTCTCCTTTGGTAACCATAAGTTTGTTTTCTATGTCTCTGAGTCTGTTTCTGTTTTGTAAATAGATTCATTTGTAATATTTTTTAGATTCCACATATAAGTGATATCATACAGTACTTGTCTTTCTCTGTCTACCTTCCTTCTCTTAATATGATCATAGTTAGGTCCATCTATGTTGCTGCAAATGGCTGTATTTCACACTTTTCATGGCTGAGTAAT
Organism: Phocoena phocoena; assembly: GCF_963924675.1. NCBI lineage: Eukaryota > Metazoa > Chordata > Mammalia > Artiodactyla > Phocoenidae > Phocoena > Phocoena phocoena. The sequence goes on along the minus strand of NC_089224.1, from coordinate 30,868,082 downwards.
ATTCCATTGTATATACATACCACATCACCTTTATCCATTCATAGATTAATGGATACTTCGGTTGCTTCCATGAAGGACTCTGTTTTTGTGTGTTTTCTGTTTTTTTTAAATATCTTTATTGGAGTATAATTGCTTTACAATGGTGTGTTAGTTTCTGCTGTATAAAAAAGTGAATCAGCTATACATACACATATATTCCCATATCTCTTGCCTCTTGTGTCTCCCTCCCACCCTCCATATACCACCCCTCTAAGCACTGAACTGATCTCCCTGTGCCATGCAGCTGCGTCCCACTGGCTATCTATTTTACATTTGGTAATGTATATATGTCCATGCCACTCTCTCACTTCATCCCAGCTTACCCTTCCCCCTCTCCATGTCCTCAAGTGCATTCTCTACGTATACGTCTTTATTTCTCTCCTGCACCTAGGTTCTTCAGAACCACTTTTTTTTTTTTTTAGATTCCATATATACGTGTTAGCATACGGTATTTGTTTTTCTCTTTCTGACTTACTTCACTCTGTATGACAGACTCTAGGTCCAACCACCTCACTACAAATAGCTCAATTTCGTTTCTTTTTATGGCTGAGTAATATTCCATTGTATATATGTGCCACATCTTCTTTATCCATTCATCTGTCGATGGACACTTAGATTTCTTCCATGTCCTGGCTATTGTAAATAGAGCTGCAATGAACATTGTGGTACATGACTCTTTTTGAATTATGGTTTTTCTCAGGGTATATGCCCAGTAGTGGGATAGCTGGGTCATATGGTAGTTTTATTTTTAGTTTTCTAAGGAACATCCATATTGTTCTCCATAGTGGCTGTATCAATTTACATTGCCACCAATAGTTCAAGAGAGTTCCCTTTTCTCCACACCGTCTCCAGCATTTATTATTTGTAGATTTTTTGATGGTGGCCATTCTGACAAGTGTGATGTGATACCTCATTGTAGCTTTGATTTGCATTTCTCTAATAATTAGTGATGTTGAGCATCCTTTCATGTGTTTGTTGGCAATCTGTATATCTTCTTTGGAGAAATGTCTATTTAGGGCTTCTGCCCATTTTTGGATTGTTTTTTTGATATTGAGTTGCATGAACTGCTTGTAAATTTTGGAGATCAAACGTTAATCAGTTGCTTCATTTGCAAATATTTTCTCACATTCTGAGTGTTGTCTTTTCGTTTTGTTTATGTTTTCCTTTGCTGTGCAAAAGATTTTAAGTTTCATTAGGTCCCATTTGTTTAGTTTTGTTTTTATTTCCATTTCTCTATGAGGTGGGTCGAAAAGGATCTTTTGTGATTTATGTCATAAAATGTTCTATCTACGTTTTCCTCTAAGAGTTTTATAGTGTCTGGCCTTACATTTAGATCTTTAATCCATTTTGAGTTTATTTTTGTGTATAGTGTTAGGGAGTGCTCTAATTTTATTCCTTTACATGTACCTGTCCAGTTTTCCCAGCAATACTTATTGAAGAGGCTGTCTGTTCTCCATTGTATATTCTTGCCTCATTTATCAAAGATAAGGTGACCATATGTGTCTGGGCTTATCTCTGGGCTTTCTATCCTGTTCCATTGATCTGTATTTCTGTTTTTGTGCCAGTACCATACTGTCTTGATTACTGTAGCTTTGTAGTATAGTCTGAACTCAGGGAGCATGATTCCTCCAGCTCCGTTTTTCTTTCTCAAGATTATTTTGGCTATTTGGAGTCTTCTGTGTTTCCATACAAAATTGTGAAATTTTTTGTTCTAGTTCAGTGAAACATGCCATTGGTAGTTTGATAGGGATTGCATTGAATCTGTAGATTGCTTTTGGTTGTATATTCATTTTCACAATGTTGATTCTTCCAATCCAAGAACATGGTATATCTCTCCATCTGTTTGTATCATTTTTAATTTCTTTCATCAGTGTCTTATAGTTTTCTGCATACAGGTCTTTTGTCTCCTTAGGTAGGTTTCTTCCTAGGTATTTTGTTGTTTTGGTTGCAATGGTAAATGGGAGTGTTTCCTTAATTTTTCTTTCAGATTTTTCATCATTAGAGTATACGAATGCAAGAGATTTCTGTGCATTAATTTTGTATCCTGCTACTTTACCAAATTCATTGATTACCTCTAGTAGTTTTCTGGTAGCATCTTTAGGATTCTCTATGTATAGTATCATGTCATCTGCAAACAGTGACAGCTTTACTTCTTCATTTCCAATTTGGATTCCTTTTCTTTCTTTTTCTTCTATGACTGCTGTGGCTAAAACTTCCAAAACTATGTTGAATAATAGTGGTGAGAGTGGGCACCCTTGTCTTGTTCCTGATCTTAGAGGAAATGGTTTCACTTTTTCACCACTGAGAATGATGTTGGCTGTGGGTTTGTCATACATGGCCTTTATTATGTTGAGGTAGGTTCTCTCTGTGCCTGCTTTCTGGAGAGTTTTTATCATAAATGGGTGTTGAATTTTGTCAGAAGCTTTCTCTGCATCTATTGAGATGATCATATGGTTTTTCTCCTTCAATTTGTTAATATGATGTATCACATTGATTGATTTGTGTATATTGAAGAATCCTTGCATCCCTGTGATAAAGCCCACTTGATCATGATGTATGATCCTTTTAATGTGGTATTGGATTCTATTTGCTAATATTTTGTTGAGGATTTTTGCATCTATGTTCATCAGTGATATTTGCCTGTATTATTTTTACTTTGTGACATCTTTTTCTGGTTTTGGTATCAGGGTGATAGTGGATGCATAGAATGAGTTTGGGAGTGCTCCTCCCTCTGCTATATTTTGGAAGAGTTTGAGGATAGGTGTTAGCTCTTCTCTAAATGTTTGGTGGAATTCGCTTCTGATGCCATCTGGTCCTGGGCTTTTGTTTGTTGGAAGATTTTTAATCACAGTCTCAATTTTAGTGCTTGTGATTGGCCTGTTTATATTTGTTATTTCTTCTTTGTCCAGTCTCGGAAGGTTGTGCTTTTCTAAGAATTTGTCCATTTCTTCCAAGTTTTCCATTTTATTGGCATATAGTTGCTTTTAGTAATCTCTCATGATCTTTTTTATTTCTGCAGGTTCAGTTGTTACTTCTCCTTTTTCATTTCTAATTCTATTGATTTGAGTTTTCTCCCTTTTATTCTTGATAAGTCTGGCTAATGGTTTACCAATTTTGTTTATCTTCTTAGAGAACCAGTTTTTAGTTTTATTGATCTTTGTTATTGTTTTCTTCATTTCTTTTTCATTTATTTCTGATCTGATGTTTATGATTTCTTTCATTCTGCTAATTTTTGTTTTTTTTGTTTTTCTTTCTCTAATTGCTTTAGGTGTAAGGTTAGGGATGTTTATTTGAGATGTTTCTTGTTTCTTGAGGTAGGATTGTATTGCTATAAACTTCCCTCTTAGAACTGCTTTTGCTGCAACCCATAGATTTTGGGCCGTCCTGTTTTCATTGTCACTTGTTTCTAGGTATCTTTTGATTTCCTGTTTGATTTCTTCAGTGATCTCTTGGTTATTTAGTAGTGTATTGTTTAGCTTCCACGTGTTTGTATTTTTTACAGATTTTTTCCCTGTAATTGATATCTAGTTTCATAGTGTTGTGGTTGGAAAAGATGCTTGATAAAATTTCAATTTTCATATATATACCAAGGCTTGATTTGTGACACAAGATATGATCTATCCTGGAGAATGTTCCATGAGTGCTTGAGAAGAAATTTATTCTGTTGTTTTTGGATAGGATGTCCTATAAATATCAATTAAGTCCATCCTGTCTAATGTATTATTTAAAGCTTGTGTTTCCTTATTTAGCTTCATTTTGGATCATCTGTCCATTGGTGAAAGTGGGTTGTTAAAGTCCCCTACTATGTTTGTGTTACCCTCGATTTCCCCTTTTATGGCTGTTAGCATTTACCTTATGTATTGAGGTGCTCCTATGTTGGATGCATAAATATTTACAGTTGTTATATCTTCTTCTTGGATTGATCTCTTAATCATTATGTAGTGTCCTTCTTTGTCTTTTGTAATAGTCTTTATTTTAAAATCTATTTTGTCTGATTTGAGAATTGCTAGTCCAGATTTCTTTTGATTTCCATTTGCATGTAATATCTTTTTCCATCCCCTTGCTTTCAGTCTTTATGTGTCCCTAGGTCTGAAGTGGGTCTCTTGTAGATAGCATTATATGGGTCTTGTTTTTGTATCCATTCAGCCAGTCTATGTCTTTTGGTTGAAGCATTTAATCCATTTACATTTAAGGTAATTATTGATATGTAGGTTCCTATTACCATTTTCTTAATTGTTTTGGGTTTGTTATTGTAGGTCTTTCCCTTCTCTTGTGTTTCCTGCCTAGAGAAGTTCCTTTAGCATTTGTTATAATGCTGGTTTGCTGGTCCTGAATTCTCTTAGGTTTTGCTTGTCTGTGAAGTTTTAAATTTCTCCGTCAAATCTGAATGAGATCCTTGCTGGGTAGAGTAATCTTGGTTGTAGTTTTTTCCCTTTCATCACTTTAAATATATCCTGCCACTCCCTTCGTGTTTACAGAGTTTCTGCTGAAAGATCAGTTGTTAACCTTATGGGGATTCCCTTGTATGTTATTTGTTGTTTTTCCCTTGCTTCTTTTAATATTTTTTCTTTGTACTTAATTTTTCATAGTTTGATTAATATGTGTCTTGGCATGTTTCTCCTTGGATTTACCCTGTATGGGACTCTCTGTGCTTCCTGGACTTGATTAACTCTTTCCTTTCCCACATTAGGGAAGTTTTCAACTATAATCTCTTCAAATATTTTCTCAGTCCCTTTCTTTTTCTCTTCTTCTTCTTCTGAGGCCTCTATAATTTGTATGTTAGTGCGTTTAATGTTGTCCCAGAGGTCTCTGAAACTGTCCTCAATTCTTTTCATTATTTTTTCTCTATTTTGCTCTGAGGTAGTTATTTCCACTATTTTATTTTCCAGGGCAGTTATCCGTTCTTCTGCCTCAGTTATTCTGCTATTGTTTCATTCTAGAGAATTATTAATTTCATTTGTTGTGTCGTTCATCATTGTTTGTTTGCTCTTTATTTCTTCTAGGTCCTTGTTATAAGTTTCTTGTATTTTCTCCATTCTATTTCCAAGATTTTGGATCATCTTTACTATCATTACTCTGAATTCCTTTTTAGGTAGACTGCCTATTTCCTCTTCATTTGTTTGATCTGGTACGTTTTTACCTTGCTCCTTCATTTGCTGTGTATTCCTCTGTCTTCTCATTTTGCTTAACTTAGTGTGTTTGGGGTCTCCTTTTTGTAGGCTTCAGGTTTGTAGTTCCCGTTGTTTTTGGAGCCTGCCCCCAGTGGCTAAGGTTGGTTCAGCTGACTGTGTAGGCTTCCTGGTGGAGGGGACTGGTGCCTGTGTTCTGGTGGATGAGGCTGGATCTTGTCTTTTGGTGGGCAGGACTGTGTCTTGTGGTGTGTTTTGGGGTGCCTGTGACTTTATTATGATTTTAGGCACCCTCTCTGCTATTGGGTGGGGTTGTGTTCCTGTCTTGCTAGTTGTTTGGCATAGGGTGTCCACCACTGTAGCTTGCTTGTTGTTGAGTGGAGCTAGGTCTTAAGGTTGAGATGGAGATCTCTAGGAGAGCTTTTGCTGTTTGATATTACTTGGAGCTGGGAGTTCTCTGGTGGACCAATGTCCTGAACTTGGGTCTCCCACCTCAGTGGCACAGGCCTGACACCCAGCCAGAGCACCAAGACCTCATCAGCCTCACGGCTTTTTGGAATTCTGAGGTCCTCTGCCAGCATTCAGTAGGTGTTCTGTAGGAGTTATTCCTCATGTAGATGTATTTGTGGGAAGGAAGGTGATCTCCACATCTGAGTCCTCTGCCATCTTGAAGGTTCTTCAGGACTCTGTTTCTTAAAAGTTCCAAGCACCTCTGTTTTCCTCTGGGCATTTAAAAACATATTAAAATAAAATAGGTTGTGGGCTGAATGAAATGGGTGAAAGGGGTCAAAAAGTATAAACTTCCAGTTATAAAATAAATAAGTCCTAGAGATGAACTGTATAGCATGGTGACTACAGTTAATAATATTGTATTGTCTATTTGAAAGTTGCTCAGAGAGTAGGTTTTAAAAGTTCTTAACACAAGAAAAAAAATTGTAACTATGTGTGGTGACAGATGTTACCTAATCTTTTTGTGGTGATCATTTCACAATATAAACAGATACTGAATCATTATCTTGTACACCTGAAACTAATATATTATTTGTCAAATATACCTCAATTTAAAAAATAAAATAAAATAGGAATTTAAAAAGAACTTAACACTCATTTTTATCACATAAAATAGAAACCATATATATGCTAAGAGTTGATTGTCTTATTAATCTGTTTGCCCTTATGTTACTTTTGTTATTCATTATTAACCTTAGGTAGATACTCCCTACTTATATTCAACTTATATTTGTGTTTTTAAAATCTTATTGAAAATGAATCAGCGGTATAAAACATTGAATCATTTTTAAGGATAATATTCTTTAAAATATGGGCAATGTCATTATAATAATGATGCCATCGTAGTATTTACCCCAATATTTATCTGTCTCCACAATGTACACCACCCAGAGCTATATCTTTACAAATGTCAATGTTAAGATGCTTTGCATGAGGTACAATTTTTCTGGCATGACTCTGTTTTAAATGCCAAATTATGAAACTGCAAGTAGGAAAAATAGCGTGTGTTCTTTAAAAGTTTCAGGTGTACAGCTGTCTAGTTTCCATTATCGGTACCATGGTGGTGCACGTTTCTGAAAGATTTTGTCTGGAATTCTCCTCTAGCTGGAAGGAGAACAGAACAGAGTTCACTTTTAACCTGGCCCTGAGCTGCTGAGAATGAGGAAGAGGTTGGAGCAGAAGGCCATTTGTCTTTGTTATTAGGAAATAAATCACCCTTTGTTTTCCTGGCCAAACTCAAGGAATGTCATTATTACCAAATAAATTGTGTCATTACAAATCAATCAAGCCACGTTTCATTTAAATGTGAATCACTTTAATTGTCTGGGCTTCAAACTTGATTCCACCCCATGGAAACAAATGATTAGATATATAGATCATTCAAACTCTACATTTGGTACAAAATTTTCTACAAAAGCAAATTGTTTTTTTTTTTAAATTAGTCAACAAACTAACTCATCATTCAATATTCTCTCTTAGTGAAGGAGGTATCACAAAGCTTTCCTTGTGAGTATAAGATCAATTTGGCAAAAAGTATTCTCTTTCTCAGAATATGGCAAAAATTACATACTTGGAGAAATCATGAATGAAGTATTGATGTCTGATTACCATTTGTGTATTTTAAGATCTAGTCTTTAATCATAAATAGAAAGCAGATATTGGTGCATATTTGGAGGAAATTTCCTAAGGATTTGAAGACTGGGTGGATTGACATTTACTTTTAATGAAGGTTCAATCTACCTTTTGCAGAATAGGGAATTTATAACTAACACAACCTTAAGTCTTAAGTTCTGCTGTGGGTATTTTTCATCTGGCTTACAATTTCATTAGTGTAGTTATAAGCAACATAACCAGGATTTCTGAATTAATGATGCTACTCAGCCAAAAGATTGCCCCATTTCCCCCCTAGTTTTTGCTGTGGGTTCTCACACTGTCCTTTCTCTGTGACCTCTCTCCCACCTCTGACCTCCTCCCAGTTTTCACCCTTGCTTTAACAATTGATTTATGATGGGCCCATGGAAGGGTCAAGCCCACTTTTATGGTTTGCTTAAAATATTTCTTTTAGAGTGAGCATTAGAAGTGGTCTTCAATCCCTGCTAAACAGTTTCCCCAAGACCTCAAAAGAGCTTCCTTTACTGCCCATCACTGCACCTTATTTATATCTTTTGTACTTGTGAAGAGAAACTCATTAAATAAGGCAATTTTGAAACTTTTACCAAAATGAATAACTTATAAAAGATGTGGGATTAGCTTTTTTTTGTTCCCAATGAAATGTCTGTGAATACATGTATAACTCAGCGTAGGGAGGTATAAGGAAGAGAGAAGAAAAAGCCACTAAGAATAATTATAAGCCTGGGATTATTTCTTTTACAGGATCTATTTTTCTTTGCATTTGACAGTTTGATCTTTCCTGGCACTGAAGCCTGCAGGGCCATTGGGTATACCCTTACATTCATGGCCTCAACAGTAAATTCTGCCCTTTTGTTTAATCTGACTTCCTGTTGTTGTTTCAGTATACCAAATAGTTGCCAAATTTAGGAATGCCTTTTTAAAACTCTGGTTTACAGAACAGCCTGTTTTCTTTTCTTTTTTTTTTTTTTTACATTTTGCAGATTCTGAAAATAGAAAGAAATTTGCAAGACATACAGCTATTTATTTTTAAACACATGTACAATTTGAAAGACCAAATAATTCCTAAAAAAAAAAAGGAGGATTTAAGCCAAGATTTCTGGCCTAAGAATTAATGTAATCTTAATATTCTAATTTGGATCTTAACATTGAATTTTTGATTGCTGTGAAATATTTTCACCTTAGTGATCTTACATTAAGTAGCATCATATGATACGTCTATAGATGGCTTTCCAAAACTTATTGATCTCCCCTCCATTAGTCATTAAAAGTGTGATTTATTAGTTTGACATTTTTAATAGGGCAAAGCTCAAAGGTTTATTACGATGGATTTCTTGCTTCCATGTTGCCTTCGGCTGTTACCAGTGCTGCACAAGCCCTCAAGATAACTACACGGCTTTCTAAGGAGAAGCCGGTTTTTAATTAACTTATTTATTTTAACTAAATGCCAGCCTCTACATATTTAAAGTGTTTTACACCTATTATATAGCAATGAATGAATTTTTCTCATTCACCCTTCGAATCTTTCATGTAAAGTGAGGTGTCTCCCCCTCACGTCAATCAAATGCCATCATTTCCTTAGTGTGAGGCTTGGCGGGATTCCAAAAGTGAGCAAGCTTGAACTGAAGGGTCTGTTGCCAAGAGTCCGTGTGATCTTAGATGAAAGCTCAGGTCTCTGACCCATTGTCTTCCTTGGTCCCGGAAGGGGACACAACCACGAACGAGGAGTCTCTCACTCATGAAATCGCAAATCCAGCCACCTAAGTGGGACTGACCTGGTGTATGAACATAGTCCAAATTAAGGGCTGTGGTCTACATCCTACTACCTGGTCTTTGTGGTCATGGCTCCCTATGAATGGGAACAAATGTGTGTGCCCACCATCAAATTTAGACTCGTACCTCTGGATGCTAGCTGGTACCCAGGAGAAATCTGAGGAGAGGAGGGTGAAAAGCACATCAGCAGCAGGGGAGATTCACATGTGGGGTTGGATTCCTGCCCTGGTTTGAACCTTCAGTCCCACTCAAGTTAGGTAGCTCCCTGTCCTCCAGCGTCTTCCAGTAGTGCATGTCTAATTTGCCTGTATTTTATTAGTAGGAGCTGAAAAAGAGAAGAAGGAGAAGGTGGAAGAAGCAGAAGAGAAGAAATAAAGTTGTTTGAGAGAAAGAGCTATGGTCCTTTTGATGCTAGCCTACTTAATTAGCCACCACACCATGTATACGGCATAAGCCCAGAATGTCAGCTTCACATCTTCCAGAGGTTGTTCAAATCAGAATCCTTTTTTTCACATTCACTTCGATTGCAGGCACTGGTACCCAGCAAAGGAGACACTAGGAGAGGAGGGGACTCTGGCCCAGGCCTGAAATCAGGAGTTTTTCTGGGAACGAGAAATGATTCCATTTGAGATGGCTGTGATGTGCATTCTAGGATACTAGGACTTTTGATGATTTTGTTTTACAAATACGTTTGAAGCCAAAAAATGTGGTGCAGGACTCATTTTATGATGAATTATAAAATGCCTCCCGTGCTTTTAACGTCCCTTTCCACTTTCCATTTTTATCAATACTTCCTCCTGGTGAATAAGTGCAGCGGACATGTCGACGGTCGCTGTAGGGAAGCAGGTGCTGACCAGTTCACCTCCCTTCTGTAGCTGTGGGCCCTCCGCTGGGGTTCCTTCAGGAGTAGGGTGCCGGGCTGGTCTCTGAGGAGCAGCCCACACCTGTCATCCCGCATACTGATCAACAGCCTCTCTTTCCCTGCCAAAGGTGTCCTGGCTCCGACTGGATATGTGGTCCTCCTAGCAAGGGACACTTCACAGAGGTGGGATGGGAATGGAATTTGGCTTTGGGTTCACCTTCTAACCCTTAGGTGTGAAATGTAGCCGCAGGGAGGACCAGTCCTGTGTCACATGTTTCAGGATCATACAGACCTGAGTTTGATTTTGGAGTCAGTCGACATCCTTTTTTTTTTTTTTTTTTTTTTAACAATACTGTTAACCTAACTAGTCTGTATTTGGATTTTACCAGGTTTTTTTTGTGTGTGTAATTGAAGTATAGCTGATTTACAATGTTGTGTTAGTTTCAGGTGTACAGCAAAGTTACACATGAAAAATATATCTATTTTTTTCAGATTCTTTTCCCTTACAGGTTACTATGAGGTACTGAGTACAGTTCTTTATGCTAAGCAGTAGGTCCTTGTTGGTTATCTATCTATCTATCTATCTATATATATATATATTTTTTTTTTTTTTTTTTTGCGGTACGCGGGCTTTTCACTGTTGTGCCCTCTCCCATTGCAGAGCACAGGCTCCGGATGCACAGGCTCAGCGGCCATGGCTCACGGGTCTAGCTGCTCCGTGGCATGTGGGATCTTCCCGGACCGGGTCACGAACCCGTGTCCCCTGCATTGGCAGGCGGACTCCCAATCACTGCGCCACCAGGGAAGCCCAGGTTATCTATTTTAAATACAGTAGTATGTATATGCTAATCCTAAACTCCTGTTTCAGTGACATTCTTTAGATACATGAACTTGAGGAAGTTACTTAATCTCACTGAACCTCAAATTACTCATCAATGAAATGGTACAAATGATAACCATTTACAACAAATGATTAAATGTAATGTGCCCAACACCAGTGCCTGTAAGTCAGGAACAAGTTAATATTTCCTTTCCCTAATTCTTGCCTCCTCAGTGTAGCAGCAAGATCTTTTCGAAATTATGCCTTTCCAGCTACATATCAATTCTGAAAGAAGTAATTAAATCTATGGTGTAATAAAGGTCAGAGACTAGACTACTATTTCCAGTTTTGTCATGGACTTGATCCCTGCAAGCTGCTTGCAAGCTGGACAAGTTGCTTAATAGGTGTATCATGAGGGTGATGATAGCAACTAACAAAGAACATTGAAAGATTGTTTTCTTTCCTTTTTAACAGAACAAATATTTATTGAGCACTTTTACTTAAATTCTACCCGTTGTGCCAGGAAATATACTATATGAATTAAAGAAGAGATGGCCCATGAACTAAAGGGATTTGATGTCTACTTGGAAAAGTTATCAGTGGACCCAAATGCTGCGGAGTTTCTCACTCTGGGCACCACTGTCATTTTCGCCCAGATAATTCTCTGGGCATTGCAGGGTGTTTTGCAGCATCCCTGGCCTCTACCCACTAGATGCCAGTAGCACCTCCTCAGTCCTGTTGTGACAATCAAAAATGTCTCCAACTGGGCCAACTACCCAGTGCAAAATGAAAACGTGGTTCAAAAAGCCGGGAAGGGGCTTCCCTGATAGCGCAGTGGTTGAGAGTACACCGGCCGATGCAGGGGACACAGGTTCGTGCCCCGGTCCGGGAAGATCCCACATGACGCGGAGCAGCTGGGCCCGTGAGCCATGGCCGCTGAGCCTGCGCATCCGGAGCCTGTGCTCCACAACGGGAGAGGCCACAGCAGTGAGAGGCCCACGTATTGCAAAAAAACCCCAAAAAACAAAAAAGCCGGGAAAATATGACATTAAATGTATTTAAATATACAGCTTTTCCCTTTCTTCCACAGTTTCTCTCTCTACTTGCCATGGTGTTTTTTAGAAATTTGTTATTTAATGTCATTCTAACAAGAAAAATTAAAACTTTAAATTGTTACCATGAATTTCACTGTTTATATTGCAGAATACCAGTTTTAACGCAAACAAAAGCCCTTACATCGTTCGCAGAATCACCGAAATAACACAGCTCATATTTCACTCCACCTAGAACAGTAAATGTGCACATTCTACCCATGCTGTCTGCCTTTGGGTCACTGCTGAGTTAGGAAAGTCTGAAAAGAAAAGAAACTATATTGTTCTATCTTCCCTTTCTTTCTATGGCATCTTTTGCAGGATAAGTGGTGGGCTAACACAGGGAAGCAACGTGAATAAGAAAGGACATGATAGGGTTCCTCAGTCTTTTGTGTTTCTCAGAATGCCACTGTCTTCTTTCTGCACTCAAAGAAAATTCTGGTTCACACAGAAGGTGTGGTTTGTTGGAGCTACACGTGACCCGGCTGGCTCAGTCACAGGTGAAACACACCTAACGTGCACCACCGGTGAGTCCTGTTGGACTCCCGCTCAGGGCAGGCCCACCGGAATTCGGTGCCCATGGGGCATCGTGAACGCTGAATGCGAATGGGATGGTGAGGAAAGGCAGAGCCACACACACGGCACGCATCTCCTCTGTTCACACGCATGCTCCATTGTCCCAACAGATCCCACATGAGAAATACAAGTTCAAAGATAGAATGATTAAGAATTATAAAGGGTGGGCTTCCCTGGTGGCGCAGTGGTTGAGAGTTCGCCTGCTGATGCAGGGGACACGGGTTCGTGCCCTGGTCCGGGAAGATCCCACATACCGCGGAGCGGCTAGACCCGTGAGCCATGGCCGTTGAGCCTGTGCGTCCGGAGCCTGTGCTCCACAACGGGAGAGGCCACAACAGTGAGAGGCCCACATACCGCAAAAAAAAAAAAGAATTATAAAGGGTGACAGCGGAGCATTAAACCAGCCCTGGGGTCCTCTGAACTCACGGCCCTTTGAGCATGCATAAGCTGTACAGTCAGTCTGCAGGTCTGGTCAGCAGACATTGCAAAGTGTTGGGGCAGTAGGGGGGGGCAGGGGCAGCGGGGAGCGTTACCCCTGATTGGAACCAATGAGGCGGGGCACAGAGTAGGCTATGCTTAGGGCCTCAGTGAAGCAAGACAGTCATAAAGGATTTGAAATGTGTCTTTTGATTGAGAGGGGCAAGGAAAGCCTAACCAAATAGGTGAAATTGGAGTTACCCCTTAGAGGATAACAGTTTGGAAATTCCCTGAGCTCATTCATTTCCTCTATGTCATTTGCTCGCTTTGGCAAAACATGGTTTTGAAGGTGTTTTGACTTTTTTAAAGTACATTCTATTCATAGCATATTTTAAAGTTTGCTTTAATGCAAGAAACATTTTATCAGTTTGTGCAATATGAAGTGGAATAGAAGTCATGGCAAAACTTGGCTAATTGTACTTATTATGTATGTATATGTATTTTACTCACGGATGAAAAATTCTGAGCAATTCTATACTTTCCCAGGTGATACATTGCACTGTAAAAATCCAAGTTTCTAGATGTCATTAATCATAATATGAGTAGATGAAGTTGCACAGCCCCCTTCTCTTTTTTACAAAAGTCTAACTGAAGGAATTAGAATTACCATGAGCACAAGAACCTCGGCCATGGTGAAGGCTTGGCACAAATAGCGAGTGTAAATATTAAGTTGAAGTATGAGAATGAGAAAATAATCGGTTAACAAAGTTCAACATCCTTTCAATCTCTCCAAGGAGACTCTGCTAAACATAAACAGTGGTAGCTGAAGGGAGGACTAAATGAGGATTCAAAAGCAGCTCCTTCCATTTACCTTTCTATGCCTCTGTTTTCTAATCTCTACCAATGGTAATAAGCCCTATTCTGTACCTTCACAGGTTACATTATAAGCATTAAATAAAATAATGTGTGAAGGAGCTTTGTTAACTACAGAAAGTATATGCTTATTTAGTAATCCGTTGTTACTAATTACATCAGAAAGATCTGAACCACCTATATGTGGAATCAATTTTTTCCTAGACTATTTCTGAAAAGACAAGTAGTTATGTATTAGTCAGGTCAAGTAGTGCTGGTTGCTGTAACAAATAACCCTCAAATCCCAGTGGTTTAACGCAATATGTTTATTTCCTGCTTGTGTTCCAGTTTGATGCAGGTCAGGTAGCTCTCATGTGTGACATTCCTCCAAGCTGTAACTCAGGGATACAGGCTTCTTCCATTTCATGTTTACTCCATCCTTAACATGTAGCTTCTGCAAATGCTGTAGCATGGGAGTAGAGGGACGTTAGAGGTTTGTGCAGCGGGTTTCTGTAGGCAGTCCCGGAAATGGTGTGCATAACATCTGCTTGCATTATACTGCCTAGAATACAGTCAAATGACCTCAAGCTAACTGCAAAGGTGACTGGGAAATAGAGTCTTTAGAAAGAAAGAACAATATTTGGAAACAGCCAATCTAGTCTCTGACATATTTTAGGAATAATATTTGTCCATTTTAAGGAAAAATGGTATTTTTACTTCCTGACAGAATAGATCTCACCAAGGAAAATCTGATGAATCATTGTTTATCACTTAAAGTAACATCTAGTTAAACTTGGGTTTGAGTCCCAGGCTCTACTTTACTAGATGGGTGAGAGAGTATACATATTTGAACTAGTCTTCAGAGAAACATTTTTTAAAATAACATTTGATTATATTGACAAAACCAGTGATATTGACTGTGCATTTTTAATATATATTAAGCACAAAGGTAGGACTATGTGGAGGCCAGTATATACACACATACACACATACACGCACAGGCCACAACTCCTTATCGTACCCCCCAGCTCTAGGAACTAAAAAGAGTTGAGGAGTCAAAATTAGTCCCCTGAAAAACCACAGTGAACAAAACTGGGAAGTCTGCAATTAAGTGCTGAATTTTAAGGTTCTGACTATAAAGCCAAGTTTGCAAAGTCTCAGCCTATCTGCTGAATTGATTTCATTTTGTTTGGACCACATGGTGTTTTCTTTTAAAAGTCTGAACTGACATTTTAAAAATCTAAAGATATTACTATAAAATTCTCTTGGACAAATAGAAAATCTGGCAACACTGGGCCGACATTCTTTCATGGTAGCAACAAATGGAGCTGCATGGTGGCTGGTCCCTTGAGATGGGGTACGCCTCTCTAGTCCACCACAGGCCATACCACTCCCTAATGTGGCCCCACAGTAGGGAATCATCGATTATCATTTGTTATGTGATCATAATGTTGCTTCCTCTTGTTTAAGAAATATTTCTCTATACTCATCTCTATCAAAATTAGGAAATGAAAAATAGAAAAAGAAAACCTTGTGTTTCATGAAATGTGGGAGACAGTTATCTCTTTGTGGGTTGAAGGATATTCTTAAACATTTACCATGAAGAAAGAATGTGTCTACATCCCAGCAAATATGACCTGTGCCTACTATACATTACCAGTCTGGTCTGGTAGACACTTTTTAATAAAGAACAGTATATTGAGATATAATTTACAAATATAAAATTCACCTGTAGTAATTGTACAAGTTAATAATTTTAGTAAACTTTTGATATGCTCAACCATTATCACAATCAAAACTTTTAGAGCATTGTCATCACCCTCAAAGTTACCTTGTGCCCATTTAGCCATTCTCTGCACCCACCCTCAGCCCCAGGCAACCACTGGCTTGCTTCCCTTCTCTACCCAAGACACATTTGAGTTTTCAGATTATGCCCTGAGAGCCACAAGATATTGAGAGAAGAAGGACATTGTCCCAGTCTGATAGAGGAAGGACCACTTCATAAGAAGGTCAGATTTTGACAATTTTTATAGATGGTGACAAAATAGCAAGGCATTCTGGGGGTACTATCGTTTTTTAACAGCTATTTGCAACATTAGATTCTTCCATGGAGTAATGTTATTAGTGGCCTTAAGATTGACTAGGTAACTTTTCTTTGAATTTGTGATATAATAAGTCGAAATTTTAGTAAAAAATACGAATTACTTTATATGACTATATTTATGTTTTTCATTGTTCCTTATAAATAAAACAATAAAAATGGATAATATACAAATCAAATGTCTCCAATGGCCTCCTCTTCTCCTCTACACCTAGTGGGGAATCAGAGGTCCTTGAAAACTCAAAGCAAGTCATCTGTCTTCATAGAACCATCAGATTATGCTAACTCCTGGTAAGTCCTCTCTTTTCAGACCTCAAAACATTTGTAATCTGTACCACTCATTAGGATAATTGATTGTGTTTTCTCCTGTGACATCACTTATGTGCTGTTCAGTTCTTGACTTTATAAATTTAGTTTGACATGTGTTTATCATGTCACCCTGAATATCATTTCCTTAATATTGAAGGACAATTATAGTTTCTCAAGCATTTTTGTATTCTTTGCACAAAACCTTTATCCTGCCATTCCTGTAGTAGGTGTTTAACAAAACTTATTGAAGAATAAATGTCACTTGTGAAATACATTTACAGATTATAATTCAGTGATTCTGCAGCTTTGAATGCAATAAAAATAAAATGAGTTGCTTTTGTCAATATAGAAAGGTGTTAGCAAGGCTTTTTTTTCAATGTTGCAGCTAAGATCACTGAAACTGCCCCCCAAACAAGCAGTTAGTCTGCTCATTTTAGTATCTTAACAACTGAATTAGATCAATGGTTCAATTTAGTCCGTTGTTCACAGCCCAGCCATTTAATCAATTAAACAAGGAGGTCTGTGCCAGCCACTTTTCTTTTGTTTCTGGATTTTTTGGTTTTCGTTTTCTTTCTCGTGCTACCTTAGTGTCCCTCTGTGGCTTTGTGCCTGTCTACTTTTCCCATCTCCCCTTGACTCTCTCAGTCTCTCTCTCTGTGTCTCAGTCTCTCTCCCTCTCTCTTTTCTCTCTCCTACCCTTTGTCCATTTGTATCTCTTCTGTGGCCTCTGCTTGGTGCTTGGTCTCTGGCTGGCCCTTACACTGTGAGCATCCTCCAGGTTCAGGGGCATTTTCAGAGTGCCAGCGCTGGCTTGCCTTACATAGCCCAAGCTCAAGAAGTCATTTGTGAATTCAAAATGGGCTATCTGAGACATACAGGCAGGCTTTAACTTTCCAAAATAAATGTATTTGTGCTAATAAAATGAAAAAAAGATGAAGAAAGAACAAAAGGAAAAATAAGAAACCCTCCAAACAGAAACTCTGAAATATTTTAGAGCATATGGAAATGCCACATCCTAAAATCTTAATCTTTGCTTTGATCCAAATGGAATTTATTTAACAAAGGTCATTTACTAGGTAAGGAGTCTATATATTTGAATGGGCTGCAATCTTGTATAAAAAGTATGTAATTCCTCCTTTTTCTGATGTTTCTTTCTCAAAGTACAAGGACAACACTTTTTAAAATTCTGTAAAATCATCCTTTCAGGCCAAGGTTATAATTTGATCGGAGAAAATACAGTATAAACAGAATTTCTCTTTTTTTCACCCACATCTGGTATTCTCCATCGAGACACTTAGGCATCTTGAAAAAAAAATTAAAAAAAGATTTCTAAAATAAATAAGTGCACCTTCCTGGGGGAAAATAATTATACAGATGTCGTATCCTCACCCCACAGCAAGACTGTTCCCCTAAACCCCCCAGCTTTCCCACTGCTTCATATTCATTAATTAGTCTGAGGTTCCCTCCGTGTTCCGTTTACAAAGCCACTTAAACCCACGCACCCATTTAACATATTTATGACCCCAGTTTTCTTTCTGTTCTCTGAGACTGTACCGTAATTGTTCTCTGGACCCAGGGACTGCAGAGAGCCTTCCCTGCTGAAAAGAGACAACATAAAGAAGGAAATGAATGTGTGCGGGTTGAATACCTTCAACAAAACGACTGGGTGCAGTTTGGCCCCTGCCCCCCCTCCTCCCGGGGTCACTTTAATTGAGTGAAGCCTCACCCTCTATTGAGTGTATGGGAGACTATTAACTCTTAACAACACTCTGTCTCAGGTTATTTATTTATTGCTTAAATGATTTGTTATTGCTACTTGAATTTAATACACCCTCTGGGAACCAAGATGACAGCATCATGTTACAGAAAAACTACAAGTTATTTTAAAACTGTAATTGACGTTTTATGAGAGCCATAAAATCTTTCTGAACAAATAACTTACCATTAGTCAGAAACTTCAGCAGGAGATCTGTAAAATTAAGGATATGGTAGAACAGTACTGTACTTGTGTGTGTCTGTCTGCATGTGTGTTGGGGAGGATGGGGCAGGAGGCAAGCAAGGAAGCAGCAGAGAAATTCCAATTGATTATTTTGCATTGCTTCCCCGGGTCTTGATTGAAATCATCATGCTTTTGAGTCAGAGGAATCTGGGAAATGGTGCAAGGGATTCCCAGGAAGGATAAATTGTATCCGATGAGCACATTTCAGGCGACCACCTCGGGTCTTTCATTTTGCTATTAACTGAACCCCTTCCCAGCCAGACACCAGTGTCGTCTACTGTGGCACTGCTGCCCAGCTTAGCTGAGTCAGTAGTTACCGGTTAGAGTAACCTTCTTGGGCTATGAGTCCCCATAATATGTGGATTGTTCAGACCTTCCTAAGAGCTACAAGAGCCCATCATTGACAGATTTGGACCATCCCATTTCCTGGTCCCGCAGAGCTTAATATTTTTGATGCTACTTTGAGACAAAGGTAGGAAAGAATGGCTGTAAAATCCACATTTCTGAAAATAGTATGTGCCAGTTTTCTATTTCATGGGATGCTGAGTGGATGTGTCACCCAGATCCCATCCCGGAATTGAAGTGCTCACTCCTCCAGTTGTCCTGAGTGCTAGCTGCTGATGTTCATAGCTGCATCTCCATGAACTGCCCTTGTCTTCCCCAAAGTAGCCCAAATCCAACAAGAAGGTACAAAAGCCCAGCTTCTTTGTCTCGATTGAGGATAACTCTAAACAGCCACCCGAGTTCCAGAACTACCTGTAGGATCACCTGAGGTCTTGGTTGCAATCACATCACAATTAACTTTCTCCCTCTGCCCCATCTTGCTTCCCTCACCTCCTTAGAATCCTTGATCCCAAGAACACTCCCCAATAAACCTTCAACTCAGAATATGTTCTCAGAGGAACCCAACCTAAGACAGTGTTCAGTTTGACCCTTTGGGCCAACCTGACACCCTCAGAAATCACACATTTATCCATCAGCCAAGGGAACCCCAAGGTTGTTTTATAAGTTGCACAGGGATGTATTTACTGACTTTTAACCTATTTTTGCTCTGATTTCCTCCTTGTTAGGTTCTAAAGGCTCAGCTCTGACACTTCTACCAAATCCTACTTCTGGCTCCCAAACTCCAGTCATATTTTTCTCCTGTATGTATTCTGGCTTTTCTAACTGGCTTTGTATCCTGTATCTTGGAGGTGATTTTGTAACTACCAGTAAGAAGCTCCTCACAAGAGCTCCAGATGAGAGAGGAGCCCAACTCCAATGAGAGTTAATGCTAATTGTCAACCTGCTTAGTTAATGCTGACCTCCCTTCTCTGCCAAGCTCTCCACCTCACCTGCACCACCAATATTTTGAGGCAAACATGCCAGACAAAGACAGATTAGGAACACTTACAAAATGACACACTATATAGCTACTCATGACAGAAGAGCATGATATCAGATTTCATTAGGCTTAATCTTTTATAAGTACTAGCAGTGTGCCAGGCACTCTTCAGAACATAGCATACAACTGAATATAAGTGCATAGGCACAGAAATAAGTAACATGACCTAGGACATATACTGCATGTGTCTGATTATACAGAGTAATACACATAAGAGGAAACTTAAAAGTTACTTGAGACACTAACTTCCTTCCCCAATACACACACATACAATCTGTTAAACTTCCTTTTCTGGACTGCTGGTTTCTGATTACTCTGCTTCAGGACAGGGAACTGCTATATCCATGGAGGCCCACTTCATTTCCAAAGACATCTAGTTATCTGAAAGTTCTTTTCAGGGATGTTTTAAAATGCACCCAAGATTTGTTTTAATCAGGTACGGTGAGACACCCAGTTACAGAAATGACTGTCATAAAAGAAGTTTTTATACCCACAGATTCTTAGAAACAGTGGGCGTGGCACACCCCAGAGGGCCACAAGGGGAAGCACCAGGGTTGATCAGGAGGCAGAAGGAGTGAGAGGGAAACGTGGGCAAGAGCCTTTATTGCAGTTTCCATGGGAAGTAACTGGTGAGGAAGGGTAGGTAGGTTTAGGATTGGCTAGTTTGAATAATTTCAGTGGGCTCTGGGGCAAAGGAGCTGGTACCTGGCTTTTGGGTGATTAGAGTAGGTGGATAGTGGCCAAGTGTATGAGAGCCCCATAGAGGAGATGCATTGCGGTGTGGGCTCTGGATTGGTTGGTTTGCATATGAAGGGCACACTCACAGGCAAATCATTTGCTCTCTCCAGGAATTAGTTAGCCCTGGGAGGGGCAGTCCCTGCCCTGCCCCAGATGTCAAGGCATCAAATACGGAAAATGGAAGGAGTAGTTACTATGAGGGATGAGCTATAATTGCCTTCCTCTCACTTCTACCTAGAGGTCCTGGTTCAGACCTCTGTGCTGAGCAGCATAAACCTGGGAATTAATTAATTCCCGTAACTGTGATGGTTCTCCACCTCTCGAACATAACTACCTTCCTCCCTCTACTTTTCTCTTAGCATCCCGGGTCACAACCACGAACCACCTCCCACCTTGTCTCACTCAACAGACACCAGTATATCGTTTTCTTCTTGTCTGGCTGGCACATTACCCAGCACAGGGTTGGAAACTCTCTAGTTACTTGCTAATGCATCCTGAGCACTTATAAGTATATCCATAGGATATATCCCTAGAGGGGAATTGTTCACTCAAGGGAAATATGAATTAGTAATGTTATAGATATTGAGAAATTCTTGCCATTGAGGCTCCTCATTGCTTTGTTCTTCATCTACACCTAGTAAATTAATATTGGTAATGCTGGTAATCGTTCTCCTATTTGTACCTCTATGACTTATTAAAAAAAGAAAATCAACTTTCCTTCCATAGTCCCCTGCCCCTTTTACGTATATACCCAGAGTGAGTTACAATAATGTTTACTTGATTCCACTCGAAAAATAGTGATTGCCACTTTATTGTCTGGAAAAGCAGCCAACAAATCAGTAAATATCTGTGAATTAATTAAAAACACAAATGATGTAAATATTTTGATTCCATGACAAAATGACAGGCAGGAAAAAATTATAGAGAAGTTGGTAACTTGTTTTTCTGTAACAAAAGGTGGAAAAATCCAAAACCGTGTCATCATATCAAGTTTATGAACAATAATAGCAGGAATGTACAACCTTCATGTCTTATGCTTTGTATTGGGGATCTCAGAACACTTCAGGAAAAAGCAAATATGAAGGGAAACTACTGATAATAAGACATATTTACCTTGAAATAGAAACCACTGAACTTTTGAAAAAAATACGTTGCTGTGTTGGAAGAAGAAACGTAAGGACGTACCTTCCTTGACTTCCCCGTTTAGCCAGCTAGCCCCAAAGACACTCAGTCTTGGAATTTCCACAATCTTGGGGAAGTTCAGGTGTAGGGAAAGGGTTCAGAATTGGTACTTGTTGGTTACTCTGCATGAGGACTAATAAATGGGTAAAATTGTTATTTTCTGAAGCTTATTTATCTCTCTAGGCACCTCCGTAGTTTATTTCGAACTCTGGTTTGGTTTTGTTTATTTGCTTCTTACATCTTAAAATTCTTTTTTCTACTGAAGAAGAGCAAGAGAAAAGCTCATACTATTCAAGTTTTATCTAATGTTTGGAGGTGTGTGACCTGTAATTTAAAACACCTTTTTGTTGGCAATGTTTTATGATTAAATGATGCAGCATGCATGTTGTGGATGTGACCCGAGGAACAGCCTGCATATAGACATTTCTCCAGCATCTTCCAGCTTGTATATGTTGCGGGGGTGGGGATGGGGCCCTGAAAAGGTAAAGTGGAATGTGTTCCAACTCCTTGCAAGCCTTACAACCCATCCTTGTGGTCACCCAGAACACGCACCCCAACATCATCCTTGACTTCTCCACCTTCCTGGGAGGATTTATTGTCCCATCTGTCTGAACCTCAACAAACTCCCCAGGCTTTATCAATTCTGCCTTCAACACTCTACTCCTCGACTTCTGAATTTGCCTCTTCATTTACCACCTCCTCCCCAGTACAGCTTCCTCCAAAGGGTTTACACTGTTGCCACACTCATCTTTTAAAACATGTTTCTTCATAGTGGCTGTGTCAACTTGTTCATTAGCCAGGACATGGAAGCAACCTAAGTGTCCATCGACAGATGAATGGCTAAAGAAGATGTGGCACATATATACAATGGAATATTCCTCAGCCATTAAAAGGAACGAAATTGAGTTATTTGTAGTGAGGTGGATGGACCTAGAGTCTGTCATACAGAGTGAAGTAAGTCAGAAAGAGAAAAACAAATACCGTATGCTAACACATATATATATATGGAATCGAAAAAAAAAAAAAATGAAAAGGTTCTGATGAACCTAGGGGCAGGACAGGAATAAAGATGTGACGTAAAGAATGGACTTGAGGACATGGGAAGGGGGAAGGGTAAACTGGGAAGAAGAGAGAGAGTGGCATGGACAGATACACAGTACCACATGTAAAATAGATAGCTAGTGGGAGGCAGCCGCATAGCACAGGGAGATCAGCTCAGTGCTTTGTGACCACCTAGAAAGGTGGGATAGGGAGGGTGAGAGGGAGACGCAAGAGGGAGAGGATACGGGGATATATGTATACATATAGCTGATTCACTTTGTTGTACAGCAGAAACTAACACAACATTGTAAAGCAATTATACTCCAATAAAGATGTTAAAAACACACATGTTTCCTAGTATTGTTCACATCACTCTCCTGCTTTCAATAATTTTCCATTCTCTAACAATGGGTACCAACGGTTCCCACTGACTGACCACTTCCCCTGTGCTAGGCACTTAGTTCATCTATCCCCCACCCCAGACAAATAGACTCACTGCCTCAGTTACAGAGGAGGAAACTGATATGACCCAAATTTATAAAGGTAGGAAGTGGAAGCCCCAGCCTTTGGTCTCTGATATGATGTCAAAGACTGTGTTCTTTTTTTTTTTTTTTTTTTTGCAGTATGCGGGCCTCCTACTGTTGTGGCCTCTCCCGTTGCGGAGCACAGGCTCCGGACGCTCAGGCTCAGCAGCCATGGCTCACGGGCCCAGCCGCTCCGCGGCATGTGGGATCTTGCCAGACTGGGGCACGAACCCGCGTCCCCTGCATCAGCAGGCGGACTCTCAACCACTGCGCCACCAGGGAAGCCCAGACTGTGTTCTTATTAAGTACGTGTCTATCTTGGGATTTAAGGTGCTGAAAATCAAGGCTTATTATTTCTCAACACTTGAACTCTGTGTCTCATTCCAAACTACATTATGTCTCTATCTAAATGAGCCACTTAAGTACCTTTGATCCTGTATAGTCAGAATATTCGCTCCTGAGAGACCGGTGCGTTACCTTACACTTCCCTCCATTTCCCTTGACTCTGAGATCAACAGAAATGTTTGGTTATTTTGGAGAAACCTGTTCCTGCTTCAAGAGATCAGTGAATTTTGTGTTGGGTTCTCAAACTGCTTTCACAGCTACACTAGTGGGCTCTGTCTCCTTTGGATGTTAGAGATGCTCTCTTCTGCTGAGAAGGGTCAGAGAATGGACATGATGAAGTTGCATGCTAGGCACGGTCTTAGATGTACATAAATTTATGGCTTGAAACATCTATTCACTTGCTTTAAAAGAAGGGGGAGGATGTTTCTGTAAAAAATATCACTGCATAGAATGGGAATGTGTGGTGGTACGAAGAGGACTGTGGGGAAACAACACGGTTACCCATGAGACTTTGGATTGCTCATGTAGACCCCTCCGGCCCCAGCTGTACATTTTGTAGATGAAGGAAAGGAAAGATTACCATTGTCATTCTCACTAAATGCTCCCTCAGTTCTAGGAGCAGAGATATGTTGGGCTTCCTGGGCTGGTGGTGGTGAAAACAGAAGTGCATATGTCATGGAACCAGAGCATATGGAAGCGTAGTAGTCACGTCCTTGGAAATGGATACCTTCTGCTCCTTTGTGGGCCCTCAGGGATAGGGTTGGTTCAGTGTCTGCTGCTCCTCAACCATCAACTAATATCCCTCTCAGACAGTGCTTTTCAACCTTGGCCACACGTTGGAATCACCTGAGGCTTTAAGAGACTAATGCCCACGTCCCATCCCCAGAGACTGCATTTTTTATGACGTTCTCAGGTAATTCTAGTGCACAGCCAAGGCTGAGAATTATTGCTTGTCTGGACGCTTGCTATCAGGGTGGCCTTTGAGCTAGCAGCATCTGGCATCACCTGGCAGCTTGTTAGAAATGTGGAGTCTCAGGCCTCATCCCTGCGCTATCAAATCAAATCAGCATTTTGGCAAGATGCCCAGAAGACATGTTTGCACATTAAAGTCTGAAGAATCACAGGTCTAGGTTTTACTCTTCCCGTAACTTCTGACTCCCTGAATGCTCAGAATGTGCAAGGCTTCTGCTAACTTGTTGTCTTCTGCTTTCCCTGCCTATGCATTTCTAACTCTTTGCAGGTTTAGGGGTAGGGTAAGTCGGCCCCCCATCATCACCCCTCTAGCTTCAAGTGAGCTTGTAAAGAGGGTCTCTTAGCCCAGTCGGGCAGATCCACCTTGGGCCAGCTGGCCAGCCCTCAGAGGAGCTACTTGGGAGAAGTTCTCTCACTGGCTAATCTATTTCTCTGTGGGTGGATTCATAGATACCCAGGACCCAAGCCACTTTTCCTTAGGTGAGGCCATGGGCCAGGCAGGTACTCGGAGAGGCCCCTCCTCTAGAATTCTTTTCTGCCCAGAGCTCTTATCCTGAAAAATTGCCGTCATATGTCACTTTAGATGTTAGACCTCGCAGGGTGTCGTCCACACATATAAGATGCTTTGGGCGGGGTGGGGGAGTTTTGGTGTTGATGAACCAGCCTCTGAGGGTAAATGGCACTGAAATTATTCATCCTGTGAAATAGACCCCAAGGGTTAAATTAAAGCAGCATTCTTACCAAAGCCTAGCAGACATTTTCTGTTTCCATTCAGGTCAGAGAAAGGAGGTATGGATGTAAGCTGCTGGTTCGTTATAAAAGATTTTTTTTACAAGGTGTGCATATATCTTTATCTAAATCCAAGACATATCAACAATAGTGATGACCCACATGTTGTCTTTAGAGGTAAAGGCCGTTTGGAGAAAGCAGTAAGCCACTGGGCGTCTGCAAAGAGGCCAACTATGGAGTTTGTCTTTCTGCACCATCTCTGAACACCACGCCACACACCAGCCCTGTTATTACGTTTCTCTTCCAGCAGCATCCCCAGTAAGGTGTTAGGGACCTCTCCCCGAATCCCCTGTACTATCTGCATTTGAAAGGAAGACTCTCAGGAAAAGAAGGGAGAGACCACGTGCGAGGCATTTTAGGGAAGTCTTACCTGTTGGTTTGTTTGATTTTTAGTGATCATTTCAAATGATTTTCCTCACAGGATCATCCTCTGAGTTAAGGGTTTGTTCCAAATCCATTAGACCAGCTAAACAAAGTAAAGGACTATCACACACTGGCTTTTATGAGTTTTAGCTGAGATGACTCGCTGTAAATAAATTAAAGAATTTTTGTCTTCATAAATATGCCAGAGGTTGTTTGCCAGAGGGAGATTTATAATCAATGAACTCTCCAGCCATCTTAAAATCGACCTACAGATGTGCCGACCTTTAGAAAAGCAATGTTAAAATGCAAACTACAAGTTAAACTGGGGAAGGACTACACCGTAAAATGATGGTTAAGTAATATGAGCCTATGATTTATCGGATAAAAGATAAACACTTCGATGAAAAATCTGTGGGACAAAAAATATTAAAGAGTCAATTGGAAATAAATATAAAATGAAAAGAAAGTACCTCTGAAACATTTTCTATACCTCATTATGCATAAATACAATCTACTGGCAAACAATCAGAATAAAGTATGATATTGGCATAAATTGAGATGATATGAATCTTTCTATACACACTGGGAAGTGTAAGAAATGATATGACTTTGACCAAGTTGAGTTTGACACTGTGCTGGGCTGGTACAAATTCAATCGGAGTGGTTTGGGGGTGTGGCACACTGTATTTTCCAAAACCTGCCCAAGATGCCTCATCTCATCCACTTAGTGTGGTTCTGACAGTTGAGAGATGAGGTTGATGTCCCTCCCACAGAACCTGAAGAGGCAGGAGCGACACCCTGTGACTTCCAAAGTTAAGTTTCTCTGGATCTCTTAGGACACGTGCTCTTAGACAGCAGCTGCCATGCCATGAAAGGAAGCCGAAATAGCCTTTGGAGACACTGTGCGGAGAAGATCTGAGGATCTGACATCCTTAGCCCCCGACCCTCAGGCTCCCAGCCGACAGTCAGCACCAAATCCTCAGCCAGGCGGATTGAAAGTAGATTCTTGAAAGTAGATTCTCCAGCCCTAAATTAAGCTGCTCCCGAAGACCCTAGGTGGAACAGAGACCAACAGAAATTACAGATTCATGTGCAAAATAAATGATTTTTGTTATGTTAAGCCACTAAATCCTGGGGTGGTTTGTCCCATAGCAATAGATAATCTAAGGCCTTCCCCAGACATCCTACAGGGTTGTGCAAACTTCCCAGGCGCCGCAATCAGAGCTAACGTTGGGAGGAAGGAGCTTTGGTATTGGCCAAGCCAATAAAGGATCCTGAAGTCTAGCATCTTTGTTTCCACCTTGGGTAGAAAATGAGTTGGAGGTACTTGTCTATCCCAAAGGATCACCCATCGCCATCCTTTCACTGCCTGCCTCACCCTCACCACAGGCTCATGGACCAAGAAACCCCATCACCTCCATCTCTTTCTCTTTGGGGGGAACCTTTTCCCTCCATCTTCTTGACTATGCTTCTCCATCCTCTCCTGTGGCAAGGGACGTCAAGGGGCCTTCTAGGAACAGAAAGGAAATGATACCAAGATGGAAGAACACACACACTAATAGCTCAGTAATTTACCTGTCACAATCCTATCTTGTTTCGGAGGTCACTGAAGGAACAGAATGGCCACAAGAAATAGAATAGCATCGATAATTACAGCACTAAAAAATTAAAAAAAAAAAACCAACATTATGAGCCAGGTGACTTTAAAGTACGTTCAGGGCGGACTTCCCTTGTGGTCCAGTGGGTAAGAATCCACCCTCCCAATGCGGGGGACCCTGGTTTGATTCCTGGTCAGGGAACTAGATCCGCACGCGTACCACAACTAAGAACTCTGCGTGCCGCAACAAAGATCTCGAGCGCCACAACCAAGACATGGTGCAGCCTAAATAAATAAATAAATAAATATTTAAAAAGAAATAAATAAACTACATCCAGGGATCAAATATTTCTCAACTTTTATGTAACTACATATACTGTACACACATTATTGGAAATCATTCAGAGACTGACTATCCCCAGGAGAGTACAAAATAGCCACAGTAACAACGTGGTCAATTAGATTTTAAAAGAGAAAGAATACTGAATTGGGGTTCAGGAAGTCAGAATTTCCATCTTAGCTTTTCTGCCTTATCCTGGGAGCATAACAATCTGTTCCAAAGTTTAGTTTTCTCAGTAGGAAGATGAAAGATTGAACAGGATCATCTGAAGATCCCTTAAACCCCAGAGTCCTACAACTGGACAAGTCTTGCTAATGCAGGCTGGTTCAATTCACCACCAATCTACTTTGTTCCATGAGAAGATTAATGGGAAGTTTGGTTCAAATATCAGAACTATCTGCCACTCTGCAGAACATTCCCAAAAGGCAAAGTAGTCTCACAAAACTTTATCTATCTGTAAAGTAGCCAAGAGTAAGCCATGAGATATGGGAAAAGGAGCAGTAAACACAAAGAGGTTCTACGAACACTCACTGACAGATAGTTAAAATAATCCATGACTGACGTGGCATCATGCTTTCCAATGACTGTCTTTTAGACCACAGTCCAGTGGGCGAATGCCCACTTACCTGTCTTCACTCATGTATGCATGTACAACGTAACAGTTACTGTGAGATCCTCTTGATCAAGCAGAGAGTTCACAAATGATTTGGATGATCATAATTTATATATTTCATTTATAGATCATGAAGAAAATCCCAATTGCTTATATGTAATGTTAGGGTTTTTTTTTGTTTTTTTTTGCAGTACGTGGGCCTCTCACTGTCGTGGCCTCTCCCGTTGCGGAGCATAGCCTCCGGACGCGCAGGCTCAGCGGCCATGCCTCACAGGCCCAGCCGCTCCGCGGAATGTGGGATCTTCCCGGGCCGGGTCACGAACCCGTGTCCCCTGCATCCGCAGGCGGACTCTCAACCACTGCGCCACCAGGGAAGCCCGGAATAATCATCTTTATTTGGCAGTTCCTTCCTCATCATTCTTGAGAATATCTCTTCTGTGGGCGTGGCTTTAGTCGCCTGCAGCCATAACCACCTCTACCCCTGCCTCTCTGTAAGCATTCAATACAAAATTAGAGGGGAAGAAAAGCTGTGTCGAGGGAGACAAGACAGTATTTCCTCCCTCACCATAAAATCTTTTCCAAAAGTCCAGCATATTCAGATTGACTTCTGTATAGCTTTCTCTTAATTCTGAAAATCTCTCTTTTCTTTTTCTGTTTTGCATTTTGGGGGGAATATTTTTATTTGTTTTTTTACATTGCATGTTTCAAGTTAATCCCATTGGGGGAAAACTAGACAAAAAAAGCCAGGGAATGGGAGTAAAGGAGATAGGAGAAGCAGAAGGTAGAATAGAAATGGAAGTTGTGCTATGTATGCACCTCACCTTTTGATTCCTGTGTGTAAAATGGCATTGATGTCATCTTTATTTAGTATGTTTTCTTGTTTTGTTTTGCACATGATATACAATTCCAAAAGGTACAAGAGAGTGCACAGTGGAAATCAAGACCTGCTCTCCTGGCTATGCCACCTACTCCTTCCCACCACACAGACTGAGGCAGCTGCCATTAGCAGTTACCTTGTACATCTTTCCAGAGCCTGGTTCATAGACACTGTCTTTTCACTGTAACTTCACATGGCAGAAGGGGCTAGGGAGCTCTCTCAAACCTCTTTTTTCTTGTGTGTTTTGTTTTGCGGTACGCGGGTCTCTCACTGTTGTGGCCTCTTCCGTTGCAGAGCACAGGCTCCGGATGCGCAGGCTCAGCGACCATGGCTCACGGACCCAGCCGCTCCGCGGTATGTGGGATCTTCCCAGGCCGGGACACGAACCTGTGTCCTCTGCATCGGCAGGCAGACTCTCAACCACTGCGCCACCAGGGAAGCCCTCTCAAACCTCTTTTATAAGGCTATTAGTCCCCTTTATCAGGGCTCTGCCCTCATGACCTTATCACCTCCCAAAGGCCTCACTTCTTAATACCACCACACTGGGGGTTAGGATTTCAACATATAAATTTTTCAGATGATAGCAATGACCTTGGAGTGGAAAGCTAGACATCTATGAGGGCTTTTTTATATACTGACTACGCCTTTTGTCTTGGTGGTTTGACATTTTTCTAGTATGTAAATAACGATATATTGAAGGTCATCTTAAAGCTAGATGAAATAAGGTAGACTACACAGTAGCAAGCTTTCACTTTTTTTGAATAATGATGTTGATAATAATGGTGGTAATGGTAATGATGATGGTAGTGATACTGATGATGAAGCTGTGATGGTGATGTCTGTGAGGATGGGTGATGATGATAGTGGTGGTAGTGGTGATAATGGTGCTTATGATGGTGATGGTGATGATGGTGTTGGTGATAATGGTGGTGGTCGTGAAGATAGCTCTCACTTATTTTTTAATATGTGCCAATAATTGTGCAAATTGCTTTACTCACGTTGTTTCATTAAGTTCTCACAACAATCCTATGAGACAGGAATTATCTTTATTTTCTAGACGACAAAGAATGGCGCAAAGAGATCAGGAAACTTTAAGAAGGTCACAGCTTTCTCTGTGGAATTGCACCAGAGATAATTTAGTGCTGATGTAAATTATGCAGCATAACTGAACTCAAACGGATGACACACATGATATCCTTCCCTTTGTAACTAAATATCTCTTCACCAGCCCTGAGAACTCTTCTTGGAAACTGTAAATGTGAGTACATCAGGTGACTCCTCGTCAGCAGTTTTGGTAGTCAGAAAAAAAAAATGTGTGCTCCCTTTATTTTGTTTATCCTCAGGAATTATAGCTGAAAATCAATGCCATAAGGCTCTCTAAAGTAATACTTTCAATGGGCTGGGACTTTAGCTAACACTGGGAACTGCACACAACCCACAGAATATCTCATCCTTGCTCACAGGGCATGGAACATTTGGGTATGCCTAGGTTACACACGCGTACACCACCATGTCAATATATGTTGGCTCGGAAAGACTGAAAACCATTTCTCTATTGTCAAGTCCACCTGGGAAGACCCCCGCCCGCCTTGTCTCTGGTAATATGGTGATGCCACATGGTTCCATTTAGTCTTGTACGACACGGGGCCTTGTGACCTCAATTGTAGTGTCCCGAACCCAACTCTTGGGTTCTTGGGCAGATCTCTTAGTGAATTGGGGCACGGATTAAAAACAGACAGCAGCACCCAGAATACTTTGTTAACTTCATCATTGTTTGAAAAGAAGTAGATTGAAGGCATCAACTGTTAAGTAATTTGACAAGACAGACTGTTTTTGTTTACCATCCTGAAAGGAGAGAAATCCAGCCATTCTGGTAGGTAGTCTCCATCAACAATCCACTTCAAGATGTTCCTTGTACTCTTTATTGTCCTTTTTCTTGGAAATCAGGGTGCGTGGTGATACCCATCCAGGTGATTTACCTGTTCTTAAACCCACCTAAACAACTCTGTGGTAAGAGGCAGTGGGTTTTGTATTGTAAATAAGAGACTCCAGCTGTCATTTGCAGATCCAAGAGCACATTGAATAATTTTACAACAGAACCCACTAACATCAATTCTTCTTTTGCAACAGACTGTGTGGACATCATGACCTGCTTAGATGTCTGCACATTGCTCAAGGAGGTTGGACTTTGTATTAGTTTCTGTTGCTGTGTAACCAGTGACCACAAACATAATGTAATGGCTTAAAACAGCACCCATTTATTATGTCTCGGTTCTTAGGTCATACACCCAGGCACAGTGACTAGGTGTTCTGTTCAGGGTCCCACAAAGTTAAAATCAAGGTGTCCACCAGGCTACTTTCCCAAGTGGAGCTTGGTGCCCTCCTCCAAGTTCACGTCCATTTCCTTGCAGTTGTAGGGCTGGGTTCCCAGTTTCATTGCCGAGAGCTGCTCTCAGCTCCTGTAGGCTGCTCACAATCCTTGCCATATGGCCCCTTCTATCTTCAAAGCCAACAATGGAGACTCATTCTTATGTTAAATCCCTGCCGTACTTCAAATTTGTTTCACCAGGAAGAGCCTAATCCCTTTCGAGGGCTTACCTGATTAGGTCAGGCCCACAGAGGATGGTTTCCATTTCTTCATGCCAATTGTGCCATCCATATAACATAGCCCAGTCATGGGGTGACTATTTCATCATAATCACAAGTCCCAGGGAGCTTGAATCTTGGGGATCAGCTTAGAATTCTGAATTTTATGTGTTACTGAGACACATTTGTTCTGCTGAGACCTGCAGGGGTAAGAAGAAATATCTGTTGGCAAAGAATCGTCCTAATGGTGGGGTCATTCACCCAGATAAAGACTGGATTCCCTAGACAGGAAACAGGAATTGGGAGACTGGGACTGAGGTAGATGGAAGAGACAAAGTAGGCTCCTTCTCTTGGTTTTTACTTTGAGAAACTTGAATGTCGAGGAGTTCACTCCTGGGTAGTGTTGGTTAGAAATGGTCTCCGTCATTGGGCACAACCTGGGCTCTGGGCAGAAGGGGACCCCTGGGATGCATCACAGGCTAAAGATGAGTGATCTCCATTTTATAAGCCAGAAATTGATAAGATATTGTATACATTTTTTTCTCCTTTGTTCTCTCCTTGCCTCAAGAAGTCTTTTTGAACATTACAGCTGTGCAGCCAATTATAAGGGAGCAACACACATGGGTTAGACGAAGAGCAGCCACTCCTTGAAGCTAACAGGGCAGTAGCAGAAGTTTTCAGCTAAAAACATGAATGGAAATGTGAATCCTTAGAGAGAAGAACCAGGATTGGCTTGTGTGGCCCAGATTTCTTTTCTGACCAGCACAATCTCTCCCTCTGCCTGACAAAGGAATTCTGGGTTCTGTGCTGTTAGAGAAACTGGACAGAGTCATGCACATGACTGACACAGTCATGCAGGTTAACGTGCATTTGTGACAAAGGTGAAGCAACTGGTGGATTACTCTGAGGAGCTGAGATGCACCACATTTCATGATCTGCCTTCACCTTCCCCTCCACGCACCATCAGAGTCAATCCAAGTCACCAGGATTGGCATTGATTCGGTGTCTTTAAAGTGACCAGTTGTGTTAATTGTGACCTTTTATTTTCTGTATTTCTGAGGCTTTATCATCAAGGGGCCTTGCTGACATGGGAGGGACTGCCCCTCTGAGGGCTCCAATTCCTAGAGTAGAGACAGTAAAGGGTAAACAAGTGAGAATGCCTTTCAAATGAAAACCAACCAATCCAGAGCCCATATCCACCCCCCTCCTTTACTGGATTCTCACACTCCAGGCCACTATTTCCCTTCCTTAATCACACCAGAGCCAGATTCCGGACAATTAGAGACACTCCGTACACCCCAGTGTCCACTGAAATTACTCAGACAAGCCAATCCTAAACCTGCTTGCACTGCCTCACCCATTCCTTCCTGCAGAAACTGCAGTGAAGGTTCTGTCCACCCTTTCCTCCTGCTCCCTCTGCCTCCTGCCTGACCCTGGTGCTTCCCCATGTGGCCCTGGGTAGTGTGGCATGGCCCCTCTTCTTGGGAACCGTGAGTAACTCTTTGCCCATTGATATTCATTTTCTGATCTGTTGACCTCACCATTCCTGAATAACAACAAAACCTACATTTTGAAACACCAGCTTCCAGATGTGCTCAAGTTTCCTGGGCCCAGATAATGTGACGACTTCCTTTTTTGTGGCACTGTTGCAATTTCCCCCCTACAAAAGACATCCTTTGTGGGAAGTTAACCCTAGTGCAGAATGAATTCCCAACACTCTCTTCACTGGCCACTTCTTTGACTCAGAGAGTAGGATAAAAGTCAGTTGGAAACTTCATGCATATAATTGTGTAATTTCAATCCATCTCAAACCAGGGGGTTAGGGACATTTTCTAATATCAAACTGTCCTCTGGTAAATGTTGTACGATATGCTCTGAAACCTGCCTTTGAACAGAGCTGAGGACGCTAGCACCAGGAGGGGACCGAGGTGCCCTTCTTGGGTCAAATCCTTCTCCTGTTTAAAATTTCTGTTGGCTTCCCATTAACCTCATCAGCAGCTCCAACTTTTGTCAGTTGCCCAAACACTTTTCATTCTAATGTGTAATCTAACGAAGCCCCTTAAGAACATTTTTAACTATTTCTTGATTTTTATGGAATGTGATAAAAATTATCTCAAGTAAAGTATTTATTTTATGTGTAAGTCTATTTGCACAGGTTGTAAAATTCATTTCTAGCATAAAAAATCAATAACCAATAACATCAGTAGTACATAAAGATAAGTTTTGACTTTTTCCCAGTTAATAAGCCCCAAGTCCTCAGGTGACTATAAATTCATCATGTGTAAGGAAAAACATTTTTTGTTGATGAATATATTACTAAGTGGTGTATTATATTTGGTTTGGGTAAAAATATATCTTATATATTGCAGATTGAAACTGAACTACTTGTTGCAGCTTCACAATTGACATAAAAGTCTCTTTAGGGCCTGATATTTGGAACTCTTGAATTTGCACATAAAAATTTTGGTGATTATTTTTTCAATAATTTTTCTGTTTGGCTTTTAAAAGATGAGGAAAGAAAAGGTTTCAGGTCACTGTCTACAATCATTATACAAATGAAACATTATAAGTGTCAGGGATCTTTATTAGTAGTAAGTGTAAAGCCACACCGGTTATAAGTGCCAGTGTCTTCTTTCCACAATGAGTTTTGAAGGACTCTTTTTTATCAGGGCAATCAGTAAATATACTGATATGGTGATGGCCGTCTGGAGGCAATTTTTGAGGCTTATTTTCACTGTTATGCTCTTCACTACTCTGTTGTGTTTTGACACCTTTGTTCCTTATGATTCATCCTCAAACCGACGATCCATAAATTTTGTATGACTAAAAACCAAGACAATTTTAAAACCAAGTGATAATTTTCATCAGGGTTATTGGCATCCACTAACTGTCAGTCACACTCACTGTCCTCTTTTTAAGGGAATAAAAACAATAGCTCATTTGTTGATTGTTTTAAACAAAACTTTAAGTATATCCCCCAACACCTTTAATGCCTTGATCTCCAGGAACACCTTCCTGATTCCCTGGAGGGGTCTGTGATCCACCTGTTAGAAAATGGGCTACAGTTCGAGCTACTTAACAAGGCATATGAAACCCTCATACTCTGGTCCTTGCCAAGCTCTCCTCCAGCCACAAGTGCACTTGCTCCCCAAATAGGCAGCTGACAGTCCCCAGGACATACCTTGATGTTTGATACCCCTCAGCCTTTGTGCATGTGTGAAATGTCATCTCTCCACCACATTTCACCTGAGTCCTACTCCAAGCTCACCTTCCTCACCTTCCCATCCTTTCCAATACCAGTTAAGTGCACGTCTTCTAGATGGAGTGCTCCTGGATAGTAGGGACAATGTCTTGTATATTTTATAACTACAGTGATGAGTCCAGCTAGCACCTGGCAGAAAGCAAATACTCACTAAATTTCGGTTGAGTGAATGAATAAACAAGTGAATGAGTTGAAGGCAAAAAAAAAAAAAAGGCTTGAATGCTGAAGTGAGATGCCTGCCCAAGACACTTTTGGGGTAGTGGCTAAAGAGATGGCTTAAGTGGCCATGTTTATGCCTGGTGACTTTGGTTCTTGGCCATGTTTGATTAGACCACAGTGATGCGTGGCTGTATGGAAACAGGCATCAAATCTTTATATCAAAAGTTTGAGTTAAAAGACTCCAAAGTTGTAGTCAGGACGTTGTTGGACATTGAAGCTATAAGGTCTCATGGAAGTGGGGCCATAGTCATTGCCATTGGAAACCACTGCTAGAGGCAAGCCAAGGTCATGGAGAAAAGAATCCAAGAGATGCCAAGGAAGCCCTATCAAAGAGAGGCAAAAGGAGGAGGCTCAGAGGGGAGGCCAATTTAGAGACTCCAGGTCTCCTGATATCGAGCTGATGCTCTGCCTCTTGACCCAGAAAATCTGTAAAATACAGCTCCACACCTTAAGTCTAAAGTCTCCATGTAGCATGAGAAAATTCCAGAAAATCTGCACAGGAAGGAATCAACTTTCAATGCTTTTGATTACTATCTCCTCAACAGACAAGCCCTGTTATAGTGCAGCCAACACCTCCAGAGAGAAGAAGATTGATTACAATCACTGACAACATGTTTTTGAATAAATACCTCGTGGTCCATTTCTAGTCTACACAAAATCCGCCCTGATACAAATTTAGCTCTGACCAATTTGGAATTGTAATAATTCATCTCCCCAACTTGTCCCTAAGCAGATTGAACATTTTGTGCTTTCAAATACCCCAATGCAATAAACAGATTCAAGTTAAAGGTGACTTTATTATTTCCCTCCTTCTAAGAATAAGTGTCTCAGAGAACATCTAGGAATGTTTCACACCTGGTTGTTTAACAGTATCTCCTTGAATGGAATACATTCCTCATGGTTGATCTTCTCCTTCACAAGTAGCTTTGGGGCCTCACCTTCCCTTCTGTGGATATAAAAGAATAACTTTATTTTCCCTTGTAATGAGGCTATTATCATTGAACTCTCAGGTTAAGACTTCCAGCAACACCAACTCTGTGCTCTTCATTGACTATTTAATGATGTTATAAAATGGCCTCCCACACTCAGACGGAGTAAGCATCTTTATTCACGCTCCTGTTGGCAGTGTCCTATGTCTAGGCTCCTTTCTAAGGAGCAATGAACCACAGGCTCTCCTGAGGCAGCTCATTCTCTCACACAGCCTCCTCTCTTCTTTCCTGAATCTGATCCCAGGGGATTGTTGTAAGATCTTGGCAAGCACAGACTGACCAGCCCCCATGGTGGACCACATTGCATTGACAAGCCATCTCTGCCTCGGTGTGTTATGCACTTTGATATGAGAAACTGTTCTGTTCTGAATGTGTGACACGACAAAGCCCACACAAAAAGGCTGAGGTCTTTTATTTCACTGTAAGTGTTAAATGCTCTTTGATTGAGAGCTGTGATTGGAACAAACATGAACTACTTCATTAATGAGGAAAAGATGTTTTTTTAATCTGTGCTTTGTATTCAATAATACTATTTCTGGAAATCTATGCTAAGAAAATGCCAGTAATACAAAACATCCTAGCAATTTCAAAAACTAAGATGTTTGGGATGGTAGCATCGAAAAGTAAAAATAGAAATGTGTTTAGAAAATTATAGTATATTATTAAAATGATAAATTTTACAGCCTACAGAGGTAAACAAATAAAACTATTAGCCACACATAGAAGTATATAGAAAATAATAATAACTGCAAGTAGAGCAAAATTTTAAATTTATTCCATCATTACAATAAGTTAAATCCACATAGGTGCATAAAAATCCAGAGACCATAAAGAAATTTAAACTGCTGCTGCAAGATGGATTGTGAAGTAAATGGAATTATTAAATTTTTTGTGGTTGATGTGTAAAGCTGTTTGATAATAATTAAAATTGAAAACTTTTCAAAGAAAAAGCTGTATCTGTCTTTAGAGGGACCATTTTGAGTCTTCCAACTGGAACACACCCCTTCAAAGCACGCATGCCTGAGCCAGACACAAAACATCACATACAGTATGATTCCATTTACGTGAAATATTCAAAATAGATAAACCCACAGAGACAGAATGCAGACTGGTGGTTGCCAGGGGCCGGAGGGAAGGCAAAAGGGGAGGAAGTGCTTAGTGGGACCAGGGTTTTATTTTGGAGTGATGGAAGATGTTGGAACTAGATACAGGTGGTAGTTATACAACACTGTGAGTATACTAAATGAACTGTTCCCTTTAAAACGGTTAATTTTGTTACAAGAATTTCAACTCAATACATTAAAAAGAAATTTTTTTTTAATGATGCTGCCTTGGCTCAACCCTAAAAGCCCTGACCCGGTGTGTCCGGGTCAGGCAAGGCTCTGTATTTATAAAGTTTCCCAGGTGAGTCTGATGCTCCATCAGGAACAGAAACCTGTCATCAGGGATTTCCCTCACCCTGCCTGTCTAATTTTTAAGGCGAACAGAATAGCTATAAAATCTATACAAAATGCATAAACTCTGTATAAAATGCTGTGATGGTACTGCAGCTTGTAAATGCAAAATTCAAATCATTGAACCCTGACTGGTGGTGGGCAGAAGAAGTGCACTCCCGGTGACAGTCCTCGTTGGGAGATGCACCTCCTCGCTGACAGCTCAGAAGGATTAGGGCATGTCCGAGGGTGCAGGGCTACCTCGGTGGCACCACGCTTGAGCATCCCACAAGACCAAGAACTATTGTCACTGCTTTTGTTCTCTTCCATCATCTCAGTATATGAGTCCTTAGAAGTCTGTTAACTGCTACCAGACTTTAAAATATGGACCAACACCATCTTTTAAGAAGGGAGTTTGTTCCAATCACAGTCCAGAGACCAGATACAACATTTTATCAAAAATAGGAAAAACAGAGGGCTTCCCTGGTGGCGCAGTGGTTGAGAGTCCGCCTGCCGATGCAGGGGACACGGGTTTGTGCCCCGGTCTGGGAAGATCCCACATGCCGCGGAGCGGCTGGGCCTGTGAGCCATGGCCGCTGAGCCTACGCATCCGGAGCCTGTGCTCCACAACGGGAGAGGCCACAGCAGTAAGAGGCCCGCGTACTGCAAAAAAAAAAAAAAAAAAAAAATTGGAAGAACAGATTGACTCTATCCGCTGTCCTCAAAATTTTTTTAAGCTGGATCCCATTTCTACCACCAGCAAAATGTTTTATTGAGGGGCAGAGCATTTAGGAGCTCAGTAGTCTTCACTACATCAGAAGCTGTTTGACGTCAGCCTGTTGGTGAAA
Organism: Phocoena phocoena; assembly: GCF_963924675.1. Taxonomy (NCBI): domain Eukaryota; kingdom Metazoa; phylum Chordata; class Mammalia; order Artiodactyla; family Phocoenidae; genus Phocoena; species Phocoena phocoena. Next base: position 30,829,873 of record NC_089224.1, on the reverse strand, counting down.
TGAAAGAAAAGCCAAAGGCTCCAAAATGTGTTAAAACACAGCACCCCCCTGACATACAGAATGGGTAAAAAGGCAGCCCCCAAACGGAATCAAGGGAAGGCCGTATGCAGGGTACTCCTTACTGTAGACTCGTTTGCCCTCTGCAGAGGTTATTCAGTTTCCCAGAGAAAGCTCGAAGGTTTGCAAAGGTGTTTTGAAGATAAATGCAATATTTTGCTTGGTTAAAGAATACCTCTTGTCTTGGGATTCTTTACTTGGATATTACAGCTAATTATTTTAGGATTGTCAGGTCTCCAAACGGTCCCTTTTGGGGAAATACATTTTGCCAAAAATTTAAACAAGTATATGCACATTAGGATAGGATTTTACCTTTTGCTTTCGGAAATGTGTAAAATGATAGAGGATAAAGTGGGTCTGGTAATACCCCACTTTTCCTTTCAGCGGTTTAATCACACGGGAGGTCTCGCATTTCATCAGGGTGTGAAATGCCTTATATTTCTCCTGGTTTCTTTTTTCTTCTTGCACAATGAATGCAAGTCCAAGAACGCGAATAAGGCCTCTCTCCACCACACACATGCCCTCCTCCCACCTCCTGCCAGCTACCCCTGCTCTGACCTCCCGGCCTCCCGAGGACCCTGAGCTCCTCCTTTGCAAGTTACAGTTCCTGCAGCCCTGCCACCCCTTCGCGCTTCCCGGGCCTCCGCGGGGGCACCCGTCTCGTCTCGGGAAGGCGACCACCGAGAAAAACCTCTCTTCCACCGCCTTCACCTCCGCAGCCTCCATCATCTGCACCTTCCACCTCTGCTATCACCGCCACCACCTGCACCTCCCGGCCGCCCCGCGGGGTCGAGGCGGACCCAGCTCTCAGGGCCACTGCAAGGCGCAGCACGGAGACCCCGATTTCTATGCACCCTGGAAAGGGTGATTAATTTAAAGTGAGTGGAGTCTGTTTCTTTAAGACAAGCTCATAAATCGTGAAAGATCACCACTTCTTTTCAAAAGCCTCTCCACGGTCTGAGTTTCCCTTCTGGGTCAGTAAAGTCATTGAAGCTTTAACGGCATGCCATGGCAGATTACACGATACAGCTGTCCCAGCACCGTGAAAATTAAGTTATGCCCCGTGTCAGCAAGGGGGTTTTCCCCTTTCTTTTCTCTCCCCTCCCCCACCCCTTTCTCTTTTTTTCTCTATTCCTTCCCACCCCTTTCCCTCTCCCTACCCCTCTCCCTCTCTCTCCTCTCTCTCTCCCCACTCCCTCTCTCTCTCCCCTCTCCTCCCTCCTGCTGGCCTCTCCTACTCTTTCCTCTTTGCTCTTTCATGGTCCTCCTGGGAAATGCACATCCCCTCCCCAGAGAGGCACAAGTTGGCCCACGGGGCTGTGCTCTGAGCCCCGCTATTGAGCCACAGTAAATGGAGATGATGGGCCTTTCAGAGAAGAGCTATCAAAATAGTGCCTTTTGTTCTCCACCCTGCTCCCACACTTTTTGCTTCCTTCCCCCCCTTTTTCCTCTTCCTCCTTCTCTTTTCCCTCCTGCCTACCATCTGAGTTGAACGCCCCCCGCAATCTTTTGCAGCAGCCCAGCACGCAAGCAGCACCCTTCTCTAAATGGACAACGGCCCCTTCCCTTCCACCTCCTGGTCCTAATTCACCCCCTTTCTCTGGACAGCCCGTCTGCTTGGAGATGACCCTCCGAGGTCAAGAGCAGCTGAAGACTTAGTTTCCTTCCGAAGTTAAACACTGCCCTGGCTGTGGCCGCTGCTCTTTTCTCTTTCAGGGAGAGGGGATATAAAGAGAGTTGGAGCAACCTATGAGCATCACCTCTCCATCCCACACTCCCTGATGTGTAAACAGGGCACATACATATACGGCCTCTTAATAGCGCTCATGGCTCCTCAACACATAGTACATATTCACATCCAGAGAGACAAAATTGCACCATAGTTTCATGTCAATATAGGCCCCTCTACTTAAAACAATTTTGAAGGCAATCTAAATAAAGAAACCCACATTCTTCTGTTTGCATATTCACAGCATCTCCCCAGGAGGTGGGAGAAATGTTTACAATGTGAGAAACTAAACCCTTCTCCAGTGTTTCTCCAGTGAAGTGAAAGGGAGGAATGGGCTGTCAGTTTGGGGAGGGTCTGGAGAGCACTTTCTATGGGTTAAGGGGCCCCATCCGCCATGGGACCTCTCTGCCCACACACTACCCTGCTCCCTGGCTGCTGTCTTCACCACCTAGGTCCCACCTGAGGAAACACTTTCCTGCTAAAGAGCTACGAATTAAATAAAGCCACCTCATGAAGTTGAAAGCAATTGTTGACGTGGAAGCAGTGATGACTGTACGATGAAAAACAAAAGAGTTTTGTAGAGACTCAACTGTGATGGTAATATTTAAAGCCGTCACACTTTACATTATTATTATGTTTTAATTAGGTGCTTTTGAGGGAACATCTAAAACCAGAGCAAAGTTTTAATTTTCTTAGTTTATGAACCAAATGTAAAACAATTGTCACTGATTAGGAGCCTACATGAAGGTGATATTGCAAGGTGACTCCTTATTTATTTGGGGACAGTGGGTACCCTGACATCAGAGAGTTCCCTGAAGCTCACCCCTGTGGGTAGACACATGGTCATCTGTGTGTGTGGACCAGGTCCCGCTGCCCTTTATCTAAGTCCCAAGGAGGCAGGGGGCTGCACAAGCCCTAACTTCCTTCTCCTTTCCCCAAAGAACTAGCCTCTAAGGTCCTCAGGCAGCTCTGAAGCAGGTCTGAAGACTTTCCAAAGAGGGAATCAAATCCAGAAATGGTGTGAATTACCCAGGAGCTTCTGTGTGGAGCTCCTCAGGTGGCCACAACAATGGTGTTCTCATTTGAATGAATGTGGTCTCCCAGGATTTTATTGATGTCTATTGATTGCATAGCACTATCTCAAATATGATGTTACCTTAAAAAGTTCCAACTCACATGTCTTAGTGTGGATTTCCCCAAGAGGAGGCCCTGAAAGAAGGACATGGCTGAAAGCAGGTAATTTGGGGTGTGATGATCCCCAGAAGAAGGGCCAACATAAGAATGAGTGGTCAAGGTTGCCGTGGTGGGCAATGTAATTCAATTCCACCTAGACTTCCTGAGAAGCATCCTGACTGCTTCTGCTTGAAGACGGTGGCATTGATCTGGGCACGCCATCTTTCCCACTGGTCAAACGTTTCTTCACATGTTAGTCCCCCTGCTCTTCTGAGACGGGCATTCTCCAAGTGAGGTACCACAGACTAGGGGGAGCCCAGAGCAACCGTGAGGTTGTGCAGAGTGAGCCCAGTGAGCTTGAGAAGGGGCATCAGGTATGGCGCACCTGCTGGGAACCGCCCTCCCTGTAAATAAATCTTTTCCGAGGGCTCCCAAGGGGAGGCATTCTCTACACTTTAGAAATGAGGCTCCGTAACAGGAGCACTTTGCCCACCGTGCCTGCCTGGTAAGGGATGGAAGTGGGGTTTTAGCTCAGGAAAGGTTCTTTCCACTATTTCTACATGGTGTAACCCAGTCCTCCAGTCCCCAATTTGTTTCTAACCTTCTTCGCTCTTCAGCTTTCTTTCTACCCTACTTCTAGAACCACTTGAGGACCAGAGAACCAAGTGCCCCCTTCTCAATGATTCTAAAAGTGTTGAAGCAGAACCTGAGACGTGGTTTATGAGCGTAGCGTTTTTGGTTTTGTATTTTTGAGACGTAAGGAGGTGCCACAGGCACGGGGAGGTGACACAAAGAAGGGAAGGCACTCACAAAGGGGTGTGTTATTAAGCCTGCTAATACCAAAGACAACTGATTCATAATCTCACCGGAAGGCTCTAGAAAGGGTATAAAACACCTACTGCAGAATGATCCCAACTAAGGGGCAAAGGGAGTGTGGTACTTATGCCCCACATTTCTGTGTCGTGGTTAAGGGGCAACAGGCTTAGTGTTGTAGGTAAAGTGGGTTCCAACACTCTCCAGCAAAGGCCCTAGTGCTGCACTGGGAGCCAGCCTGAAGTGCTTCAACACAGAGAGGCCTGAGGGGACGCTCAGTGAACTGATCAAGTCACCTGCTGTCTCCTACTCACCTTGACCTTCCAAGAGACAGAAGTGGACTTGTACTTGGGGACTGAAGCTCGTTGGGATAAAATTCCTCTGGGCTCTTCTCAAAATGAAAACCTAAGCAGTCAAGTGCTCGATCGATGTTCGTTGTGGTAACCCCTCTTTGCTTTACCACTTATTTACTTAACTCTTCCCTTCCCTCCGTGCTCTTAGCCAGCAAGTGACATTTCTAAGGCATATATTTTTTAAATTAATTAATTTATTTATTTTTGCGATACGCGGGCCTCTCACTCTTGTGGCCTCTCCCGTTGCGGAGCACAGTCTCTGGACGCGCAGGCTCAGCGGCCATGGCTCACGGGCCCAGCCGCTCCACGGCACGTGGGATCCTCCCGGACCGGGGCACGAACCCGTGTCCCCTGCATCGGCAGGCGGACTCTCAACCACTGCGCCACCAGGGAAGCCCCCAGGCATAATATTTTTCATACATTACCTGTTACATGTAAGCTCCCAACTACCTGTTCATCCTGAGACACTAAACGTTTTAAATCTAGCGTCTATTTGCTTAAGCTTGAGATGATGTTGGAAGAGATTCGGCTGTACATGCCACAAATGACAAATAGCCTTTACCACCCTTAGGGCTCCTTCTCACAGGTAGTGCTTTGATCACATCTCAGTCGTCACAAAGTGGGCTCTGGAGAGGCATCTGTGCTGGTCGCATAGATTCTGAGGGACTGAGATGCTGTCTGCCCACTACAACACCCAGACTCCTCATGCCATGGGTTTTGTTGCCAAGCCTAGATTATCCGGCATTGTTTGTGTAGCACATAACTTCACAAATTACCTTATGTTGTCATTTGAATCAGGGAACATAAAGTGCCACCGTTGTTCTCTGGCAAATGTCAGCAGAAAAAAAGGGAAATGACTTTGCAGAGTAAGTGGAAGCTACGAGAAATTTAACCATTCTTTAAGATGCCGTTTGTAAGATAATTAATTCAAGGGCAGATTCCATGACAAGTGATATTTCTGTCTTGATGAAAATGAACACAAAATAATTTTAGAAAATGCTTTTATAAATTCAGAATTTCACTAGCTATAGTTGAAGAAACTTGCTGCTTTCATCCATTTATTCTCACATAAATGTTTCAAGCTTATTACAAAAATACCTCTCTTCTAATCTGCCGTTTAAAAAAATTTTTTGTTACCTCTTACTGAAAGGCTTAGCTTCAAGCTTATTTTCAATAAGTCCTGTTTTCATTTGTACTTGCTGATCCCTGTAGAGAAAGGTAGCGTTTTGTTACTAAAGTACTCCAATAGTTACAGCAAGGCTAGTTTAGGGAGAACATTCTTTCCCTGATTTTGTTCAAATGCAAGTGCTGATATAATTTGATTAAAGTAGCTGTAAAATATGCTGGGTATGTGGGAAATAAGAGTATGGAAAGAGTTTGAGAAATTCTAATCCTGTAGCTCTCAAGACTTCGAGAGTTGGACCCCATCTGGTGTAAATGGATTAAAAATCTTTTCTCATTTCAAAGGTTTGATCTCAACAAGGGCTTGATTTGATGAAATCAAAGTGGCAGCTTGGATTTGAAAACTATTTAGAATGGAACTTCCTAAAGTTTACATGTGAGGGAAGAATTGGCAGAGATATAAATGTGGGGTGACCATGTATTTATATGTGTGTTTCACTGGAGGTCTGTTTGCAGAGAGAAGGATGGCAAAAAAAAAAAAAAAAAAAAAATTGAGAATGAGGATAAGTATAAGTATCAGGTTACTTGTGTAACAGAAAGATGTTTTTATAATTCTTAGCTTCGAAGGTTGAAAAAGTGTATATGCTTTTAAAGAACAGAGTCTCCTTCTGCAAAAGCCATTTTTCATATTATCTCCCCTTCCTTCTCCTTATTCATCCCCTGATATATACTCTCAGGCTTTTGTACTTCAAGTTACCTTCCCCTTAATTGTGTGCTATCATTAGTGACTAATACCCCAAATAGGCACAGGAAAGAAAACAAAAACAAACAAAAAAATGGTCCAATGATAGATGGTAGACAGAGTGTGGCCCATGAAGAATGGCCCACATATGTGGTCTTTAAGGCCTAAATTCTTAAAAGTTGCAAACAGTGATTTCTTTAGAAAGGGAATTCACCTTCTTGCAATGAGTTGGGGCAATTATTAGTCTCACTAATAATGTGCAACTCTGTTGTCTCTGAGATGATGCAGGAGTAGTTTGCAGTCTCCCATCCCCCACTACCCCCCACACAATGTTAACAAAAACTCTGGCAAATTTCTACCTTTGCCAATAGGCAAATTCCACACAGTATTTGCAATGGAAAAATTGTTGGAGAAAATCTGGTTCAGTATTCTGCATAAATTGTGGGATGATGCTAGAGGCAAGCAAGATGGCAGTGGTGGGTATGAGGCCTGATGAAACAGAAAGCAGTGACCCAAATCAGCCTTGCTTCTCAGAGTTAGCAAGCAAGTGCAGAAATCCCTGAGAAGAATTCTTATATGTAGGCATAAGAAATGAAGATGTAAATGAAGTTCCTCTGCACATTTTATAAACTGTCTTAGACTCTAAATTCACGCTAGGTTCTAGATATACCTTGAACAAAAAGAGGTTATTGAAACCATTACTCTGCCAGAAAAAAAAAAAATGCATTTAATCTCTACAATATGCTTGCATCCTAGCTGCATTTACAAGCCATTCAACTCTCCACTCTTCCCTTCCATGCTTGCTTTCCCCTACAGTTATTTTATCACCAGCATATGGGGCTATAACTATTGTATAGCAGGTACATTTAGAATTTCCTGCATAAAGTAAATGTCCATAAAGGTATGCAATTTGTCTTCTATTGCTGCTACACAAATTATCATAAAGTTCATGGCTTAAAACAGCACAAAATTATTATCTTATGGTTCTAGAATCAGAAATCTGAAATGACTCTCGTGGAGCTAAAAAATAAGATTTCATATGGGGGGGTCTGGGGGAGATTCTATTTCCTTCCCTTTTCAGCTTCTAGAGACTGCAGACATTCCTGGGCTCACAGCCCCCTTCTAGCTTCAAAGCCAGCAATTGGATCATTTCGAACTCTTTTTCAGACTATCCCCCTCCTGCTTCCTTTTTCACTTATTAAGACCATTGTGATTATGTTGAACCCACCTGGATAATCCAGGCTACTCTCCCCATCTCAAAATCCTTAATCACATCTACAAAGTCCCTTTTGCCCTGTAAGGTAAATAATCACAGGTTCTGGGGATTAGGAGGAGAATATCTTGGATATATTTTATGTATCTGTGACTGGTACATAAGGTAAAACACACACCCTGACAAAGCACTACTCTATTGGACAGGTTTTAGTATGCTAAATTTATTCTTTGCCCTATTACCTGAATTTAATTAGTTCTACTATCTAACTTGTTTTCAACTGAAGGAAAGTAGGGATGTGCTAACTTTCCAGACTGCTTAATGAGTACCCAAGTGGCTCCAGAGTAATGCTATCGTTTTCAAGGGTTTAGCATAGATATCTGTTCATTTTAGTTCACTGTGATAAGTGGACTGAAGGTGATATCTCTTGCAGTTATTTCCAATTTTGGTATATAACAACAAAGTGAACAATCTAGCACTATTAGACAACTCTGTTTATGGAAATAATTCAGGAAAGGATAATGCCAGTGCCAGGGAACTGGTTGGTTATTACAGATATTTGTCTCTGGCTCATCTAATCCCATTTAAGATGTGAAAGATCAACTTTCAGAAGTTCAGTGGATAGTGGGATTTACAGAATGGTGGAGAGAACATATGTAAGCTCACTTCTCCATAAAATGAACAGGAACACTGATAAAAGTAGTCAAAATCAACATTTTAATAACTCTGGAAATTAACCAAAGGCCTGCAAGAATCTAAAGAAGGTTTATTCAAGAAAATCTGATTAAAAAAAAAACTGATAAACATTACTAAGAACAGCAGAATTTGCATTATTTTTCATTTGACCTACTCTCATTCCATTCTCCCCAGCTCCACAGTAGCCTTGAAAACCAGTAGCCTCACAACCGTGGTGGCAGCCATGAGGAAGGAAGTCCAGGTCTGAAGTTCTATCCCTAAAGCACAGTCACTATTGGACTTGGCTTGCAGCTCCATGGAAAACCCCATTTGCAGAGCTGTGTCTTCATTTAACCTGACCTAAAGCTCAATCCACCAAAATCACTCTATCTCCAGTGCATTTTTTGAAAGCAATCAGAGGCAGTTGTTCACCACTGCAGTTACTTGAAGCTGGTATATCAGTTAGGGCAAACAAGATGTTTGCCAAAACGTAAAAAGAAGAACTGGGGAATGAGATATCCACAGGGGGCTTTGAAAAGCTCTGACATATTCCTGGGAATCTACAAGGCTATAAGTATGTAGAGCTGTGCATGTAGCGTTGTGCTTATGACCAGGAAAGACCTGAAAGAGCCCCACATTCTCACCTCTGGCTGAGCCTTGCAGCTGTACAAAAGCAGGAAGTAAAGGCTAAGGCGGAGCTGTAAAATGTTGGGACATCAAGTGTATATCCCAAAACACACACTTTGCAAAGAATGGAAGACTTATTGCTTAAAGGTCTCTAAGGAAATCTCTAACCAATCATTATCCAATCACTAAACTAACTGAGCAAAGACTTCAGTGACTGCAAACTACAAAGAATACAACTTTTACAGGATTAGTCCAGGAAAGTCACTAAGTGAGTAAGCAGCAGCTATAACAACAGAGCAATAACAAAGAGTGGGTTGGAATGGGGGTAATCTGATTTCCAGAATTGCCACATTATATTACTTAAAATGTTCAGTTTTCAACAAAGTTATAAGATATGCAAAGAAACAGAAAAATATTGTCCATATCGGGGGAGGGGAAGCAAAGGAAAACAGTCCACAGGATGTGCATTTAAGGAGACCCAGATACTTGACTTACTAGACAAATACTTTAACTCAGCTATTTTAAATGTGTTCAAAGAACTAAAAGAAACCATGTGTAAAGAGTTAAAGGAATTATGACAACGGTGTCTCACAAAATAGAAAATATCAACAAAGACATAGAAATTACATTAAAAATACCAAAGAGAGATTCTTGTTTTGAAAATAAAATAACAGAAATGAAAAATGCCTTAAAGAAACTCAACAGCAAAGGTAAACTGTAAGAAACAAGATCAGAGAACTTGAAGACAGGTCCATTGAGATTATCCAGTCTAATGAATAGAAAATAAAAAGAATGGGGAAAAAATGGCAGAGCCTCAGAAACCTGTAAGACACCATTGAGTATACCAACATATGCATAATGGGAGTCCCAGAAGCAAAGGAGAAAAACGGAAAAACAGATAGAATATCTGAAGAAATAGAATAAAAAATTTCTCAAATTTGATGAAAAAGAATGATTTTCAAGATGCTCAAAACTCCAAGTAAGATAAACACAAAGATATTTGTAACTACACACATCATAATCATACTGCCAAAAGTAAAAGAGAATCTTAAAATCAGAAATTCCTTCTGTAAGGCCAGTATTAACCTGATACCAAGGTTAGACAAAGACATCACAAGAAAAGAAAACTATAAACCAATATTCCTTGACTATTGATGCCAAAATTCTCAAAAAATAGCAAACTGAATCCATGAACATGTTAAAAGGATTATACATCATGACTAAGTAAGATTTATCCCAGAATTCAAGGTTTGTTTACCATCTGAAAGATCAGTTTTATCAATAGAATAAAGAACAAAAACCACATGACCATCTACATAGATGAAGGACAAGCATTTGATAAATTCCAGCAGGTTTTCATGACAAAACACTCAACAAACTAGGAATAAAAGAGAACTTCCTCAACCTGAAAAGGCTACCCATGAAAAATGCAGAATTAATATCATGTTTAATGTTTATGGTCTGAATGCTTTCTTCTAAGATCAGAAGCAAGGCAAGAATATCTGTTCTTGCCACTTGTAGTCAACATTGTACTGGAGGTTCTAGCCAGGGCAATTAGGCAGGAAAAAAAAAAGCCATCTGGATTACCCAGATGGCTTTTTTTTGTTTTGTTTTCTCTAGTAGGTCTGTGTCTTTATTCCTGTCTTGGCCCTAGGTTCTTCATGACTTTTTTTTTTTTTTTTTTAGATTTCATATATACATGTTAGCATACGGTATTTGTTTTTCTCTTTCTGACTTACTTCACTCTGTATGACAGACTCTAGGTCCATCCACCTCACTACAAATAACTCAATTTTGTTTCTTTTTATGGCTGAGTAATATTCCATTGTATATATGTGCCACATCTTCTTTATCCATTCATCTGTCAATGGACACTTAGGTTGCTTAAAGTTAACCTTAACTAAAGATTTACAGAACCTTTACCAAACGTCACATTAACAAGTTAATATAAACATGTATACTCCAATAAAGATGTTTAAAAAAATAAAAAGCCATCTGGATTGGAAAAGAAGAAGTAAACCTATTTCTATTGACAGATGACATAATCTTGAATATATAAAACCCTAAAGAATCCACAAAAATAACATTATAAGTAATGGTTTCATTGCGGTTGCAAGATACAAGATCAATGTAAAAAAATCAATTGTATTTCTCTCCAGTACCAATGCCATTCTGAAAATAAAAGATGAAATTAAGAAAATATTTCCACTTAGAATAGCACTAAAAATAAAACGCTTAGGAATAAATTTAACAACAGAAATTGTACACCAAAATACAAAAATTTATTGAAAGAAATTAAGAGAGCTAAATAAATGAGAAGACACACAGGTTCATGGATCAGAAGACTTAATATTTTTAAAATGGGAATACTCCCCCCAATTGATCTACTGATTCAATGCAATCCTTATCAAATTACCAACTGACATTTTTTAAAAGAAATTGGCAGGCTGATTTCAAAATTTTTATGGAAATGTAACGGACCCAGAATAGCCAAAAACAATCTTCAAAAGGAACAAAGTTGAGAGACTCACATTTCCCAAATCCAGAGCTTACTATATAACTGTAGTAAGACATAACAATGGACATATAGATTAATGGAATGGAATTGAGGATCCAGAAATAAACTCTTATATATTTATAGTAATTTGATTTTCTACAAGGCTTCCAAGATAATACAATGGGGAGAACAATAATCTTTCAACAAATGATACTGAGACAACTGGATATTCTATACAAAAGATTAGAGTTGAACCCCTATCTCACACCATACACAAAACATAAATCAAAAAGGGACCATATACTAAACACCTAATGTAATAACTAAAACTATAAAACTTTTACAAGCAGGGCTTCCCTGGTGGCACAGCGGTTGAGAATCCGCCTGATGATGCAGGGGACACGGGTTCGTGCCCCGGTCCGGGAAGATCCCACATGCTGCGGAGTGGCTGGGCCCATGAGCCATGGCCGCTGGAGCTGCGCATCCAGAGCCTGTGCTCCGCAACGGGAGAGGCCACAACAGTGAGAAGCCCACGTACCAAAAAAAAAAAAAAAAAAAACTTTTACGAGGAAACATCAACGTTAATCTAATGAATTTGTGTTAAGTAATAGTTTCTTAGGTATTACAACAACATAAAAACAGATAAATAGGACTTAATTAAAATTTTAAAACTTTTGTGCTGTGAATGATAGCCTAAAGAAATTGAAAAGACAGCTCACAGATGGGAGAAAATATTTGCAAATCTAGGCACAAGGGACTTGTGTCCAGAATATATAAAGAACTCACAACTCAAAAATGATAAATAATCCAATTTAAAAATAGAAAAATGACTTGAATGGATATCTCTACAAAGAAGATATACAAATTATCAATACACACAAGAAAAGATGTTCAGTATCATTAGTCATTGGGGAAATTAAATCAGAAACACAATGAGATAGCACTTCATACCACTAATATGGCTAAAATAAAAAAGACAGATAATAGCTAGTGACAGTGAGGATGTAATGTAAGTGGAATTGTCTAGATCACTGGCAGGAATGTTAAGTGGTACAGCTGCTTTGGAAAACAATTTGGCAGTTCCTAAAAAAGTTAAGCATTAGAGTTACCATTTGACTCAGCATTTCCACTCCACGTATCACTCAAGACAAGTGAAAATATATGTTCACACAAAAATATGTATACGAATGTTCATAGCAGGATTATTCATCATAGCCAAAACATGGAAAGGAAACAACCTAAATGTCTACCAGCTGATGAATGGGTAAACAAAATTGGGTATATGTACACAGTGAAACATTATTTGGCAATAAAAAGGAATGAAGTACTGATAGATGGTATATGAATGAACCTTGAAAACATTATGCTAGGTGAAACAAGACAGACGCAAAAGATCCCATATTGTATGATTCCATTCATATAAAATGTCTGTAATAGGTAAATCTATAGAATCAGAAAGTATATTAGTGATTCCTTAGGACTAGAGAGGAAGAGAGTATTGGGATAAATGAGGAATGACTACTGATGGGTACTAGGTTTCCTTTTGTGGTGATGAAAAGTTCTAAAATTAGATAGTGATGATGGTTGCACAATTCTATGAAAATACTAAAAGCCACCAAATTGTACACTTTAAATAGGTGAATTCATGGTATGTAAATTATGCCTCACTAAAGCTATTTACACATAGATGTTTCATATATATATGAAATAATGTATTTACTGGAAAAAAATATATATTGGAAAAATACCAGGCAAAAGGAGATTCTTAGATTGAGTTTCAGCTCAACCATCAATCTAACCTGAAACCTTAAGGCAATCACTTTCCCTCTCTTGGACTCAGTTTTCTCATCTGCAAAATGGACTAATAGTAACATCCATTCTGCAGGCCACAGGGAGCTGCTGTGAGGATTGAATGAGGTAATTAGGGTGATCAGCTGGGTAGAGTTGGGCACCACATAATATATTTAGGTATAGTTTAGGCTGTAGAGTGTCAAGGTTAAGAACATGGACTCTAGGACCAGGCAACCTGTGTTCACAAACTCGCTGTGATAGAAAGCAAGTAACTCTGCCTTTCTGTGTGTGGTCTCCTATAAAATGGGATCACAGTAGGGTTGCTTTTACAGGGTTGTGACAAGAATGAAATGAGTTAAGAAAACACATACAAAACTTACAAAAAGTGAAGTTCAGTGGACTATGGAGTGGATGTGGATTCTGAGAATTCATTGCTCAAACTCTGATTGCTAAAAGAAAGGAGAGGGAAGGAGGGAAGGAAGAAGGAAAGGTTTTGGAGGGTCTGAGACAGAAAGCTATTGTATCAAATTGACATCATTTGAGATTATGAAACAAATTGTGATGGTCAAGAGTGGCTTCAGTAAGTTAATATCATCTGTTAATCAGCTATAGACATTTCTAGTAAAGAGAGAAGGAAAGTACTTTTTTTCTCCATATCCCAGATTATTCCATGTTACCATATTTTTACAAATGATGGAAAGAAATATAAGAAAGAAGTAGTTAAATAGTTTTGTTCTCACATGACTCTGCAAATGTCATACCTGAGAAAATCTGGAGCTTACAAAGAACAATTCACTCATTGGAAACTACTCTTTGAGCACCTAGGTGAGCTCCTGAGGAGTGAGATGGTTTTAACTTGTGGGCCCTAAGGCAGATGTCCAAAATGAAGACTCTTGACTCTCCTCCTAGGAGAACAAACTAACAAAGACCAATTTAATGCTTCCTATGTTGTTTGGAATATAATGGAATGAATAAATACATTTTTTCATTATCCCTGGGAAATTTACACTTTCATATTGAACAGACGCGTTGAGAATTCCATCTGTTTCCTCACATTTCGAAGTCTGAGCTTAAGTGTTTAGCAAATGGGTCTTCAACAGAATGGTCTTTGCTGAGGAAGGCTCAGCAGTCTCAGCCTCTACTTTGGAAGAGCTGAAGGTCCACTAGGAGAGACATAATTCATCGCATGAAGTAGAAGGAGAGCAAAACCAGCCAGAGGGCCACAGACAGTCATGAAGAATTAGAAAGGAGAGAAAACTAGAAGAGAGAACTAGAGAAAGTTCCAAGGAGATGGCAAGGTGGCGGGGGGGTGAAGCATTCCTGACAAGCCTGGGGTGGATACAGATACCAAATACTGGGGATAATTCTGTTTGCCTGGAATGCAGGAACATACAAGGGAGGGATGAGAGGGAAGATGGAAAGATAACGCAGTATTTAATCATTCCCCCAAGCTCAGGTCACAGTCTGAGAAGTTTGGAATTTGTTTTTCAATTTATGGGAGGATAGTTTCAAAAGTTTTAAACAGAAAAATATTATGATTGGAGCTATGGTTTAGAAAAAGTTGTTCCCCTTAAGAAACTTTCATTTGGGAAATTTTATTCTCAAATGAAGTGCCAGACACATTGCTGCTTCCGAGAAACTCTTCAGTTTTGTCTTTATAGAGAATGGAATCATCTAACTGTTTTCCTTTTCTATTTGGCTCCCAGGACACACAGTGCAAATCTGCCATTTGATTTTTACTAGGTTAAACACATGGACTGTATTTCTGCAAAGAATTCCTCCTAGACCTTGGTCTTCCATTCTCATGTCTATTTTCCATGATTTTGACTTTTATCCCTTACATTTTCTCTTTTATGGCATGTATTCACGAACATTGCCACAAATCCTCTGGCTAAAGTGAGGTAGAGATGTCTCATTTTACATCTACATGTGCATGTACATACAACGGAATATTGTTTATGGGAAGGATGGGATAAGCATGTGTTTGAGTCCAGTATACCAGCGAGGCAATACCAGTGTGTAATGAGGTCTGAGCTGGAGTCATAACAACACAAGTGGATGAGGGAACACTGTGAGTCCTTGGAAACGTCAGTATTAGTGAGATTCCCTACATCTTAGATGTGTGGTGTGGGGCAGACCAAAAAGTCAAAGCTGATTGATGTCATAGATCAAAGACCAGGTGACTAGATTTCTTTGAGAGTGGTGGCAGCCTTAATATAAATTAAAAAACATAGGAAGAAGAAAAGTTTTTTTATGTGAGGGTGATAAGGAAGGTTCTAGAAATGTTGACTAAGTTGGACACATCCAGTGAGCAGATAGAAATGGAGGGGGCAATCTTAATGGAGTCTGAGCTTGTGGCATGGCTCAAGAAATCACTTGCATAGAGGTGGGCGTTGAGGGAATGGAAGGTGATGAAACTTCCAAAGAGAAGCATATATAGGGTGAAAAGCAAAGGGGTAAAATTAGTCTTGGTCAATGTATACACTATAGGATGAGAGAATTGAGAAGAATCAGAATAGCAGACCCCTAAGAGAACCAAAATGAGCCTGTGACAGGAAAGCCAAGAGTGGAGAAAGTAACAAGGAGGAATCTGTAATCAACAAGAAAAACCACTGGATTTATTCATGAGAAAATCACTGAAACTTTTAAGAAAACTATTTCAGTAGAGTACTGAGGTAGGTAGAAGCCAATTTCCACGATTTAAGAAGTGAACGGGGGCTTCCCTGGTGGCGCAGTGGTTGAGAGTCTGCCTGCCAATGCAGGGGACACGGGTTCGTGCCCCGGTCCGGGAAGATCCCACATGCCGTGGAGCGGCTGGGCCCATGAGCCATGGCCGCTGAGCCTGCGTGTCTGGAGCCTGTGCTCTGCAACGGGAGAGGCCACAACAGTGAGAGGCCCGCGTACCGCAAAAAAAAAAAAAAAAAAAAAAGAAGTGAACGAATGGTGAGAAAGTAAAGGGTATAGGTGTAGACCAGACCCTCTCAAACACCACCAGCAGGCCTGGGCACTTGGAAAATATCCAGCCTCTTGGGCCTACCTCTGGAGATGCTGGTTCACTAGGTCTGGATTTTAGGGGACAGAACCATGTGCAGAGTTCTGCACATAATCAACTGTGGTTCAAGGTGAGCTTGCCTATTTGTTTGGTTGTATGTGTGCTCTGGGGGGAGGGTATACTCTGAAACTCCAAAGGGTCAGATAAGTTTATTTGAGAAAGAGCCTGCAACAGATGAGACCCAAATCTGTTTTCAGAGGGTGGAAAACAGAGATTGGTGGAGAGGGAAAAACCAACATAAGGAAATGGAGCAGGATGGGAGTGTGCAAGCAAGGTGTGTGCAACTGAAAACCTGGAGACGTGGCAGGTGCCTGGGAGGCTGTGCAGTGGAATTAAGGAGAGTTGAGAGAAATAGAGACAGAAATACTAACATCTAGACTAGAGGGTTTGCAGTAGATACTTTAGAGCAGTCCCCTGACCACAGCATCAGCATCACCTGGGAAAGTCAGCAAGTTCTCAGGCCTCTGCCCCAGATCACCAGAACTGAAGACGTTCTGGGTGAGTCTAGAAATCTGCATCTTAATAATTCCCGCAGGTCATTTGGATGCAAATTTGAGAACTGCTGCTTTAGGGAAGGAAGAGCCCGCCACACTACTACAAGTGATGGAGTGAAAGTGCTGTTTGGGAAAGGTTGTGGGGATGCAAAAAGACCAAATGCAGGATGCTGCAATAATCTCATTTATTCAAAGGACAGTTTAGAGGACTGCAGTAAGTAGGGTGAAATGGATGGAAGAGACTGATATGACATCAAGAAGGGAGAACTGCAGGACGTGGGGCCCGGAAATGTGGAAGGCTAAGACTCTCTGAACATCCCTCACTAGACTGCTTCCAGCAGCCTGGGGTGTTCTCATCTGTCCTATGAAGCTGGGAGGGGGTGTGTCATGAGGAAACACCCCCAGAACGCACCCATTTTCTGTTTAGTTTCAAAGTCCAGAGAAAGTCTGTCCTGTGGGGAACTGGACCTGCAGAATGGACACAGAGCAGGCCCGGAGCTGTCCACCAGGACGTGACAGCTGAAATAGCTTGAGCACATGAGACACATAGGTAGCTGACTAATAAGTGTTCTGAATCCTACTCCACAAAAGCCACGGTGAGATAACCCGCATTCTGCGTCTGTAGTGGGAGCAGGTTCTGTGCGTGTGTGAGTGCATGTGTGTGCATATGTGAGCGTGTGTGTGTGTGCATGTGGCGGTGTGTTGTGTGTGTGTATGTATGTGTGTGTGTGTTAAATAAATGTTCTTTATTCACCTGTTCTAAAATGTGTACATGATCTCACTTTTAGTAGGATAGAATGCTACCCATAAAAGTTTACCTTATAATTTCAAATAATGCTGACTTTTTTGTTTGTTTTGAATGGACTTTTTATTTTAACATCTTTATTGGAATATAATTGCTTTACAATGGTGTGCTAGTTTCCGCTGTATAACAAAGTGAATCAGCTATAGGTATACATATGTCCCCATATCGCCTCCCTCTTGTGTCTCCCTCCCACCCTCCCTATCCCACCCCTCTAGGTGGTCACAGAGCACCTAGCTGATCTCCCTGTGCTATGTGGCTGCTTCCTACTAGCTATCTATTTTACATTTGGTAGTGTATATATGTCCATGCCACTCTCTCACTTTGTCCCAGCTTCCCCTTCCCCCTCCCCGTGTCCTCAAGTCCATTCTCTACGTATGCGTCTTTATTCCTGTACTGCCCCTAGGTTCTTCAGAACCATTTTTTTTCTTTTTTTAGAATTCATATATATGGGTTAGCAAACAGTATTTGTTTTTCTCTTTCTGACTTACTTCACTCTGTATGACAGACTCTGGGTCCATCCACCTCACTACAAATAACTCAGTTTCGTTTCTTTTTATGTCTGAGTAATATTCCATTGTATATATGTGCCACATCTTCTTTATCCATTCATCTGTCGATGGACACTTAGGTTGCTTCCATGTCCTGGCTATTGTAAATAGAGCTGCAATGAACATTCTGGTACATGACTCTTTTTGGTTATGGTTTTCTTAGGGTATATGCCCAGTAGTGGGATTGCTGGGTCATATGGTAGTTTTATTTTTAGCTTTTTAAGGAACCTGCAACCTGCTCTCCATAGTGGCTGTATCAATTTACATTCCCACCAGCAGCGCAAAAGGGTTCCTTTTTCTCCACACCCTCTCCAGCATTTATTGTTTGTAGATTTTTTGACGATGGCCAATCTAACAGGTGTGAGGTGATACCTCATTGTAGTTTTGATTTGCATTTCTCTAATGATTAGTGATGTTGAGCATCCTTTCATGTGTTTGTTGACAATCTGTATGTCTTCTTTGGAGAAATGTCTATTTAGGGCTTCTGCCCATTTTTGGATTGGGTTGTTTGTTTTTTTTTATATTGACCTGCATGAACTGCTTGTAAATTTTGGAGATTAATTCTTTGTCAGTTGCTTCATTTGCAAATATTTTCTCCCATTCTGAGAGTTGTCTTTTCTACTTGCTTATGTTTTCTTTTGCTGTACAAAAGCTTTTAGGTTTCATTAGGTCCCATTTGTTTAGTTTTGTTTTTATTTCCATTTCTCTAGGAGGTGGGTCAAAAAGAATCTTTCTGTTATTTATGTCATAGAGTGCTCTGCCTATGTTTTCCTCTAAGAGTTTTATAGTGTCTGGACTTACATTTAGGTCTTTAATCCATTTTGAGTTTATTTTTGTGTATGGTGTTAGGGAGTGTTCTAATTTCATTCTTTTACATGTAGCTGTACAGTTTTCCCAGCACTACTTACTGAAGAGGCTGTCTTTTCTCCATTGTATATTCTTGTCTCCTTTATCAAACATAAGGTGACCATATGTGCGTGGGTTTATCTCTGGGCTTTCTATCCTGTTCCATTGATCCACATTTCTGTTTTTGTGCCAGTACCATACTGTCTTGATTACTGTAACTTTGTAGTATGGTCTGAATGGATTTTATTTTTTAGAACAGCTTTAGATTTGTAGAAAAATTGAAAAGATAGTAGAGAGAATACTCATTTACCCGTTCTTGCTGTTTCCCTTGTTATTGCTTGATATCTTAGATTTGTATGGTACGTTTGTTATAATCAATGAACCAACATGGATAAATTATTACTGACCATAGTCTATAGTTTATTCAGATTTCCTTTGTTTTTATCTAAAATTTTTTCTGTTCCAGGATCCCATCCAGGATATATTACATTTACTTGTCATGTCTCCCTAGGCTCCTCTTGGCTGTGACAGTTTCTCAGACTCTCCTTGTTTTTGATGACCTTGACAGTTTTAGGGTTACTGGTCAAGTATTTTGATATTTTACTTTTTAATATGACAAAATAATATTCTAACAAATAACACTTGCTGAGCATTTTGTCCTATGTGATATCTCTTAATACTCACAGTACTTCCTGCCTCTGTAGTATTACATTGTCATGATTTTTCAGGTGGGGAAACTGAGATTTTCTTTTCTTTCCCATGACACATTTAACAAGGGAATCCAAAGCTGAGTTGGGGTAGGAGGTGGAGGATAGAAATGTTCATTTTTAAAACCCATAAATAAATTCCTTTACTTCCCTGCATTGCTTTCCTCAGTGGTTTCCAATCCCTCCCCATCCAGGAGGGCAATTGAACTTTTTCTGAAATAAATTTACACCTTTGAAATTTGGTAGATTGTATGGTGGTTGATCTTTAGAAGCCTGCTTCTCGCTTTCACAAGCAGGTCATTCAAAACCCAGGTTATAGCAGAATGTCACTCTGCAGAGACCTGGGAAAAGCTGTTGCTGTGTCAGATCCTAGGGTGACTGCAGAAAGCCGCTGTCTGCAGGCTGAATCTGAGCTCAACACCCTTCAGCCCAGCCTCTTACCCAGCATCACAGTCAAGCTAAATGACTATTTTTTCATCAGCGAGCAGATAATCATTCAAAGGCGTGGCCCAAAGCAACCTCTCTGAAAAGACCTTATGAAGTCATTTCTCTTTGCAAATCCATAAAAATCGCCTCGGACTCATTATCAATAGGGAGGCTTAGAGGGAGAGCAGAAGTCGTTGGATTATGATGTGCTCGTTTTAATGAAATTCCTCTCCTGCTGAGATGTTCCCTGCAGATTTTCCATATTTCAGCCTGGGAAAGGTTTGATGCTTTCCTGCCGGTGCCAAGAGTTAATTGAAAACATTTCAGGATAAATTCGGCTCAGGGGCCAAAGCTTCCAGCCCATCATTATTCTTAGCAATAATAAAGGAGTAATACAATTATTAATAGGCATGTTGTATCCTCTTAAAATGACCGTGGATTTAGGAACCGTGTCTTCGATATTCTTTCTAAAACGCCACACAAAACCCTGAAATAAGAGGCTGGGAACTTAGAAGAAAAACAAACTTCGCTGTTTTATTATATATAGTTTGGCTCTTCCTGTTTGGAGTGGATTGTTGTTTTTTCCCTAAAGTTCTATTTTCAAGTCTAGTATTGGGTTTTGAGCAATACACACTTATGGATATTAAAAGAAAATATCTGTAAACATTGACAAAACAATTTATGCAATTGTAATTGTGTGAGATTTTATGACAGTGCTCGCTGGGGCAACTTACATTTTGGCACCGTCTAGCAAAATTGAATTAGCTTTAGACTGAAAATACAGCCTGTTTTACGCTCTACCTGCTATTTGTCTCCTAAACTTTATGAATAACATGGAAATCTAATAGTTAGTAGTTGTTATGAACAGGAATTCTTATTTTCTTTACTTTTTCATGTGGTTTGGAATGTTAATTCTTTTATTAACACGTTTCCATCTTGTTTGAAAACCAATGGTCAAAACTTTTCTTGAAACTTAATCTCTGTGGCCCTTGTAGAAATGTTAGGATAACTGAGCAAATTAGAAATACATTTCTGTCCTGGGTGTTGCCTATTAAAAGGAGCAATGAACACCATCTAATCATCAAGTCTTTCCTTTTTTTAATTAGAATTCACAGACAAAATGTCTATGAAAGAACGGGCAAGTCACAGAGAGTATTAGCAGTACTATTTTCCAGAGTAATACTATAGCTTTAAATCTCTAATAGGGCGTTTAAGTTAATCAATCATTGTACCATCTTTTTGTTTTCTAAAACTTCATGAACTTTACACATATACATAAATTTTAGATGTCTTTTTTAATTTCTCCATGTAACCATTTTCTACGTAAGGAAAGCTGAGACTCACAGTGTAAGAGAGTAAGTGACAGTAGGGGCTAGAATTCTCATCTGCTCTTGGTTTCTTGTTTACTTTCCCTTCTAGAGTGTAAGCTCAGTGAGGCCAGGGATGGTTCAATCACTGCTTTTTTCTCTTATGCCTAGAAGGGAGCTGAGCACTTATTGAATTATTCTGGCTCTTCTTGACTCTTGCCTTTACTTGGGGAAATAAACCCAATTAGAAGTAATTTTCTCCTTCATTAAATTATGATGGTGTGGTTTTTGTGGAGAGGGATTCTGTTACAAGATCATTTTAACTGGAGATGCTAATAAGTACTTTGGGGATATTCTTTTAGACGTTAGCTAAAAAGGTTACTGCTTCTACAGTGCAATTTTCAGGACTCTCCATAAAACTACACCAAAAGATGCCTCCACCCCATTCAATAGACTTTGCATGAAATCCCATCACTCCTTCAACTCATATCGATGTTCCTCAAAGTGTAATCAGGAGATGCCTGTCAAAAGCACAGATTGTCATGCTTCTGCCCTCAGAGATTCAGATTCAGTCAGTAGGTATAGGAGTGGAGCCCAGGAATTTGCACTTTGAACAAGTTCCCCCAGATGATTCTTGTGCATACTAAGGTCTGGGAAACACCGGATAAGTTTCAACATGTGACCTTGGAAGGAGCTGTTACCATGCATAATGTGCTATCACTATATGATATGATGTTTGCATTAGGGGGAATAGGCTTTCTCTAAAAGGAAGCCTAACTAAAGAGTATACCAACAGTACCAGAATTCTCAACCAAAAAACTTAACCACAACCCTGTCACCCCTCTAAATGCAACTTCCTTTTTTAAAAAATTTCAGCTTTATTAAGATATAATTGGCAATTAAAATTGTAAGATATTTAAATTGTACATAGTGGTGATTTGATATACAGATGCACTTTGAAAGAATTCCCTTCACCCAGTTAATTAAAACATCCATAACCTCATGGTTATACCTTTGTGTGTATGTGAGAGAGAATATTTAAGTTCTATTCTTTTATCAAATTTCATTTATACAGTACAGTGTTATCAACTCTAATCACCACATTTTACATTAGATCTTCAGGCCTTATTTATCTCATAGCTGAAAGTTTGTATCCTTTTGTTAAATTCAACTCCTTCTCAAAAACCCTGTATTAGATCACTAGGGCTGTCATAAAAAACACCACAAACTGAGTGGCTTAAACGACAAACCATCTCACGGTTCTAGAAACCAGAAGTCTGAGATCGAAGTGTCCACAGGTTGGTTCCTTCTCAGGGTGGCAAAGAAGAATCTGTTCTCGCCTGACTTCTGGTGGTTTGCTGGCAATCTTCAGAGTTCCTTGACTTGTGGAAACATCACTTCGATTTTTGCCTTCGTCTTTACAGGTTCTCCTGTATGTGTGCACCTGTCCAAATTTCCCATTTTTATAAGGACACCAGTCCTTTTGGTCCCTTCCAGTATTACTTAATTTTAACTTCACTAATTACATCTGCAGCAACACTATTTCCAAATAAGTTCCACATCCTGAGGTACTGGGGTTTAGGACTTCAACATATGAATTTGTGGGGGAAACAATTCAACCATAACATCCCCCATCCTGGACAACTAGGCACCAGGGACACTTGAGCTTGGGAGGCCCACGTCAGACCCAGGCCAGCTTGTCACCCTTTGAAACCTGTGTGCACAGAAGTGTCCCTGCAATGGCAGCCACATCAAGAGTGGGGCAGACTGTCCAACAGCATCACAGACTGAACTGGTGGGTAAGAGCCATCACTGGGGAGTGAAGCCAATGGAATAGGAATTGGGGAAAGCAGAGGAACTAATGAGGAGGCTGGAGAAATTGCTGCTACCGGTGACATCTCAAAATTTCTGTATCTGGGACCTCAGGGGTGCCAATGACAAGGGAGATTGGGAAACTTGTCTTGAAATCATGCTGAATTAGCAAGCATGTCATCACTTTCATTGTAGCTCATATTAATATTTATTTGGAGGGCTGGGGGAGAGTTGATAGAACTGTGGGGTAACTCGCACCACTGCCCAGCCGTCCCTCTACTTGCTGTTCGTTGCTGACCAATGATGAGGATAATGACAATGATAATTGTGACATTGTCTTCATAGTATGTAGCATAGTTCCTGGCACATAGAGACACTTAATAAATACTGGTTGAACGAAGAGCCCCAAAGGGCTAAGACCTCACTTAAGACCAAGCATATTTGTTTCCTAGTGAAACCATTCTCGCTGGTGGCATCACAAACAAATTAAAGTCAGATGGCATGCCTGGAATGTGCTTAGTTGACAAAAAGAATGTATTCCAAAGATTTGGCTTCGTTCTGGGATGTTTTATACAAGCTGAAATGAAAAAGGAATGTTTAAAATGAAACTCACCAAGGGAGACTAAATGTCAGCGTCATATGTAAAGAATCCTTAAACGTTATCTGTAATGAAAGCTACATCTACCTCCTTCCCAGAGGGAAATGTTTATATCTGAAGGTGAAGAAGAGAAGTCCTGGGGGCCTGATACATTTGAGATGACTCTATTCCTGCCACTAGGGTAGCATAATTTGTAGGTCCAATAATCATAATGGCACTTCAGATTTGAATGGGCATCTATAGTACAGCATTAACTTCATAGGATGAACTCATTTGGTATGCATTTTTCTCTCTGAGGAAGGTAGGGTTGAAATTGTCCCCATTTCCCAGTGACAGTAACAGCTGCCATTCTTTGACCATCTGCCCATGTCCTTTCACATTAAGATATGGATCCTCCATTCCTAGTTCTGTAGGGAGTCCCGGGTTTTCTATAAGAACCTGCTCAATTCCCAGGGCATCACTTTTTTCTAGTCCCCTCTAAGTCTAATTTCCTCTTTTTCCTGTACTCTCACTGCTCTCTCTGCATCTTGGATCTGTTTATCTACTCCAACACTAACCTATAGTGAGACAAATCACAGTTTGTCTTCTTGAACCACAGTTCTATTACTTAACAAAAGTCAAGAGCATCAAGGAGGGTATATTTTTACAGGAGTTTTATAAATAACAGTGAAGTGTATGTATGTAAGTTCCATACAGCCGATAATTTATTTATTTTTATTTATTTATTTTTTGCAGTACGCAGGCCTCTCATCGCTGTGGCCTCTCCCGTGGCGGGGCACAGGCTCCGGACGCGCAGGCCCAGCGGCCACGGCCCACGGGCCCAGCCGCTCCGCAGCACGCGGGATCCTCCCGGACCGGGGCACGAACCCGCGCCCCCTGCATCGGCAGGCGGACTCCCAACCGCTGCGCCACCGGGGAAGCCCAGCCGATAATTTAAAGTGAATATTAGGTAGTCCTTGTTCTCTGTAAGTCCATCCACTATTTCTGTCACACCCTGCTTCCGTCTCTTGCCGTGTTTCTCTGTCTTATCTCAGTCTCCACTTTCTTATTCTCTTCTCCTCTCACTTCTGATTTCCTCACCAAACATCATGGTTATTTCTCATAAAAAGCACTTGAAATATCTTTTTGTGTTCTCTAGTCAAGCTTTCCATTCTGGAGCCTCCCCTGCATTTCCCTACCCAATAACTTATCAAGATTCTTCCTAAATAGACCATTTCTTCCCTAAAAGGAAATTTGGTTCTACCTGGACAAATAGGTTTTCTTACTTCGCTTTTATCTCATAACAATTCTCTAAGGGTAGATATAATTGATTACCTCAATTTTGCTATTCTCCACCAAAAAAAAGCCAGTAATATGTATTGTTAATTGTAAGAAAAGATGGATTGCAAAGAAAAAATGTGAATAGCAAAACAGAGCAAACAATTTATGACACAACATGGAATTGGTGGAGGGAAGAAAGTCTTAGGAAAAGTGATTTTTTTCTTTAGAAGGACAATATGGACTAACCTTAAACATTGAGAGAAAATAATGAATATATGGATTAAATATTAAGATAAACACTAGGAAAAATAGAAATGAAATGTATAACTTTCAAACAATTGGGAGAGTTGGGGTAGGGGTGGGGGGCACACAGCAAAACAACAGTATAAAAAGACGTGATCAATCCAACAAAGGCAAGGTAGTGGGATTAAAAAACAAAACAAAACAGGAAAGCATGGTAAATTTAAAACACAAACTAAGAAGGTAAGAATAAATTGAAACAAACCAATAACCAGTAAATGTAAATAGACATAAATCCCTTATGAAAAGATAAAATCTCCATTAGATTAAAAAATAGTACCAATCAACTAACGAATCAAATAAAATCTACCCTAACCAACTATGTGCTCTTTATAAGAACTAAAATAAAATAACACAAAATATTGAAAAGGAGGAGATTTAAGGAGTTATATCACCTCCCAAAATAGTGTTAAAGAGAATGTAAGTATATTAAACAAATTATAAAATAAAATGTACATTTTGATTTTGTTAAATATATATAAATATTGAAAGATTATGTGTAAATATACATATATTATCTCCAGGTGTTATTATTATGGGTGTTTATTCTGCTCTTCCTGATTAACTGTATCTTCTAAATTTCAATGTATATGTATTACTTTGCAACATGAAAAAGCAAAGTGAAGTTTATTTTATTTTTATTTTTATTTTTTTGCGGTACACGGGCCTCTCATTGTTGTGGCCTCTCCCGTTGCAGAGCACAGGCTCTGGATGCGCAGGCTCAGCGGCCATGGCTCACGGGCCCAGCCGCTCCACGGCATGTGGGATCTTCCCGAACCAGGGCACGAACCCATGTCCCCTGCATCGGCAGGTGGACTCTCAACCACTGCACCACCAGGGAAGCCCTGAAGTTTATTTTTTTAAGGAAATAGTATAAATTAACAAAATAAAGGCACGTATAGCAACATTATTTTGAGACAAAATAGAATTAAAGGCCAAAATCAGTAAAAGGGCAAAGAGTTACGTTTGATATTGTTAAAAGTTATTTTCTGCCATAAACATAAAATAGTCATGCACCTAAATTCATTTAACACCATGCCTTCAAATATACATGCAAAACTTGATGGAAATAGAAGGAGAAATAGAAGAATCCACAACATGGTGAGAGACTTTAACCTATCTCTTTAAGAAAACAACAGAAAAAGAAATATATAGAATTAAGATAATTAAATTAACACACTGTTACAAAGAAGAACACTAACAAAATCAGAGATTACTCTTTCCTTTTCTATGTACCTAAAACATATATAAAATTTGATCATATTCACAGCCATAAATAAAATCACATTAAGTTGCAAAAACTGTCAATAGAAATTATTAAGCTTATGTACATTACTCATTTTAATTAAAATTATAAAATGAGAAAATAACACCCAAAATCTTTAAAAAACTTTAGAAAGTAACATAGATAATTATAAGGTTAAATAACCATCAAAATGGGAAGTATGTGTTCTTTGGAAATGAATCACAATAAAATAATAGCTCATCAAAGCCTGTAGGATGTGACCTAAAAGTTGCACAAAGGAAAAGTTGTATCAAGAAATCAACTAATTAGAATGGTTAAAAAATAAAAATAAATGAGCTAAGCATTTAGCTCAAGAACCCAGCAAAGTAAGAAGAAGTATGAAATCAGTAATGAATGATACAGCAAAAATTAACAACAGAAGAAACAATCCCAGCATGAATTTCATAGATGAAACTCAAAACTTATTGTCTGAAAAAATAACAATAACATGAACAAAACATCAAAAGAGAGAAAGCACATAAAAGGTTAAGAAAGAAGGAAAACATAAACACAAAATTTAGATATTAAAAATCTGAAAGAGAATAGTTTATACAATGTATAGAAATGTTTTAGAAATCTAGATGAAATTGATTTTATTTTGTAAAAGTATAAATCACCAACAATAGTTCATGAAGTAGAATTTCTCAGTAGACCAATAAACAAAAAATAAACTGAAAATAAATAAACTGAAAAAAATTTTCCTTAATTTCATTAAGCATGTACTAGAAACCTATATCAAGCATCATAATAGAAACAGAACTAATACTCCTAGTTTCAGCATACAAGAAGAATGGCCACCTATTATCATGCCTTTCTATTTAACATTGTACTGGCAATCCTAGCCAGGGCAATATGACGTGAAAATTAATTATGAGGTATAAATATTATAAACATTAGAAAGGAAAAAGTGTAGCAGCAGTTTTCAAAAAGTGGTGTATGGATTCCTGGAGGATTCCCCAATAACTTTCAAGCATATCATGAGGTCAAAACTGTTTTCATAATAATCCCAAGACACTATTTTCCTTTTTCACTGTGTTGACATTTGATGGTGGAGCAAAAGCAGTGGTGACTAAAACTGATAGTGATTTAGCACAAATCAGGGCACTTGCACAAAATTATACCAGTAGTCATATTCTTCACTGCCGTGCACTTATACTAAAAATATTTGATGGTGTCACATAAGAACGTCCTTAATGAAACAATAGAAATTTTATTTAAATTCTACCCTTGAGTACACATCTTTTTAATATTCTGTATGACAAAATAGGAAGAACACATAATATATTTTTTTCTGCATTAAATGTTTTTCTCAAGGAAAAACACCTGTGTGGTTGTGTGGTTGCTTGAGTTGTGAACTGAACTAGCCATTTTCCATTGAACACTGTTTTTACAGGAAAGAATGAAAGATAAACTAGTTTTTATTCAGACTTGGATATTTGGCAAACATTTTATTAGAAATAAACACAATTAAAGGAAAATAACAGGATTTGTTGCCAACAATAACATTTGATCTTGCATGCAAAAACGAGAATTTTGGAAAACTTGTATCCTGCGCTATGAGCCTAATATAATTCCAATAATTAGAGAATTTTATAATAAGACTGGTGGTGATACTAACAAACATTGTTTATTTAATATTATAAATTAATATGTGTTGATATTTGAATTATCTTCATAATTCAATAAAAAACATTTTTCAAAAGACCAATGGATGGTGTTACAAAATCATGCATGGATGAAAGTTCCATATAAATGTCAAGATAGAAGAATTAACATCACAGATTATGAAATGTCTATTGATATGGTTTCAGATCTACCTTATAATTAACCTTTAAAAATCTACCATTTATTAAGTATTGTGTATCAAAGAAGAATGTCCACAATTATCTGAAAAGACAATTAAGTTATTCCTGCCTTATATATATCCACATATACATATATATATAGGGTATCTCATGTATCATATTGGAATAGATTGAATGCAGAAGCAGATATAAAAATCTAGCTGCCTTCTTACTAATTTTTTTTTTGGAAAATAGATATACTTTCCATTAAAATATATTATTTATGTTAACATGTAATAGGTTTATTATTTTTAATTATTTATTCTACATTTAAAATATATCTGCTCTGACTTATAATATGGTGAATATTGATATACATAACCCACTGGGATAACCTTGCCCCAAAAGAGGTCTGGTCTTTGTCTTCAGCTTCTAGGAGGTAATTTTTGTTTGCTTGGAGGTGGTGAGCTAAACAGGTAGTAAGGAAGTCATTTAAGATAGGGGCTGGCCACACCTTATAGTAGGAGCTGGCTATACCAGAAAGGCCAATAATGTGATTTATGGGTCACATGGTATCAGTCGACCTGGAGACTGAGATCAACCACAATCAATCAACCATTATGTACTCATGATTGGTTGATCGGCCAATCAACTAATCATGCGTGCATAACGGAGCCAAAAAAATCTCTGAACCCTGGGCTCAGGCAAGCTTCCCTGGTTGGCAATAATCTACATGTATTTTCACATATATCCTGACTCCATGAGGAGAGAGCATGGGAGCTCTGCAGATAATACTTCCCCTGATTCTGCTCTATGAAATTTTTCCCTGTGATAAACTATAACTGTGAGTATAACAGCTTTCACTGAGTTCTGTGAGTCCTCCTAGTGAATTATTGAACCTCAAACTGGCACTGGTGTCAGAAATCAGAGCAGTCTTAGAAATTGCGCCCCCTAACTCTTCACACCCACATAGACAAAATCTCAGTAATTTTTAAGAGTACAAATCTTCCTTAGACCAAAAAGTTTGAGAATCATTAATATGTTTTTTATATGTCTAGAAAATCAAAGAGAGTCTCCTGCCAATAACCAGAGCCCATAAGAGTTCAACAAGGTGTTTAGATATAAGAACAACGTACAAAACCCAAGTTTCCTATAATCAGTAATGATGAATTAGGCAATGTTATCATCGTTATCATCATCATCGTGATCATTACCATCATCAGCCAACAGAAGCTATGAAGTACCTAGAAATAAATCTAAAAAGAAATAAACAAAACCTGAATAAAAAAGAAGATATAAAATTTACAGTAAGACCTATTTATGGATCAATATAATAGTTATCTAATTGGAAAGGTGGAAAGACTCACTATTATAAAGCTACCACTTGTCTCCATATTGATCTATGAATTATATCCAATCCCAATCAATGTTTCAACAAAGGCTTTTTTTTTTTTTTTTTTGCGGTACGCGGGCCTCTCACTGTTGTGGCCTCTCCCGTTGCGGAGCACAGGCTCCGGACGCGCAGGCTCAGCGGCCATGGCCCACGGGCCCAGCCGCTCCGCGGCATGTGGGATCTTCCCGGACCGGGGCACGAACCCGTGTCCCCTGCATCGGCAGGCGGACTCTCAACCACTGCGCCACCAGGGAAGCCCTCAACAAAGGCTTTTTAAAGAAATTTCAGAAGTTAATTCTAAAATTCTTCTGGAAACAAAAAGTACAGTGTTACGTAAAGTAAAATGTCTTGAAGTAGAAGAAAGTGAAGAAATGGTCCTACTAGGTATCATATCACATTGCAAGTTTTTGTGAATAAAAAAATAGAATACTATTTCAGGCTTTTTTTAGCTTTTTGGATCTACCATTCTATAAATTCTGAAAATTAAAGCTATAAATTGTTCTCTTCCATTTTTTTTTTCTTCCTATCATGCCAGCAGAACTCTAGGAACTTATTCTTTATCGAGGAAGTGTTTACAAATTGGCTCCCTTAATTCTTCCCATCTCTGAGTGCATGCCCCTTTGCAACTGGACTTTGCCTTTCTTCTCATCAAGAGGTGGAGTCTATCTCTCTACCCTTGAAGTTGGGCCTGGTCATGTGACTTGCTTTGTACAATGGGACATTGGCAAATGTGATGCAAGCGGCAGCTTGAAAAGTGCTTGCACATTGGTGCTTTCCTTCTCTTGGTGCTTTTGGAGTCCAGCTGTCATAATAAGAAACCTGGACTAGCCTGCTAGATGTAAGGAACACATGTCTCAGCTGCCCTTGTCACACCAGCCAACTGCCAATCATGTGAATGAGGTCATCAAGAACACACCCTCTCCCTACCTGACCCCCAGCTAACCATAGCCAAGTGAGCCCAGAAAAGGTCAGCGGAGAATTTCCCAGTTGAGTCCAGTCCAAATTGCCTACCAACAAAATCGTGAACAAATAAATGATAACAGCTTTAAGTCACTAAGTTTTGGGGTGGTCTACGATGAACAGAAACCAAGTAATAAAATAACCAATTTCCTGCCACCATCCTAAATATCAGCAGTTCTTTTTTAAAAAAAATACTATTTGTTTCCAAAGACTGAATTTTGCGAAAAGACAAAAAAGTCGGGTGACAGTGAACAAGGACTCCATTTGACAATTTAAATGACATATGAGCCTGTTGTCTATTTCTAGAGCTTACTAATGGTTATTTAAAAAAATAATACGCAAGTTTGTGATTAACTTACTCACAGATAATTTGTTCTGCCAGAATATAATCCTACATTTTCATTTAGGCACATGTCAAGAATTAGGGCATACTTTAGCTCCTAAAAGTGCTATGATAATTTTTGGCTTAACTCTTCTATCAGAACTTTCCTAGAAGAAGACAACTGTACAATGAACTGGAAATTATGGGATTTAATTCTTCCACTTGTAAAACATATTTTAAAAACCCAGAATGATTAGCCATACATATGAAAGTTTATATTTCCCCACACGTGTCTGTGAGGCATGAACACATTTTGAGAAAGGAAAGATAAACAAAACGCTTAGTGAACAGATATAGAGACAGAAGATGGTGTGGTCCTTCTTTAATAGAGGAAGAAAGAACGGTCTTCTTACAAGACCACAAAGCACAAGGGTAAAAGTTCAGAAAACAGGTTTCTAGCATGGCCTGCACTTCTTGTGGACAGGAAGTTTCACATTTTGGTTCGCTGCTGTATCCCTCTTGCCTAGAGTGTCACTCAGCCCATTGTAAGTGCTCAGAAAACATTGACTGAATGAATGGATGAATGAGTAAATGAATGAGTTGATGAATAAAAGATCTCTTGAGACTTTTCTTGCTCTAACAAGGAGCAATGTTTTTACGATTTATTTTTATTTGTCATGTGCTTTTTCAAATAGAGTAATTTTACAGTTTGAATTATTTTAGGCTTCATAAAAGATCACTTCTTCATGAGAATTTGAGGTAGACTGAACAGAAGGGAAGGGTGGGCACAGCCCTCTGAAGTGTAAGTAAAGGTAGCAGTTATCACAGGTGTGAAACTACGCTTTCTTATTTCTTCTTTGTGGTTCTGAATACTACCAGTTAAACCACATTTAAATTTGAGAGTAAGGTAATATATACTCATTGATAAAATTTGGGAAACATATAAATATATAAGGAAGAAAATAATAATTACCTGCAATGCCACCATATACCTTTTGAGAATCAATATGTTACAAAAGCTATGACCTCAATCTCTGGACACAAACAGACCTAGATTGTATATTCACCAACTTACGCACTGAATAACGCTGGTCAATTTACTTAAACGTCAGCTTCTTCATCTGTCAAATGGAAATAATAATAAAACAACGTGAAGTTTCTGTAACAATGAAATGTTATATGCCCAGCACCGTGTGGCACATAATAATAATCGCTCAATAATATTAACTATCACTATTTTTTATTATTACTATTATATTACTGCCGTGGCATATTTTGGTACTTTTTATTTCCCTACAGTTAGTTGTGATTATAATTATGATTACTACTACTGTTATAATGAAGACTATTTTGGTCACATATTTTCTTAGAACTCCAGTGAATTCATTTTTCTTTCTAAGCAATAGTATTGGTTTCTTAAGCATTTTCAAATTTAGTTGTCCATGTCCAGAAGCTTCATGATTTCATATTCCTGCTCCTCTTAAGATGCCTCTGACCTTCTCTTTTCCCTTCTGGGATTCCTTTCCTGGGCACTCCTTCCTCTGCCCACTGCCCTCTTCTCTCTGCACTCTTTGGGTACCTCACTCCTAGAAGTCTTCATCATGACCACTCTCCAAGTCCGACTCCTGTCTCGAGCTTCAGCCCTATAGTTGGTTTTCTGCAGTGCACCGCCAACTGGATATTCCTTATATCCTCAAACACAACTAGCCCCTCAATCTTTCTTCCTTGAGGACGGAACATGACATCATCCACCAGTTTTCTGAGCCAGAAACCCCGCAGTCCAGCGGTCGTATTAGCCTCCGCCCTCCCTGAACCCTCCATGTTTGACCAGTCATAGTGTCTTGAATCTGCCTTCTCCCTCCTCATGCTGCCACTATTCTAGCTCAGTTGCCTGACTTTCTTTTTTTATGGGACCTGGCAGTAACTGTTGTCCCAGTCTCTGGTCTTCATGCCTTAAAACCATCACGTACTCTGTTCAAGAAGGTAAACCTCTGGAGTCTTCAGCTGGGAATTCTCAGAGGTTTCCTGTCATGGGCACTGAGCAGGGTAATGTCAATACCTAGAATGACATTCAAGGCTTCTGTGACCTGATATTAACCCTTCTTTCAAGCCCCAACCTTGTTACTTCCCACTTTATATTTTGGTGGTGACACGATCACACCACACACACACACACACACACACACACACTGTGCTGTTCAATCCCTCCATGTCTTAGGACGTGTGGTTCCCTCTGATGGAAATGTCTTCCCCACTGTTCTTGCTAATGTCCATTCCTGTCCTCATACTTAGCTTCAGTGTCGCCTTCTCCAACTTTCCTTACACCCAGAGTCGGGCTAAGTCATCCAATCATCCTCCTCTGTGCTATTTGAGGTTGAAAGGACACATCCTGATGGCCAGCTTGTGCAGGGATGAGACTGCATCATGTACACACTGGTAGCCCCTCAACAGATGCCTATGGAACCAAGCAAACTCTTTTTGTTTCCCCTCCCCTCCTCTCACTTGTTCAGGGTTACAGACATAGGTCTTAGTCACCCTAAGAGCTTACTTCAATGTTCACTACAGAAGGATGCTCCAAACAGGTGTAACTACCCGATAGGTAACAGCAGACAGGGGTTAAAATTAAGGTTAATTGACTGGCGTTTTCATAACAGAGGTGTCTATGAGAAAGTCCTCAAATCTCACTGAATTGTTCCTTATTATGGTACTTAGTAACATCTGATCAGTGATCAAAATATACAATAGGATTTGGTTGTGAGATATGACTCCATTCTGCCATCCAAGAACCCACAAATATATTATATTTAAATATAGAAATAAACTTAGAAAAATTCATATTAATAACCAAAGAATATAATGGTGTCCATAAAGTCTGGAAATAGATAATATGCCTTTATTTTTTGTTACAGATTGAAGATGTCCTTGGTGACGTGTGTTTTCACCTGTTTGCAGACTCACCCTGTTTGGACTCGGTAAAGCTACCTACAGTATATATCAGCACCATTGAGAGAAACTGTCTTTGATCCACATTATAAAATTGGACTCGCAGCACTACAAAATCACCGAAATATAATTTTGACAAATGCCTTGTCAAAAAATGTAGACATTTGATTTTCTTATGGAGCCCAAGCTCCTGAAATAAGGTAAGGAAACCCTTCCAGTATCTCAGCAGCCTTTCTTGCTTCCATTGCATGCATATTACACAGGGTTTGGAGGTAGCCCTCCAAAATATTAGCTGAAAGCTTCCTCGCAAAGCAGATCTTTCCCACATCCTTCCCTGCAGTTCCTCTTTAAGAGGTGTCAGCATGGCTGAAAGAATGAAGTGGCTCCACATTGTTTGGCAGTGCTATTATGTGCTTAACATTTCCATAACAAAAGTGCCACTCGACTTCTCCCCGATTAATGCAGCTCGAGGGCTCTTGTCGTCCTTTAATAAAACATTGTTGAAATCATTTATTTAGAGCCCCTGGTTACTAGTGGGAGAATGACCATCTTTGTGCCAAAATATAGTGTATACAGTCCACTATTTTGTAGTAGATCATTCTGTTATTTAAGAAATTGATTAAATGGATGCGTTAGAAGGTATTTATGCTAATAGCACATTACTTATATCATTCAAATAGTCAGGGGTGAAGCTTTTCAATTGTCCAGCAGAAGCAACCCCTCCAATAGAATACAGTAACCTCCAACTTTACTTAACTCACAAGGCTGCAAGACCCACTGGAAACCCAAGCCTCCGGGAACGGGAACTGCTGTTGGGCCATAGGCATTGTAACACGATGCTTCCCATTGTAACACGATGCTTCCCAACAACCTTGTTCTCGGGGAGCTGGGAGAAATGGGATCAGCTGATGATGTTTCAGAAGGTCCTAGGTATAAGAGGTCAAAAACCAAATAATGTGTGCTTTTCTTTTTATGGGCTCAAAAAGGGGCACACCAGGTTATGTTTGAGAACTTCCACGGTTGAAACCAGCGAACTAATCATGCAAGGTAAAGTTGAAAGTAGAAAGGTTTTCAATGCAGAGTTTGAGGTCTCTGAAAGTTCTCTTGTCACTTTCCCCCTCTTTTTATTCTATACAACACAGCATTGCTGGGATGGAGTCGGGGTGCATACGTTGGGAGTGGTAAGAGACCCCCTCCAGTCCATGCGGTTTCTCTTGACTCTTCAACCAAGAGAGACTGCTGGTTCTAAGTCGTCTTCACCCATGTGGACCCCAGTGGGAGAGTTGCAGTGCACCCCAGATGTGTCAGAGCGTGGCGTCCCCTTAAGTTTGTGGCAGTTGGCACCAGGAGCTGTTCCTTACTTATGGACATTGGTCAGGGCCCTGCCCACGCTAAGGGATGTCCTACCACTTAGTGCAAGAATTTAGTTCCCTCCAGCCATTTTTTCACTTGACATACGTATATTGCCCGCGTACATTGCTCAATATTGTTGAAAATAAACAGAGACCTTATGTTATGTCCATTGTGGCCATACACAAAAGCGTTGCCGTGTCCTTGGGTGAGCAGTGAAGCCTGAACCTCCTTCCATTTACTGTATGGTCACTGTCAGCTCAATGAACTGCCCCCTTGTTCTCCACCATTGT
Source organism: Phocoena phocoena (assembly GCF_963924675.1). Taxonomy (NCBI): domain Eukaryota; kingdom Metazoa; phylum Chordata; class Mammalia; order Artiodactyla; family Phocoenidae; genus Phocoena; species Phocoena phocoena. The sequence continues at coordinate 30,794,596 of NC_089224.1, read as the reverse complement.
CCCACACTCCCTTAAACATTTGTCACTGAAGTGCCTCCAAAGACAAATAAACTGTCACTGAGAATGCAAACCTGCTAACGGGGAAATGGGAGCAGCCGGGAGGACACAGATTGTCTATGAAATCCAAAAGGAGTTGCTCTCACTCTGGAAGACTTCTGTTAGAAGTCTGGCGCTCTTTAAGATCTCCAGGAAAAGTCAGGGTTACCTTTACCTTCTGTAATGGTACTTCCAGGCATTCTCCATGAGACATTTGGCCGTCTCAAATGTCCAAAATTCCAAAGGCTCCCGAGACACCATGAGATATTACAGATGTCAACAACTGTAAAAATCCTTTCGGTCTAGGAACAGATGGCAACCTACAATCCCGTAGCCTAACATCTCAGCAACCTGTTCTGGAATCTACTAGGTCTGCAGAGGGATGAGGGGCCCCTGGGCTCCAGCATAGAACTGTTTAAATTAAAATGGACCACCGATCAGTGTTCACTTTCTCCAAGGAAGAAAGCATAAAGCCTCATGTCCTCACTCCCCAAGAGCGAGCTGTGTTGATTTACTCCAGGCAGATGCTTTTGACAGGACCCTGTAAAATCAAGTCGTGAGTTTATTGTAGCAGTTAATTATCAAGCCTTTTCTAGTGCTAATGCCTTTTACTTCTTACTGGGGAAAACTGGGCCTTTTACTGGGACAAAGACTTAACTTTTAGTCAAGAATGTGTTAAAATAACACGAGGAGGAGATGATTTAAATATATTTAAGGACAAACGCAGAAGCATTTGCTAACTCGTCGTTTTGTAAAGAAAGCTGATTTCATTCACAAGTCTCTTGGAATACTCTTTGTTCACTTCCCAAAGAAACAACGCTTTCAGCTTTATTTTAACAATATGTTTACTCAACCATTCAGGTGACGGCGTTCTAGCCACACACCACTCTCCTGGGCTGGTCTGACACCACAACTATCTCAGACTTTCTGATGCTATGCATATATGAATCTTGGTTTTAGATGCTATAAGAATTGCCTCGAAGCCCTCAATAAAAGCTGGGAAAAGAGTGAATTAGAGGCAAAAGGACCTCGAAAGTAGGGGGTGGGAGTGGGTGGGAGGAAGTTGGAAGGGGGCATAGCTTTGTTAATTACTTCAGGCAGCAGAGAAATCTGGTTGTGTTTTCTCAGCACATGTTAATATCATATAAAGAGACACGAGATCTTGCTAATCTGTCGACCCCTCAGACAAAGTTTATTTGTGGTGACTTTTAAACTCCTGACTTGCCTTCCAATCACCGAGTTTAAAATGAAAAGCTTTAAATAAACACCAGGAATAGAAGATAAATAAACTTTTTTTTCCCCCTTGCAAGTGCCTAGCTTGGCTAGGTTCAGACTCAAATCCCCAGAGGACAGAGCGCTCTCTTTTGTGTTAATGTTTAAAAGATTTTCCAATGCCGGAGTTTATTCCTACTGCAAACATTTCTATTTACAAGGTCAAGTGTACCAGCACTCGACACAGCTTAAGAGTGTAATTATTTATCTAAGGGCGTTTGAGTGTAGATCAGTAGCTCTGGCAGGAGCCCAGCCTTCAGCCCACTGCTAAACAACTCCTCACAACAATATTACAAGTTCTGGTAATTGTTCCTCTCCCCAGTATGTTTACTTTTGCCCGCCCGAATGTTTTGTAACAAAATTTTGTACTTTTTTACTCAAAGTGCGAAAATGACTTTGAAGTTGAGTCTCCCAGGTTTCCTAAGACCTATTGATAACAGATGTTATTGGCATGTTTGATTGTATGAGAATGTCTAATAGCCAGAGAGGACGCTCCGGAGGGTGGGGGGCAAGGAGAGGGTCCCAGTGGAAAGGGGGAGGGGAAAGAAATGTCTGGGTTAGCCCCAAATTACATGAAGCCTCTCCACAAACGTAAATATCAATGGAGACCAGTCAAATTATATCTTGTAGCCGCCTCATTTACAGATGTCTAATTGTTCATTAAATTGAAGGCAGAAATAATAGCCCTCATTTCTTGTCTTGTACTGTATTTTAATTTCAGTTGATGGTTGATAGATTCCCAGTGGCTCCTCCACCCCCCTCCTCACCCATTATTGGGTTAACCACAATGTAACTCTGGAAAGTAACTACACCATATTCATTATTTAAAACTCTTTACTGATGTACACATTTTAATAAAATCAAATAACAACAAAAAAATACACAAAGCCACCGTTACTTAAAACATAGGACTTCTTTTTTTAAAAAACAATGTCTATAAAAATACAATGTTTAAGGCAGTTTGGAAATGCGTTTATACATTTCTACAATGTCCATAAATTCTCTTGAAAATAAGAATGTTAACTTCAAATCTATAAAATACACTGTACATTTCAAAATTGTTCTAGATAGAGCACACTTCACAACGGACTGTGGTTTTGGATCCCTGGTGACAAACGGATTCTTTACATTTCAGGGAGGAAAGGTGTACCATGGATGCAGATTTAAGTTTTTTAATTTCTTTTAAAAAATAAATTATTTCTGAAGCATACAATTTATAAAAATTCTATATACAAAATACAACAACTGGTAACAAACCCCAGTTTTAATACATTTTATATACGAAGTACCAGGGGTGAGCGCCCTGATAAAAGCAGAGGCAATATATATTCTCCGCATATTTGTACGTACAATTTCTTGATGTAAAGAAAATGACAACAAAACAAACATCATAAAGAGGCTTTCATAGATGGCAGTGCAGAGCTCTTTTAAATAAAAAGTTGCATTGTTCAACACCACTAGCAACTGTTTAGATCAGAATTTTTGGATCCTTAATCCTAAGAAATGTGCTAAGAGATCAGAGTGGTGGCAATGAAATTAAAGTCAAGGGCTAAAAATTACCCAAAACTAATTAAGGAAAATTAACCCCTCTCATGCTTGCCCGCCCGCCCCCCACCCCACCCCCAAAAAAACTGAGGATTCTGGGCGCGGATACCAAGACTAAACGAATGAATTGGTTACGATTGCAATGTCTTCACTGGCCACAATAAAAGTCGATTACCGGCACTTTTCCCCCCCTCGCAGGAGAAACGCTAATAAACAGCCCCTTTGCAAATATAAATCCTCCTTCAAAACCCCTGCTCCGAACCTAGTCCCTTGAAACTCTTAAGACCCCACTGGTCAGCATCCTCTCTTCGGAGTCCAGGACTACGGTTCTGCCCTCCCAGGCCCGTTTCATGTCGGGGGTCCGGAGTTAGGCTGGTTTCTGCGGGGAGTGTCTGGAACCCGGAATGGGGACAGGGGAGGATGTCCAAAAAGTCCTGCTCGGGAGAGGAGGCGAAGGTCGTGCCAAGAGTCAAGGCGAGGAGACCGGCTAGGCAGAAACCACCTAGAATACGTTTTGGAAAATACCCCCGACCACCCCTCTGTTCCCGAGCCACAGGTGCCCCGGCGCCGACCCTCCCGTGGCCGACGGCGGGGGGGCGCGAGTGTTAAAAGAGCAGCGGTAGCAGCAGCAGCAGCAAGATGGAGGCGAGCGGGGTCCAGGCGCCTCGGGTCGCCGAGCGGCAGCCGCTGCTGCTGCTCCTGCGCCCGGACCCGTAGGGCAGGTCCCCGCGGCCGCCCGCCGCAGCAGCGCCGCCGCCCGGGCGCGGAGGGTGCGGGACGCCGTCGTCGTCGTCCAGCGGCTGCTCGCCGCCCGCGCCCCCGGCGCGCTGCTCATCGTCGTACTCCTCGTCGTAGTAGTCGTCCAGGCCCCCGTCCGAGCCGCTGCTGCCCGGCCCGTTGCCCAGCTCGGCGCCGAAGCACAGGCGGGCCATGTTCTCTTTGACCGACTCGCAGATGGGCCGCTCCAGGCCGTCGCACACACAGTCGTTGAGCAGCGCCGCCTTGGGCACGGCCAGCATGTCCTCGATGACCGTGCGGCACTCGTCGGTGCAGCGCAGCCCGTTGAAGAGCTTCCCGCAGTAGGTCAGGTAGCGGCTGAGCGCCAGGTTGCAGCGGCTGTCGCGGTCGCAGCGCCGCCGGGCCTCGGTGCAGCCCATAACCCCGCCCGCGCCCGGGCCGCCCGCGCCGCCGCCGCTCGTCCGGGGCAGGCACGGCTCAATGGCGCGCTTGGTGGACTTGCAGTTCTCGTCTTGCGCGCAGTCACAGTCCTCCAAGGCGGGCCCGCGGCGCGTGTGGTTGAGCTGAATAAGGGCCGAGATGCAGTGGCTCGGGCAGCGCCAGCGCGACGAGAAGGACGCGGCCGAGGCCGGGAAGGCGGCGGCGGCGGCGGCCCCCGGCGCGTCGCCCCCGCTGCGCTGCGCCAACACCGGCGCGCACGCCTCGGCGTACTGGTTGTAGGCGTAGCTGCACTCCGGCTCCCCCTGGCACTGCAGCAGCGCCTGCCAGCAGATGAGGCGGCGGCCGTGCGCCAGCCCGGAGCCCCGCGGCGCCGAGCCCAGCAGCTGCAGCAGCGCCATCAGGCACAGCCAGGCGCCCGGCACGGTCCCCCCGCGGGCCCCGCCGCCGCCGCCCAGCAGCCCTGCCACCATCGCGGGCAGCGGCGGCCGCCGGGCGAGGAGCGGAAAGGACACGAGGCGCGGGGAGCGGCGGATGCGGAGCCGGCGGAAAAGTTTGCCCCAGTCCTGCCAACTTCTTGCATGAGTGTTTTCATAAATCCATGCGCGCCGCTGGCTGGTGCCCCGCTGCTTGCAGAAGGTCGGCTCTCGCTGGGACTGCAGGGGCTTCCTAGAAATGCAAGGCCGCGGAGAACCCCTCCGGTCGGCCCCCGGCAGTGGCGGGAGGCGCTCACTGCCGCCCCGGGGGGCTGCGGGCCGCGGGGTCGCGGCGGGGCTGCGGGACCGCGCGGCGCCGTGGGTGCATTTTGCTCCGCGCCTGCAGATCCGTTGTGCGGCCGCGGCGGCTCCTTCCTCCCAGGCTCAGCGCCGCGCCGCCGCCGCCGCCGCCGCCGCGGGCTCTCGCATCGCGCCGCTTCCTGGCTCGCGTCCCGGCGCTGCCCGCCTTCCCGCGGCCCGGCCGCCCGCGTCCCCTCCCCCTCCGCCCGCGGCGACCCCGGCCTCGGCCGAGCTCCGGGGAGCTCTTTTCGGGCGGCGCGGGGAGAACGGGAAACTCAGCGCGGCCGGAGAGCGGCTCCCGGGCTTCCCTCGGCGGCTTCTCGGGTGACAAGAAGCCCGGGGAGCGGATCCGCTGAGCCTGGCTGCGGACTCGCTCGCAGCGAGGCTTTAAATACAAAAGTGGGCCGGGAGCCCCCGCGTGGTGCCGCGGTGCCCCCTCATTATGCATGCATGGAAAAGCAAACAAACAAAAACATTAGCAACGCTCCTCCGGCTCGCCGAGCCCTGGCCCCGCGCGCTCCGAGCCTGCCCGCTTTCTCCTTTCTCCACTCTCTTTCGCCCTTTGCTCGGCCCCCTTTCCCGGCTTTTCGAGATGCTATTGGTCCCGCCTGTTGTTGTTGAAACTTTTTTTTTTTTTTTACGAGCCGCTGGAGTGGGGTTGCGGAGTGGGGGAGGGCGGGGAGGGTGGTGGGCAGCTCACATTCAGGCATTCAGGGCTTGAAAGGAGCGGCTTAAGGAGCCTGACAGAGGCCCGGGAGCTCCTCCTACTCTTAAGGAGGCTCGGATATGGAGTCCTTGCTGGAGCACAGAACCAGAGGGCAGAGCTCAGGGGCAGCTGTTTGCAACCGGCTCGTCCACGGTCCTTTTTGTTTGGTTCTTCTTCTTTTTTTTTTTAAGGTACTTTTATTAATTGTCCCTGGCCCCCATGTGTGCTTTCTACTGGATTCAGAATTCAGTTTATTTTTCGAGATCCCCATCTTTGCCTGATCATCACAGACGGAGGAGAGAAATCAGAGAATTTGATGTGGGATGTTTAAACTTAAAAGAAAAAATCCAAATGCACACAAAAAAGAGGCACACGCTTTAGTTAGGGAGATACTGATGAGATATTTGCAAATCCTTCCTCTACCACCCCTTCACCCCCCCAGCACCCTGTTGCCAATGACAAATATGGCCCTGGAGTCAGACATCATTGCCAATTGCAAGCCAGAAATCCAATAAGCCAAATTAATTTTTTAAAAAAGAATATAAGTTTCTAACACGGACGGCGATGAAAAAACAGTAATAGTATTAAAAATCTTTAGGGATATTGAGCAGTACCATCTGGCCGCAGTCACAACATAGAGGAAGGGGATAAATTGGTACCCTCCAAGGTTTCTATTAAAGCGCATGTTTCAATCTCTCTCGGTTTAAGGGAAACCGCCCAGGTACAGCAGCCTCTGCGATCCAGGCGTGCGAGTTTGCGAACTACCTTAACTGCGGCGCAACGCAGCCTTCGACCACCAGAGGCACCCGGCGTCTGCGGCCTGTCAAAAACTGGCGCTTTTTTCCTCCCCTTTCCGTGGAGAGACTATCAACTCCATCTGTCACAAAAATTAAGGCTAAATCTCCTCTCCAGAAGCCGAGGGAGCCGGGGCTCCAGTGCGCACGGAGTTCGGCTGTCTGCCTGTCCCCGGGGGCCCAGTGAGATGGGAATGGCAAAAGTTAGAATAGAGACACAGCGTCTGCAGATTTCGGCTGCAGAAAAGCCTCCTGTTCCTGCGGAGCCTGCGGCATTCCTCAGAGGCTCAGGGTCTGCCTTAGGAAGCTGCACCTCTGCAATCCCCAAAACAAAACTAAACCAAACAAACCTCAAAAGAGCCAGGCTGAAGTGAGACAGACCCTGTTGCTCTGACTTGAATAGTGGAAAACACACAAACAACAATCGCAATCTATATTAAAAAAAAAAAAAAAAAAAAAATATATATATATATATATATATATATATATATATATAGAGAGAGAGAGAGAGAGAGAGAGAGAGAGAGAGAGAGAGAGAGAGAGAGAGAGGCTGCAACTGTATGGCTCATTAGAACAACCATTTCCCAGGTTCTGGGTTTGTTTTGTTTTTGTTTGTTTTTGTCTTTGGTTTGGTTTGGTTATTTGGAATTGTAATCTCCGTCCTGCCAGGAGGGCTCGAACCAGCCACAATACTTTTCTGGGACATGGACCCTTCACCTGTAAGGTTCAAGGCCAGATTGGACACTTGGAAAAGTCCTTTCATTTTTTTTTTTTTTTTGAAATTTTTCTCATTTTTAATATTGCTTTTTTTTTTAAAATTTATTTATTCATTTATTTATTTTTGGCTGTGTTGGGTCTTCGTTTCTGTGCGAGGGCTTTCTCTAGTTGTGGCAAGCGGGGGCCACTCTTCATCGCAGTGCGCGGGCCTCTCACTGTCGCGGCCTCTCTTGCTGCGGAGCACAGGCTCCAGACGCGCAGAGCTCAGTATTTGTAGCTCACGGGCCCAGCTGCTCCGTGGCACGTGGGATCTTCCCAGACCAGGGCTTGAACCCGTGTCCCCTGCATTGGCAGGCAGACTCTCAACCACTGCGCCACCAGGGAAGCCCGTGTCCTTTCATTTTTAATACTCTGTGATTTTTAGGCTCATAAGAACAACATCAACAGTCAGCTGCATTTTAAGCCAATGTTTGTTGAGTTCCTTTAAAATAGTGGGTCTCAAACCTTAGTGAGTGGGCCTTGTTCAAACCCAGATTGCTGGGCCCTCTCCTGGAGTTCCTTATGCAGTAGGACTGGGGTGAGGGTGAAGGGGCAAGGATCTGCATTTCTAACAAGTTCTCAGGGAATGCTGCTGCTGCCTGTTGGGAACCAACTTTTGAGAACACCTATTCTAGAGGTCCACATGTTTTGTTGTTGTTGTTTGAAAAACTTGCCTCATCCTGGCCTTGATAGAGCTCTCAGTAAGATTTCAGCAAGGCCTGAGAGCTTTGAGAGCTCTGGGGTCACCTCAGGACCCCAGTCTCATGGCATTTCAGACCTGCATGGCTGTCAGCTGCCAGAAAGACCAAGGCTGAAAAGGAGGCTATGATGATGAGATAGGAGGAGGAATGAGCTCCCTCCCAACTCAGCCTCAGAGACTGAGTACCACCTAGCCTCACATCCAGGTTTTCATTGATAGCCACCAGACCTCCAAGCCATCTCTCATCACCCAGACACTAATCCCCATATCACTCTGTACATCCCTTAAGCTGACTTAAGCTTAAGTCATGATTCCCATCGTTAGCTTTCCCCCCACCCCCACCCCCCAAAACCCCACTTCCCCTGGAGCTCTCAGTTTGTTCTCGGCAAAATCTCCCATGTTCCCAGCCTGCTTTCTGAGCTGGATCTCCACATTCTTGCTCTAAGTAAAACCGGCTGGAACCTACAGAATGGGAGAAAATATTTGCAAACCACGTATCTGATAAGGGATTCGTATGCAAAATATAACAGGAACTCATACCACTCAATAACAAAAAATAAACAATCTCATTAAATAATGGAAAGAGAACTCGAATAGACATTTTTCCAAAGAAGACATAAAAATGGCCAAGAAATACATGAAAAGATGCTCAACATCACGAATCATTGGGGAAATGCAAATCAAAACCACAGTGAGATATCACCTGACACCTGTTAGAATGGCTGTCATCAAAAAGACAAGAGATAACAAATGCTGGTGAGGGTGTGGAGAAAAGGGAACACTCATACACTGTTAGTGGGAATGTAAATTTGTGCAACCACTACGGAAAACAGTATGGAGTTTCCTCAAAAAATTAAAAATAGAACTACCATATAACCCAGCAATTCCACTTCTGAGTATTTATCCAGAGGCGATGAAATCACTATCTCAAAGAGATATCTACAATCTCATGGTCATTGCAGCATTATTCACAGTAGCCAAGATAGAAAAATGACCTAAGTGTCCATCAATAGTCAAAGAATGGATAAATAAAATGTGGTTTGTGTATCTAATGGAGCACGATTCAGCGGTAGTGGGGGGGGGGGGAAGAAGAAGGAAAATCTTGCTACTTGCATCAACACGGATTCCCTTGAGAGCATTATGCTAAGTGAGATAAATCAGAGAAAGACAAATACGATCTGATCTCACCTATATGTGGAGTCTTAACCAAATTCATAGAAACAGAGAGTAGAATGGTGGTTGTCAGGGACTGAAAGTTGGGGGAGATGAGAAGATATTGGTCAAGGGGTACAAACTTTCACTTATGAGATGAATAAGTTCCAGAGATGTAATGTACAGCATGGTGACTATAGTTAACACTACTGTCTTGTACACTTGAAAGTTGCTAAGAGAGTAGAGCTTTAATGTTCTCACCATAACAACGGCAACAAAAAATGGTAATTATGTGAGGTGAAGGATGTGTTAACTAACCTTACTGTGGTACACATTTCACAGTATGTATGTTTATTAAATTGTCACATCGTACGCTTTAAACTTATACAATGTTATATGTTAATTATATCTCAGTAAATCTGGGAAAACAAATCCCAGCTGGTCTTTTGAGGCACAGCCTCCATTTTAGCCCTCTTCAGTCCTGGCTGATTTTTCTTCCATAACCCACCTCCCACCAGCCCTCGAAGTGGGGTACACAGGCTGTTGTTCCTCCCTTGTTCCCACTTCCAAACTATTCTCTTCTCTCCTCCTTGGAAACTTCTAGCTTCTATAAATGGCTGTCATCTACTCCAACAGTCACCTACTGACCTTTCTTCCAGGAAACCTTCTCAACTAGGATTGCTCCTGGGAACCGCAGAAGACATAAAATGAGTTGAGTGGCTGTTTCCTCCATTCTCTCAAGGATGGTACATAACCAGTACTGAAACCTATTGTCAACATCAGTTAGATCCATTAAACTGATAATCTGCCTTCACTGACCAAGCTTGCTTTAATTTTTGCTACAAAAAATTTGCATATCCTTCAAGTGTCATGTAGCCTAAATAATAAGATGTTTGCCCAAGCTGTTTTTCAGGAACTTGGAGTCAACTGTGTCCAGTTTGAGCTCTAGCCGGTAGAGACTGGTTAAGTCCACCCATCCACCAATTGAGCATGCCCAAGTGTCTGCTGCATGACCTCTTGATACCGGAGAGCCGAAAACTCCACCCTAAGAACATGCTAATTTGCCATTTTCTGAACACTTGTCTCATGAAGACGCATGCAGCTTAGTTGGGACTGTGCAAAACGATGATTACCTCCCCTTTTTCTTATTTCCAATCACCTTTCCTCACTCTCCGCACAGCTCAGCTCTATCCTGTAGATACCCTGAGCCCTTCTCCTTCGGAAAGACAGATTTGAGACTTGTTCTCCATCTCTTCATTTGGCTGCCTTGTGAATAAGCCCTCTGCTGCAAACCTTGACATCTCAGTGTTTGCCTTGCTGCATGTCGGGCAAATGAACCTGGTTCAGTAACAGTACCACTCTGGGCACGGAGGAGAAGTTGGTCCATCACAGCGGATGCTGTATCAGCCAGGGCTTGACCACAAAGGAGAGTCCATGAGCAAGACACATGAAGGATTTATTATGGAGAGGGGACCTCCCACAAGGTGGTAGCTGGGCAGCAGGCAGTGCAGTCTGTTGCTTCTGTGTCTGTTGTTGAGCCTGAATTCACTGGGATTGGCCAGACAGGTGGTTGGAAAGGAGAGCTGGACCTTGAACCTGTGAGGAGAACTGGAACCAGTTGGAGTGAACTGGAACTTGTATCTCCCTCATCACTTCCAACCTCAGTGCCACAGGGGGTGACTCGTAGGGGAAGCTGGCACCTTCAAACCTGGAGATGATATGCACTTTGTCCAGGACTGAGAGAAGCTGAAGTAGGAAAGTGACAGGAGTTTGGGAAGCTCAGGTCAGGTGCGGACCCATCCCAACCAAGGGGAGCTTTAAATCGGCAAGGAAGGGAGCCAGCTGCCACAGCACTAGGGCCTTCCCCACCTTCAGAGCTTACAAAGAATGTGTTGCTGCTGCCACTTCCAGATCTGGTGCAGAATTCCCCTCGTGGCCAACACTAACAGGCAACAGCGTGGGGAGGGCATTCAGGGCACACAGCTCCATCTCAGTCCAGTGAACATAGCACAGCGCCATCCCTGGTGCATTTGGGCATTCGGGCTTAATTCCCTCAGGGATGCACTCTTCCTCATGGATTCCGCATCTGGCTCACTGGTTTTCTCTCCACACTACTCTTCATGACAACCTCAACCTCTGAGTTCCTTGACTTCTCACGTTCACACACCAACTCTTAACCGTACCCTAGATCTAGGTATTACCATAACTGTGTCAACTCGAAAGTCTCCAATTCAGAATCTCTAATTGGAATGTCATTTCATCGACCACCACCTCCTGTGTTCCCAGTCTGTCTTGGTGCTGTCGCCTCCCACCTGCTCAAGACGTTCTTTGCAATTACTTCTGCTGTTTTCTTAGCTCCCTTTCTACTGTATCATGCCCATCCACCTACAATAAGCTATACTTTGTTGTGTCTTAAAACAAAACAAATGTTTCCTAGACCTCAATTCCCCACTCAGTAACTATCCCGTTTCTATGAAAACTCCTTGAAAAAGTTGCTTTTACTCACTTTGTCTGCTATCTCCTCAGTTCACTATAATTGAGATTCATCTCACCATTTTTCTCATCAAGGATGACTGAAATTTTGCTCTACCCCGATCAATGGTCACCTCTTAGCCCTCATCTTATCTGACCTTTCGGCACCACAGGACATGACTGATAACCCTTCTCTTCAAAGTGCTTTTTCATTTGGATTCTGGGACTCTATACTCTCCTCTTCCCCATTGTACTCACTAGGGGTTCATTTTCTCTCTAAACTCGCTCCTTAGGTGATCTCATCCAGTGCCTAGATTCTAGATTACATTGATATTTTCAATCCCAGTCTTTCACTGATTTCTGTGTGTATGTATTCACTTGATTGGTCAATGAGCATCACAAACTTAGCTTGCCCCAAGAGGACTTCTTATTTCCCACCCCCAAAATGTGTTTGTTGCCTGGTCTTTCAGCGGTGTATATTCTCCAAAATTCGTCTCCATCAATTTCCTTCATCCCTTTATATCCATGCTACTCAGATCAAGAGGCAGAGTCTAACATCTTTTCCCTTAAATCTTGGGCAGACATTAGTGACTTTGACCAATGGAATGCAGTGATAGTGACTGACACTCTGGGGCTTCCTGGAGAGGGTACAAGAAACCTTGCAGCTTCTACCTGGGCCTCTTGGAATGCTTGCTCTGGAGAAGCCAGTTACCATGTAGGAAATCCGACTACTTTGAGACTCCCATGCTGCAAAGAAGGCCAGGCTTGCCATGTGGAGAGGGTACATGGAGATAGAAAGAGATGCCTGGGCAGCTCCCAGCTTTTTCAGCCATGTGAGTGAGGAAGGCATAAGATATGTGAGTGAAAAAGACATCTTGGATGTCCAGCCCAGTGGAATCTTCAGATGACTCCACAGCTGCCATCTGAAGAAAAGCACATGAGAGAAACCCCAACCCAGGGTTGGGACTAGGGCGAGGGGAGTGAGGCACCAGGTACAAAATTTAATGGGATACTCACTCTCATCGTGATGCTGCAGGGACCTTGAGAGTGAGTGCCCTTTACATCTTGTACCCTAGACACTTCATTCACCTCACCCTAGTTCTGGTCTTGCCCCATGAAAGAACAGCACAGCTTAGCCTTGTCAACCCAAAGGATCATGAGAAATAACAACGAATGTAGTGTTAAGGCACTAAGTTTTGAGATGGTTTTGTTATGCACCCATAGATAATCACATATACACTTTCCATCATACCCAATTACTTGGGTCAAAGATCTACCTGGACTCTTCCTTTCTCTTCACATCCCATATCCAACTGATGGCCCATCACAGGCAGTCAATAAAAGATTTGATAGGCTGAATGCATGAAAGATCAGAACTTATTGCTTGTCTTCTGTATTAGCCAACTCAGAACTAGTCAAAACCGCTTATACTATAGAAAAGGGAACAGAGACCCTGAGAGGTTGAAAAATATGGAAAAGCTCTGAAGCCTTAAAATAGAACATGATATTCCCAGAGTGCTGAGTGGTTCGGTGGAAGAACAAAAGGTACATGATAAGCACCGCTTACCTCTTGGTGCTTAGCAATATGGCAGATAGAAAGCCATAAGAAGCAGATCTGTGCCCTTTTGGGGACTTTGCAATATGTCCGCTGGCCATTGGGGGGTGGCTAGGATGCTTACCACTTAGTTGAAGGCTTAAGTCATAGGTGTCCTCTCACCTGTTTTATTTATTTTTGTTTTTTTGACTAGAGAATATGAATACGTGGTGGCAGACAACCAGTGGAAACCAAACAACATCTACTCTAGAATTCTAATCCTACTTCATATCCTGCAGGTCTACCCCATTCTCTCTACAAGTCTTCTCTTTATCTCTCCATTGCTTTCTTAAGAGGAATGAATTCTTGGGAACAAAGTAGGATGGGAATCTCGTATGGATGGGAACCCCATTCATGCACAACAAGTTGGGTCATGCCCATAGCTGAAGATCTGAGGCCTTCTCCTGAACTCCATCTTTCCTTATAACCCCCTCAAGGACTGTTCCAAGTCTTATTAATTGCATCTAAGAAAAAGTCTCTCGCATCCAACCTTCCTGTATTCCCACTGCCCTGGCTTCTTAGAGTTTCTCACCATTGCTGACCACTAGGTGTTTCCCAACTCTTTCTCTAAATCATAGGTTCTTAGCCTGGGAAGTGTCTCAGAATCACTTGGGAGGCTTTTGAAAAATACGTATACCTGTACAAGTTCTGTTACACTTGAATTCTTCCCCAAGGCCCAGGAGTCTGTATTTTGGGAAAAAAATTACAAAGGTATATTTCTGGTTAAATAATCCTGCCAGTGGTTCCCAGACTTGGGGATTTCACAGATCAGTTCATTTTTTTAAAAAATTTGGATTATCTTTGAAAAAAGATACTAACTTTTTAATTTTGTCAAATATTAACAAACAAATGAAAAAATCCTTACTACCAACTATTAACATTAGTGTTTTATTAAATAAAGGGAACTTTGAAACCACAAAGGCAGGGTGGAAATAACTGGAGACTAGAGGCCTTTAAATTGAATGCATTTAGACTTTTAAAGAATTTAATACATTGTCCTATTTTTCTTCTCAGTTCAACAGAAAGCTACTACACAAGGGAAACTTCAGAAGCTTTTGCGACTTTGGACAGCATTTTGGAATCACTCCTCTAAAGTAATCCTCCATGCTCCTGCTAAGTCTGACCAAATCACTACTCCAGTTAAAAACTTCCAGTTACTCTTCAGGAGAATGCCCAAGGTCATGACCATAGCTACAGGATGTAATAGTTTGGAAAACCGGTTCCAAATACTTACCCCCATCTATTCCTGCCTGTACCTTCAAGCACATGTGCATGCACTCACACCCACAGACACACATATGCACCCACACATGTATATGCATGCACTCACATACACACATGCAGGCACACATACATACACTCACACGTGCACACGAGTAAACACAAATTGGCATTTCTCTCTGAGCATCAGTCATGGCATTGCCATCCTGCTTTTAATCTGGGCCTTTAGTATGTTTGTCTCTTTGTCAGAGAAGTGGTTCTGGTCCCTACAGAACGCTTATTCCTTGGATAACACATGTAACGTCAACACCATCCTCTCTGTGTGCACATACTCTTTGTAATATCAGCTGGCAGCTGACTTCCCAGATTTCTCATCATGTGCACTTGGCTCTCACGGTCAGATGAGTCAATGGTTGAGTGGATGAGCTGTTTGGGGTGCCACCCACCCAGATGCAGACACTATAATATTGAGACACATCAAAGTTTCAAAATAATAGCAGTCTAAGACCAGGAGGGATTTATCCTAGTGATCCAAATGCAGGAAATGTAGCCACATAATCTGTACCAATAAATTAAAAAGAAAAAGATATGATCATATCAGACAATGCTGAAAAGACATTAGCAGCCGTTGCTAATAAAAACCCCAGGCAAGGGAGCAATAGGTAGAAACTAATTACACGATGTAAAATGTACAGAAACCAGAAACCAAAGTTACAAAACGCTAGAGCCGTTTGAATTAAAATTGGAAATGGCAGGGATAGTCAATGCCATTATTAGTTAGTATTTCCTTAGAAGTTTTAGCAAATATAATAAGAACAAAAAATGTAATGATAGACACAAAAATTGGAAAAGAAGATATAAAAACTCTTTCAGCAAACATGGCCAACATTACTAGTGTTGGTCAATACTCAGGTTGTCCTCACCTTTTCTTGGCCATGTAGACTCCCTTTGCAGTTGGGCAGGATGATGTAACCAGTTCTAGCCAGTGGGCTGTGACTGGAAGTGACATCCAGCACTTTTAAGATGAGGCATTTATATCCTTCTGCCCTCTCTTTCCCTGCCCTGCTGAACCTAGAAGCCTCCAGTTGTTTTGGGGGTAGGGATGGGGGTGGGACTAGAAGATCAAAACAGCCTATGGTGCAAATTCAATACTCTAGAGCACAGCTGTCTGGGACCCACAGCAGTTTTTGCATGAGTGAAGAAAATAAAAACTTATGTTGTGATAAACCCCTGAAATGTTGATATTATTTGTTACTACAGCATAACTTGCCCATCCCTAACTGACATAGTTAATGGAATAATTGCATGCTTAGAAAACCCAAGAGATGCTTTTTTAAAAAATCACTAGATGCAACGAGAAAATTTGGTAAAGTCCCTACCTACTAGATGAATATAAAAAGAATTTTTCTGTACTCTAGTCATGAACACTTAGAAAAGAAAACTGAAAAAATACTTTCTGTATATTTGTGACAAAAGATATAAAATATTTAGAAATAAATTTTATAAGGAAGACTTTAGACCCATATGAATAGTTATAAAATACTATTATGAGAATGAAAATAAGATCTGAATATATAGAAAAGTATCCACAAAATAAAATGCTAATTCTCCCAAATAATACATAAATTTAATGCAACTCCAGTTGAAATCTCAACAGGGTTTTTCTTGGAATTGAATGAAATTATGTTAAAATTCATATAGAAAAATTAATGACTAAAAATACCTAAGAAAATTACAAAACTGAAATGAGAGGTATCAGAACATACGATATAGCCTTAATAATTAAATCAATATGGTGCTGATTAAACCATAACCTTTGTCATATATTTACTTCACAAAGGTTATGGTTTAATCAGTGGGAAAAGTGTGGTCTCTTAAATAAATGACACTGGAAAAACTGGCCATCCATTTAAGAGGAACTGTAAAAATACAAATTCCAGATAGAAACTTAAATATAAGAAGTAAAATAAAAATCAAATAGGAAAATCTAGGCTATGACATATATCCTAGAATTTAGAAAGACTCTTATAACCAAAACTGGAAAATCAGAACATAATGGAACAAAAACATACATATTTGACTATATAAAAAATTAAGAAGTTGTGTATGGAAAAGATAACCAGAGACAAAGTCAATAGACACACCAAGATCTGGAAAGAACATTTATAAAGTAGATGAAAAAAGACCAACTTTTTAATAAGCAAAGAGCTCTTATAAACTTATAAGAAAAAGATAGTCTAAGAGAAAACGGGGAAAGATGTAAACAGAAAGTTCACAGAAGTGCAAATCCATATGTCAACAAACAAGTGAAAAAATATTTAAATTAATTAGTAGTCAGATCAAAGGAAATGAGAAAACAATGAGATATCACTTTAACACCCACTAGACTGGCTAAAGTGTGGAAGAACTGTCACAGTAGTACTCCTAAGGATATCTCCAAACACTACTGGTGGAAATGCAAATCCTTTTTGGAAGTTGATGTAGCTACACCTTTAAAATGTAAAATAAATGTAAAATACAACCATTTGGCCCAGCCCACTACTGAGAATCTTTCCAATAATAATACAAAAAAAAAAAAAAAACACCTAAGAAAGGATGCTGTGTATATTCTAGCAATCTCAATAGAAATATTTTTTTTGCCAAAAGTATTTTTTTCCCCAAAAGTTCTAGGCAAAGTGCTGGAACCTCACTTGGTCTAGGTCGTGCACCCATGTACCTTAGGAGTGAGAGAGAGAAAGCCCCTGAAGGAAAACCAAGAGTGTCATTGGAAGAAAAGTGTCCTTTGTGCCAGGGCTCTACCAACGCGTTCCATGAGTTGGTCCTGGTCCATGCACTGTTCCTCAGTGGCCCCTGAGAATGTGAGAGTGACATACTTGATACTTTTATAACAGTTTGGAAGAATAATTTTATGGCTGTGGAATCCAATAATAAAAATTGGGGGCTTCTATTTTGTAGGTATCATTTAAGTTGGGTGATATGGTGTCTTCTTCTCTGCAGATAGGAACTTTTCCAAGCTAGAGAATATGGAGACCAACAGCATTAACCTTGAGCAGATAAATGTCTGCCAGCAGTGCAATAGGCTGGGGAACTTGACGGGGAGGTGTTTGTACTTATCAAGTGACTCTTTCGATCCTGAATAGAAAAAATCAGTTAATTTGTTCCTTAAAGTTTGAATGAACTTCTATCATTTCACATCATCTTTACAAAGCCTCCTTGATAAAGAGGTGATAGAGATCGCTTTGCCCCACCCCTTCAGGAAGGTGATGGCAGCCTTATATCCACAAAGACACTGGGACCTTAAGATCATGGTAGAGCATACATATGTTTTTATTTTTATTCATTTATTTTTATTTTGTTTATTTTTATGTGATGGATTGAAAAAATAACCTGGTCTTTCACTACAGGTCATTGGAGAAGTTGATACTAGTTATTTTCTTTGGTTTTAGAGGCAAATTAGTGTTAGGTGCAGGAGCTTAAGGGCTCACCACTGCGTGAAGATTAATAAAAATGTAAGAAACGAAATTCTGATTCTTCAAAGAACGTCATTAATAACCCCAGGATGCCAAGTGACAGCACGACCCAGCTTGTGCTCAGAGCAGACAGAGCAGCTGTTCTCCAGGGGGTGGGAAGCAAGCTCCACACCATTGCTTTGGGAGATAAAGATGCTGGCTGGGTTTCAACAAGAGGAAATCTCACAGAATCAGCAGGTGCTCCAATTCTCAGGAAACTTGACTTTCATACTTTCTGAAAGAGAGATATTAATGAAACAGAGATTTAAAATCCAAATAGATCATTTGAGGCACAATATGCTTTACTCTCTGTGGCTTGCAGTTGGCAGTCAGTACAGTTTTCCTCAAAAAGTAATTTTTCCAAGGTAGCACCTTATACACATTTGGACATAACATCTTAAGTTCTCCCATAATTGGGGCCAATTCTTTAGTGGGCATTATAGAATGTTTCAAAGCTATGCCAGGCCTTGTTTTAAAATCTGGTTTTTCACTGTTGATATCAAGAAGCAACTTTTTTGTAACTATGTCATATACCTGGATCAACTGTTCTCTAAATATTAATAACATAATTTGTTAGAGAACTTATCAATTGTCTTAAAATTTTGCTTTTTATTTTGTAAAAATCTATATAAAAGGAATAGGCTTCCTCTCTCCACCCCACGCCCCCAACAAAAATACTTTCAACTGCAAAAGTATCTATCAGCAAGCTAATGTAAAATTCCGCAGTGTGTGGTTAACGCTTCTCAAAACAATTTGGTTTGAATTGTTAACATTAGAATTGCTTAAGTCTTTATTGCTAAAAGTATGTATTGTCATAGAGTATTTTGGGGAAAAAAATCTATGATCTTATTGACTAATAAAGATTACAAACTATTTAATGCTTTTTAATGAAATGTGTATCCCAGGACTGTATCACAGATGAGTTCACACTCATCCTACATTTTAAAGCTGCTTTCACACTTACCTGCTCATTTTTCACTGACTTTGATTCAGTTGAAGCCAAAAGATACCTACTGAGCGCCTAACTATATGTGCTGGGAAGCTGAAGTTTTTTTTTTTAAACATCTTTATTGGAGTATAATTGCTTTACAATGTGTGTTAGTTTCTGCTTTATAACAAAGTGAATCAGATATATATTTACGTATATCCCCATATCTTCTCCCTCTTGGGTCTCCCTCCCACCATCCCTATCTCACTCCTCTAGGTGGTCACAAAGCACCAAGCTGATCTCCCTGTGCTATGTGGCTGCTTCCCACTAGCTGTCTATTTTACATCTGGTAGTATATATAAGTCCATGCCACTCTCTCACTTCATCCTAGCTTACACTTCCCCCGCCCCGTGTCCTCAAGTCCATTCTCTATGTCTGCGTCTTTATTCCCGCCCTGTTCCTAGGTTCTGAAGTATTTTTTAAAAAAATCTTCCAACTTTGTTCTTTTATCGTTGTTATTATTAACAAACTATTTTTTATAAGCATTGCTGGGTTTACAGAAAAATTGATTGGAAGGTACCCAGTTCCCACATATCCCCCACCCCCTTCCCCCTGCCCAGTTCCCCTTTTTATTTACATATTTTATTAGTATTGTATGTTTGTTACAATCAATGAACCAATATCAATACATTATTATTAACTAAAGCCCATAGTTTACATTAGGGTTCACTCTTTGTGTTGAGCATTCTATGGGTTTTGACAAATGTATAATGTCATGTATTGACCAGTCTATATCATACTATTATTATACAGAATAGTTTAACTGCCCTGAAAATCTTCTGGAAGCATTCTGTTTTAACCTAGAAGGGATGTTAAGTTGAATCTTTTCATTTAAAGCTTCCATATTTAGTATTCCTTTTTTGTTCATTAAAAAAATAAATTGAGGCCATACATGCTATTTGAATTCAAAAGTTGTACACATTTCCCTCAACAATTAACCATTTATATTAATAGAATCATTCATATAATTCAGTTATCCATCACAGAAATATTTATTGAGTTCTTACCTGGGTCAGCACTGTGTTCTGATAGTCTTCTAATGAGGGAAGTTTGTGATGGATGGCTTTATGCTATAGACCTTTGTTTCATGCATGGATATATTGATACATTTAATTACCAAAGCTCCTTTCACAGTGTTTTTTTTTTCCCAGTTTTTTTTAGATTATTAAATGTATTTTTGAATAGGAAATATATGTATATAGTGCAAAACATACAAGGTATAAAAAAGTTCACTGTATCCAGAAAGCCTCCACTCACCTTTGTACCCAAGGACTCACCTCCCTCAGCTACTGTTATCAATTTCTTGTATGCATTCCCAGAGATATTATATATGTATATAAAATAAATCTTTTTAAACAATGATCTTTGCCTTTTTTTTTTTCACTTAATATATTTTGGACACTGTTCCATATCACTTCATAAAGTACTGACATATCTTGCTTATCCTTTTGATGAGTGCATAGTATTCCATTTTTTGATGTTTCATACATTATTTAACCAGTCCCTTACTGACTAGCAGTTAAAGTTCGATCTTTTGTTGTTTCAATGCAGCAGTGAATAACCTTGCATATTTATCTTCTCATAAGTACTTTAATACAGCTAGAGGATACAGTTTAGGGAGTGAAATTACTGCATCAAAGAGGAGGTACATTTTAAATTATGATAGATCAATTGTGATAGATAGATTGTGATAGAAGATTGTTCCATCTATTTATGGTAGTGTTACAGAGCAAGGGCTCACTGTCCCATGTGCACAGAAGCCAGTACCAAGACACCAGCTTTTGAGAAAAGAAAGAGCTTTATTGTGAGGTTGACTGGCAAGGAGACAGGAGGCAGGACTTAAATTTCCTCGATCCAGGGTTCAGGGTGAAATTTAAAGGGTTGGGGGAATTTCAAAGTTGGAAGATGATTGGCTAGTCTTGAATAGGTCCATATAAGCTACTTGTGCTGTTGGAAGTCAGATTTTTCTTAATGAAGTATTTCTTGCTTCATAAAGGACTCTGGTGGCAGCATTTCTATTTGAGTTAAGTGGACTGAGGATTCTTAGTTCCGAGATCATCCTGGAGACGTGGGCTTCCAACTTGCACATGCACAGTGCTGTTCTATAAAATAACTCAAGGTTTAATTAATAAGTCAACCTATTTAAGGAGGCAAAACGAGTTTCATCTGGTTTACGTGCTGTTTCAATAGGTCAACTGTTCTCCATGGAAGTTGTGCCAGTGTACGGGAGTGTTGTCTGCTTGCATCATTGCCAAAGCAACACGGTATTAAGTTTTGGATCTTTGCCAATCTGATAGATGAAAATTATGCCTCATTGTAGCTTTAATTTTACTTTCTCTTGTTATGTATGAGACAAACATTATTATTTAAGTCTTCAGAAAATTAATAAGGTAAAGATTGATGACATTTAAGTTGAAGAAGGTTAAGTGATCCGACATCAGCCAAAACTAATAAGTGAGAACACCCAGAAAGTGATCTGCTAAGCTTGTCTCCCTGGCCATCACCCCATTTTGCTTCCATAGCACCCAGCACAGTGTAGGGCTGATAGCTTAGAGGTTTGCCTTTCCTGGGAGTTTTCCTACACTTGGTCAGTAATTCTTAAAAAAGATGTTGAAGAATGCCTTTTATAAAGGGAAATGACTTCTTTTTAAAATAGCAAGATCAATGAATTCTAAAGAATCCTCCCAAAATCCCTTTAAAATCTTTGGTACTCACCCCCACCCCTGCCCTGAGATAGATCAGAATAAATATCCCCAATTTTAAAATCTGAGTAACCACTGAATGATTGACATAAAATGTATGTTCTAGACGTCTAGTAGAGGTGAACATACCCTATTATTGATGAGACATATTTGAAAAACAACGCTTTGCTTTTTCCTTCCCACTTCCCACTCTGAAACACTAGTTTCCTCTCTGTATGTGACTTCAAACTTGGAGCATTGGATTCCTTATCCTATGGAACCCTGAGAACCTGTGGTTTCTGAGTAGCCGTTAAAGACTCTGGCTTCATCCATGACTTATATACATACATCACTGGAATTTGTTGTCAGGTTGAGGCTTGTCCCTGACTTGTGCTGTCTCCTGATGCTCCTGTCCCAGTCAGTTTGCTGCTGAGAGAGGATTACTTGCCCTGATCATCATTTGCCTGAAGTCATGGTTGGGTTTGGGGATATGAGAAGAGACAGAGCCATCTGGAGAGGAGTGGCTTTCCCAGGGCAGGACAGCTTGTGGCAATTTGACAATTGTTAAACAAATCAACAAAATGACTAAATGAAGCAAATTTCTGGAATAGAAGTTATGTCTATCCTGAATTATAAATTTTTACCGTTACTATCCTCTATTTACCAAATATTGAGCACCTACTACATATCGAGGACTCTTCTAGGTTTTAGACGTCTAGCAATGACTAGCACAGGGGGAAAATGCCCGCCCATAGGGTTGTTTTAGCCAAGGGTCATTGTAATTGTCTTTCCCCATTCTCATGGTGGATCTGAGGACCTCGTGAATCATCACTCGAAAAGGGGAGTCCATTTCTGGAAAACCACAGATGCCCTTAGTCTCAGTCTTATCTCTGCTACAAACAAAAGAAGTGAACTGAATTCTTTCCTGACATAGAGAGCTTCATCTAGATCCCAGGAAGAAAAGTCTCTAAGATTCTCAAATCCTTGAAAAGCATCTGGGGAAGCATAAATGACAAGGAGAAAAAGCATCCCTTTAAAAGCCAGTCAGCCACTTTTCTGCCAAGGGCTTGTCAAAATTGCTCAAGAGAGAGAAAAAAGAGAAACAAGTGCACATACGCATTTTTAAAGTAGCTGCAACCAAGACAACGCCAATTATTCAACCACAGTAAAGAAACCAGCAGTCAAACCACACTGATTATTTAACCGCGTATCCAAGTGCTGAACACAGCCATAGCCAGCCACGTTAACTTAATGTAAATATCCTGAGTAACCAGCCTCCGTGGAGGCAAGAGCTGCAGCAAAGGACAGTGCCTCGCCTTTCCTTGTTTTGGCTCCAGATGTCTGGAGCTGGAAAACTGGCTATAATCCAACTAATATTTTCCCTTTTTTCCCTTCTTTTTGCATTTTTGTTTCTCCAAAACCCCAATTCATTCTTTCCTTACTGATCCACTAGTCTCAAATGAACACACACTCAGGGAAACATTTCATTTGATGCATTCTGTTCTCTTCCTCTTGATTTCCACCTTTTCTTTCCTTTATTTTTCATTTCAATCCTTTCTCCTTTTTTTTTTAACCTTGATGCTTTGATTCCAAAGTATTTGATTCCTATTTATTTAATTTTTACTAATCATCATATGTAAAGTTTATTCTCAGGAAGTGCATATCAGGAAAACATAAACTTTCTCCTTTGCAACTTGCAACTACAGAATTTGCACTAGGTTGAAACCTACTATAAAATAGTCCCTTTCACTGGGAAATGCCCAAGCTCGTGGATCTCGTGAGTCCAGATATCCATGTTTGAAAAACACTGTCCCACTCTCACTGGCCACAGATATAAGCATCTGACTCAAGGTCAGCCAACCCATTGTTGTCTATTAACCAATCAGATTTCTCTCTTTGAGATTTGAACCAGGAGACACAGAGATGGACTGAAACGTGGGGGGCTGAGTCAGGGCTGGATGACAGGATGGGCCATGTGCAAATAGAACAAATTTAGCTGGAGAGAGGAAGAGAGGGAAGCAGAGCTAAGGAAGACCCTATGGTCCACAGAGGATAAAAAGTGAAGCAACAGGTAACCATATGCTTCCTTGAAGGAGGGATAGAGGCACCTCATTTTACATTGATTGGTCCAGTTCTAGTTCCTGTGAAGCCAGTCTCTATTTCAGTTGTTAAGACCATGAGATTGACATTGTATCCTTATATTACATCTATGTGCATGGATTATAGTATAAAATCAGGCTCTGGGGTCACTTAGCTTTTATCCCTTCCTCTTCTCAATGCCCACCTTTTCTCTCCACATGAAATCAGTTTCAAAAAGATGCTTCTAAATAAAATATCCATCTTATGTTATGTGTAGGGAAGTCTCCCGGACATGATGTAACAGGCTCAATGAGAACTCATGTTTTGTGGAAGTGAGTCATGGAATTACTCTACATAAATGATGCTCATGATTCCATTTATGCCTAATTTTTTGAACCATACCCCACCAATGGCCAAGCACAATGTTTGGGAACTGAAACTTCTTCCCTCTCCTATTGCCTTTGGAGTGCTCCAGGCTCTATTCTGACTTTTCTGATCAAATCTGACCAGGTTTTGGGGGTGGGAAATCAGAAGTGCTCCTGGAGCAAGCTAAATTTGTGATGTTCATTGAACAACCAAGTGAATACATACACGTGGAAATCACAGAAAGACTGGGATTGAAAATATCAAATCAGGAGATGTAATTTAGCATCAAGGCACTGGATGAGATCACCTAAGGAGTGAGTTTAGAGAGAGAAGGAGCCCCAGGGAGTACCATGGGGAACAGGAGAGTGTAAAGCCAAACGTAAAAGCACTTTGAGAAGAAGTGGTGATCAGTCATGTCCTGTGGTGCTGAAAGGTCAGATAAAATGAGGGCTG
This sequence comes from Phocoena phocoena, assembly GCF_963924675.1. NCBI lineage: Eukaryota > Metazoa > Chordata > Mammalia > Artiodactyla > Phocoenidae > Phocoena > Phocoena phocoena. The sequence continues at coordinate 30,770,320 of NC_089224.1, read as the reverse complement.
AGTGACCTTGTTAAAAAAATGGTGGATGAAACTTGATTTTAGGGAATGAAGGAGAACACGAGGGAATAGTGGAAAAAAACAAGTAAAAGCAACTTTTTCAAAGAGTTTTCCTAGAAATCTGATAGTCACTGAATGGAGATTTCTCCAGAGGAGTCTATGGTGACCAGCACTGGGGAGAGACAGGGTTTGAATCCCAGCTTTTCCATGGGCTAATCAGACATTTTACGCAAGTTAGTTAACAATTCTGACACTCAAGCTTTTTAATCCATACAATCTGGGTAACAAATATTACCTACATGTAGAATTTAGGGGGCGTTAGATACCTAACACGGTGACTTGTAACTAGTAAGTGTTCATTAACTAGTAGAAAATTGTTAGTTAGGAGTTTGGGAAAAATATTGGTAGAACGAGAATTGGGCACTAACAGAGTGATTTCTTCCACACCTGCCTTAGAAATGGCTCCGATTCAATGCCTGTGTCTTACAGGTCTGGTTGCTGAGGGAAATGTGGTCATCCCACTGGGAAACACACATTTGGACTTGGGATTTGGGTTAGGAAATTAGTAGCTGAAGAGTTAGACTCCTGGCGTTCTAAGCATATTGACTAAATTAAATCAAAACACAGAAGAGAGAATTCATTGATCTAATATCTGTGAGCACAGGTAAGGTACCACAGGATTTCAAAGCCTGCTCTTGAAAAGAAACTCATGAAGTTTTGTGCAACTAACTCTTTTTGTCATTGTCTCTCCGCGGTGTGTCTGGCACTGTGTCACTCTAGGTGAGGAAACTCAGACCAAGTGTGAGATCACTCCTGTCCTTCACGGACTCGCCAGCTAAGCTGAGGTGAGAACCCCACATGGACAGACACTGTCTAATACAACAATGTATCTTAAACTTGAACCAAATTTCCTGGATTATTTCATAAATAAAGTTCCCTGGGCTGCTCCTGGACCTGCAGGAGATTCCCTGGTAGTGGGGCCTGGGAATCTGTATTTATGACTGTCTCCAGCGATTTCATCTATACCTTGGAGTCTGAGCACTACTGCTAAGGAAACTTAGACACTCAGGGGGCTTTTGGGGCAGATGAATGAAAAGGCATCAGAGTTTTAAGACTAACCTGGTGGCAATTGTTAGGAATGATGGAAGGGAGGAAGGACAGAGGTACTGAGTAAGATGAGGTTGCAATGAACCCCAGGTGGGGAGTGCTTGTGCTGTATCAAGGTGGCAGTGAATATGAAAGAAGATCAGGTGAGACAGATTTTTTGAGGCAAAATTGACCATATTTAGTGACTGGTTGGAAATGATGAATAAAAGAAAAAAGGAAAGCATGACTCCAGTGTTTTGAGACAGGCTGCTCCCCTTAGCTCCAGACTCAAGTGTCTGCTTCCTCAACATTTCCCCGTGGAGGTCCAAGAGTCATTGTCAACGTAGCATGTCAAACACAGAAGCCCTCATTTCACTCTCCCCTAAACTTTCTTATTGCCTAGCTCCTTCCATCTCAGCCAGTGACAGCTCCATTCTCTCCACTGCTCAAGACAAGACTTTAAAGCAATTCTTGACTTCTCCATTTCTCCCACAGTCCCATGAGTAAACCTTTCAGTTTTACTTTCAAAATTGACCAACAACATTTTCATTTTCCTCCATCTTCACCACTGCCATCCAGATCCAACCCAACATCATCTTTGGCCTAAGCTATTATAGTAGCCTCCTAACTGTCCCTGCCTCAACTCTTGCTTCTTAAAGTCTATTCAGATCATGAAATGTCTCTACTCGGAAGCTTCAGTTGTTCCCCACTTCATTCAAAGTAAAAGTCAAACTCCTTATAGTGGCCCACAAGGTCCTACAAGGTCTAGGTCTCTAGTATTTCTCCAACCTCATCTCCTCTCATTGACCCAGGAAGTCTGCACTAGGTATTCAAGCTGGCAAGTTGGTGCTTGTATTGGGCAAGGAAGCTCTCAACTTTGACTCTTTGTTCTTGTTGTTTGTTCCCTCTAAAGTTGTTTGACCTAAACCTCTTCCCACTCCCTCTCCTCCTCTGTTGAGCCTTTGGCCTCTGCAGTGTTATTCCTTGAATTCAATGCTATTCCTCCAGAAATCCACATGAGATTATTATTATTATTCTAATCAGGTCAATGTCACTTCTTCACAGAGATATTTCATGACCACCCTGCATGAAATGACATGATCAAGTAACTAGCTGTGACTTTTTATCCATCTTGCTTTATTTTTAAATTAGCCTCTCTCACTTGGCATATTATATGTTTATTTATCTACTATCTGTCTGCAACTATCTGTCAGCAGAGTGTAAAACGCCAAGAGAAGGGCGTTTGTCTACTTTATTTAGAGCTGTATTCCCAGATCCTTGAAGAGAGACTGCGCATAGCAATCTCTCATAAAACATTTGTTGAATGAACTGCAAGACTGAATTTAGAGGCAGCACAGTCCTGGTAAAGAACATGGTCTCTTGAACTGGGTGGGTTGGATTTATATTTTGCCTCTGTCTTTTACTCAATATGTAATCCTGGACAAGTTTCCTGGCAATTGTCATATCACACAAAATAGACTTTAAAATAAAGAGTATTATAAGACACAAAGAAGGTAACTACATAATGATCAAGGGGTCAATCCAAGAAGAAGATATAACAATTGTAAATATTTATGCACCCAATATAGGAGCACCTCAATACATAAGGCAAATGCTAATAACCATGAAAGGGGAAATTGACAGCAATACAATAATATTAGGGGACTTTAACACCCCACTTTCACCAATGGACAGATCGTCCAAAATGAATATAAATAAGGAAACACAAGCTTTAAATGACACATTAAACAAGATGGACTTAATTGACATTTATAGGACATTCTATCCAAAAACAACAGAGTACACTTTCTTCTCAAGTACTCATGGAACATTCACCAAGTTAGTTCATATCTTGGGTCAAAAATCAAGCCTTAGTAAATTTAAGAACATTGAAACACTATCAAGTACCTTTTCCAACCGCAACACTATGAGACTAGATATCAGTTACAGGCAAAAAAAAAACTATAAAAAAGAAAAACACATGGAGGTTAAACAATATGTTACTAAATAACCAAGAAATCACTGAAGAAATCAAAGAGGAAATCAAAAAAATACCTAGAAAAATGACAATGAAAACACGATGGCCCAAAACTTATGGGATACAGCAAAAGCAGTTCTAAGAGGGAAGTTTATAGCAATACAATCCTAGCTCTAGACAGAAGAAAACTCTCAAATAAACAACCTAACCTTACACTTAAAGCAATTAGAGAAAGAAGAACAAAACAAACCCAAAGATAGCCGAAGGAAAGAAATCATAAAAATCAGATAAAAAATAAATGAAAAAGAAATGAAGGAAACAATAGTAAAGATCAGTAAATCTAAAAGCTGGTTATTTGAGAAGATACACAAAATTGATAGCCAGACTCATCAAGAAAAAAAGACTAAAATCAACAGAATTAGAAATGAAAAAGGAGAAGTAACAACTGATACTGCAGAAATACAAGGATCATGAGAAATTACTACAGGCAACTATATGCCAATAAATGGACAACCTGGAAGAAATGGACAAATTCTTAGAAAAGCACAACCTTCCAAGACTGAACCAAAAAGCATTAGAAAATATAAACAGAGCTATCACAGCACTGAAATTGAAAATGTGATTAAAATTTTTCCAACAAACAAAAGCCCAGGACCAGATGGATTCACAGGTGAATTCTATCAAACATTTACAGAAGAGCTAACACCTATCCTTCTCAAACTCTTCCAAAATATAGCAGAGGGAGGAACACTCCCAAACTCATTCTACAAGGCCACCATCACCCTGATACCAAAACCAGAGAAGGATGTCACAAAGAAAGAAAACTACAGGTCAATATCATTGATGAATATAGATGCAAAAATCCTCAAGAAAATATTAGCAAACAGAATCCAACACCACATTAAAAGGATCATACACCATGATCAAGTGGGTTTTATCCAGGAATGCAAGGATTCTTCAGTATATGCAAAACAATCAATGTGGTACACCATATTAACAAACTGAAGGATAAAAACCATGTGACCATCTCAATAGATGCAGAAAAAGCTTTTGACAAAATTCAACACCAATTCAGGATAAAAACTCTCCAGAAAGTAGCCATAAAGGGAACTTACCTCAACTTAATAAAGGCCATATATAACAAACCCACAGACAACATCATTCTCAATGGTGAAAAACTGAAACTACTTCCTCTAAGATCAGGAACAAGACAAGGTTGCCCACTCTCACCACTGTTATTCAACATAGTTCTGGAAGTTTTAGCCACAGCAATCAGAAATGAAAAAGAAAGAAAAGGAATCCAAATTGTAAAAGAAGAAGTAGAACTGTCACTGTTTGCAGATGACATGATACTATACATAGAGAAACCTAAAGATGCTACCAGAAAACTACTAGAGCTAATCAATGAATTTGGTAAAGTAGCAGGATACAAAATTAATGCACAGAAATCTCTTGCATTCCTATATACTTATGATGAAAAATCTGAAAGAGAAATTAAGGAAACACTCCCACTTACCACTGCAACAAAAAGAATAAAATACCTAAGAATAAACCTACCTAAGGAGACAAAAGACCTGTATGCAGAAAACTATAAGACACTGATGAAAGAAATTAAAGATGATACAAACAGATGGAGAGATATACCATGTTCTTGGATTGGAAGAATCAACATTGTGAAAATGACTCTACTACCCAAAGCAATCTACAGATTCAATGCAATCCCTATCAAACTACCACTGGCATTTTTCACAGAACTAGAACAAAAAATTTCACAATTTGTATAGAAACACAAAAGACCCCAAATAGCCAAAGCGATCTTGAGAAAGAAATACGGAGCTGGAGAAATGAGGTTTCCAGACTTCAGACTATACTACAAAGCTACAGTAATCAAGACAGTATGGCACTGGCACAAAACCAGAAATATAGATCAATGGAACAGGATAGAGAGCTCAGAGATCAACCCACTCACCTATGGTCACCTTCTCTTTGATAAAGGAGGCAAGCATATACGATGGAGAAAGACAGCCTCTTCAATAAGTGGTTCTGGGAAAACTGGACAGCTACATGTAAAAGAATGAAATTAAAACACTCCATAACACCATATACAAAAATAACTCAAAATGGATTAAAGACCTAGATGTAAGGCCAGACACTATAAAACTCTAAGAAGAAAACATAGGCAGAACACTCTTTGACATAAAACACAGCAAGATCCTTTCTGACCTATCTCCTAGAGAAATGCAAATAAAAGCAAAACTAAACAAATGGGACCTAATGAACCTTAAAATCTTTTGCACAGCAAAGGACAACATAAACAAGATGAAATGACAACCCTCAGAATGGGAGAAAAAATTTGAAAATGAAGAAACTGACAAGGATTAATCTCCAAAATGTACAAGCAGCTCATGCAGCTCAATATCAAAAAAACAAACAACCCAAACCCAAAATGGGCAGCAGACCTAAATAGACATTTCCCCAAAGAAGATATACAGGTTGCCAAGAAACACATGAAAGGATGCTCAACATAACTAGTCACTAGAGAAATACAGATCAAAACTACAACAATGTATCACCTCACAGTGGTCAGAATGGCCATCATCAAAAAATCTACAAACAATATATGCTGGAGAGGGTGTGAAGAAAAGGGAACCCTCTTGCACTCTTGGCGGGAATGTAAATTGATACAGCCACTGTGGAGAACAGTATGGAGGCTCATTAAAAATTAAAAATATAACTACCATATGACACAGCAATCCCACTACTGGGCATATATCCTGAGAAAACCATAATTCAAAAAGAGTCATGTACCACAATGCTCATTGCAGCTCTATTTACAATAGCTAGGACATGGAAGCAACCTTAGTGTCCATTGACAGATGAATGGATAAAGAAGATGTGGCACATACGTACAATGGAATATTACTCAGCCATAAAAATAAATGAAATTGAGTTATTTGTAGTGAGATGAATGGACCTAGAGTCTGTCATACAGAGTGAAGTAAGTCAGAAAGAGAAATACAAATACTGTATGCTAACACATATATATGGAATCTAAAAAAAAAAAAAAGGTTCTTAAGAACCTAGGGGCAGGACAGGAATAAAGACACAGACGTAGAGAATGGACGTTGGGACATGGGGAGGGGGAAGGGTAAGCTGGGATGAAGTGAGAGAGTCACATTTACATATATATACACTACCAAATGTAAAATAGATAGCTAGTGGGAAGCAGCCACATAGCACAGGGAGATTAGCTCGGTGCTTTGTGACCACCTAGAGGAGTGAGATAGGGAGGCTGGGAGGGAGATGCAAGAGGGAGGGGATATGGGGATATATGTATACGTATAGCTGATTCACTTTGTTATACAGCAGAAATTTATAACAATATAAAGCAATTACACTCCAATAAAGATGTTTAAAAAAACAAATGTGGCCACAAATTCTTTGACACTCCTTCCATCCCATGGAAGTTGTGTCCCCTCTCTTTGACTCTGAACAAGCTCATCACTGCTCTGACCAATAGAATATGATGGAAGCAATGCTTCCAAGGCTAGGTCATACAGGTCATCTAGCTTCTGCCTTGCTAACTGGAGTCCAGAGCTGTCACGTAAGAAGTTCAAGGACTTTGAGGCTGCCATGCTGTGAGGACTCCCAAGCTACAAGGAGACATTACGTGAGTAATCCTGAGTTCAGCCTTCCAATCAACCAAGGCCAGGTTTCAGATGTGTGGGAAATAGTATCCAGGGGCTTCTAGCCACCAGCTAGTTGGTCAGACCTCCAGGTGCTTAAGTCTTCCCAGCTGAGGTCTCAGACAGTGTGCTGTAGAAACTACTCCTCCCTGTCTAATTTCCTCTACCCGCTCTGATTTCTTCATCCGCAGAATCCATGAACATGTAAAACTGGTTATTCTTTTATGCCACTGAATTTAAGCTGTTTAGTTACATAGCAATAGATACCTTGAACTCCAGCTCAAAGGCTATTCTGGGAAGTAAAGAAGTGATTGTATGTGAAATGCTTAGAACTAGGCCAGTGCCAGCCACATAGTAAGTTGGCCTCACTCAGTAATTGTTAGTTTTTATCATTACTGTGATAAAATTTCCACTGATAAATATAGTACTTTTAAAGAATTAGTTAATAAAAATACTCTTCTCCCACCCATATTTAAAACTTAATAATAAAATTTGGAACAGAATTAAGTGGTTCGTGAGTTGTATTGTACTCCCCAAGATCAGTGTCTTTACATCCTTGGGTAAAGAGAGATTACACAGTGATCTTCTTATGAACTGAAAATTTGCAGTCGGTTATGATAAAGCCCCAGAAAAACAAAGCCCTTGGTACTACAACAGAATTTTTCTGAGTGAAGGTCTAGAATCCTGCTTACTTTTGTGTTCCTCTGCAACAGTGCAAGGCCCAAAGTAGACACCCCACCAACGTTTGCCTTGCTGATTTCATCAATGCACTTGCGTTCATGGTCTTACATAACCTTCTGGGAAAACATTGCTTTATTTAGTGTTATCTCTGTTTTTGCCTCTAAATTTGTAATATTTGCTTAGAAGCTGATTGGTAATCTCATAAAATTTAGATTGACGTTTATGGATTAAATGGCCAGTATGGTTAAGAATGTACAAGGCAGCATAACCACAAAACTTGCACAGTCTTTTCCTGGACTTGTGCTTTTTTGAACTGGGTTCAAATCTAAACTGAGCAAGGCCACACAGGGCGTTAGAGCAAAAAATGTAAAGATGGAATGCACTAAACCCCCTCGACGGGGGGAGATAGGCCTTGGAGGAGGGAATTTTAAGGACATGCTTTTTATTTCTGGTCACCTGGCAAGCCAATCTTCAAAAACATACTGCACAAATGTGATTTTCAAAGCCACACACGTTGTCTTAGATAGAAAAACAACTTCAAACATCACATAGTGTTTTGGAAATTATTTGCTGAATATGTCAACATACCCTGTGAAAGGAAAGCAGTTGCTTAGTTTTTGGTCTGTTCTTATGTGCAGATTTCTTGAATTTTGAAATAACAAGATCGTTAATATAATTACTTGGATATGTATCACATTTTTAGATGGCCTGTTGAATGCTTTGCTATGAACAATTAAATATGTCTCATCTCATGGTGAGCAATCCATGTGTGTGAGAGAGCAGACAGGGGAAGGAAGAAATACCAGTAGGAGAAGGAGAGGAGCAAAGGAAAGAGAAGAGGGGGGAGAGAAATATCTAGACTTAACAAATAAGAGAGTGCGGGCAGCATAAGCAAATAGTAATCTTTGAAACTCCTAGTCTCCACAGTTTTACTACAGCAAATATTAGTGCTTCCATATCATTCACAGTCAGTACAGTACAATCTACATATAGGAAGTGAAAAATATTTAAGGCTGGTTTTTCTCAGCCACCATGAAGTTCAGGTAATGGTATTACTTAGGAGTTCCTATTTATTGATCCAGTTTGGAATGTTCCTTTGCAGGGGCTGTTGACTTTATGGATCAGGATTGATATCATGAGTGTGGAAAGTATGGCCTCGAGTTTCAGGTAAGCAGACTCGGGGACATTTTTGTCTCAAGCAAGGAAAGTACACGTCAATTAAACATCCATGTGCAACTGATTTGGCTACTTGCCCTGTAATTTTATTTTAGTGGCTTGCCCAATATTCCACCTTGCAAAACTATCTCCTTCATGGATTGTCATTATTATCAATGAAAAACTTTTACTAAACATTCACACTTAACAGTAGGTGTCATTGGTTGAACACAAAGTATGTGTTACATGGAATACTGGGCTTACATGTGCACTGTGCCCTTAATCCTAGCTCATCCTTCCTATTTTACAGGTAAAAGTTTGAGCTGCTCGGTGCCATATAGCTAGTAAGCAAAAGAACTGGGATTTGGAGCTAGATCTAGCTGACTGTAAAATCTTGCTGCATTGTATGTGACATGATACAAAGTGCTTACTTGGAGCAGCTGGTATGGGAAACTAGTTTACTGGGGCCTTAAATAATCCTTTGGTCTTTAGTCTCTAGATTAAGTTGGCCAATTATTCCAGCCAACAGACGCAGCAGGTTGGAGGAGGGGGGCTGGCTTTGACACCAGCTTGTTGAGACTGGCATTCCAGCCCCAACTTTGATATCATCATGGTGAAGTCAGCCTGGCACAGTCCCCGCTTGCCAACTGCCTCAGAATTGTGGTTTAGCCACAAGCCAACACCATAGGCTCACAGAAATCTGTGCAAATGGCTTGGAGAGAGATGGATGACCTGCAGACTGCAGGTTTCCCAGGCCTGCCAAGCTTTGCTTTCTTAAAGAGAATGAAGACTAAGTAGTTAGCTGTCTTGGATTCAGGGTAATGATCCCAATAACCTCACAGGTGTGCAGAGTGACCCTTTCTGATTGTTTAGATGACACTGCAGAGAAATAACTCTAAAATTATTGGATGCTATCCCAAATGTCCCTATTCCCAGTTTTGCATACAACCTTCTTGGTGACTTCTTTGAGTCATCCTGATGTATGTGTGTGACGTGTAAATATATATTGAGCACTCCTGGTATAATGTGTCAGGAACAATAGTTTTTCCTGAATTTATTTTGTACTCAGGGTTAATATTAACTAAGCTAACACCCCATCATGGTGCCAGATCTAGGCCATCTGCTCTGATTCATTCCTTGCCTTTCTTCTTCTCTGCCCTGCTCTATATCACTGGGAGGTTTACCCCTGTGGCCTGTGTTTCCCAGGCTTCTCCATCAATTGTCTTCCAGCAGGATGTGACTCAAGGGAAGCACTGGGGTGAGATAGTGGGGTAAAAAAGAAGGGGGAAACCAAAATATTTTTCCCTTCCCTCTTTGCCTTGGGCAATATCCACTGCCAGAACTGTGTCTCTCCCATGTCTGCAGAACCACCAGGCTGCCGTGAGTCTCACTGCCTCCCGTGACCTTGACTTTGTATTAAGCTAACAGTGATCTTTCTCTCTATTCCTCCAGCCTCAGAGAGGGTCTCAAATTGGCTCTTGCCAATCTCTGGGTTGCACCACCATGCTGGGTTCTGCTTCTCAACTTCTATCATCTATGGAAGGAATTAAATTTCCTCTGTCTTATATACCCAGAGTGGTTTGTTTTCCTGGTTGGACCCTGACAGGTATAATTATGGCATTTTTTATGTCACTCAGGAATTGTTTCATATATGTATGAATTGCCTTTGATATAAGATTTTAGTAAGATTTGGAGTGAGGGTCCTTCACTTCTGCAAGTGTTCACTGGGTACCTACTATGCACAAAGCAGGTACATAGGTAAAAATTTACTGGTTGTTACACAGCCAGGGTCTAAAAAAGTTGAGATCTGCAAAAAAAAAGTTTTCAGGTCAGTGGAATATAATTGTCTCAATCAATTTTCTGCCTGCATATAATAAGGAGATACTTGGAAACATTTATTAATGTCCCTGTTTGAACAGTGTCAGTGTCAGGGCTTTTCCTGTGGTGGTGTCATCAGATTGCTTACTGGCATATATTCTCAGAGAGTATGAACAAGTTTACTCAAATAAACTGTTATTTCTACTGATTATCTTAGCAGGAAAAGTCAGGATCATATCCAGAAAGGTGGGTGATCCACATGTTTCCTCCCACCCTCACTATAAGTACACGGGGATTGAACCCAAGGGGTCATTAAGAACTTCAGTCATTGACCCATGAGGTCTGTGAGGTCCACCCACCAGATAAATTTACTAGTAAGGATGAAGAAGAGACAGAAGACGGGAGGAGTGAGAGGAGGCTTTTGCAACTTTTCATGACGTTTAAATGAGGAAATAAGCCACTGATTAGGATAATCCCAAATAAACTGTGTTGACTGAAGAGTTGTACATATTTTATTTACCAAGGGACACATATGCAAATTCTTATATTATAAATCATGATATTTTGAACGATGCCAAGAAATCGTGCATTTTTAATGACTAAAATCATCTGATTTCTCATGGAGGTGAAAGTTAGAGCTTGGAGTAATGAGTATCTTTCACGACTCTTCCCTGATACTGCCAGAATCTTGCTTTCTATTCAAACCTCCTCCTTTTGTTAGCCTTAGAGTGGAAGAGCTTGTTGAATTTCAGTTGCGGGTTTAGTGGAGGACGTAGCAGACCTAATGCAGTATCAGAGGAGAGCATGAAAAGAAGGAAGGAGTGGAAGAGAAAGAAAGAGGAGAGGAAGGACAGAGTAACAGTCAAGGAACAGTAATGGGTAAGGCCATGGTCATTCCAGAGGCTGTTGTCTGAACTACTTCCTGCTTCTCTCCACTTCCTGCTTCTCCTGTTGCCTTAGGAGTGAGAACCACAGCCCTTCTTATTGCTTTGGCCCTGTGAGGAGGGGTTGCAGGGTTTTGAATTTGTTTTCATCTCTTTGCTCAGATAGGAAGTAAGATTCTTTTCCTTATCTTATCTATCTTTATCCTTTTATACTTAAAGTATATTTTATTTTCAAAATATTAAATATGAAAGTCTACCTCACCTCCATTTTTCTTCTTGAAATTCAGCCAATTTTGTAGGCTAATTGTCCACCAGTTCTCCATTTTCCTCACTGGATATGGAACCCAACCATGCTCTCATGTTTGCTCGGTTAAAAATACGATTCACCCCTTAACTTTAGCAACTGAAGAAGAGGAAACATATAGTTTACTTGCTTTGTTAAAAAGTAGTTCATTTGCATATCAAATTAATTTGGCTTACATCAAGAGCAAACTTGAATATTGAGCAAGCTTGGAAATCATATTTAAAGCTCTTTTCCCCTCTTGGGTGACACAATATACAAAAACTTCACAACAGATTGAGATTTCAAATGGTAGTTACAGAAGAGGGCACTTCTTTCCACTTCTTCCCTTACTTCCCTCTTTAAAGAAGGTCCTGAATTGAGTGAATTTAAAATAGAAAATAATAGTAAACAGTCTTTTGGAAACAATGTGGTCTAGTTGGTGTTGAAAACTTTAAACTTTTAAATGTTCTCTTTGTGAAGGAATTTGCTAATTATCCAGCAGATATTTTTTCTTTTTATCCCTTATGCATCATAGTTTCCTTAAAATTCTCTCCCTCTCTTTCTTTCTTTCTCTGGCTCTAGCTCCCTCTTGCTCTCTTTTTTTCTTTTAAACAGTGAAGATAGGTTCAAAGAATGTGTAAAGCTTATATCCTTCTCCTGGAAACAAGACGATACCTCACAGCCAAAGTCCTAAGGCCCTGTCTTGATGAGAAGCCCTCTTACTTTAATTATAACCTCTTCTAGAAGGTCCTCTCCCAACTTAGTGATTTGTGTGTCCTGGAACTAATTTTATTAAGTGAGTTGCAGAATTAAATTGTTTGTTTGGCTTTCATGGCTCTACCTACACCTCCTAAACTCTACCTAAACCTCCAATGCCCCATTAAAATAATCAAATATTGGATTATGAGTACCTGTTGTTTTTTTTTTTCAGGGGATTTAAAACTGAGAATTCCCTAACCGTTCTGGGAATGATCAAAGAACTATCAAAACAACTCAAAATGTTGGCTGGGAAGTGATGTTCTTATCCTTGAAAGAAAAAAGCACCCATTAATGGAGCTCATTTTAAAGAGCTCTATTAAGAGCCAGTGGAATATTAAAGTCACCTGATCATTTTGCATTCATCTTAGTCAATATTTGAGACACTAAATTATATCAGTTTTTGAAATAGTCAAATGTCTTTGTTTTAGTTATGTAATTGACTTATCTTTCACAATACAATTGAAAACTAACTCTAAGTTATGAATTTATTACTGATTTATTCTTAAAGTAGAGATTAATTCTCCATTTTTCTTACACAGTACATTTTCATAGTCTTGAAAACAAATGCCCTACCAATGCATACTCAGTTCTTAGCGACCTGGTGTAAACTCAGTGGATCACATTTGCGCAGGTAATTGCCTCCACATTGTGATTGAAATGAGACCTCAAGCAGCTCATTCCAGCCTCCTCTCCCTCCACCTGGGCCAAAGTTCTCAGACACCCTTCCCCAACTCCCTCTTCCCTGTCAACACCAGTTTAAAAAATAGATGCAGAAGCATGAACCCAAGAAGTTACAGTGAGAAACTGTAGTTAGTGTGAGTGACTTTCTGATTCCCTAATTTTGTGGGATCACTGAGCAAATAATTTGTTGTATAACCTGATCCCTGGGAAGACACAAAGAGAAAACAACACTGACAAGTTTGCTTAACGTAGGTCCTGAATGTATAGATCTGTAGTCATTCTTGGTTCCACACAATATTTGCCTTTTCTAAGCCATTTGGTCATGAAAAGCACTTGGTGGCTCTTTCCTGTGCACACCCACCCCCTCCCCGCTGCAGTCCACACATCTACTGTTATTATTACTACTCCTTCTATTACTGCTACTACTTACACACACATACCTCCTCCCAAGAAAGAGGGAAAGAGTCACAGAGCTAAAGACAGGACATGTCTGAGTCGCAGAATATGCTGAACAATGAGGCGATCACTTCAATCTGCAGAAACGTGGGTGTTGCATGAAGGGTTGTTGGAAACATGCTGCTCTTTTCAGCGTCTCTTGCATTTGGTCTTTAGAACAGAGCTCCAGTGCTTCCTTTGAGTTACCGTCGATTTTCAAATTTTTAACTTCTCTAATTAGATGAATGATAACTGGATATGGAATCTTCATCAACAAAATAATTTCTGGTGTTACTGTAACTTTCTTACCCCAGAAAGGGATCAACTTTGATGATCATTGGATAAGAGTTTGAGTTATTTGGCAAATTCAAAGTGGGTGATAAAAATGTGTGGGGTTAAAGAGGTGATTTGACCAAAGCTATATGGTCATTCCTGGTAGATGGTAGAGAGAAGAGTAGAGGCGGAAGTTGTTAGGGATTCAGGGGTGGCAGTAATAGTGCTCTGTGTGACACAGGGAAGTGTAACTCTATTGTGAGAGAGGCAGTTTTGCAAATTATGAGGCAGTCTGATAATTATTCCTCTTCCTCCTTATAAGTTTAGGTGATGCTCTCTCTGAGATTTAAAACATGTCGTTGTGATATGTGTCAGTATGTGTGTTCCACTCAACAGTGGCTCCATCATGTGAAGAGGGCTAATGGCTAGAGGGCTATATTCTACAAGACTTAAAATTCCAAAGACCAGCAATCATGGTTCCCTTCTCATGCGCCCTTCTTCCCAGAGAGTATTCTAAAGAGGAATTACAGTGCTGGGTGGAGAAGAGGACAGACCCTAAGAGGAGCCATTGAGGAGGACTGGGTTTTCCCAGAAAGTGTGTGGAGTTTCACACCATGGAGATTGGAAGAAGAAATGGTTGAGAGAGGTGCAAGGCAGGGGGCCGAGGTTAGTAACTTGAGTGTGTCCCCAAGGAGACCCTTTGTGAGATGCTTTTCCTTCCAATTTTGAGTAGTTCTTCCTAGAGCTATGGGAGAAAATGGATTGAGAATACAGTTATACGTTTTTTTCTTCTAGGTTGTAATTGCCTTGCAGCTCCTTCCTCTATACCTTCAGGAAAATCTGATTACCCCTGCAGTCTTAAGTGTTGCCCAAGTGGAGAAGAGGAAACAGGAAACTGAAGGGAAGTGTAGGCAGGTATCAAATCAATGTCCTATCCCATCCATGTCCCATGGTTCCAGCAGGGAAAGGACAACACCCTTCCAAGTGCATTATGACTGGTAGTGGCCATCAGTGAAGGAAGCCAAGGTTCACAGGAGGGAGCCATCAGGAGGAGCACACAGAGCTGAGGAAGGACTTTCAAGTAGACATCCATAAATACTCTGGTGAGTAGAGACTGTTAGATTGAGGATCCAGGAAAAAAACAGAAATGAGGCTAAAAGAGAAGAATTTATTAAGAAACACATTAGGATTTGATATCCCTCAATCTGTTTATCTCCCAGCTATAAACTCTTCTCCACCTGAATTTACATCTCATAGTTTCACCCTCATGCTGCAGTTTAGAAATGAAACTTCTCTACGGAGTCTCACAACTTCATATGATGTCCTGGATCTCTTATAGGATTTTGGACTTGGGTTTAAATTGTTTTTAAATCCATCCAAATGCCTTTTCCCTGCTGACAGCTCCATGCTGCCCACTCAAAGACTCACCAGGAGAATAAATTATTTCTTCCCTTGTCAGTGGTAATTTGTGTTCACTAAATTACCTCCAGATCTACTTTCCTGAGTCAAAAATAACTTCACAGTTTTTCTTTTTCCTTCCATGTCCACCTTGGAAAGACATATAGATTTTAAAGTTAACCTCTCTCTGTTAGATACTCAGAAATAATTAAGCTTGTTTTCTTCTTAAGTCAGCCAGATGTTTCATTTTAAAATGGAACAATACATGGTTTAGTTGACCCAAGTTCTCACGGAAAAGCCATTGCTTTCATTTTGATAGTCTTGTTTTGTGAGAGGTAAAAATGAAAAACATCTTTAAGAGAATTCCTTTTTTTTTCTTTCTGGGAACCGTGCTTGGTCTCAACAGGAAACCACATTTTTAAAGAACATGTAAGTTACTACTGATGATGCTCCAAAATCTGATCAAACATTTTAAGCTACAGCCATCACGGTGGGATTTTACCACACTGTTCTTCATAACTGTTAAAAGATATTGATATGTCTTATGATGTCAAGATCTGTTTCTGGCAAGGCATCTATTTATACGATGTCTGTCACTTCAGCATTTTCTTCCAATCAAGCTGGGCTAATGTGCTTAGGGCACCTTTTACTTTTGTCTTAAAGAATGCTAATAAATGGTTAAGGGTGTTTTTTTACAACATGGTGAGTGTTATTTCACAACGTTTCATTAGCCACAAATCCTCAAGTCACTTTTAAGAATTCCAGATGCCCTACTGTAGGTATTTTTGCAGCTGTTTTGTGAGAAATCATGAAAGTGCAACTCGCTTCGACAAAAAAAGAACGTATCTCATTCCTGCAGGGATCAGGGTCTTTTACTGTATTTTATAGGAACAAAAAGGACAATGTAAAGACAGCTGTGTGCTATACAAATTCTCTCCATATGCCTGAAATTGAGATAGTTACAATATCTTCTAATTTGTAAGATACTTTGATTTTACATCTAAGGAAATCTTTCCTTTGAATTGGTTATGATATGCTCTGAAGTTACATTTTTCTTCCTGCTATTTGCAAGACAAAATTGGGCCTAAAGAAATTCTATCTGTATACAGTGATTTTTCTTTTGCAATGCATTTTTTGTTCTTTATGATTAGATTAGATTCATAAAGTGGAATTCATTCATTCTTTTACCTGTCCCATAACATATTGAATCTAATCATCAATAACTATTTACTCATCTTAAGATCACATATATTTCCTTTGATGAAACAAAACTTAAATTTTGAAGGTTATAATTCAGGATATTGTGGATATTTATTCACTGATATCATTTTACACCACAAGAGTATTTTGGAGCACAGACAGCCACAGTTTGAGAAAGAAAGAAAGAAAGAAAGAAAGAAAGAAAGAAAGAAAGAAAGAAAGGAAGGAAGAAAGGAAGGAAGGAAGGAAGGAAGGAAGGAAGGAAGGAAGGAAGGAAGGTTTTCCTTTTATTATTTCCAATATCACATAATCTATGTCTTCATTATCTGACGGTATTTTGTATCTGAATTGTAATGTTCCTGGTGATCATTTCTTTTAAACAAAATCAATAAGAAATGTTGAGATTTAGGGCTCAATGACCTTCCTGAAATTCAAATTGCTAAGATTTTGGCTACAATGTCAAGGCTAGACTAAAAACACTCCATTGGTAGGACCTGTGATACAAGGAAAACTGGACTGGATCGAGATGGGAGGAATAACATCACCAAAAGTTCATTATTTCAACTCTCACATTTTATAGATGAGGAACGTGAGACCCTGAAACAAAAAGTTCTATCAGTACTCTAGAATTCCATAGTCCAATTAAAAATCAAATCACTAAGGGTAACATTTTTGCCCTTTTGTCTTTTACTTTTATTGCTTAAACATAGGTTTATAGACCTCAGAATGGGTTCAGATGAGTGTCATTCATTTCCAAAACATGCAAAATGACTCAAAAAAGCCATGGGTATGCCAAGCTGAAAAGGCAGTGTGTACACTCCAAAGGTTTGATATCTAGTGAGAAGTAAACATGCAGACCAGGGATTCCAATACATGGAGGCAGCTGCCCTGGTGAGGCAGACATGGAGTTGAGGAGTAGATCAGAAACAAGAGAAGTCATATCAAGGAGGCAGGGAAAGCCTTCTGGAGGACAGTGCTTTGTGATGCTTGAGTTGGTTAAAAGTTGAGGTGACTTCCCCAGGCAGAGGGAATGACATCTGGAATGTGCTGGAGCAATATCTTTGTTACTCAGCATAGAAGAGTGGAGTGGTGGGGGCAGAGGCTGGATGTGACTGACTTTCTGCATTCTAAGAAGATTCTAGCAATGCTGTTCTCCCATTGCTACTACAAGCCCAGCTGGTCTTACTGTACAGCGAAAGAAAGTACATTACATATGTACATATTGTTACATTTGTAACAATTGTTACAATTGTTACATATGGAACAATTCCCTCTAAAAAAGAACTGAAAACTAGCTGAATGGCTCCTCACACCATCTCACCCCATACAAGGGCTAATCAGAAAATAACTCTCCCTGGGGAGCTCTCAAAAGAGAAAGGAGAAACAACCCCTGTCTTAATCTCCATCTGAGCTATCTCTGAAATATTTAGCTTACAAAGATTTTTTTAAACTCCATTATCATTTTTCTCAAAACTATTTACTACAACTATTGCTTATAGTACTAGTGGTAAGACAATTCTTTCCCTAAATTCAACAATGAATTCAGTTCCACTAAAGTGTTAGGCTTGTGAAATTGTTTCTGCTTTTATTTTAAAAATGTTGTATTTCATTGGATGTTTTATTAGATTTAAGGAACCAATTTCTTTACATATATTCATATGATCTTTGGGATCAGATGGTCCTCAGCCTAAATCCCTAGTCTTCTAAGTAGAAGAGAAAATTATCAGGACAGTGGTACTTTCATCACAGGAGTCCTGGGTGGATGAAATAAGGTAATACATTTAAGGTGCTCCTTACCACACTGTGGCAAGGAGCAGATGGACCAAAAATGGGAGTGCCTTCCTCCACTAGTGAAGAAGCAAGTAAGGCCTACTTTGTAAGAGCATTAGCTGAACAGCATGCTTAGAAAGATTTTGCTGGTCCATTTTACCACTGTCCTTCTCTATAGCCATCCTATGAAACAAGCCAGGACTTGGGGTATAGATGAATTAAGCAAGGACTCAGACTTTGCAAAACTTGTCAAGCAAAACAAAGGCTGTTAGAAGTCGAATGGGGTTCTTAGTGGAAAGAGAGGGAGAGGCGCCGAACAGATTTTGACCATAATTGAAGATGGAGTTGCAGGGCAGGGGCAGGGCAAGATGGTGACATAGGGAGATCCTGAACTCACCTCCTCCCATAAACACACCAAATCTACAGTTACATATGGAACAATTCCCTCTAAAAAAGAACTGAAAACTAGCTGAATGGCTCCTCACAATAAGTGATAAAAGGACCACATTGAGATGGGAAGGAAAGGCAGAGACACAATCTCACCAAAAACCCCACCTCTAACACAGAAACCTACCATCTGGAGGCATCTCACAAATCAGGAGACTCCCTGAGGAGCAAGGATTTTGTGTCCCACACCTGGCACCCCAGCCATTGGGACCTGACCAAAGAGACAAGCCCACAAAGTACCTGGCTTTGAAAACCAGAGAGGCTTGCATCCAGGAGACCCAAAGGGCTGTAGGGAGCTGAGATACTGCTCTTAAAGGACTTGTGTGAAGGCTCACTTGTCCAGTGGCCCAGTGCAAAAGCAACAGTTTGAAAAGCTTCTAAAACTTATGTGAAGGAGATTTGTATGCTAAGCTTAAAGTGCTTGCCGAAGGGGCAGGGGCCTATTGGGACTCTCTGGGAACAGAGGGGCTGGCAGGCACCCTTTTTGTACTCTCCCTCTATTTTATTAGTACCAGCAGCACTCATGGTTTTTTGTCTCTCTAGCTGCCTTACTAAAGCTGCCTTACTAAAGCATGTGCAATATACACTGGGGAACAATCCTTGATTGCCTGCCTCTGGTGGCCAGAGGGGCTTGCATTCCTGGGTCCCATTGGACTTTAACAATCAGAGAGATAGTTCTTGGCAGGCTACCACCCTCCAGGGTACTGCACAGACTGCAGACTGAAACACACACCCCTGTCTTTTTGTATAAAGGCCTATTTACTTGTCCTGCAGCTTTATCCTGAGGGACAGGCTTCAGGTTTCCCACACATCTGGAAGCTACAGGAATGCTCTCAGGTAACATAACTGGGGGACAAAATCTCAGCATTCTCTGTCAGCCTTACTACCGATCACTGGTACCTCCCAGAAAGGAGCTTTTACACTAGCCTGGAGCCCTGATTTTTGCAACTGTCAGGCAGGGACACCTCCATATTACCTGGTCTGGAGGCCAGCAAGGCTTAAAATTTCAGTCCCACGGGACTGTATATATTTGCATACCTTAAAAATTGCTGCCTAAGGGTCTGACTTCCAATCAGCTTGAAACTAGGTGCTGACTGAGGGTCATCCCTTTGGAACACTAACAAGTCTTGTCACACCCTCAACAACTGGGACCAATCAAGAGCTAAGGCAATGTTGAAAAATAAGATTCATCTCCTACACATGGCCAACCCTTCAAGCCTGGGAGAGGTATTTGTTTCACCTAAAACAGAGAAACAAACACAGAGAATAAAGAAACATGAGGAAAACATTCCAAATGAAAGGACAAGATAAAAGCTCAGAGGAAAATTTTAATGAAACAGAGATAAGTAATTTACCTGATAAAGTGTTTAAAGTAATACATAAAGATGCTCACTAACCTTGGGAGAAAAATGGATGAGCACAGTGAAAATTCAGCAAAGAGAGAGAAAATATAAGGAAGTACCAAACAGAAATCACAGAGATAAAGAATATAATAAATGAACTGAAGAATACACTAGAAGGTTTCAACAGCAGACTAGATGAAGCAAAAAATGGATAACTGATCTAGAAGACAAGGCAGTGAATCTCACCCAAACAGACCAAAAAAAAAAAAAAAAAAAAAATTCAAAAGTGAAGATAGCTCATGGGGCCTATAGGACAATATTAAGCAGAATGATATTCACATTATAGGGGTCCCAGAAGGAGAAGAGAGAGAAAAAGAGGCAAAAAAAACTTATTTGAAAAATAGTAACTGAAAATTCCCTTACCTGGGGTAAGAAACAGACATCCAGATCCAGATAGCCCAGACAGTTCCAAATAAGATGAACCCAAAGATATCCACACCAACACACAACTAAAATTGTCAAAAGTTAAAGAGAGCATCTTAAAAGCAGCAAGAGAAAAGGGAATACCCAAATGAGTATAATCATAGTTTTCAGCAGAAACTTTGCAGGCCAGAATAAAGTGGCATGATATATTCAAAGTGCTGAAAGGAAAATAATTCCAGGCAAGAATTCCTATGCAGCAAGGTTATCATTCAGAATTGAAGGAGAGATTGAACTTTCCAGAATAGTAAAAGTTAAATGGGCCTTATAAGAAATATTAAAGTGACTTCTTTAAGCTGAAAAGAAAGGAAAGTAGTTAGTAACAAGAAAACATATGAAAGTATAAATCTCACTTGTAAAGGTAAATATATAGTAAAGGTAGTGAATTCATCACTTCTAAAGCTAGTTTAAAGGTTAAAAGACAAAAGTAGTAAAAATAACTAAAAGTACAATAATTAGTTAAGGAATACACAAACACAAAATTAAAAAATATAAAATGTGACATTAAAAACATGAAATGGGGAGAGAAGTAAAATGAAGAGTTTTAGAATACGTTCAAACTAAAGTTATTATCTATATATATATATATATATATATATATATATATATATATATATATATACACATATGCTGGTAAATGTGAGCTTCATGGTAACCACAAAACAAAAACCTATAGTAGATTCACAAAAGTTAATGAAAAAAGAATCTAAGCATAAAACTAAAGTCATCAAACCACAATGAAAGAGAGCAAGAGAAGAAGAAAGGAAGAGAGAGGAACTATAAAACATCCAGAAAACAATTAACAAAATAGCAATAAGTACATACCTACCAATAATTACTTTAAATGCAAATAGACTAAATGCTCCAAACAAAAGACACAGAGTGGCTGAATGGATAAAAACAAGACCCCTATATATGCTGCCTACAAGTGACTCACTTTAGTTGTAAGTATACACACAGACTGAAAGTGAAGTGATGCAAAAAGATTTTCCATGCAAAGGAAAACCAAAGTAAACCTGGGATAGCTATATTCATATCAAATAAACTAGACTTTAAAACAAAGACTGAAATAAAAGACAAAGGAGAGTATTGCATAATGATAAAAAGGGAGAGAGTCAATGCAAAAAGAAGTTATAACATTTGTAAATATTTATGCACCCAAGATAGGAGCACCTAATATATAAAACAAATTTAACAGACCTAGAGGGAGAAATTGACAGCAATACAATCACAGTAGTGGACTTACATCAATGAATGGATCATCCAGACAGAAAAATCAATAAGAAAATATTGGCCTTATATAACACATTAGATCAGATGGACTTAATAGGGGGATATATATATATATATATATATATAATATTTAACCCAAAAGCAGCAAAAAAAAAAAAAAAAAAAAGACCCACTCTTCTTGAATGCACTTGGAAAATCCTCCAGGATAGATCATATATGAAACCACAAAACAAGTCTCAATTAACTTAAGAAGATTGAAATTATATTAAGCATATTTTATGACCACATTGATATGAACAGAAATCAATTACAAGAAGAAAACTAGAAAAATCACAAATATATGGAAATAATACAACATGCTACTGAGCAACTCATGGGTCAAAAATAAATCAAAGGAGAAATGTAAAAAGTACCTTGAGACAAATGAATATGTAAATACAACATACCAAAAATCTATGGAGTGCAGCAAAAAGAGTTCATAGCAATAGTGACCTTCCTCAAGAAACAAGAAAAATCTCAAATAAACAATTTAACTTTACACCTCAGGAAACTAGAAAAAGAAGAAAAAAACAGAGCCCAAATTAGTAGAAGGAAGGAAATAAAAAGATCAGAGTGAAAATTATTAAAATAGAGAATAAAAAGACAATAGAAAAGATCAATGAAACTAAGAGATGGTTCATTGAAAAGATAAACAAAATTAACAAACCATTAGCTAGACTCACCAAGAAAAAAAGAGAGAGGGCTCAAATAAATAAAATGAGAAATGAAAGAGGAGAAATTACGAATGATACCACAGACATACAAAGGATCATAAAAGACTACTATGAACAATTATACACCAACAAATTGGACAACCAAGAAGAAATGGATAACTTTTAAGAAGCATAAAATCTTCCATGACTGAATCATAAAAAAACAAAATCTGAATAGATTGATTACTAATGAGGAGATTGAATAAGTAATCAAAAGTCTCCCACAAACACAAATCCAGGACTAAATGTCTTCACTGGTAAATTCTACCAAACATTCAAAAGATTTAAAACCTATCCTTCTCTTTAAAACCTAACTTTTCCAAAAACCTGAAGAAGAGGGAATTTTCCAGACTTATTTTATTAGGTCAGCACTACCTTATACCAAAACTGGACAAGAACACCACAAAAAAAGAAAATTACAGGCTAATATCTCTGATGAACTTAGATGCAAAATTTCTCAACAAATTATTAGCAAACCAAATTCATCAATACATTAAAAGGATTATAATGATCCTTTTAATCTCCTATGATCAAGTGGGATTTATTCCAGGTATGTAAATCATTTGAGAAAATTCTATATCCATTTATGATAAAAACTCTCAAGAAAGTACATATAGAGAAAATGTATCTCAGCATATTAAAGGCCACATATGATAAGCCCACAGTTAACATCATACACAACAGTGAAAAACTGAAAATTTTTCTCTAAGATCAGGAACAAGACCAGGATGCCTACTCTCACCACTTTTTTCAACATAGTATTGCAAGTCCTAGCCATAGCAATTAAGCAAGAAAAAGAAATAAAACCATCAAAATTGGAAAGAAGGAAGTAAAACTGTCACTTTCTGTGAACGATGTGATTTTATACATAGAAAATCCTAAAGACTACACCAAAACATTATTAGAACTAATAAGCAAATTAAGTAAAGTTGCAGGGTACAAGAATCTCTCATACCTGTATTCACTTCCAACAAATTATCAGAGAGAGAAGTTATGAAAACAATCCTGGAGAACCTTCAGGATGGTTGAGGATTAAGACATGGAGCTCACCTTCTCCCCACAGATACATCAAAAATACATCTATATGTGGAACGACTCACACAGATCATCTACTGAACACTGGCAGAAGACTTCAGACTTCCAAAAAGGCAAGAAAATCCCCACATACCTGGGTAGGGCAAAAGAAAAGAGAAAAAAAAGAGACAAAGGAATCGGGATGGGACCTGCACCTCTGGGAGGGAGCTGTGAAGGAGGGAAAGTTACCACACACTAGGAAGCCCCCTCACTGGCAGGGACAGTGGGGTGCTTCAGAGCCTCAGAGGAGAGTGCAGCAACAGGGGTGTGGAGGGCAAAGCAGAGGGAGTCCCACACAGAGGGTCAGTGCTGACTGGCACTCCCCAGCCTGAGACGCTTGTCTGCTGGCCCACCTGGCAGGTGGGAGCTGGGTGCTGAGGCTAGGGATTCAGAGGTCAGACCCCAGGGAGAGAACTGGGGTTGGATGCATGAAGACAGCTTTAGGGGTAGTGTGTTACAGCTGAGGGAGTCCAGGAAGAAGCCTGGGCCTTCCAGAGAAGCAAGGGACCATTGTTAGGAGGTGCATGAAGAGAGGGGTGGGCCTGCCATAGGAAATTCTTCCTCAGTGCACTCACAGGGCACCACCTATGTGAAGCAAGGGACCATTGTTAGGGGGTGCATGAGGAGAGGGGTGGGCCTGCCATAGGAACTTCCTCCTCAGTGAACTCACAGGGCACCACCTATACAAGCTCAAGGGGTGGGTGCAAGCTGCAGCTGCTATCACGGACTCCAGGCTGGCTCAGACTGCTACCACTGCTGCTGCTGCCAGCGAGGGTCCTGAGAGCAAGTGCAGGGCACTGCCCACATCTTCCTGGGAGCCTGCACAGCCCGCCACTACTGAGGGTCCTGCGATCTGGGGCCAACTTTCCTAGGAGAGTGCATGATGCATGCCAGGCTATTGCAACTTTTTGCCAACCTCTGCTGCTGCAGGCACTCCCTGAACATCCCAATTGTGGCTGCCATATCCATCCCTCTTCCTGGCCAGAGTAAGTGTGCCCTAATCAGCCATTGCTTTTGCCCCTTCTTGCCTGGGCAGGAAACAGAGGCCTGATGGTGACCCACATGCAGAGGTGGGCCCAAAACCGAAGCTGAGCCACAGGGGTGGTGCGACCAAAGAAGAGGAACAGAAATCTCTCCATGCAGCTGCAGGAGCAATGGATTAAATCCCTGCAATTGGCTTGGTAAACAAT
Source organism: Phocoena phocoena (assembly GCF_963924675.1). Taxonomy (NCBI): domain Eukaryota; kingdom Metazoa; phylum Chordata; class Mammalia; order Artiodactyla; family Phocoenidae; genus Phocoena; species Phocoena phocoena. Next base: position 30,745,717 of record NC_089224.1, on the reverse strand, counting down.
TCATCTGTGGAATATCAGAATAGATGAGTGCTCCCACAGTTAAGGCTGGTCTAGCTTTAACAACTGTGGAATTTGGGGGCAAATACACACGGGAATTGGGCCAGGTCAGAACCTCAGCTGGCCCCACAGTGCCCACAGCAGGTCCAGAAACCTACCTAGAGGTATTGGAGGACTTCCTGGGGAGGCAGGGATTGGCTGTGACTCACTGTGGGAGCAAGGACACTGACAGCTGAGGTCCCAGGAAAATATTATTATCACTATTATTTCTTTTGATTTGTTTTGTTCTGTTGTTGTTCTTTTTTCTATTATTCTTTTAATTTTTTCTTTCTTTTTATGTTTTTATTTTTAAAATATTTTAGATTTTGCTATTTTACTTTACTTTTTTGTTATATTGTGTTTTTTCCTTATTATTTTTTCTTCTGTCTTGCTTTGTTTTATCTCTTTTTTAAACTATATTTTATATTTTTCTAGTTTTACTCTTCTTACTTGTTGCTTTGTGTTTTATCCTTTTGTTTTCCTCTTTCTTTGGTTTTGCTTTATCTTTTTAAAATTGTTTTTGTGTGTTTGTTTTATGCATTCTTTGCCTTTTTTTTTTAGTTTGCTTTCTGCTTTTGATTTTTTTTTGTTAGCTTAATTTGTATTGTTTATTCTTGTTTTGGGGTTCATTTATTTTTTTGGTTGTTCTCTTCTTTTTTGTTTCCTTTCTTTCTTTTTTTCCTGTTTGTGTGTATGTGGTTTCTTCCTGTTTGGTTTTTCTTTTACCATTTGTCTTAGGGGTTTTGTTTGTCTGTTCATGTTCTTTCTTTTTTTTTTTTTTTCTTCCATGACATGCTCCTTGCAGGGCCTTTGTTCTCCTGCCAGGGGTCAGGCCTGAGCATGTGAGGTGGGAGAGCTGAGTCCAGGACACTGGACCACCAGAGAACTCCAGCCCCAGGGAATATTAATGAGAGAGAGCTCTCCCAGAAGTCTCCATCTCAACACAAAGACCCAGGTACACCCAACGGCTGGCAAGTGCTAGTATTGGACGTCTCACACCAAACAACTAGCAAGACAGGAACACAACCCCACCCATTAGCAGACAGGCTGCCTAAGTCATACTAAGTCCACAGACACCCCAAAACACACCATCTAATGTGGCCCTGCCCATCAGAGGGACAAGATTCAGCTACACCCACCAGAACTCAGGCACCAGTCCCCTACAGCAAGAGGCCTACATAAGCCACTGGACCAATCTCAACCACTGGGGTCAGACACCAGAAGTAAGAGGAAATACAACCCTGTGGCTTGCAGAAAAGAGACCCTAAACACAATAATTTAAGGAAAGTGAGAAGACAGAGAAATATGTTGCAGATGAAGGAGCAAGTTAAAAACACACAAGACCAAATAAGTGAAGAGGAAATAGGCGATCTACCTGAAAAAGAATTCAGAGTTATGATAGTAAAGATGATCCAAAATCTCATATATAGAATGGTGAAAATATAAGAAATGTTTAACAAGGACCTAGAAGAACTAAAGAACAAACAGTGATGAACAGCACAATAACTGAAATTGAAAATACTTTAGAAGGAATCAATAGCAGAATAACTGAGGTAGAAGAGTGGATAAGTGAGCAGGAAGATAGAATGTTGGAAATAACTACTGCAGAGCAGAATAAAGAAAAAAGAATGAAAAGAATTGAGGACAGTCTCAGAGACCTCTGGAACAACATTAAATGCACCAACATTCAAGTTATAGTGCTTCCAGAAAAAGAAGAGAAAGAGAAAGAGTCTGAGAAAATATTTTAAGAGATTATAGTCGAAAACTTCCCTAAAGTGGGAAAGGAAATAGTCAATCAAGTCCAGGAAACACAGAGAGTCTCATACAGGATAAAGCAAGGAGAAACATGCCGAGACACATATTAGTCACCCTAACAAAAAGTAAATACAGAGAAAAAATATAAAAAGTTGCAAGGGAAAAGCAACAAATAAAATATAAGGGAGTCTCCATAAGTTTATCAGCTGATTTTTCAACAAAACTCTGCAGATTGACATATATACACTAATATGTATAAAATAGATAACTAATGAGAACCTGCTGTATAGCACAGGGAACTCTACTTAATGCTCTGTGGTGACCTAAATGGGAAGGAAATCCAAAAAAGAGGGGATATATGTACACATACAGCTGATTCATTTTGCTGTATGGCAGAAACTAACACACATTGTAAAGCAACTATACTCCCATTAAAAAAAAAAAAAGAAGACAATCCCATTTACAGTTTTATCAAAAATAATTAAATGCATAGGAATAAAGTTAGGCAAAGAGGTTAAGGACTCTACACTGAAAATTATAAAATGTGGATGAAAAATATTGAAGAACACACAAATAAAGGGAATGATATTCCATGCTCATGGATTGGAAGAACCAATATTGTTAAAATGTCCATATTACCCAAAGCAATCTGCAGATTTTAATGCAATGCCAATCAAAATTCCAATGCCATTTCTCAGAGAAATAGATCCTAAATTTTGAATAGAACCACAGAAGACACCGAATAGTGAAAGCAATATTGAGAAAGATGAACAGAGTGGGAGGCATCATACGTCCTGATTTTGAACTATATTACAAAGCTATAGTAATTGAAACAGTATGGTATTGGCATAAAAACAGAGACATAAATCAATAGAAAAGAATAGAGATCCCACGAATTAACCCTTACATATATGCCCAAATATATAGCCAAAGGAGCCAAGAATATCAAACTGGGAAAGGACAGTCCCTTCAATAAATGATGTTTTGCAAACTGGTGACAGAAAAAACAAAAGAATGAAACTAGACTACTATCCTATATTATATGCAAAATTAATTCAAAATGGATTAAAGACTTAAATATAAGACCAGAAACCATGAAACTCCTGGAAGAAAATATTGGCAGTAAGCTCCTTGACATCGGTCTTGGCAAAGATTTTTCGGATTTGACTCCAAAAGCAAAGGCTACAAAAACAAAAAGAATTAAGTGGGACTACATCAAACTAAAAAGCTTCTGCACAGCAAAGGAAACTATTAACAAAATGAAAAGACAAATTACTGGATGGGAGAAAATATTTACAAATCATATATCTGATAATGGGTTATTATCCAAAAAGTATAAAGAACTCATAAAATTCAAAGTGAAAACAAAACAATTTGATTTAAAAATGGGCAGAGGATCTGAATAGACATTTCTTCAAAGATGACATACAGATGGTCAATAGGTACATGAAAAAATGCTCAGCATCACTAATCACCAGGGAAATGTAAATCAAAACCACAATAAGACAATACCTCATACCTGTTAGAATGGTGTTGGGGGCGGGTAGCAAAATGAGTAAAGGAGGTAAAGAGGTATAAACTTCTAATTATAAAATACATAAGTCACGGGGACATAATATACAGCATGGTATACATTACAATAATATTGTAGTGCATATTTGAAAGTAACTAAAAGATTACATCTTAAAAGTTTTCTTTATTCACATGCACACAAAATTGTAACTTTGTATGATGAAAGATGGTAACTAGACTTATCTAGTGGTGATCATGTCAGTTTACACAAATACTGAATCATTATATTGTATACCTGAAATGAATATAATGTTATATGTCAATTATACCTCAAATTAAAAGAGACAAAAGGTGGAGTCAAGCATCATTAAGTGAGGTGAAATATTTAAGATATATAATTTTACTTATCTCAGGTAAACATAATAACTTAAACTATATTAATAAGGGGCTTCCTAGCAGGGAAAATTGAAATGACTTGCTTAATAAAACAAATTAATAAATGTGTTATTAGAATTTAGAATGTTAATTCATCTAAAGTGGTTGTGAATAGCTTGTTTTCTTAACTGGTCTTAAAAAGCCTCTGAGGACTTCCCCGGTGGTGCAATGGTTGGGAGTCCACCTGCCAATGTGGGGGACGTGGGTTCGAGCCCTGGTCTGGGAGGATCCCACATGCCACGGAGCGGCTAGGCCCGCATGCCACAACTACTGAGGCCTGTGCGCCTGGAGCCCGTGCTCTGCAGCAGGAGAAGCCACCACAATGAGAAGCCCATGCACTGCAACAAAGACCCAATGCAGCCAAAAATAAATAAATAAATAAATAAAAAAAGAATCAGCCTAAATTAATCCTTATTTTAAAAAAGCCTCTGAAAGATTTTTCTACGTTATTAATTTATTCAGCTTTTTCTCCCTGGACTGTGGAACTATTAACCAGTGCAGCTGCTGCTCAAATGTTCACCAATTTCCAAGTGAAGTCTACACTAATGACACTATGAGAAATTTAGGGGTAAAAGACTTGGGCCACATCATTTGCAAACTATTCACAGACATGGAAGATAAAATAGATTGTTAATCAGTTGAGACGCTAGGAAAATATGTTCAAAGTATCTTGTTCTTTTCCTTTTGAAACATGGCACATCACAAAACACATGTGCTTACATGGCTTAGATACATGGGCTAAGAAAGTTTTTTAAAATTAAAAAAAGATTAGAGAATGGAAAAATCCTTTAATTAAAAAGAATCTCCACCAATATAAGGAGAATAACAAATCAGTATCTGAGGGACTACCATGGCCTACCGTGAGACAGAGGATGTGACATTTGAGTAATTAATGGAAAGTCTTTGGGGGTTCAGTAATTATCCCTTTCCAGAAAAGCAAAGGGAAGGCCCACATTCCATGTCCCAATTTGGCTCCATCCTGTGCATTCAGACTATTTCACTGAGACCTCTGACTGCATCTTGGTGACACGACCCACACAATGGTTACAATCACCAATGCAATGCTGGCACCAGCAAGCTTTAGTTTGTTAGGGAAAAAATGCTCCTTTCCATGCATGTTTAAATAATACAGACATATAATATTAAAAAAACAGAAGCTCTGTGTGTGTAATTTGATTCTCAGCCTTTGCAAAACAGGCAAAAACCCAAATATTTCTCTCTGCTAAAAGAGTTTAAAATATATTTCCATGGAGTAAGTTGGCTGGAGAGGCTACCACTTGGGATTGGTGAGCTGAAAAGTGTGATTTGGGGATAATCTGCATTTGTGAGACAGAACCAAAAGGGATCTTGGGGTTAGCTGATATCTCAAAGGAAGGTGGGCTCTTCAATAGAACTTTCCAAGTTAAAGCCAAGTGCTTGTGTGTGGTGACGGTGAGCATGGAGAGGCGAGATTGGAAGGGATGGAACACATTATTTTTGAAGGTTTAGACTTTGAGTATGGAACCAAGTGAGGTAATGCAAGGCCCACTGTAAATTTGACTCTAGAATTCTTTGTAGGCGGAGTTAATCTCTAGAATACCAGAGATAATACATTGGCTGGAAGCTGTATCTCGATAGTGGTCCAGTGATAGGGAGATGGATGTCACTTGCCAGCTAGTGAAATGACATTCTCTGAACACACATCACCCACACTGCCCTGGACATTTTAAGTCAGGTCAATCACATCCCAGTGGGCCCTATAGGTGAATCTCCCACCCAGCAGACATTTTAGGCAATCCCCCAGGTCCTTCCCCATTGTTCCCAACATACTTGCTCTTGCCTTCAATCCCTGGATCCAGATATCTGGGTTCCTACAGTAGTTGCTCTGTCTGACTTGGTTCTCCTTTGGGTTTGGTAGATTGGAGCTCAGCACTCCTGCCCAACTGTCAGATTTCCCACTGTAGATCCAGTCTGAAAAAACATCTCCTCTGATCAGGACTACTTAAACCTCTCCCTCAGATGGGTTTTGAATATCTCTTTGGTAGAAATAAATGGCTTCTCTTAAGCCTTATACAGCAAGAGATAAAGATGACTAATACATGTTCTCTACTTTCAAGGAACTTACAATTAACTGCTTCAGGTAAGATGCTGATAAAGAGACAAGGCTAACATTATTATGAGTGTCCTCTTACTCTAGGAGTACAGGATGAAGGGAATGGGTAATAGTTGCTCTTGGCTAAGTTGAGGGAGAGAGCACTTCTCTTCGGAAAGACCAAGTATGTTATGGTTATGAAAGGATTTTGAGGAAGCTACAATTGGTGTTTGCATTAGTTATTTATTGTGGCCATAACAAATTACCATAAACTTAGTGGCTTAAAATAATACAAATGTATTAACTTCTAGTTCTGTTGGTCAGAAGTCTGACACTGGTCTCACTGGACTAAAATCAAGGCATTAGCAGGGCTACATTCCTTCTGGAGGCTTTGGAGGAGAATCCACTTTTAAGCTCATTTAAGTCATTGACAAAATTCAGTACCATGTGGTTGTAGGACTGAAGTCCCCGTTTCCTTCCTGACTGTTCATTGGGGCTACATTTAGTTCCTAAAGTCTTCTCTCCATTCCTTACACATGGTCTCTAAACCTCAGAACAAGAAATGGTATAAATCTTCTTATGTGGCCCATCTCTTCTTTCTCTGATCCTTCTGCTTCATCTTTCTGCCTTCCCTTCTGCCCTTAGCAGCCCATGTGATTACATTGGGCTTTCCTGGGAAATCCAGGATACTCTCCCTTATATTAAGGTCAGCTGATTATCAACTTTAATTGCATAACATAACCACAGGCAGAACACAAGGGAGTGGAGGTCAGGGAGCCAAACTCTTGCCTAGCACTGTGTTTTTGTGATGTTAAGTGATGGGGTACAGAGTGGAATTCAAATCATGTCCATATTAAGCACCTACAAGGTGCTAAGTATGACTCAAGTTTAGAAATACAAGGTAAATCAGAATCCATTTCTTCCTCAAAATTTCTCCTAGAGGGGAAGACAGGCTTCTTTCCAAATAATTATGATACAATAATCTATTTGCGAAAGTGATAACCAACATTAATAATTTTATGATTTTATTTTGAGAGGATATGTTTGTCTCCTGAATTTCACAAGTTGGCATATGTTTAGGACCATGATAAAAGTTTTGAGTAAGGCATTGGCCAACAAATGTGCAAAATGAGATGAAATCTAAGGGAGCCCCATCCTTGATTACCCTCTTGTCCTCATCCATAGCGCTGACTCTGACCTCCCATCCTGCATTCAACTTGCCACCCAACTTGGAATATTCTCTCCTTTTCATCACAGTACTGGAATGGCAGAAAACCAGATAATAAGAGCAATGTTCCATTTGGCACTTTGAAGTTCATGTCCCGTTTGCAGCCCCCTGGAGCATTCTCTGTTGTCCAGCAGTCAGTCCTCCTTCTTCCTCTGTTACCTCTATTACTCAGTTGTACATTTGATAAGGGAATGAGGACGAGGGGGTATGTTATTCCGTTTCGAATATTCTCTTAGTCTCCCCACCCGGGACCTAACAATGTTACACATAATGAAGGCTTTCAATAAAGTTTAGTAAATTATTAAAAAAATGAAAAGACAAACAAAAATAAAACTGAGTCCTTGGCTTTAGGATTTTAAGCGAGTAGACAGAAAATGACATTTGCTACCTGAACCTTTTTGTCTTTTTTCATGCAAAGGAGAAAAGCAAGTGGTTAAATGGTGAGCCTCAAAAGATTAAGGAAGAGAAATCAGTTGAAGAAAACTTCCTGTGATTCAAATGCAAAAATGACTGAATGAATGTCATGCTGACACATCCTGTGAGATACAGGAATTGTGAAAGGTGAGTAAAGCCATTGTACACATTCTGGAAAAACAAATATTTAAAGCAGACATCGAGAACATTTGGTTCCACCCATATTCATCCTTTGGTAGTCTCTTTGACCCATTCATGACTGTTTGCACTCTCATTTGGGTACACTGGTGGCAGCCCATGGTTCCCCAACTCAACAAGAGAAGGAGTGATGATGAGAAGCAAAAGCCCGGAAAACTCTCAAATTAGCTAAACAACCATATCATAAGTTCGCAGGGATTTGTTGTCAATCATACGGGTTCCCAGAGAGTCAATGGAAAGTGATTTCCTTAAGGGTAAAAGCCTGTGGCTTCTGTTCTGGAGTTTCAACCTCAGTTTCTTCCATGTGAATCTCAACAGATCTTCCTCTGTGTGGTTGGCGGAATCATGGCCCCCAGAGACATCCAAGTCCTAATCTCTGGAATCCGTGAGTATGTTAGGTTACATGGCAAAGGGGCATTAAAGTTGCCAATTGGAGAACCTTAAAATAGGGAGATTGGTGAGATGAGTCCAATGTAATCAGAATGATCCTCAAAAAAGGAAGGGGAGGCAGAGAGCTAGAGTCAGAGAAGATGTGATATGGAAGCAAGGTCAGCGTGATGTGACCTGAGGACTCCACCTGCCATTGCTGGCTTTGAAGATGAATGAAGGGGCCATGAGTCAATGGAAGAGGGCAGCTTCATACAGCTGGAAAAAAGAGGGAAACACATTCTCCTCAAGAGTCTCCAGAAAGGAATACAGCCCTGTCTTGATTTTAGCCCAGTGAGAACCACATCAGACTTCTAACCTATAGAACTGTGAGGTAACAAATTTATGTTGTCTCAAGCCACTAAATTTGTGGTAATTTGCTACAAACCCATAGAAAACGAATAACTGTATAATTAGTCAACTCCCAATGAGTGTTGACCGTGGTGGGAGGCCTGTAGGATGCATTGTGGGTAAGCAGCCTTCTGGTTAGATCACGCTCCATGCAGAAGGATGAGTGACAGACTCTCCAGGACGTCATGGGGAAGAGGTCACTGGGACTCCCCACCCAGGGAGCCCCAGACTGTGGGGCCCTATGGGACGAAGGCCCAAGTCCTAATCTGTTGTGAAGGTTAAAAATTGATATCATATAGGCCGATTTCAGCAGTCAGACTATTTCTCTTGTAAAGAGATTTTTTTTAAAAATCGGAATTAGTTGCCAACATTTAAAGATTCCACCTAAGCATCAGGATTTCTGACTTTTCTTGGAAGAAAGAAATCGGGAAATGTTGCCACACTTCATTCTCATGGGAGTGGAGTCATGGCTGCCCTTTAGAGCACGCTCACGTTGCAGGCAGCATTCCCTCAGCTCCACTGTCTCACACCCTCTCTGTGCCACCCTATGACGTGGTCCTGAGGGCACCAGTGTGCAATCCCTGGTACTCTGCTTGTGCACAATACACATTTCAGAATTGGTTTAATTAGGGAAAGGTACTAAAGGAAATCTAGCCAGTTTCAATGCTTTTATCATGTATGATAGCAAAGAATGCCTTCATTGATTTCAGAAAAAAAAAAAAATCTCAAACATGAAATAGTTTGGTTCATTCCTCCATTCCTTCCAAATTCTTAGCCTAAGCAGTGATAGGGAATTTCCAGGCCTACTTATGATTCTGATTCTGGTCAGCTAAACCTTTGCTCCTTTAAGAATTTATAGAAAACTGGGACTTCCCTGGTGATGTAGTGGTTAAGAATCTGCCTGCCAATGCAGGGGACACGGGTTCAAGCCCTGGTTCCGGGAAGATACCACATGCCGCGGAGCAACTAAATCCGTAAGCCACAACCACTGAGCCTGTGCTCTAGAGCCTGAGAGCCACAACTACTGAGCCCATGTGCCACAACTACTGAAGCCCACGTGCCTAGAGCCAGTGCTCCGCAAAAAGAGAAGCCACCGCAATGAGAAGCCTGCGCATCGCAATGGAGAGTAGCCCCCACTCACCACAACTAGAGAAAGCCTGCACAGCAACAAAGACCCAATGCAGCCAAAAACAAATAAATAAATAAATTTATATAAAAACAGAATTTATAGAAATCTGACTTCAACATATAAGGAAAGAATTTTCAAAAGGAAAGCTGGAGCACTTTCAAGATGGTAGACGATGAGCTCAAACAAAATGTCAAATGGTCCGATAGCATTTTCATGTGTGCATGGTCAAGGTTTAGAGAAATCCCTGTGCGCTTTTATTAGATTAACAACGTGTCAGCTCTGACATGCAACACAATCTGCTATTGCAAAATGCACTTAGGAATCCTGATGCATTGTTATGTTTGGCTTTATTACACACATATCTTTTTCCTCATATCTGAAAGCTGATGGTTATGGAACAAAATTTCTGGAAAAGTGATACCTTACAAGCTCACACTTGAAATGGCTCTGAACAGTGATGGAAGGTCATAGTTATGGGAAAAAGAGAGTAGAGTTGGCTCACAAAAGGGTCAGTGTCCTGAGCGGCTGGGTAGGAATGCACCTTTTCCATCTCAGGCTCTGGTCTTCAGCCTACAGTGTAGTGAATAATCAGCCATAGATGCACAAGGGAGAAGCTAGGCAGGGCTTTGACATGGCCTCAGTGGGCGTGATGGATGTGCAGAAATCCAACCCTTCCCAGGGGGGTCAGGTGATACCGTCAAGACAAAGAGGGCAAATAATTTGGTACTGGAAAAGAACTTGTTTTTTTTTTTTTTTTTTTTTTTTTTGCTATTTGTTCCAAAGCATTACAGTATCCCTATTAAATTGGAAATCTATGCAAAGAAGGAAAAATAAAGCCAAAGTGAAACCCTGAATTGAAATATTCCTTGGGTAGAATATATTTAAATTGTGCTAAACTTTCTGTATCAAGAAAGAAGGAAGGAAGGAAGGAAAAAGACAAGAAAAGAAAGGAAAGGAAAGAAAGGAAAGAAACAAGAATGAAAGAAAAAGAAAGAAAGAAGGGAAAAAAGAAAGAAAGAAGGAAAGAAAGAAAGAAAGAAAGAAAGAAAGAAAGAAAGAAAGAAAGAAAGAGAAAGAAAGAAAGAAATGACGTTCACTTCTCATTTCCAAGGTTGAGTTAAAAACATCTGCTTTCTGGATTACCGAGTGATACGGTATCCAAGTTTGTGAAAAAACAAGATCTTGCAAATCTTTCCTTTGGAGGCTGTGGATAAAAACAAGTGAGGGGAGGATGAATCTCCCTCTAGCCCCAGAGGCTCACCTGAGCAGACAGAGAAATAGAGTGTGTGCCTGCCCGCCATCCCAACTGATAAAACCTTGCGAAATACTACTTTTCATCGTCTTCTCGTTGCCTTTTTGTTGTCTCCCTGTCTTCTCACATCTCTGAACAGTGATTCTGATGGGACCTGGATTTATTTGAGCTTTTGATAAAACACATACCACTACCCTTTCCCCAACCCAGGACCCAAGGAGTTTTGAGAAATATCTACAAATTTTCCTAATTGCCAGACAATTTTTCCAGTTCTGGGCAACTGGCTTCCCTTAGCCATAATGTCAGGCTCTCACCTATGACATCAGGGGCTCCTATTTGATGGCTACCAAATGCTAAAGGGGGCTTTGGTTTTATTAACTTTTCTTCATCTAACTCCCAGCCTTGGAGCTGGTTGGCATTTTAGTCCTGGTCCTAGTATGCAGAAACCTGCCAATTCAGAAGGGAACCTGGGGAGATGACGAGAGTTGTGCACCTGTTGTGTACCAGGCAGTGTGCTTAGTTTTGCCTCACTTTATGGTCACAAACACTTGCGAGGTCAATTTTGTCAGTCTTGTTTAGACAAATAAGGAAGTCAGAGAAATTAAATAGGTTGATAATCTTAAGCCAGTAAGTGGCAAAGCTGGCAAACCAAACCAAATCTGCCTGCCTCTGAAGCTTTACTTACCTACACAGCCTTGATAAGTGCAAGATCTCTCCTCATTCTTTCTCCCCATAGAAACTTCTCAAAAGATACTTTGATGCTTGCGCTTCAGAACTTTTTATCACTTATATTAGCCCTAGTAACAGAGAATTCCCACACAGAGAATTGCATATGGCAGTAAGAACTTTGCAGAGGTCATTTTTAATATGCCGCAGCTCAAAATTAATTTCCACTTTCAAACCCAGATGATATCTCAGAGGGAGACTGTCAGGTGAGAAGATGAAGGTTGCCATATAATGCAAGTGATCTGAGTTATTCTACCAGTTCCCACACATCCCACAGCGACCAAGTTGTTCACGTGGCTATAAATGTATGCTCCTTTTAAATAAGTAAGAATTTGGATCCTGACAGTTTATGGGAAATTGTCAGAAGCAGAGCTGAGTCTGAGGGACCAATAAATGGGCAGCAAAACAATCAATTCAATCTGAAAACATAAGACCAGGCAATTAGAGGAATGAAGGACTTCTTGGGCAACGCACCTACTCTCTATCTCCATTCCCCCAGCAAACCTTTGCTTGATTTCAGACTTTCCAGCTCCTGGTGCACTTTTTTATTCCAGATGTCTCATTGTGTGTGTTTATACAAAAGGACAGGGCAGTAACATGCAAAGGTCATGGGCTGTGGAATTAGAATACTTGTTTTCAAATTACTGTACCACACTGAAATACTGTGTGATCTTGAGCTAATTACCTAACCTCTCTGGGCCTTCTCTGAAAAACCAATTGCTCTGAATCTTATTGAGATAAAGTCAATAACACAGTTCCTGGCTTATAGTAGGTATCTAAAAAAATACTTTTTCTCTTCTCTCTTCTCTTTATTTGCTTTTTCAGGAATGCCCTGATCCTAAGGATCTTCCCTCTTTTTCTGCAAGCCTCAGATATTCTTAATTTGATGGTGCTGTTGAAGACTGAAATCTTCTGTTCCACTTGGGATCAGTATAAACAGGACCTAGATTTGGGGTTCAGATAACTGGCAGAGATCTCTCAAACTCAGGGAAGATCCAGGCCCAGTGGACAAATTCTGACTGAAGACAGCAATAAAAATCCCATTCTCCTTCACCAGTGAGTACTTCTAGGATGAGCATAAATAATCTACACTTCTGCCCAGAGAAGTGGAAAGGGAATTCTTAAGTTAGGGCCTCAAGAAGAAAGAGGCATTTGTCTCTTGTTTCTCACTTGGGCTGCTTGGTGGACGTGACACCTCGAGAACTGGCAGCCAACTTGAATTCATGAGGTGTCAGTCACAAGGATGAAACCAATGTGCTAAAGATGGTGGGAGGAATGAGCTTGAAGGGCCCTTGGTAACACTGTGGAGTTGCTGAATGAGTCCTTGGCTGTCCATTTTCATATTTGTTGTCATATGAGATAATTAATGTTTAAGCTATTTAAGTCCAAGATTTTCTTACCTGCAACTAAAAGTGTTACTGATTCTCTGATGTCTGCTTCTCAGAACTGCTCTGAGGATTATGAACAACATATGTAAAGCATCTAGAAAGTGCCTGTCATTTAATAAACACCTGGCAATCATACAGCTTACATTTGTTATAGATGTTAATATACATGTTCTCTAGGGGAGCAGTAGAGTCTTCATCAAATGGAAGCTTCCTTTAAGCACGTGTTGATGTTGTTACAGAGAAAATTCATACATTCCATCAAACCTACTTGGGGCCTTCAAATCCCATCACATTGAGATTCCATGAGATTTTATCAATAAGCACAAATAAAATTTAAAAATTAATTGATAGTGAAGATGTTGCAACTCATATAAGAAACAGTATTAAACTGTTCTCATTACTAAGGATTTGGTGATCTTACTTAGCCATAAGTAGAACTCTTCTTGCGAGCTCTTCCTTTCTCCTCCCTTGGCTGTGAGCTCTTTTGACTTATCTTTTTGGCATGAGTGGAATTTCAAATCTGTCAGTGTCCTTGACTGTCTGGATAAATAGCTTGCTAGGGAAAGCAGGTTGGAACTGAGTCTAAACTGCCATTTGTTGATGGTTTGAGGATTATAAGTTGTCTAGAAAGTTAAAAAAAAAAAAAGACTGACAATAATAACTGTGGGCAAAAGTAGTTCATTCACAGATTCAGTCAACATTTATGAAGGTCCTGTGCTTGGTGTTGGGAAAATAAGGCCAAACAGGCCAGAGGCCTGTCATTATGGGCCTTAGAGACAATCTAGTAGAGAAAGACATGTGAACAAGTGTATGAAAAAAATCTATTGAAATGACCAAAATAGCAGTGATACAATGATGATGAAACCAGGACAACTACTGGGATCACCGCTATGCATGGCTACCAGTGAGTGAGCACTTCCCATGCACCAGGCTTGTCTTAAGTTCTTTATCTTGCACTGTTTCTCATGATCTTCAATACAGTTCTTTCTGATCATTCCGGTAGTTGTGTCCATTTTAGAGAGGAGCACACTGAGACCCAAATGCATACAACTAGTTAGTGGAGGGGCTAGAATTCACATCCAGGACTTCCTAAGCACAAAGCTCATAGACCTCACTATGCCAAGGTCTGAACAGGGTAAAATGGAGGTTGAAATGAAGGAAGTAGTTAGTTCTGCTTGTCAGTGTGCTAGGTCGTGTGCAGGTGGGGGAGGAAGGAAAGATCAGAAAACGCTTCAAACAGGACATGAACCTCTGTGGACACTTCCTTTGTGGAAAAAGACTTCTCAGAAGAAAATGCGTGGTGCATGGTTCTTTAGCATATTTTTTAATGTGAGAGAAAATGAAAAAGGATGGAGGCAGAATGGTATCTGAATTGGCCCAGCGCCCCTGGAAAACTGCAAGTTCCAATGCAATTGGGACTTCAGGGACCTGGGAAAATTATTATAGTTGTTTGTTCTGCTCAAGTACTTGAAATCTCATGAATAAAATGTTTTCTATGAATACAAATTACTGTAATTATCTCCATTAGACCACAGAAACATTACATTCAAAGAGAAGGGGAGATGTACGAACATATTTATTTAGCATACGAAAGTGGTCTTCATGCCAAAAATAATTCAATATCATAGCAACCTACTTAGGCAGTGTCTACACTGACACAGCAGAAGATATGACACAAAGATTTGGTGTCGGTAATTCATGCTAACCAAAGCCCCCAACATCCAAATTTGGTTCATAAGACTTTCCTGCTAAAGCCACTCCTATAAGCCCCTACCTTGTTCTATGGCTTCAGGCCCAGTGGTATAATTTTCAGCATTCCACTTGTTCTGTAGGGTTTTTCCATACAATTTCAACAATTAAGTATTTCAACACAGCTAAATTCTGGCCAACAGTGTGAAATACAATAGGTAAACTAAGTTAAGATTTTGTTGACTTTTGGAATCAAATATCAAATTTTAACATTATCAATTTTTAATTACTTGAAGAATTTAATTATGTAGTTAAGTTCTATTTCTAGTAGATGAGGACTTGAACTTAATACTTTTCATCCTTTTTAAATGCATGTACAGTGGTTAATACACCTGCCTTATTTGAGGGTATGATAAAATGTACCCCAAATGATATAAAACTAACTCCTCAGAAAATAATTTGATATCATCTATCTCATAGATAAATATTTTTATATTATAAAACAATTTCAGCAAGTTTTAAAACTGATAATCTCTCATGCTGTTTTTATCATATAAGTATATTAATTGTCTTATAGTTTTAATAATGGCAAATTAAAATGATCTTTTTTCAGTGGCAAGAAAAAAAATATTCTCAACCTAGCCACAATGACCTTCTTTCTGTTCCACAAATAAGCCAAGCTCTTTTCATTCTTGAGGTCTCTACACTAATCATTTTTTTTCCTCTATATTCTTCCCATAAGTGTTTGTTTGTTTCAATCCTTCTTATTTTTCATATCTTAGATCAAATGTCAGATGTTTCCATTTCAGAAAATGGGACTACCATTCACCCAGTTATGCAGACCAAAAACCTGGGAGGTTATATATCTATTTTTCCAGTACCTCCATATGCAATGCATCAGCCTGTCCTGGTGATTCTGCCTCTAAATTTTATCTGGAATTTGACCATGTCCTATCACGTCCACTGCTAATTCTAGTCTAAGCCACCATCCTCTTTCATCTGGGTTAATAGACTGCTTCTTTTTATCACAACTTAGCCTGCCATAACTAATATAGAAACTGATACCTTGAAAGAAGATGTTGCTATGATATGAACTTAATATAGATGATATTGACTTGGTCAAAAAGTTAGATGGAGGAGATATATAAATAAAACAGGGTGGAAAGATAGACACCCAGCTTATGCAGTAACAGAACATTAAAAATTAGTAAAATTGCTGCCTGCAAAACCTTATAAGGCAGACCACAGGTCTACTGAGTCTGTTGAAAATGAAGTTAGAATGTTATGGTGTGTTACTTGCTGTTACATTTGGTTTATATAAAGAGATTACAAGAAGAGATGAGCTGATTAAAGAATTGGCTGATTTCCAATTATCAATTAAAGGCTTTGCAAGGTTGGAGAAGCCATTTGCTTCTGGACCCAACAGTAGGAAATAAGTAAGGCTAAAATGCCTTCATGTGACAGAGGCTCAGTAAGAATGCTCAGCTATAAGCATGTTACTGCCCATCTAAGTTAAGTCATGTTTCAGAAGGCCTTAAAGTAAATTGAGAAAGGAGGTATGGGGGAGAAGAAGCATAGAGATAAAGCAACTATAGAATAATGTCCATGAAAAAACTTCGTATGGAAGCAGATAAATTAGAAGCTTTCTAAATGTTTGAGGAAAGTATATGGCCAAAGAAACCATGAGTCCTGTTTAAGCCATAAAAAAATCTTTGCACCCTTAAACTTATACTTGTAGGAAGAAATTGAAAATATATGTTTTTCAAGGAGAGTATACTCAGAACTTTCTATAATTCAGATGTATCCATGGAAGGGAAATAACCAGGAAGAACTTCTCTAGGAGTCATGGAGTGAAACTGACAGGGAAGTTCCTATCAGAGGGTAGAATTACTGTCAAATTACTATCAGCTGAGAACTATAAAACATTGATAAAGGAAATTGAAGATGATTAAAGAAATGGAAAGATATCTCATGCTCTTAGATTGGAAGAATTAATATTGTTAAAAATGGCAGTCTACAGATTTAATGAATCCCTATCAAATTACCCATGACATTTTTCACAGAACTAGAATAAATCATCCTAAAATTTATATGGAAGCACAAATGACCCAGAATTGCCAAAGCAATCCTGAGGAAAAAGAACAAAGCTGGAAGCATTACCTCCCAGACTTCAGATAATACTACAAAGCTACAGTAATCAAAACAGTGTGGTATTAGCACAAAAACAGATATATGGATCAATGGAACAGAATAGAGAGCCCAGAAATAAACCCACACACCTATGGTCAATTAATCTTCAACAAAGGAGGCAAGAATATACAATGGAGAAAAGACAGTCTCTTCAGCAAGTGGTGTTGGGAAAGCAGGACAGCTGCATGTAAATCAGTGAAGGTAGAACATACCCTCACACAGTACACAAAAACAAATTCAAAATGGCTTAAAGACTTAAATGACACCATAAAACCCCTAGAAGAGAACATAGGCAAAACATTCTCTGACATAAATCATAGTGATGTTTTCTTAGGTCAATCTCCCAAGGCAAAAGAAATAGAAGCAAAAATAAACATTAAGACCTAATCAAACTTATAATCTTTTGCACAACAAAGGAAACCACAAACAAAATGAAAAGACAACCCACGGAATGGGAGGCAATATTTGTAAACAATGCAACCAAGAAGGGCTAAATTCCCAAAATACAAAAAGGGCTCATACAGCTCAATATCAAAAACCAAAAAGGAAATAAGTAACCCAATCAAAAAATGGGCAGAAGACCTAAATAGATATTTCTCCAAAGAAGACATCCAGATGACCAACAGGCACATGAAAAGATGCTAACATTGCTAATTATTAGAGAAATGCAAATCAAAACTACAATGAAGTATCACCTCACACCATGGCCATCATCAAAAACCTAGAAATAATAAATGCTGGAGAGAGTGTGAAGAAAAGGGAACCCTTATACACTGTTGGTAGGAATGTAAATTTGTGCAGTTACTATGAAGAACCATATGGAGGTCCTTTAAAAAACTAAAAATAGAGTTTATTAGCAAGAATCCCATTCCTGGGCATATATCCAGAAGAAAATGAAAACTCTAATTCAAAAAGATACATACACCCCAATGTTCATAGCAGCACTATTTACAATAGTCAAGACAGGGAAGCAACCTGTGTCCATCAACAGATGAATGGATAAGAAGATGTCACACACACACACACACACACACACACACACACACACACACACTCACACACACTCACACACTGGAATACTACTCAGCCATAAAAAAGAATTAAATAATGCCATTTGCAGCTACATGAATGGACCTATAGATTATCATATTAAGTGAAGTCAGACAGAAAGAGATATCACTTATATATGGAATGTGAAAAAATGAAACAAATGAACTTTTTTACAAAGCAGAAGTAGACTCACAGACAGAAAACAAACTTATGGTTACCAAAAGGGAAAGTGGGGGAGGAACAAATTAGGAGTTTCAGATACACACTACTACATGTAAAATAGATAAATAACAAGGACCTACTGTATAGCACAGGGAACTATATTCAATACCTTGTAATAACTTCTAATGGAAAAGAATCTGAAAAAAGAATGGCTCAATCACTTTGCTGTACACCAGGAATTAACATAACATTGTAAATAAATTATACTTCAATAAATAAAATAAAAATTACAAAATCACTATGAGGACAGGGGATCTGCCTTTCTAATGCCTGCCCAGAAGACCATCATTGTTATGGACCAGGGACAGCTGCATTTTTCCCATGCTTTTTCTTTTCTGAGTTTGTATTGTGGTTATCCTATCTCTGCCCCACCACTGCATTTCATGTGAGTGTGATGAGTGGGGGGAGCAAATTCTTTGCCATTTAGTTTATGGACTAGGGAACAAAAACTGGATCTGACTGAAAGAATTGCACATCAACTGTTGTTTCACTTACACAAATCAGCAAAATCTAATTTATGGCAAGAAATATTCCATTGAAATATTGTGCTGTAACGTGGGAAAATGTAAATATTTTTCACGGTTTCTATCAACGTGAAATAAAATTTAATTCTGACTTTACTGTGAAAAAAAAAAAAGAATTGCACATCACCTAGAGATCACGGACGTTAAGTTGCATGCCTTGAATGGATGAGGCATTTGGATATTTCCATTGAAGTGTAGGTGAGTTTGTTCTTTGTCTGGGAAGCAGGAATCATATGGATTTTTGTTGGTCAGAGAGGCTGACTGGCAGAGATCACTAGCTGTCCCTCTAATTTAGCAAGCTCTTCCAGTCCCAGGGCTGACCTGGATGATCTTTCTGAGATCTCGGCATGGCTGCCCTTTTCTTGTATTATCAACATTTTCTTGCACTTTTCTTGCATTTTCAACATTTCCATGTAAATGTTGTCTCTTCAGTGACGACTTTCATCACCACCAGAGTTAAGTGACTCTCACCCCAGGCATTTCCAACCCATTACTGTTTTGTTTTCTTAGTAGCACTTATTGTTATCTGAAATTATTTTATTTATTCTTTGCTTTTCTTGTTTATTTCATGTTTCTTTTGACTAGAATATAAGCCCTGTGAAGACTAGACTTTGTCTGAATTCAAGTATGTATGTTCACTGCTGAATTCCCAGAATTTAGTATTGTGACCTGCATAAAGATGGCATTCCTTAGTTGAATGAATGAATGAGGCCAAACTTTGAGGCCAAAGAATTCAGATCCTTTTGCTAACACTTGTAAGGAAGTTTTCCTAACCAAATATCCAAGACCATGAAATTCTTTTAGTCATATCTGATTCTGTTTTATTTGCATAAACCCTGACTTGGATGGTGCTCATAATTTTCTATGAAGGAATTATCAGAAGTTTTTTTAGTCGGCCCAGGTTTTGGGGCATCCAGTAGATATAGAATTGAGAGGCTATTTTTAATTCTTCCTGTAATTTTAAAGTTTCCCCAAATTGACAACTCATTAGCTGATGGTTCCCTGGTAGTCCACTTCTGTAGGCAATTTCGTAGCTTAAGAGAACAAAAACAAAATATCTCTGTCTAAAACATTTTGGTCCATTTCTTCATTTATAAATGTTAATTTATAAATCATTTTGTTTTAGGTGCATCTTTTATAAAAACAAACAAACAGACTTCAAAAACTGAACTACTCTGATAATGTTTTTGTTTGTTCTTTTCTTATGTGAGTATTAAACCATTTACATTTATTTTCCTAAGAAATATCTGTTGTGTTACATCAATCTTTTTGTTCTTGTTTTCTGTTTTATGTGTTTGCTAAATTTCCTTTTTTTAACCCCATGTATTTATTCTATTAACAATTAACTTTTACTTAAAAATATACTATAATATTTTCATGTTTAAATCTGTGAAGAACATTTGTTTTCAATTTTTGAGGGGTATATACTGAAGAGTGCAATTGCTGAAACATATGGTAATTTTATGTTTAACTTTTTGAGGAGCCACCAAATTTTTCCACAGTAGTTGAATCATTTTACATTTCCACCCACAATGTATGAAGTTTTCAGTTTCTCCACAACTTGACAATGCTTGTTTCCATTTTAAAAATTTCTGGCCATCATAGTGGATGTGAAGTAGTACTTCATCATGGCTTTGATTTGCATTTCCTTAATGACGAAAAAAGTTGAACATTTTTCATGTACTTTTTGACCGTTTGTTTATCTTCTTTTGGAGAAATGTGTGTTCAAGTCCTTTGCCCATTTAAAAAATGGGGTTGTTTGTTATTTTGTTGTTGAGTTCTTTATATACTTTGTACATAAGTTCCTTGTACACAGATTTGTAAATATTTTCTCCCATTCTGTGAATTATCTTTTCAGTTACTTGATGTTATCATTTGCAGCACAAAAAGTTTTCATTGTCATTAAATCCAATTTATCTATTTTTTCTTTTGTTGCTTGTGCTTTTGGTGCCATATCTTAGAATCCATTGCTAAATCTGAAATGATGAAGATATACCACTATGTTTTCTTCTAAGAGTTTGAAAATGGGTATATATATATACATGAATGTTCATAGCAGCACTATTCACAATAGCCAAAGCGTAGAAACAGCTCAAATGTTCATCAATGAATGAATGGATAGATAAACAAAATGTGGTACACACATGCAATGAAATATTATTCAGTCATAAAAAAGAATGACATCCTGATACATGCTAAAACAAGGGTAAACCTTAAAAACATTATGCTAAGTGAAAGAAGCCAGATACAAAAGGTATGGTATTGTTCCATTTATGTGAAATATCCAGAATAGGTAACTCCATAGAGAGAGGACACAGTTAATGGTTCGGGGCCTTGGATAAAGGGGAATGGGAGCAAATGATTAATGGCTGAGAGGTTTCCTTTTAAGGTGATGAAGATGTTTTTGAACTAGGTAGAAGTGGTCACTGCACAACATTGTGAATGTACTAAACACCACTGAATTGTTTGCTTTAAAAAGGATAATTTCATGTTATGTAAATTTCATCTTAAAAAAGTATAAAGAGAAAAATAATAAAAAATAAGAGCTCTTTGAAAGCTAATACATTTGGTATGCTTTCTTTCCTCCCTAAACTTCTTCCTAATTTTTACTGATATTATTTAGGATTTTGGATAAAGATCATTGATCTTTTATGTTACATTGTCTTCTATTTCAAGACTTATTGTTGACATTTGCATTATGCTTCATATCTACATTAACTATAATTATCTAGACTAAATCGTGAATTTTCTGATTTTACTGTTTGTTAGTATTTGAAGATAATACTAGCTCTTCCCTATCTTGAATATATTGCACTATTTCTTTGAGCAATTTTTAAAGGAAAGGTATATGTATGAAACTTTTTATGAAGCCTTTTACTCCTGAGGATGACTTTCAGTTGCTTTCAATTAATGAATGTTTGGTTAGGTATAAAACTTTTTTTAGGACATCCAGGAAGATGGAGTAGATATGTTTTTTTCCTATTACTCATGTAAGACAGAAAAAAACAATACAAAACCACTCAATATTTTAAAAACTCAAAATTAATACAAAAATTCATGATTCATAAAATATAAAAATTTTAAATAAAGACAGGATCTATCAGGGGCAAGTTTAGGAAGGTGAGTCATACAAGTACAGCATTGGATCCCTCCAATTTGAAATTTTGATATTTTGTGCATCATGGATTATAATTCTTTATCTTTTATTATTTCACACTAAAACATTGTTTCTCTTGGCTGCTGATTATTTTGGTGTTCCCTTAAATTTTGCTCTTAAGAGTCTCATCTGTTCCTAGGTCTCCTTGAACACATTTTTATCCTCAAAATTCCCTAAGTTTTGTTCTGACATAACAGTTCTCAAATCTGGCTTCCGATTAGAATCTAATGTCATTAGATAAAATCTAATAACCAGGCCCTAACCACAGACCAATTAAGTTAAACTCTTTATGAGTGAAGCTTCAACATCAGGATTTTAAAAAGCTATCTAAGAGATTCCAATGTGCCACTGAAGCTGAGACCTACTACCTTATTTTCTAATGCCTATAGATGCAGAGATTAGGAGTATTGACCATCTCATTGGACTGTATGACTTCAGCTATTGGTTTTGAATCCTTCCGCAAGTTATTTATCATTTCTGATACTCAGATTCCTATCTCATGGTGTTGTCCTCAAGATTCAGTGAAAAAGCACATGCAAACCCTAAGCACAGTGTCTAGATCTTAGCAAACCTTGAATGTTGGCCATTAAGATATTGCAGGTACTGAAGATGGGAAAAGGAAAAAGCATGGCCGTAATTTATTATTGTTGTGGAGAATGTTGCCAGCTTAATATCCTGTCTGAAATGTGAATCTTTCCCTAGGATTTTTCTTGGTGCCTGTCCCTTTTTTGTTTATTTTGCCTTATATTTAGTGAGCCCATTTGCTCTAATAATACAAATACTTCTTCAGTTAAATACACTTTTCTTCTATCATAACTTTGATTCTTTCTTCTCCCTCTGATTTGTTTATTCCTTCTGGTAATATCTATAGCTCTTTTTTCCTTCTAATTTCCGGGAGAATGAGTTAATTTATATTTTCTTTTTAATATAAAATACATATACATAGTTTTATGAGTCAAAAGTTACAAGTTTTGAAAAAAATATCACAGTATCTCATATACTACCAGTACTTATTCTCTCCAGAGCCATGTTAAAGTCTCATCTTTTCTTCTGATATTACCCTAATATTTCTTAATAGCATGTTTATAGAATTTTCATTGTTTTTATATATTTTTGAATATGTAACATATTCACTTTGTTCAAAAGTTAAATACATATAGATTTCTCTTATAGATTCTTAGGCAGAAGTTTCTCTCCCTTTCCACTCCCATCCACCCTTTGCCGCTACCACCATGCACAATATTTAATTACTTTTATTGTGTTTTATGTAACTTTTCAAAGTTATTTTCATGCAAATACAAACAAAGATAATGTATTTTTTTAGATGATTTTCTTGAAGTGGGTTTGTGATCACTGATTCTCTTTGCTGTAATATACTCTCAGCTTCTCACTGCCATCCTTGGGGTTTTAAATTACATAAATATTTTTTTTACCTTCCTGCAGTCTTTTCTTAACTCAAGTTGCATTTTTCCCTCTTCTAACTGCCTATTCTGTATTTAATAATTTCCTAAATCCTATCAAAAATATGAATTTCTGACTTTCTTAAGCTCATTTCCTGACATATTACACATAGTAATTCTGTTTCTTGAAAGGATATTGTTTTTGATTCCTTAGAACTGCTAAATAACATTCGTAAGTTCTGGGCATTTAATAAATCTGGCCCTAGAAGAGAACATAGGTAGAACACTCTTTGACATAAATTGTAGCAATATTTATTTGGAACTGTCTCCTAAAGCAAAAGAAATAGAAGCAAAAATAAAAAAATATGGAACCTAAATTAAACTTAAAAACTTCTGCACAGCAAAGGAAAACATCTACAAGACAAAAAGACAACCTACTGAATGGGAGAAAATGTTGCAAATAATATGACTGATAAAGGGTTAGTATTTAAAATATATAAACTGCTCATACACCTCAATATAAAAAAAAACCCTCAAAGAACCTAATTTAAATATGGGCAGATCTAAGGAGACATTTTTCTAAAGAAGATGTACAGATGTCCAACAGGTACATGAAAAGATGATCAACATTGTTAATCATCAGAGAAATGCAAATCAAAACCACAATGAGATAACACCTCACACCTCTCAAAATGGCTATCATCAAAAAGTCTGCAAGTAACAAATGTTGGCGAAGGTGTGGAGAAAAGGGAACCCTAGTACATTGTTTGTGCGACTGTAAATTGGTGTAGCCACTATAGAAAACAGTATGGAGGTTCCTCAAAAACTAAAAAGAGAACTACCATAATGACCCAGCAATTCCACTGCTGGGTATATAGCTGAAGAAAATGAAAACACTAATTTGAAAAGATACATGCACCCCAGTGTTCATAGCAGCATTATTTACAATAGCCAAGATATGAAGCAATCTGAGTACATCAACAGATAGGTGGATAAAGAAGATGTGGAAGATCTTCCACAATAGAATATTACTTGACCATAAAAAAGAATGAACTTCTGTCATTTGCAACAAGGTGGATGGACCTAGAGGGTATTATGCTTAGTGAAATAAGTCAGACTGGTAAAGATAAATACTTTATGTTTCACTTACATGTGGAATCTAAAAAATAAAACGAATGTATGTAACAAAACAGAAACAAACTTACAGATATAGAGAGCAAACTAGTGGTTGCTAGTAGGATGAGGGAAGGGGGGAAGGAGAAAATAAGGGTATAGAATTAAGAGACACAAACTACTATGTATAGAGTAAATAAGCAACAAGGATATATTGTACAGCACAGGGAAATATAATCATTATTTTGTAACAGCTTTTTTAAATGGAGTATAATTTCTAAAAATATTGAATCACTATGTTGTACAGCTAAAACTAATATAATATTGTAAATCAACTATACTTCAATTTAAAAATTTGTTTCTATTTGCTCATCCCTGCAGAGGAAATTTATAATTTACCTTTTTGGAAAACTAAGGAAGATTTTCTTAGGCATTGAGTGGCTTAGGTAAAGAAAGGAAAAGATTAGATTTTCTCTAACCTTATTTTGCTAATACAGAGTTTCAGAAAATAGGAAGAAATAAGAAAGGAGTTGGAACAAGAGATATAAGAAAGGAGCTGGAACAAGAGATATAAAGAGTTCCTTTTCCCTGTTTGTCCCTGGTTCCTCAGCTCAGACTGAGGCTCCCACAGGCTTGGTCTCAGGTATTAAGAAGAATTTGGGGATTGAGGATTCCTGGAAATAAGGGAAGACAAGGAGGATGGGAGTGTACATGTCTCAAGTATCTATAATTACTTTATTTATGCAATCTCATTTTACACTAATGATGATGGTGATAGCAATGATTTTTATATTTAAATGTTTATTATTTGTCAGATTCTGTGCCAAGTTTAACACACATTAACTTACTTAATCCCCATGATCACCTTATGAAATATTCACTGTAAACATTGCAATTGTATAAGGAAAGGAAATGAAGCATGGGGGTGTTAAGTAACTTGTTCAAAATGACATAGCTGAGTTTGCTGGGGCTGGGGTTCAGACCTGATTCTAGAAAGGCTACAATGGTAAGCACCTTTTTAGAAGTGTAAGAATTGAGGCCCAGAAAGAATAAGTAATTTGCCTAAGATAAATAGTAAAATTGGTACTTTAACCTTTGTCTGACTTCAACTATACTACATGAAGCTACCTCTAGATGCTCAGAATCAGACAACCTTAAACTTAAGAACCAGAAACAGTCTCAGAGATTATACCATTTCAAAGCATAGTCCCTCATTTTACAGATAATCTGTAATCACTAAAATCTCTCACCTGAACCAATCATATGTCCGTTCTATGCAGCAAGACAACTTTATGTATCAAAGGAGAGTTAATGTTTGAAATATTATTTCTATTTTAAAGAAATCATGATGAGGGATCCAGTTCTTGATGGCAACACATCTCTTCATAGAAAATTCAAATGCCTCATTGTTTCTCTGCAACAAGAAAACTTGGGAAAGGATTCTATAGACACTGAGCCCATTGTAGGGAGCTGTGGGACCCAGAGATTTTCATGAGCGTGAACATGCCCTTCGAGATCAAAGCAGATTGTCTTCTGAGAGGCGTCCAGTGGGCCATCCTCTGAAAAGTGACCCACTGTTCAGCACAGCTCTTTCCAGGACACTGAATTGGAGCCAGCTGGTGCCTGGAACGTACCTTGTGTGTCACCTTCTGATCTCTGTTTGAAGGCCAACTGTATGTGATTAAGCGTAACAGACACAGAGCTTGTGTTAAGCCCAGGATGTAACTTGTTGAGTGAATAGCAATTGACTTGAAAATTGGACAAACGGATTGAGTTTCTTCTCTCAGTCTCTCTTCTTTCGAATACAGCAAGATTAAATCCTCTGAGCCTAGTCAAATCAGTGCTTGCTGTTTCTGAGAAGGACATTTGTGAGGTGTAGTCCTTCAGGGATACTAATTGGGATTTGAGTAGGACGAAATTTTTACCCAGACTTGTGCGTCGCCTAACCAGGATGGCAAGAAATAGCACCAAGTGAAAGCATGTTTTGGCCTTTTGGCATTTCCCTATAGTGACCAAATAATGCAAAGATTTTTGTTTTGTTTTTATAAGCTCTTGCTGTTTCTCAAAATTGCTTGCACATCGGAATCGCCTTGAAAATTAAAAAGAAAAAAATACTGATGCCACTGATTCTACCCAACAGATTTGAATTTAATTGGTATGAAGTATGGCCTGAGAACAGGGATTTTTTAAACCCCTGAAGCAATTCTAATGTACAGCAAAGCTTGAGAACCACTAGGAACCACTTTTAATCTCAATCACTCTGATGAGGCACCAGCTGCAAGCACATTTTATACCAACATGTTTGCGGAGTATAAACATCGCAGTGCAAACTCTTGCACCCAAGAACCCTGGGCTGCTTGTGGACAACCTTTGGAAAAGTTTGAATTTGTAAACTGATAATACATATAATTCCATGGGCTCCATATGGTTCCTGTTATGTTGAGGGAACTATACACATTTGCCTTGCCCCAGGATGAAAAGATAAATAACAGATGTGGATAATTTTTATCATACTTGTAGTGAACAATAATAGAAAAATAAGACATGAAGGGGGCAGTGAGAGAAGTAAAACACATGAAAATAAAACTCAAATCAATTATGCTAGGGTATATGTTTGTATTTTAAAAATCCAATTATTTAATAGATAAGAAATAACTGTGTCATGCAATTCCCTATTTCTCAGGGAGGCAGTCTCTACAATGACAAGAAACAATAATAAAATTTTGGGTGTAATGGAATAATCTCAAGTTGTTTATGATAAGGATAACTAAAATGTATAAATTGTTTGCCACGTGCTACGCACTGTTCTAACCCTTTTACACGTATTAAGCAATTTAAGCCTCACCACAACCCTGAGATAAATACTTTTTTGTTCCGATTTTACAGATGAAGAAACTAAAACCAGAGAATTTAAGTAATTTGTCCAAGGTGACACAGCTACTATGTGATGAAGGATGAACTGAGCCTAAACAGTCCAGTTTCAGATACCATTCAAAGGTATTCTAAAGGTGCTAGTGACAACCTGGTGACAGCCCCTTCACAGAGGGAAGACAAGTCCCATCTATAGAGGTGAAGTAGAGTGTAAAGCTGGAAGAATTTTATTGGAGAATGGCTACCAAGATTTAGGGTGGCTGGGAGTAATAATAATCATAGAATAATAATAATACCAGACACTGATATATACTATGTGCCGGGCACTGGGTGAAGTTTGGGTGTGATTCACATCTTCTCTACCTTTTAGCAGCGGGATCTTTCACTCCTGATGGTCTGATTAAGAAGTCAATATGTGGTTGGCTAGGGTCTCTTAGGGAAGTTTTAAAAAAACATATATCTAGATTATTAAAAAAAATTTACTATGAAATACAACATGCATAAATAGTGAATATATATAAATGTATAAATGTGCATGTGTGCATATACTCTAATAAAATCATTGAACAACCATAAATCCATTGTTAATACATTGGATCAGGAGCACAGGTTAAATCCAGCCTGCTGTCTGTTTCTGTAAATAAAGTTTTATTGGAACGCATCCATGGCCATTTGTTTACATATTGTCTATGCTGATTTCTTTTTACAACTGCAGATTTGAGTAGTAACATCAGAGACCATATGGCTCACAAAGCCAAAAATATTACTTTCTGGCTTTTTATAGAAAACATTTGCTGACCCCTGCCTTAGGTACCTCTTCCTAATAAATTTCCCTCTTCCACCTCCAGAAAGTAGCCACTCCTAAATTCTGTATGAATTTTTTTATTAAGAAAATTAATTGGTTGGTTTTGCCATTTTTGAATCTAACATAAATAAAACCATGGGCATGAAGTCTCTGGCAATGTGTTCCCTTCTCTTAATCATATGATTGTGAGATTCATCCATATTGATGTGTATGACTGAGGTTCCCTAACTTTCATTGATTTATGATAGTCTATTGTATGAGCATATCTCAATATATCTATCCAATCTATTGCTGCTGGGTATTTGCGTTGTTTCTAATTTTTGCTCTTTTGAATAAAGCTACCACGAACTTTCTTAGTATGACTCCTGATACACATGTACAAGACATTCTCTGGTATATATATTTGCTGGAATTGCTAAGTTACATAGGTACATGTGTACTCCTCATATGCAGATATATATGTGAAATAATCACATACACATACCCTATGTGAAAATCCTATTTGAACAATTTTGAAAGTGGTTGAACCAAATTATATTCTTACCCACAATCTATGAGAGTTCCTGTTGCTCCACGTCCTTGTAAACAATTATTATTGCCTGACTTTTTAAATGTTTGCCAATATGGGATGTGAGAAATGATATCTCATTAGATTTTAATGTTTATTTCCCTTAGTAATGAGGTCAGACACTTTTATTTATGGACCATTTATGTTTCCTCTTTTGTGAAATGCCTAGTTATGTCTTTTCTCATTTTTCTATTTCTGCCTGTTATTGATCCATATAAATTCATTATATATTCTGGATATTAGATCTTTGTCAAGCGTATGTGTAATGTATGTCTTCTCCCAGTTTTTTACTTCTCTTGCCATTTTCTTATGGCTACTTTTTCATTAACAGATATTTTAAAATATATTTTAATATATCAATATTTTTCTGTATGGCTTGCGAAATTTGCATCTTGTTTGAGAAATAATTTATTCTTATCTTCTAACATTATCATAGTTTTCCCTTTCAAAATTAGGCTTTAAAACACCTGGAATTGAGTTTTGTGTGTGTTTTCAGGTAGAGTCCAATTTAATTTTTTCCAATTGTATTAATGTTATTTATTTAAAACCCATCATTTCCCTCACTGAACAGTAATGTTTATTCTGTCAGAAATCAAAATTTTATATATGCATGTTTTTTCCTCCAGTGATACCCACTGTCTTATTTGATAATTTCATAGTAATTCTTGGTATCAAATTATGCAAATACCTCACAGTTTTCCTTTTCATTCAGGAGTGTTTTGGAGATTCTTGCACATTTGTGTTTTTCATGTATTTTGAAATTAATTTGTTATGTGTCAAAAAAGAAGACTAAAATTTTATTGATCTATAGATTAGTTTCCAATCCATGAATATGATATATTTTTTCATTAATTTGTGGCTTCTTTCAATAAAATTTCATGATTGTCTCCATAGAGATCTTACTATTTCTAAGAGCTATGTTTATAGACACTTTTGGATTTTCTATACAATATTATTGTAAGCAAATAGTGGGAGTTTTATTTCTTCCTTCACAATCTTTACAGGTTTTATTTCTTTTATGCCTTGATGTACTCCTTTAAGATCTTCAATATTTGGAATAATCTGGCCTTTGATTTTTTAATCTTTTTCAGCCTTTCATAATTGTGTATGTTCTTCCTAATCGTTTTGTAGATATCTTTTATGAGGTTAAGAAATCTGCTTTTCTAGTTTATTAAGAAATTTTTAAAAATAAATGAATGCTAAACTTCGTCAGTTTGACTCTATTACATCTCTTTTGAGATAATCATGGTTTTTTTTCTTTCAATTTGTTAAAAAGATTTATCATTTTGATTGGTATTTTAAAATCAGGTTTATTGAGGTACAATTTATATACAATAAAACTCACCATTTTAAAGTATACCATTCAATGGACTTTGATAAATGTATGCAAACAATGCAACAAAAAGGTTTATAACTTCTGCATCACTACCAACAGCTCCCTCATGGCCCTTTGTAGTCAGTAACCATCCTCACCCAGCTTTAGTATACCACTGATCTGCTTTCTGTTACTATAGTTTTTCCTTTAATTTGACTAGTGGTTGAGTGTTAAGCCAGTCTTGTTTTCTGGATTCATTTGGTCATATCTTTTATAAAATGTTAATAGGTTTAATATGATTGGCACATAACTTTACTGTCTTGTGCTACTCTTTGCCTACTTGGTGTCAAGATCTTACAATGCTCACAAATGAGTTGGGGAAAGTATCTTCTTCCTACAGGCTGGAATAATTTATATATTATTAGAATATCTGTTCCTTGAATACTTAGCTAATTTTACCACGAAACCATTTAATCCTAGAGATTTTTGAAGGAAGATTTAAAAATATTGATTCCATTCTTTAACCAGTTATTCTGTTTATGTTAAGTCTAGTTTATTTTTCCAGAAATTCTTTTCATTTAAATTTTCAAATCTACTGGTTTAAAGTTGATCTAATAACTCCTTATTACTTGTTTAAAGACTTGTTTTTCTTTTAGAGCAGTGCACAGAAAAATTGAGAGGAAGTTTCCCATATACCCCCCACCTCCACACATGCACAGCCTCCTCCATTATCATCATCCTGCACCAGAGTGGTACATTTGCTACAAATGATGAACCTACATTGACACATCACCATTACCCAAAGTCCACCATTTACATTAGGATTCACTCTACATGCTGTATATTCTGTGGGTTGGACAAATGTATAATTACATATATCCACTATTATAGTATCATACAGAGTATTTATACTGTCCTAAAAATCTTCTGTGCTCCACATATTCATTCATCTTTCCCCTTGCCCCTGCTAACCACTGATCATTTTACTGTCTCCATAGTTTTACTTCTTCCAGAATGCCATATAGATGGGATTATAAAGTATGTAGCCTTTCAGATTGGTTTCTTTCACTGAATAATATGCATTTAATAATCCTCTGTGTCTTATCGTGGGTTGATAGCTCATTTCTTTTTAGCTCTGAGTAATATTCCATTGTCTAGATACATCAGCTTATTTATTCATTCATCTACAGAAGAACATCTTGGTTGCTTCCAAGTTTTGGCAATCATGAATAAAGCTGCTATAAACATATGTAGGCTTTTGTATGGACATAAATTTTCAGCTCTTTAGGGTAAGTACCAAGGAGATGATTGTTGAATCTATAGAAAGTTTCATTTTGTAAGAAGCCAGCTGTCTTCAAAGCTGCATTATTTTGCATTCCCACCAGCAATGAATGAGTTACTGTGTTCTACACGCTTGTCCACATTTGATGTTGTCAGTGTTCTGGGTTTTTGTTGTTCTAATAAGTGTGCAGTGGTACCTCATGGTTGTTTTAATTTGCATTTCTTTTTTGACATATGATGTGGAACATCTTTTCATATACTTATTTGCCATCTGTATATCTTCTTTGGTAACGTGTCACTTAAGGTCTTTGGCTCATTTTTTAATTAGGTTGTTTGTTTTCTTTAATTGAGTTGTTTGTTTTCTTTAATTGGGTTGTTTCTTTCATTTTTTAAATGGTTTGTTTCTTTTCTTGTTTGTTGTGTTTTAAAAGTTCTTTGTATGTTTTGGATAGTCCTTTGTTAGATATATCTTCTGCAAATATATTTTCCCAGTTTATGGTTTGTCTTTTTATTCTCTTGACAGTGTTTTTTTATTTCACAGAGCAGAAATTTTTAAATATATTAACCCTTTCTTTCATTGATGAAGCTTTATTACCTTTTAAATTCAATCAGAATGAAGTTATGTTCTTTTTATTCTTCCCCTCCCCACCAAGATATTTTTCTGTTCTTTATTTTTAATATAATTCCATTGTGATCAGAGACAATATTTTGAGTGACTTGCATCCTTCTATGTATATTAAGACTTGTTTTATGGCTCACAATATGTTCTATTTGGCAATTGTTCCCTGAACACTTAAAAAGAATGTGTTTTCTGCTATCCTTGAGTTCAGTGTTCTGTAAATGTCAATTCGGGCCAGTTGGTTAATAGTGTTTTTCAACTCTCTTATATCATTACTGGTTTTCTGTCTATTAGCTATAATCTGTCAGTGAAAGAGAGATACTGATATCTCCAATTATAACTGTGAATTTGTCTGTTTCTACTTGTAGCTTTGGTTAGTGTTAGCATAATACATCTTTTTCCACCTATTTTCCTGATGTATCTTTATATTTACATATATAAGGTATACATATTTCCTCACATTTTGCTTTCTTTTGTATCTTTTATTCCATTTTATCTTCTTTGTTGACGTACTCATAACTCTTTGTTTTGATATTTTAGTGCTTGCTTTAGGGATTATAGTATGCATTTTTAACTTATTACAGTCCACCTTCTAGTGATGTTATATTTATTTTACATATAATATAAGAACTCTGTCATAGTATATGTCCACTTTTTCCCTCCCAATAATTGTGCTATTGTTGCCATACATTTTACTTCTACATACGTTGTAAACCTTACATGACTTTGGAATTATTTTTGTTTAAACAATGAAGTCCTGTTTACTTCTATTTTTTGTTTTACATTTTTTTCCCTTTTTATTGAGGTATAATTGACATACAGCACTGTTTAAGTTTAAAGTGTACAGCATAATGACTTGATTTACATATATTTTCAAACAATTACCACAGCGAGTTTAGGTAACATCCATCATCTCACATAGATACAAAAAGAAAAAAGAAAAAAATGTTTTTTCCTTGTTATGAGAACTTTTAGAATTCAATGTATTCTAATGAGATTTAAATAATAAGAGAAATTATATACTTATCTACATAGGCATAATTTTTTAATTTTGAATTTTTTTCACAAAAAGAACATCCCAGACTTAGAACAGGTGTTGACTTATTAACAGTAAAGCGCTCTATAAAGAAGCCCACTCCCCTCTTAGTAAATAGGAATATAGTATAAATAGATGTGAAAGGAGGAGAACACATTAGGATTAATTGTAAACCTGAAAGTTGTATAAAATATTCATATATGGCTTACAATCTCATAGCAATATTATTTTCACAATGATGTATATGACATTGATACTTACTGGTAAGATGCTTTTGACTCAAAAGTTAAACAAAAAATTCAGAAGAGGTGGTTTAGCCAATGCAAGGTGATAAAAAGGCTGTACCATGCTTTTGTTTTTTCCCCCCAAATTTACAACCATTTCTTTTTATTCTAATTTTCTTCTCGATCAGCCAGGAAGATAACAATGCCTTAGGAAGAAGCCAATTCAAAACCCTCTAAGAACTGATTCCCCCCAAGTGGACAATGATGTTTAAGAAACAACTGCTCTGAAAGTTGCTTGGGAAGTGTCCACTATATAGTTCTTCATTCCCTTGTGTAGACCTACATTTCCATCTGTTATCATTTTCCTTCTGAGTGAAGGTGCTGGTGATAATTTTTTCAGCTTTCGTGTATTTGAAAAATTCTTTATTTTCTTCATTTAAAAATGCTTCTGTTACATATAAAATTCTAGGTTGACACGTTTTTTTCTTTCAGTGCTTTAAAGATGTTGCTTCACTGCCTTCTTGTTTGCATTATTTCCAACAAAAGATCTTTTAAGACTTTTTGTTTTCACAGATTTTGAGTGGTTTTATTATGATACACCTGTTGTGGTTTTTATTGTTTCTTCTGCTTGGGGTTCACTGAGATTCTTGGATCTGTGGGTTTATAGTTTTTCATCCATTTAGAAAATTTTTAGCCATGATTTTATAAAAAGTTGTTTACCCCTCCCTTTGGAGACTTCAATTTTGTGCGTATTAGGCCACTTGATGTGGTCTCAGACCTCAGTGAAGCTCTGCTTCTTGTTTTTGTTTTGAGAAATTTTTTCCTCTGTTTTACTTTAGACAGTGACTCTTGCTATGTTCTCAAGTTAACTGATCTTTTCTTTTGCAATGTATAAACTTTTGATTGATTTTTCTCCTCATTATCGTTTGAACTTTCCTGCTTCTTTGCATGCCTGGTAATTTTTGATTGGGTGCCAGACATGATGGATATTTTTGCATTCTTTTAAATATCCTTTATCTTTTCTCTGGGATGTTGTTGAGTTACTTGGAGACATTTGATTTTAATATTTGTTCATTGGGACCAGAGCAGTGTTTAGTCTAGTGCTAATTATCCCAACTTCTAAATGTTCTACTAAATGCTAGATGAATTATGTTGTTTTCCTGTCTTGTGGTAGGAATAGACACTGCTGCCAATCTTGTGTGCATGCCAGGCACTGTTGTATCTGAGTCTTTTGGGAAGATCTTTCCCTAACCTTGAGTAGTCTCCTCACAGACATGCACTGCTCACTACTCCATTGACTTTATAAAGGAAAACCTCTACAGATCTCTGGAGTTCTCTGTCTATGCAGCTACCCTCTTTGTACGCTGCCCAGTAAACTCCAGCCACCTTAGCCTATCCAGATGTTTAGCTTCAGCCGTTCAACTTGGGCGCCCTCCTGTGCTCTTCATCCTCATGCTGTGGCCTGGAATCTCTTGCAGTGCACAAATATGGAAAAATCCTAGGCCTTATCTTATTTTTCCTGTGTCTCTCAGGGATCACTGTCCTTTGTTGCTGATGTCCAAAGTGTTGAAAACCATTGTTTCATATATTTTTTTCTGTTGTGTTTGTTTGTTGTTTCAGGTGGTTTTGTAGATCCTGTTCCTCATACTCCATCTTGACTGAGAGTGGAAATTCAATCTTCTATTTTTTTTTAAATAACACTTTTGTTTAATCTTACCAGAGGTTCATCTATTTTATTAGTATTTTCAAATAACCCACATTTGTCTTTCTCAAGTCTCCTTATGGTATATTTGTTTATTCATAAATATGTTATTTTTATATTTGTTTTCTATGTTACTAATTTCCACTGAATTTAGTTATCTCCTTTCTGATTGGCCAGTAGATTTACACAGATATAAAACATAAACTGGAGAGACTCCCACCCAGATTAACCCCTGGGCAGAATATTCACTTGCCAGATAGTAAGTCAGCTCAAGTAACTCAGATGGCTCTTGTTTGGCATACAATATAAGTAAGCTCATCTACATTCCTGAGGGAATTTCTTACAGTGCAATAAAGTACAATTTGATAATGCTAATCAAACATTGTCACTCCTGAAGAAACGTGAAAACCCCACATACCAAGTGCTCTAAGCTGCAAAGAACCTACTGTAAATGAAATACTCACTTGACAAGGAATTGTGTGATGGCAGGGTGCTCATGTCTATTGGGCCATAGTCAATCACAGGGAAATAGAGTTCAGGGTTGGACCCAGCTTAGAATCGAGATTGGGAGCTGGTGAATTTTTACAGAAAAGAGTGAACTCTATACAGTGTCCTGAGCCAGGAGATGCACACAAACAACCATGGCTCCAGGAATCTAGAAGGTAGAGAATTGGGTCATCAGAGGCCAGGGTGATCAAGAAGGTCTTCATCATGTGAATGGGAATAGCTTGAAACTATCCCCATGTACTGAATGGAACATTTATTAACTGAATATTTTAATTTATTTTGGAATTCTTCTCAAGAAAACAGCACCTATTATCACCAGCATGAGTGTCTATGCTTTATTTTCTCAAAACGTTTGGGTTCTTTCTCACAGATTTCTATAAGATAACACGCCCAGGCCCTGTGACACTAACACTGTTCCCTAACACAAAAATTGAGTAGCTACTATTTGTGTTCTTAGAACCTAACATACTTTATTACAGAAAGACTGCATATATCTTCCCTTTCTTACACAAATTAAAGAATTTGAGCTTGATTTTTCTGAGAGTCATTGAATATTTGTAATCAGGCAAAGAGCACATAATTCTGTGCCTTTAAGTCAAACTGATTGAGTCACATATCATATAACCTGCACTCTACAATAGGAAGCAGTGTTTGTTTCTTCCCTATTCATGGCAACAGTCCTAGATAAGCCAAATGTGCTGCCATGTGCTGTGGGAGGTGCTGTGATAAGTATGGCCATCTTCAAAAAGATCACAGTCCTGTGGAAAAGACTTAAAAATCAAAACATCTAGCAATGACCGGTTTTTATTTCATTTACATGAATGCCTTGTATAGTTACAGGGACCTATCTGTGGTGATTCATCAGAGGCACTATGGATAATAAGATCCTCAAAATACTATTTCCACTGATGTTAAATCTGTTTTGATGAGCTATAACAACTAAGAATGGCCACCCTCGTTGGCCTTTACAAATCCCCCTGCACTTAAATGAACAGGACTTGAATTATGGCAGATCTGGAAGGAAAATCAATACTACAAGTAGAACAGGAAGTGTTGGCCTGCTGTTTTCTCTATGATATTCTAATAATTTAATTATTATACAGATTAGTGAAATACAGTAAAACATTTCTAAGGAAACCAATCCTATTGTCTAAGTTATATGCTATGTCTACTTATTTCCCTGTGTATACAATAATCTGTGACATTTATTGAATGCTCACTTTGTACCAAAGAATGTACCAAAGAATGTTTTGCATATACTGTCTCACTGAAGACTTGCAACAACCGTATGACACAGGTATAGTCACCATCCTTATTTTTTAGATGAAAAAATTAATGCTTTAAGTAACTCCAGGATCAGGCATGGTGAATGGGGTAGAGCCAGGATTTGAACAAGGAAAGTTAGACTCCATTATGGCTGGTTGCACTGAGCTCACCATGCAGCTGCCATGTATGAACTACAGATGTAGAGGTTGTCAGCCAGAGAAAGTGCCAGTGTTTCCAGCCATATTATTTGAAAGTAAAGCAGATCACCTTTGTAGTAATGTTGCTGAAAGAAAAAATACATAAATGAACAGAAAGCTAATAGTTTCCTTTATAGCATATAGCCATAGACATAGAAAAATTATGTCTATTCTCTCAATAAAAAAGGTAGAAACCTGCAAGGAGGTGGAGTAGAAAGACCCTGAGCTCACCTCTTTCTATGGGCTCACTAAAATTACAACTATTCACAGAGTAACTATTGTAGAATGATCTGAAAACTAGCAGAAAAGATTTTCTGCAATTAAAAATATAAAGAAAGAGTCACAACTGGATGGGTAGAAGGGGTGGAAATGCATATAGCCAAGAGCCAT
This sequence comes from Phocoena phocoena, assembly GCF_963924675.1. NCBI lineage: Eukaryota > Metazoa > Chordata > Mammalia > Artiodactyla > Phocoenidae > Phocoena > Phocoena phocoena. Next base: position 30,708,670 of record NC_089224.1, on the reverse strand, counting down.
ACACACAGGGAGGTGACCCACAAATGGAAGGAAAATCACAATTACAGAAGTTCTCTCCAAAGAGTGAGGGGTCCTAGCCCCACATCAGGCTACCCAGTCTGGGGGTCCTGCACCAGAAACATGATCCCCCAGAATGGTTGGCTTTGGAGGCAGTAGGGATTGTGTATAGGAGAGCCAGAGGTCTGTAGCAAACAGAGCCTCCACTTTTAAAGGGATCACACAAAATCTCACATGCTCAAAGACCCAGCAAAGAAGCAGTAATTTGAAAGGAAACTGAATCAGACCCATTTAATGATTTTGGAGAGCCTCCTGGAAAGGCAAGAGGCAACTGGAACTCCCCTGAAGACATAAACACTGGTGGCAACTATTTGGAGGAGCTCATTCTACCATGAGAACACTGGTGCAGGTAAGCACCATTTTGGAGTCCCTCTACCCTATTAGCACTGTGGGCTTACCCACCCACCAGTCAGTGGGCATCAGACCTAGGACCACCCAGGCCAAGCAGCCAGCCACCCTGGGACTTGGCCATGCCCACCAGTGGGCCAGCAACCTCTGCATGAGGCAGGGACTGACAGCCAACTTGGCCAGGGGGCAGCCCCATATACAACAGCAGCCACAGTAGTCCCACCACAATAGAAGTTTCCACACAGCCCACAGAGAGAGTACCTCTAGAGCATGTAGCCCTAGCAACCAGAGGGGAGTGTGATGCTGGGCCAGATAGGATATCTTCGTAAGGCCACTTCTCCAAGATCAAGAAACGTAAATGTGCTGCCTTATTAGAAATACAACAGAGAATTAAGCAAAATGAGGTAACAGAGGAATATATTCCAAACAGATGAAACAAGGTAAAACCCCAGAGGAAGAACTAGGCAAAGTGAACATAAACAATCTACCAAATAAAGAGTTCAAGCAAAGATCATAAAGATGCTCAGTGAACTCAGGATAAGAATGGATGAATACAGTAAGAATTTTAACAAAGAGTTAGAAAGTATAAAGAAGAACCAAACAGAGCTGAAGAATACAATAACTGAAATAAAAAAATACACTAGAAGGAAACAATAGTATATTAGATGGTACAGAGGGACAGATCAGTGAACTGGAAGATGGGGTAGTGCAAATCACCCAAGCTGAACAGAAAAAAGAAAAAAAGAAATTAAAAAAATGAAGATAGTTTAAAAGACCTTTGGAATAACATCAAGCATTACTAACGTTCACATTATAAGGGTCACTGAAGGAGAAGAGAGAGAGGAAGGGACAGAGAGTTTATCTGAAGAAATAATAGCTAAAAATGTCCCTAACCTGGGAAAGAAAACAGACATCCAGGTCCAGGAAGCACAGATAGTCCCAAACAAGATGAATCCAAAGAGATCCATACCAAGACATATTGTAATTAAAATGGCAAAAATTAAAGATAAAGAGAGAATCTTAAAAGCAACAAAAGAAAAGCAACTAGTTACATACAAGGAAACTCCCATAAGACTGTCAGATGACTTTTCAGCAGAAACTTTGCAGACCAGAAGGGAGTGGCATGATATATTTAAAGTGATGAAAAGAAAAAAACCTACAACCAAGAATATTCTTCAAGGCTATCATTCACATTTGAAGGAGAGATAAAGAATTTCACAGACAAGCAAAAGCTAAGAGTTCAGCACCACTAAACCAGCTTTACAAGAAATTTTGAAGTGACTTCTCTAAGTAAAATGAACCACAATAAGTAGTTAAGGGATACACAAAACAAAAAGATGAAAAATATAATGTTAAAAACAGTAAATGTGGAGTGGGGGATAGTTAAAATGCAGGTTGTTAGAATTTGTTTGAACTTAAGAGATTGGCAACTTAAAATAATCATATATATATAAGTCTCATGGTAACCACAAACAAAAAATCTATAATAGAAACACAAAAAAAAGAGAAAGAAATTCAAACATAACACTAAATGTAGTCATCAGATCACAAGGGAAGAGAGCAAAGAACAAAAGAAAGGAACAAAAATGAACTACAAAAATAACCCCAAAACAATTAGCAAAATGACAATAAGCACATAACTATCAATAATTATGTCATAAAAACGTAAATGGACTAGACCCTCCTAGAGTGGCTGATACAAAAACATGATTTATGTATATGCTGTCTACAAGACTCACTTTAGAGCTAAAGACACACACAGACTGAAAGTGAGGGGATGGAAAAAGGCATTCCACGCAAATGGAAATGAAAAGAAAGCTGGTGAAGCAATACTTGTATCAGACAAAACAAACTTTAAAACAAAGACTGTAACAAGAGACAAAGAAGAACCTTACACAACAATCAAGGGATCAATCCAATAAGAAGTTATAATAATTCTAAATAGATACACACCCAACATAGTAGACCCTAAATACATAAATCAAATATTAACAAACTTAAAGGCAGTAATATAATAATAGTATGAGAGTCCACTTACATCAATGGATAGATCATCCAGAAAGAAAATCAACAAGGAAACACTAGCCTTAAATGACACAGACCAGAGGGATTATATATATATATATATATATATATATATATATATATATATATATATATATATATATATATATATATATATAACATTCATCCCAAAGCAGCAAAATACATATTCTTTTCAACTGCACATGAAGCATTCTCCAGAATAGATCACATGCTAGCCACAAAACAAACTCAATAAATATAAGAAGATGGAAACATAACAAGTATCTTTTCCAACCACAACAATATAAGGTTAGAAATCAACACCAAGAAAAAAACTGTAAAAAGCACAAACACATGGAATCTAAATAATATGCTACTAGACAACAGATGGGTCACTGAAAAAATCAAAGAGAAAATAAAAAAATATCTGGAGACAAAGAAAATGGAAACACAATGATCAAAAACCCATGCAATGCAACAAAAGCATTTTTAAAAGAGAAGTTTATAGCAATACAAGCCTACCTCAGGAAACAAGAAAAATATCAAATAACCTAACCTTACACCTAAAGGAACTAGAAAGAAGAAAAAACAAAACCCAAAATTAGTAGAAGGAAAGAAATAATAAAGATCAGAGCAGAAATTAATGAAATAGAGTCTAAAGTAGCAATAGAAAAGATCAGTGAAACTAAGAGCTGGTTCTTTGAAAAGATAAACAAAATTGATAAACCTTTAGCCAGGCTCATCAAGAAAAATAAAGAGAGGGCCCAAATAAATAAAATCAGAAATAAAAAGGAGAAGTTACAACCAGCATCACAGAAATACAAAAAGATTACTACAACTATACACCAATAAAACAGACAATGTGGAAGAAATGGATAAATTCATAGAAACATAAAATTTCTCAACTGAATCAGGAAGAAACAGAAAGTTTGAACAGACTAATTATCAATAATAAAATTGAATCTGTAGTAAAAAGTTTATCAGCAAACCAAAGTCCAGGACAAAACCGGTTCACAGGTGAATTCAACATATAGAGAAGTGTTAAGACTTTTCCTTCTCAAACTGTTCCAAAATATCATAAAGGAAGGAATAATTCTGAACTCATTCTGTGAGGCCAGTGTCACCCTGCTATCAAAACCAGACAAAGACACCACAGAAAAAGAAAACTACAGGAATATTACAGATGAACATAGATGTATAAATTCTCAACAAAATATTAGCAAACCAAATTCAACAAAATAATCAAAAGAATCATATATCATGATTGGGTGGAATTTATTCCAGGGATGCAAGCTGGTTCAAAATCTGTAACAGTGTGGGTACTGATGGAATGCACTACAGCATAATAAAGGCCATATATGACAAGCCTACAGCCAACATCATACTTAATGGTGAAAAGCTGAAATCTTTTCCTCTAATGTCAGGAACAAGACAAGAATGCCCACTCTCACCACTTTTATTCAACACAATTTTGGAAGTCCTAGCCAGAGCAACTAGGCAAGATAAAGTAATGAAAGGAATCCCAATTGGATAGGAAGAAGTGAAACTGTCACTATTTGCAGCTGACATGAGATTAGATATAGAAAATCCTAAAGGCTCCACGAAATAACTGTTAGAATAAACAAATTCAGTAACATTGCAAAAATCTATTGCACTTCTATACACTAATGATGAACTATCAGAAGGAGAAATTAATAAAACAGTCTTATTTACAATTGTATCACAAAGAATAAAATACCTGGAATAAACTTAACCAAGGAGGTAAAATACTTGTATACTGAAACCTATATGACATTAAAGAAAGAAAGTGAAGAATGAAGAAATAAATGGAAAGATATACTGTGCTCATGTATTGGAAGAATTAATATTGTTAAAATGACCATGTTCCCCAATGCAGTCTACAGATTCAGTGCAAGCCCTGTTAAAATAACAATGGCATTTTCCACAAAACTAGAACAAATAATTCTAAAATTTGTATGGAAACACAAAAGATCCCAAATAGCTGCAACAATCTTGAGAAAGAAAAATAAAGCTGAAGCTATCATGCTCCCTGATTTCAAACTATACTGTAAAGAAAAACTACAGTAATCAAAATAGTATGATACTGGCACAAACACACACACATAGATCAATGGAACAGAATAGACAGCCCAGAAATAAACCCACACAATTATGGTCAATTAATCTTTGACAAAGAAGGCAAGAATATACAATGGGAAAAAGACAGCATCTTCAATAAACAGTGTTGGAAAAACTAGGGAGCTACATGCAAAATAATCAAACTGGACTACTTTCTCACAGCACATACAGAAATAAAAAATGGATTAAAGAATTAAATATAAAACCTGAAACCATAAAATTCTCAGAAGAAAACATAGGCAGTACACTCTTTGACACTGGTCTTAGCATATTTTTCTTTGTGTATGTCTCCTCAGGCAAGGGGGAAAAAAGCAAAAATAAACAAATAGGACTACATCAAACTAAAAAGCTTTTGCACAGTGAAGGAACCTATCAACAAAATAAAAAGACCGCCTACTGAATGGGAGAAGATATTTGTGAATCACGTATCTGATGAGATTAATATCCAAAACATACAAAGAACTCATATAATTCAACATCAAAAAACAAACAACCTGATTAAAAAATGGGCACAGGACCTGAATAGACATTCTTCCAAAGAAGACATACAAATGGCCAACAGGCACATGAAAAGATGCTCAGCACCACTAATCATCAGGGAAATACAAAGCAAAACCACAATGAGATATTACCTCCCACCTGTCAGAATGGCTACCATCAAAAAGAAAACAAATAACAAGTGGTGGCAAGGATGTGGAGAAAAGGATGTGCACTTTTGGTGGGAATATTAATTGGTGCAGCCACTATGGAAAACAGTATGGATATTCCTCAAAAAATTAAAAATTGAACCACCATATGATCCAGCAATTCCACTTCTGAGTATTTTTTTCAAAGAAAACGAAAACATCAATTCAAAAAGATATGCATCCCTATGTTCATTGCAGCATTATTTACAGTAGTCAAGTTACAGCAGTGACCAAAGTGTCCATTAATAGATGAATGGATACAGAAATTATGGTATATGTATACAATGGAATACTACTCAGTCATAAAAAAGAATGAAATCTTGCTATTTGCAACAACATGGATTGACCTAGAGGGTGTTATGATAAGTAAAATAGGTCAGACAGAGAAAGACAAACACCATATGATTTCCCTTATATGTGGAATCTAAAAAACAAAACAAATGAACAAACAAAACAAAACAAAAAAACCTAATAGATACAGAGAACAGTCTGCCAGAGTGGAGGTGGCAGGGTGGGGCGGGGGCGGGGGTTGAGTGAAACAGGTGAGGGAAATTAAGAGGTACAAACTTCAAGTTAAAAAATAAATGGGTCACAGAGTGGAAATGTACCAGATAGGGAATATAGTCAATAATATTTTAATAACTTTGTATGGTGACAGCTGGTAACTAGACTTACCATGGTGATTGTTTTGTGATGTAAAGAAATATTGAATCACTATATTGTGCACCTGGAACTAACATAGTATTGTAGGTCAATTCTTGAATAAAACGTTTAATTTAGATATCTAAAAAGATAGAAATCTAACCAATAATGGCATATATATGCTTATATATATATATATATTTGTGTAAACTTATAGTGTATATATGTATGTACAGCTAATTTAGAGTATAGAAAAATAGTTAAGGCAATACATACATCATCATAAATTATCAACTATTTTCTTCTCCTAAATTTATCACAATGCCTCAACAATTTACGAAATACAATTTTAAAGTTAGTATTGAAGACACCCAACAGTCACTCTGTGTTTGTGTATATATATACACATGCACACATATAAACACGTATGTACATATACATATATATGTTCCAATTTACTGGGAAGGAAAGTGTATTCAATTTCGTGCTCTTCCATGTCAGGACGTGTACACAGCGGCTATTGATGGGAAGAGTTTCAGTTCAGATGAGGCCCCTCCACAAACCTTTCTTTCCCACCTCCCAGAACAAAACAAATTCCCTTTCTGGGCACATTGCTTACATCGCTAAAACAGACCTTTCATGCTGGCGCACATGAAAGCTCACTGTGCACACGTTTCTCTCCCTTTCTGGACTTAAGTAAGGTTGGGAGACCTTTGTCTGGAGTTCCTGTTGCTGCTTGAACATGGGGGCTGCTCAACAGTCATGTCAACATGTGCTTGAATACTTCTTTCTTTCCAAATGAACCCTCTTCTGTTCAATAAGAACAAATTTTTGCTCACTACTGATTTCCCTTTGAGATGGAGTCCTTGTTAACATATCTTGATTTTTAGAGAATGAGGGGTAAGTGTGAAAATGGGTACATTCACTTTCTATCTTTATTTACTTAAAGTTTTAATTTATTTTCAGGCAAGTGGATTCAATATATGACTTTCCCCAGGGTGAGAGGCTAACGGAGTGGGAAGAATGTCATTTTTCAGTCGACAGAAATAGAGGTAAATCAATCTGGTGCCCACATGCTCTGTGAATGCTGGCGGCCAGCCAGAGTTCAGGTCTCAATTAAGCAGATTAGGCCAAAGAAAGCACAAATGCACACTCAGGCAAATTACCAAAAATTGCTGTTATTCCAACATTCCAACACATTGGATTTCTGAATCTAAACTGTCCCCCCAAAATATTGTGGGTTAAGACTGAGGATGGCAAATCCTCTGGCTGACTCCAAATCTATCTGCTTGAATTTCAGATACACAAGCCTCCATCTGAGGCTACATACCAGGCAGAGGGCCTCTGGGACTCTGTGTGTGTGTGTGTGTGTACACACACACACATGCACACTGCAGATTCATCATGTCGAAAGCAGTACTTGCTCTGCAGTCCTCATTAGAATAACCACATCACACAATGGTTTCTTTCTAAATAAACAGACAAGGAGAGCTGGCCGATAAGGTCCTTTTAGGATACACCAGGCCAAATTCAATCAGCGGCCCCTGAATGCAGACAAGTGGTCTTCTATGCTGGCTGGCTTGGGGGACGATATCATCCATCCTGTGCACAGGCCCCCATAATTGCGTCTCATTCCTGACTCCTGCAAAATAATGACTCCCTCTTCCCATGGTTTGCAAAACACATGGAAAGGAAATAGCAGATCTGAGCTAACTGGCTCAAGAATTCTAACCAGATGATGGAAAAATGTTTTGTCAAAGTAAGAGTTCTTTGAATTTTTAAGAGCCCTGTATAATCTAATAAACAGTCTTTTCAAGATAAAGTCCAATATGGGGCCAGCAGGACTATCCACCATTATTTCAATATCATTTTGCCAATTCTTTCCTTTTGGATTATCCAGAGAAGAATCCAAAGTACAGCATTCCTTTTTAGTCCTCTCGCTACATTTCTTTTTGGCAAGAGTATAAAAGAGTTTTCCCCTTAAGCAACACAATAAATGACACAATTGAAGAAAAGAAAATGTCTTGTAAAACTTCATTGTACTTTCAACTTTATTAAATACACCTACCCATAAAAGTGATTTTAAGAAGTCTATTAACCTACCATTGGTTTGGTGGGGGGACTGGCTAGTATCTAGCTCCCCTAGTCAGTGGCCCCTTTTATTTTATTTTTTTTTTGTTTTCAGCTTTTTATTAACAAAAGTCACTTCAAACCAGGAAGTACTATTCAGAGGTTTATGCTTTTGGCCAAGACTATGGATGGAGAAGATACAAGGCTGTACCCTGAGCACTTCCTTTGGGACCTCAGAAGCAACATGGTGACTGGCTTTCCTGCTTTCTGGAGAATACGGTCTACAGGAGCGAAGGCACAGTTTACCCATTTTGGCAAATCCTTCCTTCCGATCTCCTGACCATCATTTACCCGGATGTCCGTATTCTCTGCCAGGCCAAGCCTGCTGGGGACAAAGCTCTGTATTTCATGACAATCTTTTCTTCATTTTGAAAAATGTTCTTCCCTATATTGCAAGTAGTTGAAAGCAGGAGAGTAATTCTATAATAAGACTAATTCACATCAAGGTAAGAATGACTGATGCCATTTTGAGGAATACCACTTCAAGTAATTTGTTCATACTTACAGAATAGGGACATACATTTCTTTGAGCATTTCATCTGTTTGAACATAATCTGTTCTGCCCCTGTGTGTCATACACTCGGTAGGTCTCAGTTTTAGATTTGGAATATATTATCATGATAATGTTAACCCAAAAGGATAAATCTTTATTGATAACATTCTAAGGACTGTGATAGATAAAGAAGACATCTCCAAACGCCCAGATAATACCATACTGGAAACTGATTACCCAGATCACTCTGTAATATTTCTATATCTAAACCAGGTCCAAGGGCTGAAAGCCCTCCTGAGGTGTCTTTGAAAGATGCTTCCTTTGCATGGGTGATGGAGCAGAGTGGTTAAATATCAGAAGGCATGTTCTATAGAGTAAAATAAATGACTGCATAATTAATTCCCATATAATCCATTCTCTTCTCTGTTTGGTCAAAACTTTCTACCATTTGATCCTCTATCTGCGAAGTGAATACAGAAGAGGTACAATGAGGCAGCTAGTAGTATAGGAAGGGGCTTTCAGAAGACTTGTAGCTCATGTGGATACAGAACTGCAGAAGACAACAGTCAAGGTGTTGTAAAATGAGCTGGCGAAAAACTAAAGGCAATGGACTAGATAGCGTGAATTAGGGGTTAAACCTTCAGAGATTCAAATGGTTTTCCTGGTGGAAAATTCATTTATCTTGACCTAAGACAGGAAGTGAGGAGCAGAGAGCAGCTACCAAGCAGAAGAAAACCTAAACATTTGAAGAGAGAAAGTCAATGTGCTCCAGGTGCCTATAGTGTAAACATTTCAGGAAAAGTTCCAGAAGTTTGATGGAGCTCATGTGTATCAGTGGAACTGTGCCCTTCCTCCATCTTTCTCTAAAGGGCCAGTAAAACCCAATGCAGGTCACCATGCTGGTTGGACTTCGATGGGGAGGAAAAGGGAACAGATAGAAACAGAGAGAAGGAGTGATACCTCCAGGAGAAATTTTCATGAACATTTTATGATAATAGGATGGACATCTTCAGTGGGGATGAAAGATGGGGAGCAAGTAACACTGAGAAGAAAGATTCATAAATTTAGAGTAGAAAAATTTGACTTGGAATTCCCAGCATTGCTCCCAACTATTTCAAAAGGCCCCTCTTGACGTTGTCTGTCACTATTATGAAAATTTAAGTTTTCTGCAAAGTTATGTGCTGTTTAACTCCCAAGGTAATTATTCCCCTCAAAGGGAGGAAGTCACTGATGGAAATACTCTTAAGTTTATTGGACAGCAAATTTGCATTTATCCCTTCTGGGAGAATTGGCCTGAAGCACTATTACTTGAAGGAACTCTATAAAGAGTAAATATAGATTGAAACTTGACCTTTTTTCTCAATAATCTAGAAAGAAGATGGGCTGTAAATGTCCTGCAAATGTCTTTTTTCTTCCTAGGACCTATGAAACCACTCTCCCAGTCGTAGGCCATCTGGTGTTTGCATTACAATTTCATGTGGTTTTTCACTCACAAGACCAGGTCATCACCCACGCTCTCTCATGCCAGGAATTTTATCCCAGCAATGCTTTGTCCAGCACTTCCACTCCTTCCTTCACATGTTTCTTGAAGCACCATGATTTCTCTGAATAATAAAAGTTTTTTCTCCCTATCTTTTTTCTTCTATAGAACCTCCAGGTATGAAATCAAAGGTTGTACATAAACTGTGTACATATTTTATTTGTTTATTTATTCATGAGTATTGGTTGCTTGTTTGCATGCATGGTTTAGATGTTCTCTGTAGAATTAGTCTCTTCTATTTGTGTCAATAATACCCATGTTAAGTTGTAACCTATTTAATGGTAGAAAGTATATTCTTTAGCAAGTAATTTTCAAAATCAAAATATATATATAGGTAGAAAGAAAATATTGGAGCTCGTATATTCATACACATGTACATTGAATGTATATGAACATCTGTGTATATACACAGATATATGTTTATTTTAATGCATCCTTTTAAAAAAATTTGTATATATTTCCAAACGTTCAAGTTTTTTGTTCGGTGGTTTTTGTAAGCATAATTTCCTGATGATTAAAATATTTTTCTGCTTGGAGTGCATGATCTCACAGTGGAGATGCTATTTACACCATCATGAATAAGCCATAGCTAAGTGCCATTTGATAACGAACCAATTGTACTGACAATGATGTTCACTCATTGCCTGCATTTTGTTACTTTTTAAAACTGCCTTCAATTATAATGTGATCTTTGATACTGTTTCTTAATAAGTGAAAAACAATTTATAGTAACTGGCTTTCAGCAATCTGGGGTGAATCATTTCAGATAAAAGTAAAGATGGAGAACAGAAGAGGTGGTTTGACTTTACAGTTTACTGGAAACTAGGAGTCAGTGATATTTACAAGGCAAATGGGAAAGGCATCCTTCTTTATTTCCAGTGTTATAACATGTCACTGTGTGGTCAGATTTTTAGGGACACGGCGGGGCGACCTCTCCGATTTTCCCACTGCAGAGCTCCACTGATACGCTGCTTGTGTTTATATTGGATGGTTGGGATTGAACCCAGTAGCAGAGCTTTGATTGTGGAAGGGAAAGGCTGGTTTGAGGCACAGTGTGTGGCTGATATTAGCCCCTTCCTGACCCAGATACCTCTGCACATGGATGTGCCTCTACAGAAACCCAGTGTATCTCATGGTGGGGGCGAGGGTCAATGGAAAGTGTGACATGACTTTAGGGAGAACAGTCTACAGTTGCAAAGCCTGAGCAACACTACCAAAGGAGGTTCCTTTGCTTCTGAACTTTCCTCCAGAGAAGCTTCTACCAGAACGGCAGTGACCATGACAGCGAGACTCAAGTTTTCTGTGGCGGTAGATGTTCTAGACTGGCAGCCCCTCTTAACCTGATTGAGATCCCCACCTCCCTCCCTGCAATGTCTCCTGCATTGTACTACCTAAATTTGGCTGCAACAAAGGCAGCAGTCCCCAAGAAGTAGCCCTTTAGTCAATGGTAAAAAGTCCTGGTTTTCTCTCAATAAAGGGCTGATAAAAGGGGTCTGATCTCTTGGTAATGTCAAGAAGGTTCAGAGGTCCCTGAGAAGAGAAGAGAGAAAACCTCTTAATAATTTGATTGGAGAACTGGAGTCACTATACAAGCACTGAAAAAACACTGAAAAGAAATAAGGTCGACAAATGTAAAATAGGTAGCTAGTAGGAAGAAGCCACATAGCACAGGGAGATCAGCTCCGTGCTTTGTGACCACCTAGAGGAGTGGGATAGGGAGGGTGGGAGGGAGGGAGACACAAGAGGGATGAGATATGGGAACATATGTATATGTATAGCTGATTCACTTTGTTATAAAGCAGAAACTAACACACCATTGTAAAGCAATTATACTCCAATAAAGATGTTAATAAATAAATAAATGTATTCATTTGATTATTAAAAAAAAGAAAGAAAGTCGAAAAGTTAACTGCATGGTGAGATTTTAGGTGATTTCATTTTTCTCTTTGTAGAGAAAAATTCTCTACATAAGCATGTATTTTTTTAAACCAGAAAAAAATATACAATGTTGAAATATGCACCCCAAACCTGAACACAGTAAAACATTTTAAAATAATTATGCACTCATGTACAAAAACCCTAAACAAATCAAGGTTGTCAGAAATCACAAAAGATAATTTTATTCAACTTAAAGATGTGAACAGTTACTATCTCATTTTCAGATATTCACAGAATAAAATAGCAGGACTGAATTGTGTTTGTGGATGAGAGACGATAGCTTTGTTTTCTCTGTGTCAATTGTTTCTCTCTCTCTAACCAAGATTACATTTACAGAATATTTGCTTCTCCCTTTCTCCTGCCTTTTATTTTTCCATGGTTGCAATCTCCTGTAATTATGGGAAAAAGTCTTTCCTGGAGCAGCAGCTCTGAGATTAGCCAGTTTGGAGCCAACCTGAGTATTCCCAATTGGTGCTAATAATCTTCTTTGTAGGAACACAGTTTTCAAGACAGAGTCAACTCTGCTCTGGGACTTAAAACAGCTGGAAAATGCATGACTTGACATGCATTAGATCTGACAGCATGTGAATCCACTGTTCAAAAGTACTTAATACCTATTTAATTTTCTTTTCTTGCATTTTATTTTCTTGTCCTTAAATAATCACCACAGTAATCAAAAGCACTTATGAATTACTGAAGTGGAATTCAAAATACTTTAGCCAATTGGCTTCTTGGATAAACAAATGCCAAAGTTCAGGAAAAGGTCAGAAAGTTGGGTGTTGTCTTTTATTTTGAAGAGCTCCATCTTCAAATTGCACACATGTGTCCTTGAACTGTCTGCATTCAGCCTGAAAGGGCAGAATGATCCCCAAATTAAGTCTTCTTGCACCTTGGTGATACACATTTATTTAAGAAAACATGAGATCGCCCTTCTGTTAATTTTTTTAACACCAATTTAGGCTTCAACATTTAACAAACACAGTCTTTGTTAATGACCGTTTTAATTCATTCATTCGTTCATTCTAACCTCTCTGGATTACATCAAGGAATAAAACACACAAAGATGTCCATGTGGAGCTTAAATTCTAGTCGGTGAAGAATAAACATAATAAATAAGTAAAATATGTAGTATGTTAGGTGCTATGGGAAAAACAGAGTGGGACAGGGGAGATCAGGAGAATGCAGACTGCGGCTTTAGATAGGGGAGGGAGGGTGGGAATCTGGGTCAGTTTCATTGAGAAGGTGACTTTTAGGTAAAGACTTGCAAAAGGGGAGTGGGTTAGTCTAGAGAAGGGAGTGACCCAGGCAGGCAGAATAAATGGTGCCAGAGTCCTGAGGAGGGAGGGAGAAAGGGAGAGGGGGCTGGTCAAGGGACAGCCTTGCAGCTGGAGAGAGTAGGGGAGGGGTGCTGCTGGGGAAGTTGATGTCAGAGAGAGCAAGGGTAGGGGGTGGGTACAGATTATGTAGGGCTCCTAGGCCACGGTGGAGATGTTGACTTTCCCTTTGAAATGAGAGCCATAGCAGGATTTGTAAAGGAGGACTGGCTTGACCTGACTTCCAGGGATCACCCTGGCTGCAATGTGGAGACTAGATGGAAGCGGGCAAGGGTAGGATCAGGGAGACCAGGGAAGAAGTAACCGCAGTGCTTCTGACGCAGGTGCTTAGACCAGGTTGGCGGCAGAGCAAGGGAATGGGAAATGGTCACACCGAGCCTGTTGTTGAGGTGGAGCTAACAGGGCTTGCTGTTGGATGGGAGCTGGGTGTGAGGGGAAGAGAGAAGAAAAAGATGAGGTCATCCAAGTACTCACGGGCTGAGCAATGGAAAGGGTGGAGCAGCCATCCACTGAGTCTGTGTTTCTCTATTTCAGGGACTCAGTGGTAAACTTCCAGAAGACAGGGGTCAGTGTCCTGTGTGTTCTGTAAACCTCATTGAAACATGATAAAAATTATGTTAAACACAAAATAAAGTTGAAAGTTTCCCTCATTTGGCCTTTTCTGGCCCACAGGGAGGTCTCATCTTTTACCTTGGGGCCAGCCAGCCACGGATAGCTCCCCTCCCCATGCTGTTAGTCACCTACTTGCTCCCCAGGACAGTCCTAGTGGTGACCTTTGGACGTTATGGGGGGTGGGTTTCTTACTCTCTACTCGGGTATTATTTTACCCTCTGGGCTCCACATGGGTCCAGGTACTTTTCCAAACACGTGCAAGTCCACAGAGAGGGAGGGGGGAAGAGGAGGGAAATTAGCTCACACCCCTGCTTTATCAAGTTCTCTTGCTGCAAGCTTACAACAATGTGGACTTAATCCAGAGGACATGGGACAAGCATTTTTGAAGCTTTTTACAGGGCCATTACAGGAATAGAAATGCCTGACACTGGCCAGGTATAAACAATAGGGAGTAATTTGTGCCGATGCAGCAAACCAGAGTCTCAGGCAATTCCTGCTGCGTGGAAATATAGCTGCAATAAACTTGGTATGTGTGTGAGCTGATGGCAGCCCAGGACCCCGCCCCAGCCCCTGGCCCCGGGCATCAGAGAAGTCCCATGAGGACCTTCCCTTGGTCATTTGAAGGCTCCACCTTCTGCTAACTTTCCTGTTCTTCCCACAGTCCTCTCTTGAACCCATTCATTGCTGGTGCTCCTTACTCACTATCCTTCGTAATTTCCAGACTCAGGAAAAGTAACCAGGTCCTAGATGCTTTCAGCCCTCTGTGTCTTGCCAGCTGTCGCTGTAAATGCTGCAGGGGTTTGCTGATAGATATAAAGTAATTCACATGTTTTACATTTCAGTATTTGCTTATAAAAATTTACCAATGTACTCGCCCTGAAGCAGGCTGCAAGGGAATCTGTAGCATGCCAATACTAGAGGCTAGCAATCCCTTCCATTTTTGCCAGGTTGGCAGAAACAGTATCACATTTTCTTTTCACCTGCACTTTCCTGACTACTCGTGAGACTGAATACCTTTTCAAGTGTTCATTGGCCATTTGTATTTCCTTCTGTGGATTAACTACTTGTACCCTTTGACCCTTTTTTACTGGATGATTTGTCTGCCTTTCCTTTAACAGTTGTATGTTTTGCAAATATTTTCTCCCAAGTTGGTTTTTTAAATTTATTTGTTTGTATTTTATGTTGTTAATGGTATCTTTCATAGTGCAGGAAATTTTCCTCTTAAAGTCATCAAATTCAATTTTATTTTCCCTTCTGGGTTCTGGGTTTTTTTAATCTTCCTTAGCAAAACTTCTCCATATCAAGACTGTAAAGAGATTCTTCTTTACTTTCTTCTAATAAATTTATAATTTTGGTTTTTACATGTGGCCCCTTGCAATATTTTTTTGAAAATTATTTTTATTTTTTTGAATTAAAAAAAATTTTTTTTTGCAGTACGCGGGCCTCTCACTGTTGTGGCCTCTCCCGTTGCGGAGCACAGGCTCCGGACGCGCAGGCTCAGTGGCCATGGCTCACGGGCCCAGCCACTCCGCGGCATGTGAGACCTTCCCAGACCGGGGCACGAACCTGTGTCCCCTGCATCGGCAGGCTGACTCTCAACCACTGTGCCACCAGGGAAGCCCGGGTCACCTTATTTCTGATAAAGGAGGCAAGAATATACAATGGAGAAAAGGCAGCCTCTTCAATAAGTGGTGTTGGGAAAACTGGACAGCTACAAGTAAAAGAATGAAATTAAAACACTCCCTAACACCGTACACAAAAATAAACTCAAAATGGATTAAAGACCTAAATGTAAGGCCAGACACTATAAAACTCTTACAGGAAAACATAGGCAGAACACTCTATGACATAAATCACAGCAAGATCCTTTTTGACCCACCTCCTAGAGAAATGGAAATAAAAACAAAAATAAACAAATGGGACCTAATGAAGCTTAAAAGCTTTTGGACAGCAAAGGAAACCGTAAACAAGATGAAAAGACAACCTCAGAATGGGAGAAAATATTTGCAAATGAAACAACTGACAAAGTATTAATCTCCAAAATTTACAAGCAGCTCATGCAGCTCAGTAACAAAAAAACAAACAACCCAATCCAAAAATGGGCAGAAGCCCTAAATAGACATTTCTCCAAAGAAGATATACAGATTGCCAACAAACACACGAAAGAATGCTCAACATCACTAATCATTTAGAGAAATGCAAATCAAAACTACAATGAGATATCATCTCACACCAGTCAGAGCAGCCATCATCAAAAAATCTACAAACAACAAATGCTGGAGAGGGTGTGGAGAAAAGGGAACCCTCTTGCACTGTTGGTGGGAGTGCAAATTGATACAGCCACTATGGAGAACAGTATGGAGGTTCCTTAAAAAACTAAAAATAGAACTACCATACGACCCAGCAATCCCACTACTGGGCATATACCCTGAGAAAACCATAATTCAAAAAGAGTCATGTACCACAATGTTCACTGTAGTTCTATTTACGATAGCCAGAACATGGAAGCAACCTAAGTGTCCATCGACAGATGAATGGATAAAGAAGATGTGGCACATATGTACAATGGAATATTACTCAGCCATAAAAAGAAATGAAATTGAGTTATTTGTAGTGAGGTGGATGGACCTAGAGTCTGTCATACAGAGTGAAGTAAGTCAGAAAGAGAAAAACAAATACCGTATGCTAACACATATATATAGAATCTAAAAAAAAAAAAAAGAAAAAAAATGGTCATGAAGAACCTAGGGACAGGACGGGAGTAAAGATGCAGCCCTACTAGAGAATAGACGAGGACACGGGGAGGGGAAAGGGTAAGCTGGGACAAAGTGAGAGAGTGGCATGGACATATATACACTACCAAATGTAAAACTGATAGCTAGTGGGAAGCAGCCGTATAGCACAGGGAGATCAGCTCAGTGCTTTGTGACCACCTAGAGGGGTGGAATAGGGAGGGTGAGAGGGAGGGAGATGCAAGAGGGAAGAGATATGGGGATATATGTATATGTATAGCTGATTCACTTTGTTATAAAGCAGAAACTAACACAACACTGTAAAACAATTATACTCCAATGAAGGTGTTAATAAATAAATAATAAATAAATAAATAAATAAAAACGCTGTACAAGTTAAAAAAAAAAAGATCAATTCCAGTGGCTGCCTACAAACTACTCACCTGTGGTGCGATCTCTGTATTGCTTCCACCACTGTAGGTAATACTTGTCATTTGTTGTCAAGTTTGGAAATTGGTGTTTATTTAATAAAGATACTGTTGTTTTAAAAAAAGAAGAAAAGAAAGAAAGAAAGAAAAAGAAAGAAAGGAAAGGTGCTTTAATCAGAAAAGCCTGGAATCTGGGGAGGAATTGGACTCGTCCTGAGACCAACTGCGAAGATTCTGCTCAGCCATGACAGTTTTAAAGGGGAAAAGGGGGGAAGAATCTCAGTGAATCATGGAGGCGGGAGGTTCTGTGTCATTCTCCAGTGAGTGCAGACTGGCTGACTCTTCCTTCAGATGTTATCTTGCCTGCATGATCTGCCTTCGGGATTGCAAAAGGGGCTGTTAGGGGTAGAAAGCTAGTCATTCTTTAACTACTTGATTCTTGATTCTTCTTTTTATCTAGGAAAAGAATCAACAGGTTAGGCAAGGCATGCTGTGCGTTCAGGAGAGCATAAGTCAGGAGTTAGGTTAAATTACCTAGTGATCTCATTCCTATAATTAGGTTCTTTTAAGGTCAGAGGGGAACAGAAGTGGGTAAACAGGAAAGGGGCAAAAGAGCTGCTTTCAACACTACTTGGAGTGACATCTTACAATGTTTGTAACCTTGAGAGGCTCAGTCTTTGATTTCTGCAGGATCTTGTTGACTTTGGACACTCCATCTGGTGACTACGCTGAAGAATGCCTCTGCTTCTCACCTCCTTCACCTTCCATACTCCTACATTCATCAGTGGAATCCAACTAAACAGAGATCGACTGAAAAAATCTACAGTGGAGGCCAGACACAAAGAGGCTGGACCTTTGAGGGGATGAAGCCTAGGGGAATAAGGAATAAGGTCCAAGGATTAGGACAGACACTGCCAACTGCAGAAGTGAAGATAGGGATGGCCAAGACTAAAGCCCTTCACCCCACAGTTCATATTAAACATTTTAACCAGATGGTCTTGATTATCAGAAAGTATGCCAACCATAACAGTGGCACCCTACTTGTCAAAGCTTAGGGAGGATCTGGGGCCACCAGCTTTGTGTGTCAGGGGAAGCATTCAGTGGGGTTCAGGGAAATGACCATTATTTATCAACCATTACGTCAGTATTTCAATATTTAACAAACAGCATGGCCTTCCTAGTGTGTGCCAATTGACTGCCAGTCCTGCCACATTCATGGCAAGAATCAGGGGAAGGAGCTGAATGGATTACAGAAAGATGCCCAGACTTTCTCCCTTGTGGACTTTGTATGGTGAGAAAAGATCACATGAACCTGGAATAAAGGCCCAACTGCACATTCTCTGGAAATCTGTGTGTCGGCTTCATCACGGAAGAGGGAGAATGTATCTGTAGGAACCACACTTTGCATCCATGGTAAGAGCTGGAGTTACTCAGTGACTCAAAAAGAAGAGTCTGGAGCCCTGATCTAAGTTGCAAATTTTGTTCATTTCTACAATTGAGCTCTGACATACCCCCCTCACTTGCCTCCCACAAATAGCTCTGATAACAACTCCTGTTTAGAAGGCACTTTAACATCTGTGAGGTGCCCTCAATGGACATTTTTTATTTGGGTTCTAACGTCAATAAGGTGATGTAATGCATATTATCCCCAGGTTGTAGATAAGTAAGGTGCTGCTACCATGGTGACTTGCCCAATGAAACTGTGATTTAAAACTAAATCCACCCCCACTCCCACCCTCCTGTGCTCTTTTAACATGATGTCAAATGAATCACACGTTTTTAGTCAGAAATCATCTAGGATTTAAAAATTTTTTAACATTTTTTCAAAGTTATTTAAAGAGTGAGAGCCAACTCTAATCAATTACAGAAAGAATTTTCTTCCTTTAGACCAAGGATCCTTTCCTATTCTCTACTCCTGCCAGCACAGGAAGCCCATATGACTGGAAAAGGAAAGGGACTAATGAGGAAGTCAGTTTAAATCCTGGAGTCTCTTAAGAAGCTCTAAGATTAGAAAAATCTTAACAAGTGGTCCTAAAAACAAACCTCAGAAAATGAATCCTGAATATGTTTTTAAAAAATCACCAAAATTTACTGATAATCTCTCATTTGAATTTAGCACTTTTAGAGTGTATTCAAAAATTAATATTCTTCGGGAACACGTTTGCCCTTGTCAGTCGTTGTACAAGCATACCTCGGAGATATTGTGGGTTCTGTTCTATATCACAGCAGTAAAGCAAATATCACGATGAAGCACATCACGTGAAGTTTTTGTTTCCCAATACATATAAAAGTAATGTTTACACTAAACTGTAGTCTGTTAACTGTACAACTAAGTTATGTCTTAAAAAACAATGTATATACTTTAATTAAAAAATACTTCATTGCTAAAAAATGCTAACCATCATGTGAGCCTTCCCCGGGTCGCAATAGTAACATCAAAAATCACCGATCACAGATCACCATAACAAATATAATAATGATGAAAATGTCTGAAATATTATGAGAATTACCGAAACGTGACACAGAGACACCAAGTGAGCAAATACTCTTGGAAAATGGCGCCAATAATCTTGCTCAATGCCACAGGGTTGCCATAAACCTTCAAATTATAAATTTCAATATCTGCAAAGCATAATAAAATGAGGTATGCCTGCATTTCAACAGTGCTTTCTTTAGGAAAATACTCTCCATTCCTTGTAAATTATTGAAACCTCTAAGGGTTCAAACTAAAGGTTCTCACTTAGATTATTTACACAAAAATCTTCATAAGCCCATAGAAAAACAAATCTTTATTTCAAAATTGATTTTCATGTTTAAAAATCTTTGGGGAAGGAAGTTTAAGTACTAGGAAAGGTATACTAAGAAATAAATTGTGGGAAAATTAAGGGAAGTTGAGGGTAAAAACTAAATTGATGAGCATATTTCAAAACAGCTTTGAGCTACCGATAGCTCATCTCTCTACACCTGTTCCCTTGTCCCTTCCTATGTGAGAACTTCATCCAAGAAGTGGGACTATTTGTTACCAGCCACGTCCATTTGTTCTTTCTCATTAAAACAAAAGATTTTCAATTCATTTGAGGGATTTAAACTCTAGTAAAATTTTCAGCGCTTCCAAAGCTACTTAATACTCTCCGTTATTCTTCAGAGATCAGTATAATCCCCTAATTTATGTTTATTTTCCTCTGAAGGTATGAGTTTGGTTTTTAAAATGTGAAAAGCCACCACAGCAATTTTCTTGGAAAGTTCATGGACACAAATGGTTTTACCTTTTCACCTGTTTTATTGGCTCTGTCTTTTTTTGAACATTGACTTAATTTTATAAATCTAGATATTCTCATTTCACCTGGTTTCTGTGCCCTCAAGGTGGTCCAAGTGGGAAGGGAATAGGTGAACCTGATTTTTCTTCTGTGAATGTGAGCACAATCCTCTCAGCCCGAGGGCACAAGCTCTGCAGGCCTCTTGCCCTTACAGGCATGGGGGTTTGCACCCTGCAGAGACAAAAAAATCATTTCAAGTCCCCTGAGGCCCAAAAGACCCAGATTAGAGGGCAAAGTAACAGCTGAGAGAGAGAAGAAAAGAGGAAATATCAATATTTGACGGGTCTAAAATTTTAGTTTTATGCCCAAATAATTTTTTGAAAGTCACCTTTGGGTGAGAGGGCTCATTGATTTTTTATTTCTTTAGTTTCTTTTCAAGTCCTACTTCTGTGTCTGCTGCTGGATTGTCAACTCCCTGGCACAGAAGAAGGCACGGAAGTTCCCAAGGCTTTTCAGAGAACAAAAGGGAGCCTGCCTCACACTGATAAATTACTTACGTTAGCACCTGTAAGTCTGTTTCGCATTTCACTCCAACCTTTATTCACTGCTGATAACAGCAACCGAAAATGAATCCTGACAGCCTGTTGCGATTTTACAGTATCAGCAGGAAAGCCCAGCTAATTGTGAGCATATGATTTTTTCAAGCACCAAATTTTATATTTAGTTCACTGCTCTGATAAACCTACTTATTCAGCGGTTGCTAATTATCGAGGCATTCATTTTTTTTTTGTCTCTTGATTTGAGCAAGATGGAGTTTGTTTTATAAAAAGCAATTTCTGCTAAGCTGGGAAGTCGCGGTTGTTTCTTCATGGACTGTCCCTGTGGAGGTGTTTTTTACTGAACTGCTCCAAGAAAAAAAAAGCTGTTGGAATACCAAACAAAGGCCCCTGTGCTGGAGTCTTTCAGGAAGGCAATTCCAGTGGTGTCTAGTTTCAGGCCAGAATACTAAGGTCATAATTTCAGGCCATCGATGGCTCTCCCAGATGTCTTTGGTCAAGTTAATCACAGTTTGCCTGAAGGTTGAGTTTTCAGGTAATCCATCCTGGTGTGATTGTAAATCAAGAGCTCCTTCTAGCTGAAAGTTGGGAGTTTTTAGCTCAGCCTCAGACTCCGAACAGTTAACACAGAGCCCCTAACCTCTATCTTTCCAGTTTTGCAACTGAAGGTGATTCAGTGACTCTTTCACAAATGTGGAAGAAAGCTCAAGAAGTTACATGTCAAGTGAGCAAATGAATATATCATCATTTGTGTCATCAGGAACACATCAAAATTTCTGAGGTCTCAGTGAGACTCAGCTCTGCAGTGGGCCCTCCACTAGCCAAGGATTTTCATCCCCAATGGTATACAGAGTTGACACCACACTGGGAGTCCTCAGCCAGTCCTCACTGGGGTGCCGAGTGAGTCGGCCAAGTGCTCTTGTTGCTAGAGAAGAAAAAGCACCTTTTCCTGTTTCTCCCAGCTTTTTTTTCCCACCTCTCACAGCCCCTCTTAAGACAGTGTCGTTTTTCTCCATCCTGAAATTAATCTTTTCTTTGATTCATATTTAATTCCTATTTAGATTAAAAAACCTGATATTGAAGAAATTAACTCTAATCTACACTAGAGTGTTTCTATCCTTACTGCCCAAAATGTTACTCATGAAATCTGGTAAAATATATACAAAAATTTTATTCACACACACACACACACACACACACACACATCTTATTGTGTGTTCATTATACACAGCATTTCATGAGTCAGGTACTATTACTATCCCTTTTTCACAGATGAGGAAAATATTAAAGTTAAATAAAACATTGTCCATACAACCTGTGTCTATCAACAGATGAATGGATAAAGAAGATGTAGTACAGATATACAGTAGAATATTACTCAGCTGTAAAAAAGAATGAAATTTTGCCATTTGCAACAGCATGGATGTACTTGGAGGGCATTATGCTAACTGAAATAAGTCAGACAGAGAAAGACAAATACTGTATGATATCACTTATATGTGGAATATAAAAAATACAACAAACTAGTGAATATAACAAAAAAGAAGAAGACTCACAGATATATAGAACAAACTAGTTATTACCATTAGGGAGGGGCGGGGAGGGGCAGTATAGGGGTGAGTAGTGAGAGGGACAAACTATTGGGTGTACGATAGGCTCAAGGATTTATTGTACAACATGGCGAATATAGCCAATATTTTGTAATAACTGTAAATGGAAAGTAACCTTTAAAATTTGTATAAAAATTAAAAACAAAAAACATTGTCCAGGGCTTTCTAAATTACATATGCACAGTCAAGATTTAGAACCCTGTCTAGCTGTCTTTAGAGAGCACGTGATTCATTCAAACTTCCATGTGTAGATCCCACAACAGTGAACTGGTATTTTTATTTTTCCCATCACTCATTCTGACCTCCTTCCTTGGCGCAGAGTGGGAAGCACTGCTTTAGAATTCACACAACATCTGCTCGTGCAATGAATGGTGTGATTCCAGGAGCTCTGGCCTGTCTTGGCATCGTCTGGGAGGTGTTGCTTGGTTTCTGTCCCAACCTGAACTTTCCAATGGTCTCTCTTACAGTCAGGGAAAATTGGGGTGATCAGGGAGGAAAATAAGACCCTGGCTTTCTTTCTACACCTGTACCAGTTCTAGACCTGTTTAAAAGAGACTCAACACCTGTGTTTTTTGAAGTCTCAAAACCATGTCACGATCTGCTCAGAAAAACACAGCAGTGGGAGTCACAACATGAAAGGTATCAGAATTGAGGCAGTCATTTCTATAAGTATCCCAGATTATGAAAAGCAAATATTTTTTTTCTGCATTTTATCCAAAAATGTTTGCAACTATGGAACTCCAGCTAAACTTCAAAGTCAATTCTCAATCCCTTTTTGTTACATTCATTTCTTCTTCTTGCTTCTTTTCTTAGTCTACAGCAATTTAAAAATGTAATTCCTCTCTCCTCCCTAGACCAAGAAACATTTCTCCTCAGCTTCCCTATCTTGCTTCCTTTGCAACAATTACATCAACCTTTTGAAGAGAGGTTTCCTACTAATTACCTTGAGGGAACAATTGAGATAGGACACCACATCTCCTCCTGTGTTTCTGGCCTTGCCAGGCAACCTTAGTTGGTCAGAGCACTCTGAGTCACTGAGCCCTGACACAGCTTCACGTGGCGGTCAGTAAATTTGGTCAGCCTGTGCAGAGGATGAAAAGAAATATTTCATTGAACACTTAGGATGATGCAAACAATCATAGCATGATAGAGAGTTGTCTTTTTAAAGAAAATATTCTAGTCAGTGCTGTCTCTGGTAAAGTTCCTCACTCTGAACCTCCTCTTTAAATTCCCTTCTTGTGCAGTTGGGACCAGGGGACTACAAAAGGCCATGCTTATGAGAATTAGTGCATGCCGTGAAGGATGGACTAAGCCACCACTGAGAATAAATGAACCCCCAATTCTCAGTCCTCTGTCTTTCCTTTGCTTAAGTATCTACCATTTCGGGGAAGAAAAGTTGAAAAATGTCCTAGTAAGAGGCAATTTGCTGACCATTAAGAAGCAGGAGCTTTCTCTGAACTAAAAAATACTTCCCTGAAATAGTTATTCTTGATTCAGGACCCCTTTGCTGCTCATCAGGTCGGAAGTCAGGAGCACTTTAACTGGATGTTTTCTTGATTAGATGATTTGGATGCCGGTCAGTGTGGGTGTGAAGGGGTTATCTCCTCATATTCTTTGTACACAATTAAGGGCAGCCTGGTTGACTCCTGTCTATGATTCAGGGGTTCCCTCCTCAAGAGCCACAACTTGAATGG
Organism: Phocoena phocoena; assembly: GCF_963924675.1. NCBI lineage: Eukaryota > Metazoa > Chordata > Mammalia > Artiodactyla > Phocoenidae > Phocoena > Phocoena phocoena. The sequence goes on along the minus strand of NC_089224.1, from coordinate 30,684,448 downwards.
AGAATAAGGAACTAGCTAAATGAAAAAGCATCTCATATTTGTTGTTTTACAGGGTGTTTCATTCATCTCATCTTTTTGGCTCTTCAGAAAACAATAGGTATTCTTAATAAAAAGATTCAACAAACTAGGAATAGACGTAAACTTTCTCAGGCTGATAAAGGCCATTTGTGAAAAACCCACAGCGAGTGCTCTCTCCCTAAGATCAGAAGCAAGACAAAAATGTCTACTCTTGGGACTTCAATATTTTACTGGAAGTTCTATCCAGAGTTGTTAGGTGATAAAAAGAAATGGAAATTAAAAGACATCCAGAATGGAATGGAGGAAGTAAAAACTATCTCTATTCTGAGATTACATTATCTTGTATATAGAAAATTTATTAAAAAACTATTAGAACTAAAAAAATGAGTTGAGCAAGGTTGCAGGGTATAAGATCAGTATACAAAAATCAATTGTAGTCTATACACTAACAATGAACAACCAAAAATAAAATTAAGAAAACAATTTTATTTACAAGAGCATCAAAAAGAATAAGATAGGGCTTCCTTGGTGACACAGTGGTTGAGAGTCCGCCTGCCGATGCAGGGGATGCAGGTTCATGTCCCGGTCCGGGAAGATCGCACATGCCGCAGAGCGGCTGGGCCCATGAGCCATGGCCGCTGAGCCTGCGCGTCCGGAGCCTGTGCTTCGCAACGGGAGAGGCCACAACAGTGAGAGGCCCGCGTACAGCAAAAAAAATAAAGAAAGAAATAAAGAAATCTAGGAATAAATTTAACCAAGGAGGCAAAAGGTTTGTACAATGAAAATTATAAAATAATATTGAAAGAATGAACCCTAAATAAATGTACAGACATTCTCTCTTCATTGATCAGAAGACTTATCATTGTTAAGATGGCAACATTTCCTAAATTGATCCATAGATTCATTGCAATCCTTATCAAAACTCCAGCTGCCTGTTTTTTTTTTTGCAGAAATTGACAACCTGATCCTAAAATTTATATGGATATTAACTTGAGTTAGCCAAACTCAAGGTTAAAGACACAGTTCTCCAAAAGACTGTTCTCATTTCAGAGACCAGCCACAATTCCGGGTATCCCCAAGACTATCCTCACTTCTGGCCAGCTGGCTACAAATTCAGGGGTTCCCATGATGATCCTCCTTTTTTTTTTTTTTTTTTTTGCGGTACGCGGGCCTCTCACTGCTGTGGCCTCTCCCATTGCGGAGCAATGGCTCCGGACGCGCAGGCCCAGCAGCCATGGCCCACGGGCGCAGCCGCTCCACGGCACGTGGGATCCCCCTGGACCGGGGCACGAACCCACGTCCCCTGCATCGGCAGGCAGTCCCCCAACCACTGCGCCACCAGGGAAGCCCTCATCCTCAGTTTTGATAATTCATTAAAACAATTCACAGGACTCAGGAAGTGCTATACTTAGGATCACAGTTACAAATTAGAACCAGCTAAAAGGAGAGACACATCATGTGAAATCTAGGAGGATTCCAAATGGAAAGCTTCCATTTTCCTCAAGGAGGTACCATCCTCTTAACATCCAAGTGTAACCCTACTCAGAGTATTGTCAACTGGGATAGCTTACCAAGCTTCAGTATCCAGAGTTTTTACTGAGGCTTCATTACAAAGGCATGATTGATTGAATCATTGGCTATGTGGTTAAACTCAGCCTCCAGCTCCCCTCCCCTTCCCAGGGGTTGTGCCGATATCATGTGGCTCAAAGCCTCAACACTGCAATCACATGGTTGGTCTCTCTGGAATGACCAACACCCATCTTGGGTCATTTCCTTAGCATAAACTATCTAAGGGACCACCATGAGTCACCTCATTAGCATAAACTATCAGGTGTGGTCCCAGGGACCCAACATGAATAAAAGATACTTCTTTGACTCAGGAAATTCCAAGGATTTAGAGGTTACCTCCCAGGAACTGGGGACAAAGGCAAGCCAAGTTCTTTATTACACAGAAATGGAAAGGACCCAGAATAGCTCAAATAGTGTTGAAAAAGAACAAAGTTAGAGGACTTAAAATTCTTGACCTCAAAACTTACTTCAAAGCTATAGTAATTAAGATGGTGTTGTCCTGGTATGGGAATAGAAATATAGTTCAATGGAATAAAATTGAGATCCAGAAATAAACCCTCATGTTTAGGGTCAACTGATCATCTACAAGGTATCAAGATAATTCAACAGGGAAAGAATAGTCTTTTCAAAAAATGGTGCTGGGAAAATTGGATATCCACATGCACAAAAAGGAAGTTGAACTCCTACCTCGCACCATGTAAAAGATGAACTCAAATGGATTGAAAAACCTAAATGTAGGAGCTAAAATTATAAAACTCTTAGAAAAAAATAGGGATAAATCTTCATGACTTTACATTAGACAGTGGTTTCTTAGCGCAAGTGATGAAAGAAAAGACTGATAAAATGTATTAATCAAAATTAAAAACTTTCATGCTGCACATAGTAACATCAAGAAAGTGAAAAGACAATCCACAAGATGATAGAAAATACCTACACCTTATATGCCAATCATATATCTGATAAAGCATGGGAATGAAAAATATATAAACTTATACAATCCAACAGTAAAAAGACAAATAACCCAATTTAAAAATAACTAAAAATTTTGAATAGAGATTTCTTGAAAGAGTATATGCAGAGATGGGTAACAAGCACATGAAAAGATGTTCAGTATCTTTAGTCATTAGGGAAGTGCAAATCAAAACATAACAAGATATAACTTCACAATTTATGAGGATGGCGAAAATAAAAGAGACTGGTAATAACAAACACTGACTAAATGATGCAGAGAAATTGAAACCTCCATACTTTGCTAGTGGGGTTGTAAAATGGTGTGACCACTTTGGAAAACAGTTTGAAAATTTCTCAAGATGTTAAATATAGAGTTACCTTATAACCCAGCAATTCTACTCCTTGGTATATTCCCAAGAGAACTGAAACATCTGTCCACACAAACACTTGTAAATAAGTGTTCACAGCAGCACTGCTCACAGTGGCCAAAAAGCAGAAACAATCTAGACATCCATCAGTTGCTGTGTGGATAAGCAAAATGTGGTATAGCCATGAAATAGAATATTATTCAGCCAGAAAAAGAAATGTACCTTACATGCTATGACATGATTGAACCTTCCCAGCATTATGCTCAGTGAAAGAAACCAAACACCAAAGGCCACATGTTATGTGTTAACATTTATATGAACTATCCAGAATATGCAAATCCATAGACAGAATGTAGATTAGTGGTTGCTGAGGGTGGATTGTGAGTGACCACCAAATGGCACAGGCTTTCTTTTCTGGGTGATAAAGATGTACAATGAGATATTGCTGATGGTTGCACAATTCTGTGAATATTTTAAACACCCCTGAATTGTACACTTAAAAATGGTAAGAATTTTATATATCTCTATATAAGGTATATATAGGATATGTAAATATATCTTAATAAAGCTGACATTAAAGAAACCAATAATTGCTTCCAGAGGCGATCTTACGCCTCATTTTTTCAAGAAGAAATGTTTAGGGTGCATTGCTGGGGAGTGAGCAAAATTATAGTTCTCCTAGAGTTTCAAGGGTTACGGGTTGGAGGGCCTCGCTCCAGTGGGTGCCCCAACTGGGAGAGAAAATTCAGAAGGAGATGCTGGTTCAGGGAGGAAAAGGATGACTTCAGGTGTGGAATAAAGACATGATAAATTGCAGCATTCCATTCCAAATATAAATAAATGAATGCGTCACACACAGGTAGGAGAAAAAGGTAAGGCAAATACTTTCTTGTCATTGCATACGTATCCTAGAATTATTCTTGGCTTAGTTCTGCTTAGTATTTGTGCCCTACCTCAGCTGATAAGAATGAGTCCTTGTGAGATAAAAGAAAACAAACAAAACACAGATTTACATCTCATCAGCTGTCAGGGCATCTGGATCATGCTTTGTAAGTTGTCTGATCAAATGTCCTTTCTCCGCGAGCCTGCTTCTGTCCAGCTTTGCCTTGTTTTCTCTTTCTTTCTTTAGGGACAGCTTCCTCTTCCTGCTTTCCTCTCCCTTTGAGAGTGGACACGCAGGAGACCAGTGTATCTGCCTGAGCGCTTCCTATTCAACCTGCCTCCTGGGGACGGCTTTGGTGCACTTCGCAATATCACTCCCTTCCTTGCTGCTGACAGAAGTCACAGCATTTTACAATACAACACATCCATGCTAATGAAAAGTCAGTCATCATATATAAACAAAGATTCAAATAACATAGCAGTTATATTCAGCCACACTGAGTTGATTTGACCATGACAATAAACCGTATCTGAAGTAACTTTCCGAGTAGTATTCTGAGCCTTTAAAAGGAGCAACACGTTCTAGATGTTACAGCTCGTTCTGCAGTAAAGTGATAGATGACTCGTTCTGGGGGCAAGTGGCGGTAGTTCACCACCACTGAAAGGCAACTTCCTCTGACTGGGAATAGACACTCATTCTAACACTCTAGTACAGCTCTTCCAAATATTTACAAGAGAAAGCAATATCCAGTTACACTTCCTGTCTTACCACAGGAGAAAGTTTAGGGAATTAAGTATAATTAAGCAAGCTGATGTTTTAGGATGATGGTTTAATTCAAGTAGGCTGGGAGAGGCCCTTTGATTTATGGTGACAGGTGTGATACAGTGCAAAATTCAGAAGGTAGGGACAGGAAGGAGTCATTCAAACTCTCTGAATCTGCTTCCTTAAAATCCCTGCAGAAGGACAGGGTTGTACCGGATGACTCTGGCATCTTGTTTACCCCTGAAGTCCATGGTTAAGTGCTTACTGTGTCACTGTGGTAGAGCCAGGGGGAGAGCACATCTACTCGACCTGTTTAGTGGTAGTGAGAACAGGCTTTCTATGACATCATGCTCATTGCAGTTTCTATTGCGACAAGCAGTTGTGATGTTTACGTGAGCAAATAGAAGTGTGACCTATGTTTTACAATAATCACAACCGAATCTTTTTTCAATCAATTTATGCCATTGTTAATTCACAAACTATAATGATTCATGAACCATCATGTGTTCAAAAGTTAAAATGTTTTGCTTCTCTGGGATGTCATGATACGTTTCTACAGCGAGCACTGGGGAGGCCCAACTTGGGGGAGGTAAGTGTGACATCTTTAGGGATATTGTCCTCCATCTCCCTCACCCAGTGGTTCCCACTGGGATTATAATACTCTGTAATAACCTTCCAATCTCTAGGCTTCAAAACATCGTAAAACTCAACACTCATTTTGAAATGTTTCAGACGTACAAGAGTGTAAAGAATAACATAATGATCCTCTTGTACTAACACCATCCACCTGAAGAAATAAAACATTACAAATACAGGTGAGATGCTTACAGCCCCTCTGCTGCATCTCTCCCTCTCTGAGGGGGTCTCCACCTGGCATGACTTTTCTTTCTTCTCTAATTAAACCTTATGCATAACTCATTTATGCAGGACCCTACAGACTAGAATGTTTTCATTGAACAGTGAGGATCGTGTGTGTGTGTGTGTGTGTGTGTGTGTGTGTGTGTGTGTGTAGATAGATATAAATATATATAATATATAAAATATACTATGGCACTTATTTTTAAAGGAAGTTACCACAAAGTTGAGGTGCTAGGTCAAAGACTACATGTATTATTCATTTTAATAGATATTGCCAGATAGTTTCCCAAAAGCTATTCATTTGGAATTGAAGGTTTCTACATCTGAAACACTGGTTTGGAATCTTGAATTTCCTGGAACATTTTGAGGATCACTGGCCTTGGGGTTTAAGTCCTTATGTTTCTGCCATGGTTGCCTATGTGTCCTCGGCTAAATGTGAAACTCCGTAAAGTATCTTGGTTTCCTTGTCTATGACCCAAAATGGAGAAATAAAGAAAAATGTCTAGCTGGATACTAAAGAACTGAGTGTAGGCCTGACTTCCTGTTTTCCTGGGCTAACTTTATGGTTTGGAAGAGTGACAAAGGTCCCCAGAAGGGGGTAAAGGAGACTTACACTTATACTGCATTTCAGAAGAAGCATAAAAAAATATTGGGAAGTAATTGAGGAAAGCTCCTCGTTGTTTAATGAAGCATTCAGTTCTGTGGGGTTCTGCATCTTACTCAAAAAAGGGACCCTCCAGGAACTCAATATTCCAGCATCACTTTGTATAAAACTAGATGAAATAAATTACTTAAAAAAAAAATCAGAATCAAACATTCTTCTCAAAAGTAGCTTCCCAAAGTCAGTGTGAGAAAGACTAGATGAAACAGAACAGTTAATGTGAAATAAAGTTTAGAATACATCCTTTGTGAAAACCTAGTTGTAGCTCATAGGAAAGACTGGGTTTTAATTAACAAATCTCAAAAGCAAATTTGGACCAAATCAAAATACACAAAAACTTCATATCTGCTGCCCTAGATTTTGGGGTCTACTTTGAACTCCTGTCCTATATATTCTCATGGATTTTCTTCTTAAGCCCTTAAACTCTCAGGGGGGTAGACTAATGACCTCTTAAAGGCACCTGAATTTACACTTTGCTGTCACCATAAATAAGCATAGCACATCTCTAACAAATCTCCAGATCAACCCAGAGAAAGTAAATCTTAGAAAAGAAGAGAGGAAGGAAAGGAAGAAGGGAGGGAGGGGAACAAAACATTACCCAAGCAAACCTTCAAACATTCAAAATTTAGACCTAAGGACACTGTGGCATTGGACAAAAAAAACCCAAAAAACAAACAAACACAAACAAACAAACAAAAAGAAACCCTCCATCTTGTGCCAAAACGTGAACTGCTGAGACTTTAAAAAGAGAGAGAGAGAGAGAGGTAAAAGAAAAAGTTAAAATAAGCAACTAAGCAAACAAACAAATCTATGGTATAAAGGCAAACATTGGGATGCATTCAATGAATCCCTTTTAGATCAATTAACGCCATTGTTTATTTAATCTCTGAATTCCATCACATGTGGCAGGCAGGCCTGCTATTCTTCTTTTCAACTGAAACAGCACAAAACATAGTCTGGATCCAAGGAAATCTTGCCAGAATCCCTGGCAATGTATCACTTCTTTAAGCCCTGTTTTGCTTTTGTGCTCATGGTAACATTTGCAGCTGTTGAACGTGGCTTTGGGCTGTCTGACTCCCTTGAGAGAATTTATGTGTTTTTCTACTTCCTTTCCTTATTAGGAGGCAGGAATCTGCAACACCTATTAGAACAAGTATGCATAAAGGGTAATGACCATGCAATTTATTAGTGGTCTGTTCTTCCTCAAATGAGCCCTCGGCCCCCAGCTCCGAGAGGCCGTGCCCATGTTTGAATCACCTCTGCTTTCTCGGCAGCAGGTGGGCCAAGCAGCCTTAATCAAGGGGGTGGGAGAGACATTGGCCTCTAGGAAAGCAGTTTTTTTCTTCCACAGCAAGGCATGGAAGGGCCTGGAATATCACGGTTTGAATTTCATGAAGATGAAGTACTAGCTGACAAAGTGGACAGGATGAAAGTAAGGAGAAAACGTGAGCTACAAACTTGTTCGTGACAGCTCTGTAGCAGAAGAAAATGTCTCAGATTCTTTCTCTTTCCTTCTCTCTAAAATGGGAAGCTGTGAGGGTAATTCTTTTTCTTCAAGGCCTGGGCTAGGGGGATGAGCCTTTCTCAAGAAAGTATGGGAAATCCTTGCTTCCTCTGAGTTTCCAGGGAGGAGGTGGTGGGGAGCCACCATTCAGGGAAAGGATGACTGAGAAGCTAAGAGTGGTCTCATGTGGGCTGACCCCTCCCCAAAATCTGCCAACAGGAGGCAGGAAAGAAGTTACGGTTTCTAAGAAATTCACATCATCAGCGGGAAATTGCCAGGCCAAACTCGCCCCTTCCAGGGATCATGGTAAGATTTGGAGTACAAACAGAAAGTTCAGGAGAACAGAATGCTTGGGGACAAAGTCATTTCTCATAAAATTACAGGTATATTCAAGAAAACGTAATCCACATGTTTTTGATTTGTTCACATTTAGCTTACCAAAATGTTTTGGGCAGCCATGTACACAAAGCTTGTTAAGTCATTTTTCTTCAAGGCAGGAAACCATTTTGGGCCACAGAACGTGGATCCTAACCCCTGGAAGGCGGGGTTCAAACTGGAGTCTCAAGGTGTGAGTGGGCTCTGCTGAGAAATAGCAGGACGAAGAGCACACACACTTTACTTGTGCAGCTTTTAGGTGTGGGTAGTTTTGCAGGGGGAAGGCAGTGAGCCAATGTTCTTTTGAGCATGATCTGTATTGTGAAATGAAGAAAATAATGCAAATGTACTCTAACTAGTATGGTAAAAAAGTCAAAGTTTCTCCATAATGGATTGTTTTTTTCCCATGAGCCCTCAAAGATTCTTCTTTTCTTCTAACATCACCTGTGCCCCCCTCCCTCACACACTCGTTTTCACGTCCCTTTGGCCCAGTACCTGGCACGTTCTACTAGGCCCTGACAAAGCTGACCTGAGCTGAAATGACTGTGTTTTCAATGTACAGATCATACACAGAGCATTATACCTCTGGCTTAGATGAAATGATGGCCAGCAGCCGGTGCTGTTAAAATCGGAGAATATGCATTCTGTGCTGAGAAAGTAAAAGTGTTACACAGAAGGAAAACCCACTGGTACAGATAAGCAGGAGGGTAAACAGGTAAATAGGAAACATTGGAATGTGTACTAATTAGCTTCCTTTTCTCCCTAGTGTTCTTGAGCTTTTTTCATTTTGAACATAACACTGGAATAAAAAGGGAAAGAAACCTGCTTTAGGGTTTCTCCAGAGCAGAGGGAGAGCATTTCATTGTGGCGCTTCAAGTAACTGACTCAGATCCCCCGACACATTCACCCCAAACTGCATAAATCTCTCAGTGAGCAGCAAATGAGACCCGTGTTTTTGTTTCTGACTAAACTCCTGGCTTATTTTCCCTCTTTGCTCAGTCATTTCAAGTTGACTAGCCAAAGCTGCTAATTAAAGAGGGGATAATTTATTTCATAACTTTCTTTTCCCTTCAGGAAACATAACTCAACTCCAGGCCCAGCAAGTTTGCCTTGCTCTATTCAATATATTACACCCACCTTATTAATACTTCATTAGGAAAATTGAAAACCTCATGACAGAACCTCAAGGAAGGAAGGGGTTGACTGGTTCTGACCCAGAAGGCACAGCGGACCTGATCAGAAGGGCCTTCGGGCTCCCGGGCCAGGTGGCTGACCCAGTGGGTCAGCTTGTGTGTTTAGGAAGTTCATTCTGTCCTTCACTGCTTTCCTTGGGTGAATCATTCACTCATTTTTTCTCTGTGAGGTGGAGGATAGGGAAACCTGTCTTTAATCTTCTTACGAATTGTCATAATTCAAAAAATAGACCCACAGACATAGAGAACAAACTTACGGTTACCAAAGGGGAAAGGGAGGGGGAGGGATAAATTAGGAGTTTGGGATTAACATATACACACTCCTATACTGTATATAAAATAGATAACCAAGAAGGACCTACTGTATATTGCAGGTAACTATACTCAATTGTTTGTAATAACCTATAAGAGGGAAAATAATCTGAAAAAGAATAAGTATATAAGTGTATAACTTAATCACTTTTCTGTACACCTGAAACTAACACAACGTTGTAAATCAACTGTACTTTAATTAAAAAAAAACAAGCTAAAACACTATGGACAACAAAATGTAGAGGTCAGTAGTCCTTTCTCAACACAAGTTTCCCCATCAATGAACACATCACCGTGGTTTAAGCCCACGATGCCTTTTTTTTTTCTTTTAATAAAGGAGAGAGGCCCCAAAGCTTATACATGGTTGACTTAGCCTTTCCATATATAAATGTGAACTGGAGGAGAGCCAGACCATGCCAGCTCCCCAGATTCTCTATACATATATGGCAAGTCAGTTCATCAGTGCACTGCAGAAGCAAATATACGTACAATGAGAAATCTAAAACCAATATCCACTTAAGGTACTTTGGATGTTCCAAGTAGTCCACTAATGTTTGACCTGAGAGTTATAGAGGTGAGATTGCCGCTTCTCAAACTTCAATGTTCACACATATCTCCCATGGGTCTTATTCAAAGGCAGATTCTGAAAAGTCTGAGGTGGGTCCTAAGAATCTGTATTTCAAACAAGTTCCCAGATGATGCTGATGTTGTTGGTCCGTGGACCAATCTCTGAGTAGTAACAGGCTGGGAAACATCAGCCACCTTCTGGAGTTGCCTGGTGGATCTGATAATACTGGAGTGAAAAGGTATTCAAAACCAGGTAGCAGTGTGTGTTGTATTCCTCCTCCTATAAAACCATCCTGCAGAGTAAGGTTGGCAAACTTTATAACGTAACAGTTAGCAACCATTTTAGGCTTTGTAAGCCATCTAGTCACTGTTGCAACTACTTTACTCTACCATTATAGCACGAAGGTTGCCATTGAAAATATGTAAAGAAATTGATATAGCTATGTCCCAATAAAACTTTATTTATAAAAATAAGTCAAGGGCCAGGTTCGGTCCATGGGCTGTAGTTTGTCAACTCCTATCCTATACCAATGACTTCCAAAACTTTGTGACTGTACACCCAGAACAGTAAGCCTCTGTGATACTAGTACATTTATTTATAAATCCTATACACATCCTACAGCAGTAATGCAAAAATGAAATGCAAAAGAAAGAAAACTGATATAGAAACTCTAATTTTTCTTTGTTCATCCCAGTGGAGTATCTTTGCTATCCCCTGCATACACAAACTCACCTTAGAAACCAGTGACATGGAGAACTTTAAAATGTTTTTTCTCTGCAAAAATGATCACACTGATAACAGAAGTATTTGGGATATTGATGGTCTTTGGAGTTCTAGGACATGGAACAGCCATAATATATCGAGATCTTTACAGTAAGCAAAGTGAAAGAAAGAATTGAAAAGAATTATTTATGCAAATCAATAAAGTGACATAGTCACTCTGCCCTCTTTGGGGCTGATTTGAGAAGTCCTACGAGCCAGGTGCTGAACTAAGCACTCTGTACATACTATCTCATTTAATGCTCACATCGCCCTCTGAGGTAAGGGCGACTATTCTTTCCATTTTACAGAAGAGAAAACTGAGACTCAGAGAGGCTATTACAAGCGAATACAATTATGTTACTATTTATTTATGGTGTGATGACATCACACTGATGGAAAATCCCACCGGTTATAGTGAATGGGTTTAGCAGGCCCTACCCACAAATCCCTTCATTCTGCCAGAAGTTGCATCTGGAGGAGGTGGTGATAGCAGGCCTCTGTGCTGAGAGAGAGGGCCAGCTAATTTCAACTCAATTGTTGGTTTCTTTAAAGAGATTGCTTACTGGCTATCAAATGTACCGAGAGTCTCCCTCATCTCAACAGTCATGTGCTGAAAGCCCATTTACCAAAACTCAATCAGAGATGACCTGGTTAGCTGAATGCTCATGACTATTTTGATTGATATGTAAGGAGGAGTTTTTTGTTTGTTTGTTTGTTTGTTTGTTTTGCGGTACGCGGGCCTCTCACCGTCGTGGCCTCTCCTGTTGCAGAGCACAGGCTCCGGACGCACAGGCTCAGCGGCCATGGCTCACGGGCCCAGCCGCTCCGCGGCATGTGGGATCCTCCCAGACCGGGGCACGAATCCGTGTCCCCTGCATGGGCAAAACACCAAAACACTCACCTGACATGATTATATGATATATTTTGCCTAATAAATGAAAATATAAGTACACATATATAGACAAAACCTCCAGCCTTGAGATCTTTATTCTACACTGTTTTGAGTTTAGTTCCTTGGCACAAAATTTGGGCTTTTCCCTTATCATACTTTTAAGCTTTCCATAAAATTGTCTACATTCTTTTCACAATTTATAAATTCCCTTAATATTAATAGATAAGGCATTATTATTCCTTTAATAATAATTTTGTCTCTGAGTTCTATTATTATAATTCAGATTAAAAAAAATACTTCTCTAACTTTCAAAATGCTTAATTTCCATTAGTGACATAACTAAAAAATACTGTGATTGGTTCAGAAAGGAGTGTTCAATAGAGATATAATGTCTATTATACCTGTGCCTTAGTAGAAAAATAATTTTTTTATTGTCCAGCAGTCAAAACCTTCTTTTTCTTTTAAGGGAAAATCCCTCATTGTATGTAGTATTGTGGTGATTCCATGCTCCATAACTTAGTCTGCATTTTCTTAGAGGCAAACTGAGGGACAAGTTCGATTGCAAGGAGCTTGTTTTGTAAAGGACTCCAAGAGACACTGGAGAAAGGGTGGGTAGGTGGGACAGCAAAGGGAATGAAACCAACAAATGCTGCCTTATCAAGCGAGTCATCCCTGTGGGCAATGGGAGCTTACTCCCTACATGGAACTCTGGGAAATGGTACAACACAACTCTCAGAGTTTTCACACCAGCAGGAGGGAGTGGGGAACTTAAACATGAATGCTGTGATGGTTCAGTTCCTGTGTCAACGTGGCTGGGCTAGAGTGCTGAGATGTTGGGTCATAAACCAGTCTAAATGTCTCTATGAATGTATTTTTTGTTTTTAGATCTGATTAACATTTAAATCAGTAGACTTTCAGATTACCCCTCAAAATGTGGGTGGGCCTCATTCAATCAGTTGAAGACCTTAAGAGAAACAGACTGCTAGCAGACTGCCTTTGGACTCAAACTGCAACATAGTATCTTCCCTGGATCTCCAACCTGCTGACCTGCCCTGCAGATTTCAGACTTGGCAACACCACAATCATGTGAACCAATTTCTTAAAATCTCTCTCTTTGCTTTACACACACACACACACACACACACATACACGTATACATCTTATTTGTTCCGTTTCTCTGGAGAACCCTGTCTAATACAAATACTCTTCAGTATTGGTATTTGGTTGAGGACTCCTTCAGGTAAAGAGGTGCAGGTACTGGCATTAAGAAGCTGTGCAGGTTTGCAGTGAAATGAGGTGAGGAGATGATGGCAGGTTACCAGCAGTGGCTGCTGTATACTCTGCCTCCCATTACTAAAGCCCATATAATCAATATCTAAGGGCAGTGGCTTCCAGGGGGTGAGGGGTGGAGTCTATATGGTACCACATAGAAATGTGGATCCAAACAACAAAAAAAGAAGGGTGCTGAAAATGATTTGAAAATTAGGGCAAATATAAAAGATACTTTTTTGTTTTTAACTTCTGTATACTTGATTGTCTGAAGCAAAAACAGTGCCAATGCATTTTAGTATTTAGAACATCCGTAGGAATAAAAAGTATGACAAGAATTGCATAGAGGATAAGAAGTTAGTACTGAAAGTATGCAGTTATGGGTTTCCTATACTGCACTTGAAGTATTATAATGTTTTTGAAGATAGACAGCACTGCATTAGAGATGTAAATTGTAAACCTTAAAGCAATCATTAAAAAAGTAAAATAAGAGGCACAACTTACAGTGCAATAGTGGATAAAATAGAAGCATAAAAATAATATTCAATGAATCCAGAAGAAGATAGGAAAAGAGCTTTGGGGGAAGAAAAGGAACACATGGGACAGATAAAAGTAATATGAAACTCCAGTAAAGATGTTTAAAAAAAATACTAATATGGAAATGGTATATTATAGTCAATAGGATGGCTATAATCAAGACAATAACAAGTGTTGACAAGTATATGTAAAAATTGAAACCCTTATACATTGCTGGTGGGAATGTAAAATTACATAGTCATTTTGCAAAACATTTTGGAAGTTCCTCAAAATATTTGAGTGAACATGACCCACAAATACTACTCCTAAGTGTATACACAAGAAAATGAAAACGTAGGCCCACATAAACATTGTACACAAAGTGTTCATAGCAACATTATTCATGATATCCTCCAAATGAAAACAATCCAAATGTCCAACAACTGATGAATGGATAAAAAGTATGATATATTCATACAGTGAAATATTATTCAGCAATGAAAATGAATGAGGTACTGATACATGCAATGACACAGATAAATCTTGAAAACATGTTGCTAAGTGAAAGAAGCCAGTCACAAAAGACTACATATCGTATGACCCCATTTATATAAAACCTCCAGAATAAGCGAATATAAAGACAGAAAGTTGATTAGTGACTGCAGAGAGCTGCTTTAGGAGGCAGAACGAGGAGTGACTGCTACTAAGTATAGGATTTTGGGGGGTGGGGATGAAAATTCTCTAAAATTGGACTGTGGTGACGGTTGCAAAACTCCATAAATATAATAAAACTCACTGACTTGTGTACTTTAAGTGGATAAATTATATGGTGTGTGAATTATATCTCAGTAAGTCAGTTTCTTAAAACAAAAAAAGACAGATTGTCAGATTGGTTAAAAAAGCAAGAACCAACTCCATGCTTTTAAAATATAAGAAAGCATTTAAAATATAAGAAAGTCAAGTGGGGAGCAATGAGGCTGCAGGGGTAAGCAAGGACAAGATGATGCACAGCCTATACACGGCACTGAGAGCTTGAGCTTTACACTGAGGGACATAGAGATTTCACAGAAAGTTTTTTTTTTTTTTTTAATTGAAGTGTAGTTGATTTACAATGTAGAGTTAGTTTCATGTGTACAGAAAAAGTGATTGTATATATTTGTATATATATATATATACATATATATTTATAAATTCTGTTTTAGATTCTTTTCCCTTATAGGTTATTACAAAGTATGGAGTATAATTCCCTGTGCTATACAGTAGATCCTTGTTAGTTATCTATTTTATATATAGTAGTATGTATCTATTAGTACCAAACTCCTTTATCCCTCCCCACCTCCTTCCCTTTTGGTAACCATAAGTTTGTTTTCTATGTCTGTGGGTCTATTTCTGTTTTGTATATAAGTTCATTTGTATCATTTTTTTTTAGATTCCACATATAAGCGATATCATATGATATTTGTCTTTCTCTGTCTGGCTTACTTCACTTAGTATGGTAATCTCTAGGTCCATCCATGTTGCTGCAAATGATATTATTTCATTCTTTTTTATGGCTGAGTAATATTCCATTGTGTATATGTACCACATCTTCTTTATCCATTCATCTGACAATGGACATTTAGGTTGTTTCCATGTCTTGGCTATTGTAAATAGTGCTGCAGTGAACATTGGGGTGCATGTATCTTTTCGAATTATGGTTTTCTCTGGATATACCCCCAGCAGTGAGATTGCACGATCACATGGTAGCTCTATTTTCAGATTTCACAGAACAGTTTTAAGCAGAGCAATAATGCAACAATCAGGGCCAGGATGAGGGGCTTAACAACAGTTAAGGTGAAACCCATTCTCTGGGTCATGCACAGAACGCAGCCCCCTATTCTGGGTTGGAACTGGAAGCATCCAGTTGTGGGTTCTTATAGGCTTGAAGTGCTATAATATTTTGGAGGATACACAGTAATACATTAAAGATACAAGTTGTAAACCTTAAAGCAGTCACTAAAAAATAAAATTAGAGACGCAACTTATAAGGCAATGGTTGTGCCTCCTTAGAGATTATATCCTGAGTGCTGGCCTGCCTCACCTTTGTCCTGGCAAACAGCAACATGCTTTTGAAAATGCACCCTCCATACTCTACAACTGGAATGGATTTAAAGAGAGAAAAATCAGAAGCAGAGAGATCAGTGAGAGGTTTATTCATTTGTTCTACACATTTGCTTTGTGATGAAGAGAGAGCCACTCTTTCATGCAGCCAAGATTCTGGTTCTGGCAGAATCTTGGGAGCCAACTATGGAGTCAGGCTAAAATAGTTACACCTTTCTATAACTAAAAAAACAATAGGGGCTTCCCTGGTGGTGCAGGGGTTGGGAGTCCGCCTGCCGATGCAGGGGACACGGGTTCGTGCCCCGGTCCGGGAAGATCCCACATGCCACGGAGTGGCTGGGTCCGTGAGCCATGGCTGCTGAGCCTGTGCGTCTGGAGCCTGTGCTCCGCAAAAGGAGAGGCCACAACAGTGAGAGGCCCGCATACTGCAAAAAGAAAAAAAATTTTAAAAATTAAAAATCTGGAACAAATGCCAAATCAAATAGGATGCCAGGGCAAGAAGCATAAATGGGGACTGTCCCAGGGCTGAGTGGCACTGTGAGTAGCCCAGCCCGGGGCGGCAGGACTCTCTGAGGTGGAGACTGGTGAACAGAGACCTGAGGGGAAGGTGTCAGTGCCCCAGTGACCTCAGGGAGAAGGGTTGCCGGTTGAGGGAACATTAAGGGCAAATGACCTCAGTAAGAAGACCAGTGTGGCTGCACAGAGAGAATGGCGGGGGGGCAAGGGTAGAAAACGAGGAAAGAGAGGCAGGCATGGCCAGATAATACAGGGTCTAGGAGACCATTGAAAGGTGATTCGATTTTATTCTAAGTAAGTGGAAAGCCACCGGAAAGGGAGTAAGTGATACAATGGTTTACATTTCAGAACGATGATTCTAGTTATTTTATGGCGAATGGTCACCAGGTGGTGGCAAGAGTGAAAAGTAAAAAGAGAAGTCATTGCAGTATTTGAGGCAACATTCAATGTGGCTAAGACCAGTGTGGTAGCAACGGAGAGAGGGAGAGATGCTCAGATTTGGGATATGTTTTAAAGGTAAGATCCAGAGAATTTGCTTATGGATTGGATGCAGGTAGGGAGGGGTAGAGAGGAGGAGAAGACTCCAAGCTGAGATTCTAGAATGGGTGGTGGTGTCATTTACTGGAAAGGGAAAGCGAGAGGTGGGAACAGGGTTTGTATGTTGCTTGTATGTTGTTTTGTTTTGTGGGAGGAAGAAATCAAGGAACTAGTCTAAGAATCTGGACAGTAATAGTTGACTCAGGCAAATGGGTATGTTTGATAAAGAATTGACAAGACTTGCCTATGAGTGTGATATTGAGAAAAAACGGAGGGAATCAAGAAAAATGTCCAGTGTCTGCTTAGGCAAGTGAGTGGATAGTCATAGTAAGACAGCATATGGTTTGAACATCCAAATTTTCAAGCACACCTGAGATATCCAGGTAGCAAGTCTCTAGATGGTTTTCCAATGAAAAGATCTGAAGCTCAAGGGAGATATCTTTATGGACTAGAGAAATTTAGAGAGACCTCAGCATTAGGTGTGTGGGGGGGAGAGGATTGTCTGAGAGTTTGTATGCTGAAATGGGAAGAAGGGATGAAACACGGGGGGAAAAGAGGATAGATTCCTGATGGGACATGAGCATCCAAACCCTTGTGAGGTAATGTAAGGTTACTTCAAATCTTAAAAAGAGACAGATGGAGAGAGAGAGAGAGTTAATTGCAAACAATCATGCTTACTTTAGCATTTTGCCTAAAGCTGGTCTTCAAGCAGGGATGATGGATGACATTAAATTTATCAGTGTTTCTCAAACTATTCTTTGCCCTCCCCCAGAACTACTGATTTAAAATCTTCTGGAGCAGGACAGGAAATCGGCAGCTTATTTCAATGGTGGACATTAAAGCTTGCGAATGATGGTGCTAAGGTTCATGACATTGAGGAAAGTCTCACATGAATCACTTGAGCTGTTCATGCTTTACAGACACTGGGGGCTCCATACCATTGACTCATGGATAGACTTGCTTTTAGATCATGTCACAAAAGTCCATGTCTTAGTCCAGTGAGCCCTGAACTCATCTGATCACAAGGATCATCTGGGACTTTGGTAAAAACACACATTTCCAAACCAATTCCCTAGAAATTCTGATTCAATGATGTCTGGGTCTGTGTATTTAATAAGTAGTCCCAAGGCAATGTTTATGATCCGGCAAGGTTGAGAAACATTGCTTTAGTCAAAGTATTTTTTGTCTCATAAGTGAAAATCTAGGAGCAGATCAGAAGCAAAGGGCAAACAAACCCCCAGCTGAAGAAGCAAAATAATATCCAAAGCCTTCCAGATGTTTCCATGTTTATGAAGCGAATTCTGGTTTCATTAGCTACCTTGATTTCATTTATGCTGTTGGTTGAGTCAAGAATTCAGATAATACAATACATTACACAGAGACAATGATGAGAATAGTCACTTAGATTATGAAAAAAAAATAAATAAACAAGCCAACAAACAAAAAGAGGATGCAAAAAAGATGGGGTGAGGAAGGAAAGTAGGAAATTCTAAACTCATCTCATTAAAGAGAAGAGATTTTTTGAATTGACCATAATATCAGAGGTTCTCTGCTCTATATAATTCCTTCCTCATTGCCACTTCCCAAGTCATTTCTCAACTCTCTTACAGAGTGATAGGTCTTTTCACTAATTTGTATTTCATTGCCTAGTCACAGTTAAACAAAAAGATCTACTGAGGTTTCTCACATCTCCACTGTTTTGTTCCAACCTTCTTCCTCCCCCATGAAATATGCATTTGGGAGTTGATTAATGTATCCATCTCAAACCAATATACCAAATTCCTGGTTCCAATATCAAATATTCAACTATCAAGTGTAGACAGCAAGGGAGGAAGGATTATCTGAATTTATTTGTTTTCTAAATTTCGGAAAACAAGCAGCAAGTCTTTGACTGGCAAGAAATTTATCTGAAATTGCCTTCTAATCTTTTCGGCTTTTGAGTGCAGAGTTAGTAAAATTTGGAGAGAAGGAGTTGAAGGAGCAAGGGGTTGCCGTGATTTATCATCAGTGACACTACAGCAATGTGGTGTCAAGCATTGTTCATAAGGTAAATATTCGAGACCTGAGTCAAATTTGTTACTTGTCAAGTATTTGAGAAAACACCAAAATATTGTCACCTCTAAAACATCCTGTTTCTTTTTTCCTGGCTGGAGCTAAAAACCACACATTGGATTGTTTTAAACATGGATGAACATGGAAGGAAAACACAGATGTTTGGCAAATTATGCCTCGACACCTTCCCCATGGCACCAGCCACAACACAGAGACCCCATGACCTTGAACTTCAACCATATTTGAATATTGCATCATTGGGTCTTTCATGCAAACTAATCTTAGACTTAGAATTCTGTGATGTTTCTCCTTAATCTTCTCCTTTGAAATATCCTTATAACTACCCTTTCTCTCCTTCACATACAATATTTGTTACACATGCCCAGCTCTGATGTAAAATATCTTTTATTTTAAAAAGTAGACGACTGATAAATAAATTATGTAACACATACAGTGGGAAAATATTCATTTAGTGAGAGTGATAATGTAGACATGTATTTATTGACATAAAAGTCACATGCATATTATTTAGAAAAAGATACTCTATAACAATAATGAATCTATCATTGTTAACACATACACACACTCATGTTAAAGATTTTCAAACACATTTGTCTATTGTCTAGGTAGTGAGATTGTGGGCATTATAAATTTTCTCTTTCCTTTTTAAAATTTATGATTTTTACCTTTTATGTAATTACTTATAAGGAAAAATAACTATTTGTATTCAAATATTAAAATGAAGATTTTCCTGGTATAAATTTGCATATTGACATCTACAAAACTAAGAAAAAGCTAATGATGTTGTGGTAATGAGCTCTTTCTGTCCCATCTCTGAGTTACAGTATGTACAGAAAAAATGTAAGAAGCTCACATGCTCACTGTTGATTATATTACCTACACATTGTGCTGGTCTTGAAGTACAGTATTGTGAGAGACAACCAATGATGTGTAACATAATTTTTTCCTACACAGTTGAGTCTGTATAGGAATGAATAAAAATATAAGTGTTTCCTCAACTACAGAATGAAGATGATAAAAAAAATCTAGCTCCTGGAGTTGTTATAATGATTAAATAGGAGAATATTTTATAATGTGCTCTATAAAAATTGTAGATCAGACTTCTTCTGTTGCTTATACCCTGATTGAGAGGGAAGTAGCACATTAAATCAGACCCCCTCACTTATCTCAGGAAAAAAAGTGTAAATCATTGTGTTAATTAGTCTTAAGAGAAAAGTTAGTGCATTAATTAAACATAAAAAAGATCAGACAAGTATACATAAGAATTAGCAGTGTACAAGAGAAAACCTTGGGTCAGAGGGAATCAGACTTAAGACTCTAACACCTCATGTCTCCAAATTCTTATGGTTCTTTGTTTTTTTCATAATTCTTTTTCCCCTTTAAAGGTGACAAGATATTGAAGTGTTTAAAGGGAATCACAGTAAAAAATTGAAGGCAAAAACAAAGCAAATAGAAAAAGGAAATCCATAGGAGTATGTATACAGTTTACATCCATATTTTTCTGCCTATAAGAAGATAGATACAGAGATTGAGATGGGAAATGGATAGAGATACATACAGATGAATTTAGATTATGGGTTGATTTGACTTCATCTATTTTGTGACCTCTATTTTTTTTCTTTTTTTTTTTGGTTTACTTTGTGACCTCTAGATTGTTGATAAATTTCCCAAATTTTATAGAACATCACACTGAGCTACTACAATGAGGATATTTTAATGTGAGATTTTAAAAATCATTATTTTTATTTTATTTCTTCATTCAAAATTTTATTTCTCTCTTGAAATTTTTACCCATATTAGATAATATGGCTTGACACAAACCACTCGGTGTCTATTTTCAGCTTCCAGGGTCCTCATACATGTCACTGTTGAGACCATAAACTATGAGAAAACATAAATAAATACAGTAAGTGTAGAATGATTGGTTGATAAGATAATTGAAGAAGTTTCTCAAGGTATTCTAAAGACTTAAATGGATTTAGAGCCAATTCTATTGATTTAGCATTTGGAATAATAGAAAATTATAAAATTTGTTTTCATTTTTAATCCAGGTTATACATTACTAAGTACATAAAGCTAATTGTTATGGTACAGTTATTTCCTGCCACTACTTCAAAATTCTCTCTTCCTCCTTTTGCCACTTTTTTTATGTTCCTGTTATTTTTGATGCCAGAAGGAAGCCAAGAGTTACGAGAATAATATGTTATGTAAGGGTAACTGATTCTGAAGCATCAGCTGATAAGTTCAAAGAAGAGAATAAGGTTAACCCCTTAGTGTTCCATTGGCAACATTTTTATTATTCCATATGTTACTGACAACTTTTTCCTAATTTTTTCTTAATTTTTGGAGCTCTGGACCTCTCTGGTGTTTATTTCCAGGTTCTTCGTGTAACTGGGATTTGAGATTATATCTCTTTCTGTAGTTAATTTATATACGTTTTTAAGCATTTCTAAAAGCAGTTGTCAAATGTACTCAGGGACTAGTAATGGAGGCATAAATGCAGGATTTAATAAAGGAGCTATTTCTCAGATGCATTATTCCATGCCATGAAAGGTAAGCGATATGTTCAGTGCTTAGAAAAAAATGAATCAAATGATGTCATGGGTTGAAATGTGTCCCCAAAAAAGATCAGTTGAAGCCCTAAACCCCAGTAAATCAACTTGTGACCAGATTTTGAAATAGGGTTATTGTAGATACAATTAGTTAAGTTCAAATGAGGTCACAAAAGCAGTAGGTCATAAAAAGTAGCCCCTAATACAATGTGACTGGTGTCCTTATAAGAAGACAGAGATACAGGGAGAATGCCAGGTGATGACCTAGGCAGCGATTGGCTTGATGCAGCTTCAAACCAGGAAACACTAAAGATTGACAGCAAAATACCAGAAGCTAGGTGAGGCCAGGAAGGATTTCCGTCGTCTTTAGAGAGAGCAAGGCCCTGCTGATGCCTTGATTTCTGAGCTCCGGCTCCCAGATCTGTGAGACAATAAATTTCTGTTATATTAAGCCAAATAAACAAAGGGCAAAAGCAAAGACTAATCATTCGCTGTTTTAAACCTTCCAATTCTTTGTCCCTATCTATCTGGTATTTTAGTCTTACATTCTCCGTCTGGTCTCTAAGACTCCTACAGCCCTTCTCGGCATTCTGTTTGTAGTGCATTTAAAATACAGCACAGAACAATGTGTTAAGCCCACCTTATTTGATGGTGCTCACATACCACTAAGACTGGATAGCTGTCTCTTTGGTGTGCAGAGAATGGAAACCTGAGGCAAAAGGGGCACAGAAATTATGCTTTTAGGGAACTATACTCAATATTTTGTAATAACCTATAAGAGAAAAGAATGTGAATCACTATGCTGTAAACCTGAAACTAACACAACATTGTAAATCAACTATACTTCAATAAAAATTTTTGAATTAAATTAAAAAAAATAAGAAATGTTTCAGTTTTATTATCCAGAGAAGAGCTCTGCAGCCTGGGGTCTACTTTATAATTTTCTCCTGGTATCAAATCCATCTCTTAATTAATAATCATTTTAAGACTTAGCTCTAAGTTCACAGAATCAAGCAAGAGATGATTAAGAGCATGAGGTTTGGAAATGAGTTGTGAGTTTTGCATTATGCCTGGCAAGGTGACATTGATCAAGTTACCGCACTTCTCTTAGACCCAGCTCTGTCATGGGTAAAATAGGGATAGAAATTCCTCTGACATAGGATCGCTGCAATGATTAAATATGATAATATCTGTAAAATATTTAGCAAAGCGCCTGGCCTGCGGAAAGCACTAAATAAATAGGACCTATCATTGTCACCATTCTTATTCTGTAACCACTGCAACACCCTTTACCTTTTTGCTAATTTAAGAGAATCCAATCTCTAACAGGTCAAATACAGTGTATTTTCCTGCAAGGTGTGGCTCCTGTAATGTGAATTGTTTACCAAACAAATGGTAAACAGGGAAGTGCTACCAGTGTAACAGGAAATTCGTGTTAGCTCACACACGAAATTTCCTGGACAATGGGAGGCAAAGAAGAGTAGAATTATAACCTTCCACAGGGAAGGAAGATCTCTCAACCTGGCTGCTGTACTTGTGGAACAAGCCCTTTCATCTATGATTTAGGAAAATTTGACACAAATTCCTGCATTCCATCTTTCCTGCCCCTCCCCCACTCTCCCCCACTCTCCCCCCAAGATACGGGCTCCCTGCTGTGAGGATGCTATTGGCTCTGGGCAGGTTGCACTTGTTCTCACCTTAGCAGCTGCCCCTTCCACCAGCCTGGTCTCAGTTCCTGCAGCTGTGATCCAATCTAATGGATTGCTGCCAGGTTCAGTCTACTGGTTTTATTCATTTTTAATATCTGCAGCCAAGAAAATTCATGATGCCTTCCCCAGGTTCAAGTCATTACTTTTGTTAAGGCTCTAGATATGCAGGGCATCAGCACTGAGTGCTTTGCCACCCTCCTCTTATTCATAAGCCCGCTTATTTTAAGCACATGATTTTACAGAATGTAAAGTTTTTCAGGAATGCTTTATTTAAAAAACACCTCAAGTGTGGTAGGCACTAGCAGGGGATCCACTGAGGAATTACTTCCCAGACTCTCATACTAAGTAACTCGGTAGTGAAACTACACACTCCAGTTGAAGATCTTCCCTCCAGATCATTTGGCTGATATCAACGATGGTGGGGGAATTCAGGAGGACTGGACAGAGATTTCAGAGAGACAGCAGCATAAAACACGGGGAAAAAAGGGAAAGTACATGATAGACTGTCTTTCTAAAAAGTAGTCATAAATCCTGAAAACAATTTATTCTATTTTGCAATAGCTCACCCACAGACATTCTTTCCAGTTGACTTTTTGATTTGAGAGTTTGTGGGTCATTCACTCTGTGTGTGTGTGTGTGTGTGTGTGTGTGTTATAACCTTGGTTCAACTAAAAATAAAGTGGGGTCAGAGTCATCAATCTCACCAGGCAGCCTGAGAGGCTGGAATCAGAGCTTGTGATTAGTGGTCAGAGATGCTGTCAAAGGAAACCGACCAGGTCATCATCCTCGGGATTACAGATGCCTCAGCGAGGATAAAATGCAGGGCTTTCTGTGGCCCTTGATATTACTACTGTGTTAAGTTTCTTCTTTAATCCAAAAGACATTTAATACAGTTGATCCTTGAACAACACAGGGCATGGGGAGAGGGTGGTGTTGGCAGGGTGTAAGGGCACCAACCCGCCACTTAGTTGAAAATCCTTGTGTAACTTATAGTCGGCCCTCCATATCCACAGTTCCACATCCATGGATTCAATCAACCTTGTAATATTGTACTATTTACTATTGAAAAAAAAGCCGCATATAAGTGGTGGATCCACACAGTTCAAACCCATGTTGTTCAAGGTCAACAGTGTTTACAGTTACTATTGTCAGAAACTTCCAAAAGATTACCTTTTAAAGAATCAGCAAAGTGGATTCTAAAGAAATACATCAGTGTGTTTCTACCTCAGGGATTTGGTCCTCGCTGGGAATCTGCTGGGAATCTGCTTTGCACAGACATCTGCATGGCTTATTGCAGGGACGCTCACTCGCTGCTCTTCCCCAGGTGTTTCCTATCCTCTTTCTTGATTTATTAATCTTCAGAGCATTATCACCACTTTATACAATCCATGGAACTTGTGTTTGTTGACTGCCAGCAGATGATCCGGAAAAAAAATGTTTACAAATTCTGAGGCGATCCAAATTAAAAACCAGTTTCCTATTTGATTTGCTCCAGGTGGGAAGATACTTTTTACCAAGAGAAAGAGAAAAACAGAGAGAAAAAAATTTGAGAGATGGAGAGAAAGGAAGGAAGGGGGGAAGGAAAGAAGGAAGGAAGGAAGCGGGGAAGGAGGGAGGGAGGGAGGAAAGAAAGGAGGAAGGAAAGAGAGAAGAAATATAATTGGAGAAAATACTTTCATGTGTAACCTTGTTCAAGTCCTTCTAAATCACATCCCAGATGACACCTTGGACCCAAGATGACATCATGAATATTTTTAGAAGAGGGCAGAAAACATCTTCTTAAAAGCCTTTGCTTCTTAGGTATTCAAAGATCAATTTTCCTGCTCTGGGGTCACTTTAAAATATAATTAAACCATAGAGCTTAGCATGGTGGATGAGCGGTGGTCACTGCAGTGAAAAGTACAAGGCCATGTGACTTTGGAGAGGCATGGGGGACAGAAAAAAGAATACAATTTTTACAGATCAGCTAGGCACAATTCAGGTTAAGAGATGGTCTAGAGCTGTACTTGAAAACATACTTATGAAAAGGAATGAACTGGCTTCCCTGGTGGCGCAGGGGTTGAGAGTCCGCCTGCCGATGCAGGGGACACGGGTTCGTGCCCCGGTCTGGGAAGATCCCACATGCCGCGGAGCGGCTGGGCCCGTGAGCCATGGCCGCTGAGCCTGCGCGGCCGGAGCCTGTGCTCCGCAACGGGAGAGGCCACAACAGTGAGAGGCCTGCATACCGCAAAAAAAAAAAAAAAGAACTTCCGATATATACAACAACATGCATAAAGCTCACATACATTAGGCTAGGCAAACATAAAGCCTTTGAAGCCAAAGGCTGTGTACTGTAGGATCTCACTCATCTAGCACTTGGACCAGGCAAAACTATAAGGACAGAGAACAGGTCAGTGTTTACCAAGGTCAAGAGAAGGTGGGTGCTGGTATTGCCCCGATTGGTTGGAAGCCATCACATGATGTGGCTATGGCCGTGGGACTCAAAATCAAGCAAACTTTGGAATCACTGGCACAAATTCTCACTACCAGAGCCCTAAAAAATCAATGGTAGGTATGCTAGGGCCTGGAGAACAAGAATGAATATGGGCACGCGCCCCAGAGTTGGTACAAGGATGGCAAGGTTTGGCAACAGACAGATGCTGCCATAAGCCCAATCAGAGAGGATGAAACACTGTGGATTCTTGATTGCCTGAGGCTGAGTTAATCAGTATGTGGATTATTCGGTGAGGTTCCTCTAATCAAAGCTGTTCTGCCTTGTCAGCATGTCCTTAACTACAGTCCATCTTCTTCTGGATCATGGGCAGTGGCTGTATTTTCTGTCTGAACCAGAATGCAGGGTATCTGTGGCCACCACCCCACACACCCAGTACCCTGGTAAGCAGAAACCCTCTGAGCAGGGGAGTAGAGAATCTGAAGCAACTTCACCCAGACTTGGGGAGATCCAAGGAGGTCTTGCAAGGTGTGACTTTTGAGCTGAAACTTGAAAAATAAAGTTCTGAGATGGGGAGAATATGGAGAGAAGTGCTTCAGGAGGAGGAAACTGCATACTCTAAATATGAATGCGTAATTATAATGTTAAATGTGGAGTACTTTGCTACATCGTTGTGTGTGTGTGTTCATAATGTAATTTTTTTAGAACATAAAATTGGTGGAAAGATAGGCAGTGCTTGGGGAGACCATGGAGGAACTTAATTATCCTCCAAAGACTGTAGCTTTTTTTCCTCCCTCCTCTGACACTTCTCTCCCGGAAGGCAAGTAGCATAATCAAAATTTTGCTGGTGTTGCATGAGACAGAGCATCACCTGACCATTTGTTCAAGGGTGAGTAAACTGGTAATCTTACGCTGAACAGCAGAAACTTGCTTATATCTATGACTGTAATGGCCAAGAATCAGATGCACAGGGTAAAAAACACGTTAAGACAATGTCATTTTTTACGTGGGCCAATTCTTAACCGTAGCCACATTCTAAATTCCCATGTATCTCTCCCCTGAGTTAATTAAAATTAGCAGGGATTCACCAATCATCAAAGGGATTCACAAGCTTTAAAAGCTGGACCATTAATTAAGGCTTCTCTGTGTCAGCTTCAAATTGATTTTTCAAATCTTGGTTGACTCCTACACATGCAAGTACGAAGCAAAGAGAATCACCATTTTCCTTAGAAAAGAAATCCGCAGATCAGAACTGGTTTAATTCCAACATAATTTGGCCAGTTACAGAGAGTTAGAAATAAAGAAGGAATATCAGTTTTAGTGAATGTGAGAATAAAAAGTTAACAGCATGATTTTATTTGGGACAATTCCAAATTGGCTTATTTTCATCTCATATTCCAACCAAGGCAACAAGTCCATGTGGAACCGGTTCTTAGTATGAAATTCTTCCATTTGGTGTTGCTTCCAATTCCCAGGGGCTGTCCTGTGAAGTTTGGATGGGGAATTTTCTGTTGAAGTTCTCTGTGTATTGCTTGATACAAAATAGTAACTCAATAAAGACTCATATTACCCAAATTTGAAAATCAAACTTAATGCTCACTATCTGAGCCTCACCATAAACGTGTAAGTAGAATCACTCCCATTTTACTGATGAAGAAACTGAGTCTTAGATTTAATTCCCAGTTCTCATGGTAGGACAATGCACATTCCTCCTTCGTAAGAAGATTAAGGTGCTGCTGTTCTGTTTGCTTATCTTGGCATATATGTCCCTAAAATGTGTTTCCTAAAAGATCTGCTTACTGTCTGCCTTCCCCATTAACCTGTGTATCCTAAAAGGAAGGGACTATGTCTGTCTTGTTCAGAGCTCCACGCCCAAAGCCTAGGACACTATAGAAAACAGAAGTTTCTCAGTATCCGTTGAATAAGTACACCACAAAATATACTTTAAATTACTTTGTCCTCTCTCCAGCTACTGCGGTTTTTCCTATTATTTGGAGGTTTAGCATTAATCAAATGGGTCCTTATACCTAGATACCCATTAATAGGTTTTATCTCTAAAGAAAAGCAATGTGAACAAAGGTTTGGATAGCTTTGTTTGCTCTCCACACAGCAGAAATGAGCAAATTGGTGTGTACATTCTAAAGTCTCCGTGAGATCTGTTTACGTGGAAGTGCAATTATTATGGGGATACTAGGCTCACACTTACAGCTACAGCTGGGCTTGTAGGAGGAGAGGACCTGAAAGTGTTGGTTGGATTCCACTTGTCTAAATATTGCTGGCTTGGCCCCGCCATCCCCTTTCATCCTGCCTTTCAGATGATTTATCTTGAAGGAGGAAAACTAAGAAAGGAGTAACAGATTTCTGTGGTAGGATATGAGAAATAGGATCACAAGGCAATTGTACATTTCAAAGCTGTAGAAAGAGACTCTATCTCATGCACACATTTAAGGAAACATAAACCTGGAATAATTAATTTTCCGCTAGAAATGATCTTGAGAACTTCTATTTTCAATGAAATTCCCAATCACAGTTGGGGATGAATTTAGCAACAATAAGGTTTTTATTTTTCTATCTCAGCTTTACTTTCTGAAACTGTCTTTCAAAAGGCCAGAAAGCAAGTTTGATTTTTTTCACATGCAGAAAGAAAAAAAAAAACAAAACACAGAAGGATTTGTGTCTTGAGATCTAGGGGCAAGCTTAGTGCCTATGTCTGAGTCCTATAAAACACAAAGAAGCCACTAACAGTGAGCTGAAAATACAGAACTTTGCACCTTTATTTCAGTTGAGCTGATGTACTTTATTTATTTAGCCATCTGGACAAGGGAATTTAATATTTTCATGCTGTCACACGCAGATGTGCCAAGACCTATATGCAAGGGGAATATTTCATCGATTAATCCATGTCCGAAGGCAATGCTCCCCTTCCTTCCTGCAGTCATCTGCCTTCATTAGTGTAGATAACACACATGATACTCTTAACCACATGCCAGGGACCTGCTAAGCGCTTTACCAGTAATGTCTCACAACCACCCTCCAAGTTTTCTATTTTTATGATCTCAATTTTACATATGAGAAACTAAGGCCAAGAGAGATTAATTTCCCCCAAGGTCACCCGCTTAATAAGTAGCAGAGCAGGAATTTGGCATGTTTAGTTCCAGAATTTGGGTCTATAATC
Source organism: Phocoena phocoena (assembly GCF_963924675.1). Taxonomy (NCBI): domain Eukaryota; kingdom Metazoa; phylum Chordata; class Mammalia; order Artiodactyla; family Phocoenidae; genus Phocoena; species Phocoena phocoena. The sequence goes on along the minus strand of NC_089224.1, from coordinate 30,655,894 downwards.
GTGATTCTGCCCTCCCCCATCTCCGTAAGCACGTGTTGCTCAGAAATGGGGGCTTGTCTAGTAGCTGTATCAAAAGGACACTGGAGAGACAATTCCATAGCTAATTATGTCCTTCAAAAATGCATTTTTGATGATGATAGTGACAGTGATCCCCTTAAAGTATTTACTTTAGTCAGCTCACCGTCATCTCTAGCTAATGAAACATGATTCCCCCCCAAAATGTGTTTTGTCTCTCTCTGGCTCACCAAAGGGGTAACTTATAAGACAAAACTTATAAGATATAACTTAAGAGATAACAGTAAATGTGCCTTGCTAAGACAAGTAGGGCTATCGGCACAGCCAACATACATTCAAGTTGACAGTGGGATTTCGCTATGTTTACTTTAGAAGCCAAAAGCCCTGCATTGGGGTTCAGGAAACCTATATTCTAATTCCAGCCTGATAACTTTGGGCACTTAACCTTCCTGAGCCTCCATTTCCTCATATGTGCATTGGGGAATAATACTTGTTTTGCTTACTTTGCCTTAGTTACTGTGAAGGGAAGGAAACTGCGGCAACAGGGAACACCAAAGCTTAGATCAGTGTATCATTCCCTCAGCCATTCACGTAACAAACATTTTTACTGGGCATGTACCCTGGGCAGGCACCATGCTAGGTACTGGGGCTACAAAGTCTTCACTCTGGGGGAGGAAGATTCTGGACTGAAATTCAGTTTGGCTTTTTGGGTGGTTCATAGCATGAACTTCGTTGGCTTTCTTTTTAGGACTCATTATGTATAAACAGAATTGAAAAATTTGGAATGTTCTGGATCTCTCATCCTATATTTGGCCACAGAATGCATGGAAACCAAAACAGAAAACAAAGCAACCAAAAATGCATCAATGGAGCCCAGCCTGGATGGATCATATCAAGGGAAATCCTGGCTGTCAAGAGGGTGACGGTTCCCATGACAGCAACACTGCTCCTCTGTGCATGACGAAAGGAAAACACACCCCACTTGAGCTATGTCCGATATGGCCCAGCCAGTTCTGCCCTCGACACACACCTACTCAGATCTGAGTTTAGCCAGTTGGTCGCAGTGCCTGATGTTTTCGAGGTGGTGGAGGGGCAGCGGCAGGCGTGCTGTGGAAGGAGTTAGCTTCTGCCACCCATGGCCCTTCTGGAACCCTTCTATTTCCTCCCATTAGGATGCATGTCTTTTCACGTGTGAAATGAATTTTCTGATTTCTGTGAAGTCCTTAGGGAAATAACCACGGCAGTAAGCATGCCTACTGGCCACCTTCATTGGCAACAGGGCCCTGCTCTCAGAAGTGTCGCTCTTAGAGTTCAGCACTCTGCAGTTGCCATCTTAAAATTCCTAATAATCTACTCTTCCACTTTGTTTTGTAAACGAAGCCTGATGTGACAACTGAGTATGCACTGGATCTTGAAAGCTTGTTCATACAAGGTCCAGCTTCCCACTGCCTCTTTCGGGCATGCTCTGGGTCTTCCCCTCCCCACTCTCTGGAGCTCTGGGTCCTCCCCAGCCTCCTTCAGCTCCCACCCAACAAGTGCCCCTGGCGGGGAACTGGGCACGAGGACGGGGACAGCTGCGATGTTGCACGGTGGCCACAGCAGAAGGCCCAGGGGATGGGCAGGGGGAACGCATCAGCCAGTACGCTGCGCACGCGCACGCACACACGACGTTCTGACGGCGGGCCCCCGGGGGTTCGTGAGGGTCTGCGCTCACATCGGGGCATCCTGGTGCCCAAGGGGGCGTGCCATTAACTAGGAAATAAACACCATGGCAGATAGAAGCCAAGAAAAAAAAAAAGGAAATGGTTTCTATTTTAATACCTTCCATAGCAGTGTTTGCTGCTTTGGAACAGAGCCCTGCACTTTCATGTTGCGCTGGGCCCCCTAAGATTAGGCAGGGGCCCTGCTGGGAAGCTCAAGTTTCCTGGGGTAAAGACCTGACTCACTTTTTAACGCTCACAGGTTAAAACAAAAAACAAAACAAACAGCTGACGAAAAGGACCCATCTCCTCAGTGAAGAGGAAAGGGAAAACACGGGGAAAGTTACACTTACTAATGCCCTTTCCCAGCTGGAAGGAGGCTGATGCTTTGCTGACATCATCTTTTAAAAACTCCCTGTTCGGGTGGGGTGGGGTGGGGGAGAGATTAGCTTTGTTTTCAAGATGAGGGAACAAAGGCTCAGGAAAGTAAACTGACTAGCCCAAGACACTGAGCTGGTGTCTGATGCACGGTCAGGATGCAAACTTGGGTTGCTGGGTGCTAAAGCCCACAGGCTCTGTGTTCCCAGACCTGGATACAAAATTTTTGTAAAAGGAGAAAAATGCCACGGACCCCAACTCAATTCATCTTTATTATAATGTCACTTAAATGTATAAGAACATAAACCTAGGTATTACCTCTTTAGGCTTGATATAAGTTCTCAGGTTAAATACAAAGGAAACTGCAAAATCAATTAAATTCACATTAAAAACAATAATGTAATAGATGATGTTTTGCTCAATGTTAATTAAATTCAAATTAAATTTTTATTATTTAATTTGAAGGTGTTTTTATTATTTTGTTTTATTTTATCTCATTATTATTACTGTATTTCAAGGTGAGGGTTATCAGACCTTATGCTTAACAAAAATCACCACTCTTTTTATTTATTTATTTTTTGCGGTACGCGGGCCTCTCACTGTTGTGGCCTCTCCCGTAACAAAAATCACCACTCTTGACGGTGAGTTGCTTGGTCACTTATAAAATTGTACTGTTCATTTAAAGATAAATTTAGCATGATAACATTAGCAAATCTGTTCCAATTATTTCTGGACTAGGGATTATAACACTTGCACATTTACTACTACGCTTTCTGCTAATGAAATGTTGTAAATAGTTGACTAGAAAAGACAGTGGCTACTAACCAATTGGTATGGAAGTATTCCAATATTTTAACACATGGTTATGGCTGCACCACAACAGCTCAATACGGTACAATACAACACAATACGTGCCTATTACAGAAACTTACTCTGCCCTTGGCCATGGCCTTCCCAATCACTGCTCATCAAAGAAAGCATGTAAATATGTGTATGCTTGTGTTCCTGTAGTGTGTAGGATTGTGTGTGAATGTACAGATCTATAAATACATATGTATATATTTGTGAATATATGTACATGTCAGGAAATTTCTGGGCCTGGAGGGAAAATACAAGGGCTCATCTTTTATCCTTGCAATTATTGAAAACATTGTTCTGTACATAATAGGTACACAAAAAATGGTACTGAATCTTATGTTACCAGATGCTCTCTTTCTCAGGCGTTATTTTTCCCTCGGTCTTGGGTTCCCTGCCAACTCCAACCCAGTAAAACATGTTATCCTATTGTTGGATTATCTCAGGCTGGCAAAATAACTTACATATAGTTACTTTATTATTGTTTTCTTGGTTTAACCAATAATTACGTAGTGCTTACTTTGAGTAAGGAAGAGATCTAAGCGTTTTATAATATGAATTACTTCACAGTTGTCTTAGGTTGCGTTTCCCTGTGACTAGGATTTAGAGGAAGTAGTTTGTTTGGGAGGTGATTCCAAGGTGTTTTTGTCAGGTTGGAGAGTGAGATTGGGAAGGAAAAGAAGCCACTGTGGGTGCATTCATGAGCGGTTACCACTGTGGGGAGCTGGGCTTGATTCTGTTGGGGGCCTCTGAGAGAGGATGGTGAACAGACGCCTCAGAGACTCCCCACAGGGACAAGAAAGCTGGAGTATTTCCTACCCATCTCTTCCTTCATTGGTTAGAGGAGCTGCTCCCAGGGGGCATTAGCTCCATGGCACTCCTGGCCTGCCTCACATGTGGCTGAGTGGTCCAAGAACCCCTTCCAGAGAGGCTTGGTAAGCTGCAGTAAGAAGACATTGGTGTTCAAGAGGAGGGTGCCCGGGGGGCTTAAGGGGGCCACCAGCATCTGCTGCCATACTAAGAGCAACACCATCATCACACACATTTGACAGGCGAGGAAATGAAGGCCCAGGGAGGTTAAGTGCATTGCCCCAGGTCCTAGAGACAATGAGTGCAGGAGCTGGGGTTCTTACCCCGTGGTTTGGTTACAGTCTGTCCTCTTAATAACTACAAAGGGAATCAGAAGGAATTTTATCCCTCTGGGTATTTTTTCCCCAAAATTTTCCACTTCAAATCAAAGAGGTCTTAACGATGCATACCTTCTAATTCGCTGTAGAAGAAATCTGTTGGTAATAATGTATTCTTTCCTTTTCTGTTGACGCTGAACAAATATTTCTGAATGTGCTTCTCCTTTTTCTTGGATGGTTCTTGGATGACTCTCTAGGATAAAGTCTGCAACTTTTCTATCGAATGCAAATTACCTAAAAGGAAACAAAGAACAGTAACTGTTTGAAAGAGATGGGAATGATGTTACAGTCAGGGGTAGAATTATGTGTCCCAGGGATCAGGGGATGGGACTGGGTATCTCACAAAATACGAGTCGTAATATTTAATTACAACACTTGCTAAAAGTAAAGGGGAGAAAGGCTCAGAGTCCAGGCGATGGGCCCTTGTTGGGAGACAAAGTGTGTCTCCCACTCCAGTAATGAGATCCAAGGCTGACATGCCTTTTACGGGATGCCATCTGGAGTGATGTGAGGTGGAGACTCCATGGGCCTGTGACTCACAGATCAAAGTCCTGGAACTAAGTCACATCCATTTCAATCTGACTCAGACATGCACAGAATGGGCCTAGCTCACTCATTCCACATCTGTTCCCTATGTTCAGTGTTTTTTGTCAGGTGACATGACAAAAAAGGCACAAGACACAGCCCCAACTGCAAAGAACAACCCGATGTTGCAGGAGATGTACTGAGATATTCATTTGAGTCTGCTCTCACTACAGACCCCTTTCCAGACCCCTCCCTGCTTCCAGAGGGGCTCCTTTGCCTCAGGGGAGTTTTGTGGCAGAGCAGGAAACTGAAGCTTCTGGAAGCAAGTAGTCTATCTCTTCTTGCTTTTGTAAAAGGCTGGATTGATGAAGACATTTTTCTGGGTGTCCTTGATACAAAGGACTGAAAGGGGTGTATCTTCAAGGGCAAAAAGAGAGAAGCAGAGATTTCCCCCACACCAAGAAGCAGGTTGAAGTGTTGAGTTTGGGGAAACAGGGACCTATAAGGGTCCCAGGAACTGGGATCTCAGCCTTAGCAAAGATTCTGAGCCTTATGCGTGGTCCCAAAGCTGAAAGCCGCCATACTGTACGGCAACAGTATCATGGTGATTGTGACCAATGGGACATGAGAGACCCTTCCCTCCCCCCAGATTCCAAACAGAAGCCTCTCAAATTCTTAAGAAATCTAGAGAGAGAGAAGTCACAGCAATGACTAAAAATGACTTGCTATTCTGCCCAGTGTGATGAAGATGAGGGCAGTTTTAAAGATATTTCTTGAATACTTGAATCTGTAGAGTGTTTCATCCTCAACACTGAATAATAGCTAACATCTTAATGTGTGTTTCAGGGACCTACCTGGTGGCGCAGTGGTTAAGAATCCGCCTGCCAATGCAGGGGCCACGGGTTCGATCCCTGGTCCAGGAAGATGGCACATGCCACAGAGCAGCTAAGCTCGCGTGCCACAACTACTGAAGCCCGCGCACCTAGAGCCTGTGCTCCGCAACAAGAGAAGCCACTGCAGTGAGAAGCCCGCGCACCGCAACGAAGAGTAGCCCCTGCTCGATGCAACTAGAGAAAGCTGGTGAGCAGCAACAGAGACCCAATGCAGCCAAAAATAAATAAATAAATAAAAATAAATAAATAAAATAAAAATAAAATGAAAAAAAAAAAGTGTTTCAGCAGGGCTAAGTACTTTGCATGAATATCTCATACAATCTTCATAGCAATTCTGTGGGTTTGATGGTTTTGTTTTCCCCGTTGCACAGATGAGGAAAATGAGGCTGAGTGTGTGACTTAGCTCAAGCTAAGGCCCCGTCAGGTGAGATGTGACCAAGTCTGGCTGACCAAAAGGTCTGTGCATTTAACTCAATGCTGTAAGTCTAGCTCATGAAATAATTAGGGCACCACACATAAGAGTACATGGGTAAGGATTAAATTCAGTGTTTCAGCTATAAGTGTTGCAACTTCAGAGGAAAGAGAGACCAGTGAAGGCTGCAGAGAGGAATGTCAGCACCATGAGGGCTGAAAATTTGGTTGATTTTGTTCAGCGGTGCATTCCAAGTGCCTAGAACAGCACCTGGCCCATATTAGGAACTTAATATTTGACAAGTGAATGAATGAATGACAGGGACCCGGAATCCTGCCTTTTATGATGAGAGGGCTTTCGAGAATCCAAAGGAAAGCCATTCCAAGTGGGGTAAACAACACTTTGACAAATCACCTTGTAAATGGCTAGGGATTTGTATGACCAAACACAACTTGATGCATTTCCAAAATGGACTCATTATCCTTGCTTGTCTCCTCTTCCAAGCCCTTAAGTGAAGGAGAAGGAATTCTTTCTGATTCTAGAATACAGGTAGACTCCATTAGCACTAAATAGTATTTTGGGTAAAGATGAGATAAGCCGAGGTAAATACCTAGATTAATGACAACAGATCCATATGTTTAGCATAGAATTATGTTTTGATTGTCCATAAACATATAACTGCTCATTATGTCTTCATTAAAGAGTTTCCAGGGATCCCCGGATGAATTATAATGATTAAAAGTAATGCAAAGCAAAGAGCTTTTGCATCTACCTCTTGGAACACAAAAACTCTTCTTAGAAGGGGATGGTGGCTTGACTCTAGAATTTTCATAAAACAGTCTAAGACAAGGAGAAGTCTATTGTAGAGACTTTTTAGGGTAGGAAATACAAGGGTGTGAATTCAAGAAGATTCATTTTAAAATAAAACTATAAGGCAATGTAGCAATGTGTTTCAGAGCCTGACAAGAAAATGGCTTAATTTCTGTTTTACTACTGGGGCAAGTCAGACCAGGAACACATAAGGGATTTTCCCTAGGATAGCAGACCCAAGCCTCCTAATACTATCCTTAAATCTATGGAGAGACACCGTGACCAAAGAAGAAGTTTGAAGGAGAAATCACCTGTTAATATTCTAAGACAGTCTGCAACCAAAATTAATGGTGAAATGGAAAAGTATATACATACTGTTCATTTCCTATATGAACTCAAATGACCCTCTGGCTTCTCTAAATAAGAAGTCTGATGTTTCCCTTGGCAGTATTGCTGGGGAGATAAGATAAATTGGAATTCCTGAGATGATCTGGGATACTTATCAGTAGAAACAGCTTCAAGGGAAATGTCTGCTTTCTATCTCTAGAAAATTAAGAAACCACTGACAGGAAGAAATTTTGGTATTTGATAATAAGAAGGCAGCATGTACCACAATATTCTAGGGCATATAGTAAACAGAAATCGATCTGCATTAAAAACTGACTCATCGGAACACCACTGCCTGCTCGCTCCTGCCTTAGCTGCCCCCAACCTGGCTCCTCTGTCTGCCCAGAGCAGCAGTATTGTTATGTCAAAGGCCCACTGTCCTCTTTGTGTCCACTGGGGTCACTGTTACCTTTTTTTTTTTTTTTTTAACCGTTGTTACCTTTATGTAAACACTGGCACTTTCCTGACACACGCTCCAACACCAAGGAGAGCAAGGGGAAGAAATGTCGGTAGTGACTGTCAGTGTCTAGGGATATAGTTTACAATGACAGTGGATTCTATTCCACTTTCTGGACTTTAGGGTAATGTTCACCACTGCCCCACCGGGGTCAACTATGGGAGTGACATTGGCAGTGCCGCACAAAGAGTATGTAAACTTTTTGGTTCTTTCCCAACGTCAAATTTAATCCCCAAAGGCAAGCACTCATTTCACTCACTTTCCTAAGACTCGGTGTTAAAATTCCAGTATGTTTTTCTGCTATAAGATTTGAAACTTTTATTGGTCCTGGAGGTACCAGAAAATGTACAGAAGAACCCTTGCTTGCAGTACCAGCTTCAAAGACTTTGAGCTAAAAGCAGGAAACTCGAAAGCATCAAATGTAAAGGCTATTTTGATTGAGACAAATCTTTTGCACTTGCATTCAGATGCGAATTCTGATGGCAAGATGAACATTAATTACATAGAGAAAGATCTACTTAGAGGTGAGATAACTCTGCCTATTTTCAGAGAGAACGGCTGGCGTGTGTTGCAGACAGATTGTACAACTACAGTGGCCTCTTTGAAACACAAATCTGACTGTGCCACTCTCCTGTTTAAAACCTTGCACTGGTTCTCTTTGACATTAATCCATATTCATCAGAATCCTGTTGTAAGGCACAAAAACCAACTTAAAATGGTTTAAGTAAAAAGTATGTTTACTGGCTTATGTGGTTGAAAATTCCAAGGTATGGGACAGGTTCTAGATGGATCCAGGGGTTCAAATAATACCGCCAGGAATTTATCTACTTCAGGGCGGGGTCTGGAGGGAGGCATGCTGGGTGTCTAGGGTGCAGGTTTTGAGGCAACTGAGTTGTGTAAGTGCTGACCCCACTCTTAAAGGGCCCTGAGAGCCAGAGCCTGCTTGCAGGGCTTTGCCTCCTTATATTTGCGCCTTAGGCATGTTGCTGACCTCACCTGTCAAGGCCCTGGGCCATCTCCATCTCTCAGCTCTCGTTTTCACCTTAACTTCTTTTTCAGGTGAGTTCTTCCCTTGCAGTGGCCATAAGGTCCAGACATGATTCTATCATTTTAGCAAACTTTCCACTTTCCACCTATGCCTCCCTCAAAATCCTTTCCTTGTAATGTCAAGAAAGAACAATTCCAGAATTTGGCTGTGATTAACTTGGGTGTGGCAGAATCATTTAATACTATGTGGTCCCCCAATTATTTCCTTTTCTTCCCGGGCATACAGCTAACCTATATTTTGCATCTCGGTTGGGTCATGGATAGTGATCTCCACATGATCTCCCTCTCCACTCATTGATTGGCTGGTACAGAGGATTCATCATGTGGTTCCAGGGGCCCAGAGGATTCTGAGGTCCTAGGTTGTGACACAGCCATTGTTGAAAGGAGCCTGGATTCCTGAGTCACCATTTGGAGGAAGCCATCCTGAAGAGCCACTTGATCAGGAACATATGCGTTGGGTTTTTTTGTGAGAGAGAAACCAAACACTGAGATTTGGGGATGTTTGGTACAAAAGTTAGTGATTCTTGTGCTGTTTAATCCATTGCGTATGTGCTTGTTCCTGAACACATTACTGTTGCCAGAAAGGATGGGGTATTCTGACTGGCTAAGCCTGGGTCACGCACCCATCTTTGGGGCCCTGAGTTAGGTAGAGCCCTGCCCCAAACCACACAGATGCAGAGCGAGGAAGGAGCATTTCCCTAGAGGACAATCAAGATGCTATTACCAGAATAGGGAGGGGGGTGTTGGACAGACAAACAAACAAACCAGCAGTCCACTACAGACCTGCACAAAACATTTAGGCTTCCCCTTGCAATGTTATGCTGTAAGAATGCCCAAAGTGGTGAGTCATTAATTATGTTATCAAAAACCATGGAATCCTCAAAGCAGGGATGGGCCTCAGCATCACTTCATCCCCAACACTGAGCACAGTTCTTCCAGCTGTTGGAAATGTGCAGATGAATGAAGAAAGGAATGTAGTCCACTTATCCAGTTGTGGACCAGACTCACTTTTCCAGAGGATATTCATGAGATATTGAAGTCTAATTTTTCACTCATATCATTAAGAAATTTAGCAATCAAAAATGATCAGTAGCACGAATATTTCTGAAACCACTTATCTATTTTACAAATCTTACTGTGTTAGTGAATCTAAAGGATAACTTTTGCATATAAGGTACTTATACTTTATTTCAGAATAGAGGTATTATGATAACTTAGTTATATCAAGAACTTACGTGCCTTATTCGTGTGTGCATGTGTGTGTGTCAAGGGAAAAACAGGCTAAAAAGCAAATTTTAAGTGAAAACTACTTTGTGGAAGTAGGGTTTATTCTTCGCTTTATTTTTCCTTCCTTTTCCCATTGTTTGGGGCTCTTTAGAAGGCTAGTATCCAACATATGGCTGATATGAGGATGAAACTGTAAGCAATGTCTCAGATTTTATTGTGATCTTTCTCTCTTAAATAAAGATAATGTCCTCATTGTCTGATTGAGACAGAAACTTCCCTCCTCCCTATTTAAAAAAAAAAAAAAAACAGCCTTGACCAGGAGGTTTCTGAAGCCTCCATTGATAACACACAATGGCCTGTTCTTACAGGAATGTTTCATGGCCCTTAAGCGAGTCACTGTTGGCTAATATGATGAAAGAGTGAAAAATGGAAAAAGAGAACCTGAGGGCTCATCATCTAAACCCAGTCCTGGCAGGGGACTGGGGGTATAAGCAGAAATCCACAAATAGCAGGCTAGGATAAGAGATGCCAACTTTTATCTTAATGATGAGAAAAAGACAAACCTTCCAAGTAAATGTTTTCCAGCATCTTTTAGCTCAGGGGAGGGGGGAAGAGAAGGAAAAGGAAGGGGCACAAATGAGCACTGCCATAAGCCACAGCCAGAGCTCTGGGTGGCTTTGCCCCCTCCCTCGTGGGCTCTCCAATGCCAGTCTTGACTGTCCTGAGCCACAGCTGAGAACAGTTTCCCATTGTATAGAGGTGAAGGACCCTGTGTAGATATATTATGCTGAGTTGTGTTTGCTGCATCCATGCCTGGAAAAATAAGATTGCCACTTTCTATCAGCTTGACCTGAGGCTCATCTGCTGTGAATGTCCCCACCCTAATCCCTGGAACTTGTTGTATTACAAGGCTCTCCAGAGTTTTTATTTATGTATTTGTTTATCTATTTCTTTGTTTGTTTATATAAGAGGAGATTTACTTTAAAAATTGATTATGGAAGGTGAGAAATCCTACAATCTACCATCTGCATGCTGAAGAAACAGGAAATCCAGTGGTATAGTTCAGTCAGAATCTGAAGGCCTGAGAACCTGGAATCCCAATGTCCAAGGGCAGAAGACGGCTGCCCCAGCTCAAGAAGAGAGAATTTTCCCTTTCTCTGCCTTCTTGTTCTATATGAGCTCACAGTGGATTGGATGCGCCCGCCCAGGTTGGGGAGCATGATCTTCTTTACTCATTGTACTGATTCAAATGTAATCTCTTCTAGAAACAACCTCACGGACACATCCACAAATCATTTTTTTGAAATCAACTTTCTGGGTTTCCCTTAGCACAATCAAGTTGACACATAAAATTAACCATGATACCTGTGAATATATTACCTTGTATGGCATAAGGGACTCAGCAGGTGTGCTTAACATTTTCAGATGGGAGATTATTCTGGCTTATCCAGATGAGCCCAATTTAATCATATGAGAATATTTCCTAGCTGTGGTCAGAGAGAGAGAGATGTGACAACAGAAGATGGATCAGAGAGATGCCACATTGCTGACTTTGAAGATGGAGTGAGGGACCACAAGCCGAGGACTGTGGACAGCCTCTAGAAGCTGGAAAAGGCAAGCAAGTGAGTTCTGCTCCCTGCCCCCCACCCCGGCCAGAGCTCTCAGGAAAGAAAGTAGCCTGCCAAAACCTTGATGTTACCCTGTTGAGTTAATGTCAGAATTCTGCCCCACATAACTGTAAGATAGTAAATCTGTGATGTCACTAAATTTGTGGTCATTTGTTATGGCAGCTATAGAAAACTAACGTATCCACTAACAGATCTTGAAAAGGAATAGTGGTCAGAGGCCAAAAAGACTTCACAGTCTGCTTGACAGTGGAAAGTGAGAAATAAACATTAAATTGTGTGTTCTATGCTTCTGCCTTCTAGTCTCATTCTGCTCAGTTATACACATAGGCAACAAGAGGAGAGAGATTGGAAGGAACAACCTTGAGTATTTAGTTACTGACTTGGAGCAGAAGATAATGAAGGTCAGCATGAGAGGAGCTGTCTCTGACCACTTAGGACAAACACAAGTCTGGAGAGCCCATAGTTGTGAAAATTATATCTTGAAATCAAAGCTGGGAGGAGGAATCAAAGTTGGATTACTGTTTTCAAGCTCCAGGATCATACATTTTTTAAGATGATCAAATAAGATGATGCATGTGAAATCTCTTTGAAAGCTACACAATACAAGGTGCAGTAGGCTGGATGGTAGCCCCCAAAAAGCTATGTCCATATCCTAATTCTTGGAAATTGTGAATGGGACCTTATTTGTAAAAAAGTTTTTTTGCCGAAGTGAGGAAGTTAAGGATAGTGATAAGGGAAGGTTGTCTGTGATTATCCAGGTGGGCCCTAAACGCAAGCACGTGTCCTCATAAGACAAACACACAGGGAATGAGACATCCAAAGAAGGGGATGAAGGCTATGTGACCACAGAGGCAAGACTGAAGTGATGCAGCCACAAGCCAAGGAATGCCAGCAACCTCCAGAAGCTGGAAGTCAAGGAATAAAAGCTCTCCTTGAGCTCTGGAGGAAGTGTAGTCTTGCTAACATCTTAATTTCAGTCTTCTGGTCTCCAGAACTGTAAGAGAATGCATTTCTATTGTTTTAAGCCACCCAGTTTATGGTAATTTGGTATGGCTCTAGGAAGCTAAAACATGTAAGCTTATGGACTAAGCTATAAAACAAAAGTATTGGTAGAAATTACAGCATACACATTTATTAGTCCTATTAAGTTGTCCAGAGACTTTCCCATATCACAGAATGATTATCAGCATGGGAGCCCCAATCCAATTAATTTTAAATTCATGATTAGGTGGTGAGATCCTTGAGGATTCTTATCTCCTGGTGCCCATCCTCCATAGAACAGGGTGCCAAATAGGCGCCCACCAAATATTCTCTGATTTGTATCACGTAAGAGGAAGTAATTTATCCAGTGAGGAACTCCTTGTGAATGCAGAAAAGTTGAACTGCCAAGACCAGAAGAAGTGACCCTGTGCGATCCCAGCCCACCCTTTCTCTTGGAAGATACTGAATTCTAAGGAAAGACCTAAACCAGATCCAGGAACTCCAGGGTCATCTGAGAAGCACAGTGAGCCCTCTGCAAATGTTTCCCTGTAGCTCCTTACAAGAGGAGTTTCTGGTTGGATGCCAAAGCCATACTGGCCAGATGAACCCACAGAAACAGATGGGATCAAGTTTCCAAGGTGATGGGATCTGAAGCCACCCTGCCTCAGGGTTGTGCCCACCAGGTCATATTCTCATTGGTCTCCACCCAAACTTGAGTCATACTGCACTGGGAATTTGAGATGACTTCTGGTCCTCATAGTGCCACCTCATTTCTTTCTAGAAGCCTCTAGAAAGTTTCCAGTAGTTCCTTGAACGTTTCTAGAAATAGTTATTTTGTATGGAAACACCCAGTGTTCTTTTCTGGCTAGCTCTGGCTCATGCCCTTCCCCCTGTCACAACACATCCCTTCCAGTCAGCATGATGACTATCTGCCCTTGTGGCTGAGAGGCCAAAACAAATATGATTATCAGGCTATCTTCAGAGTGCTGACAGCACCCTTGGTGTGGGATGAGCAGGCAGCCCAAGCCACTGTGCCAAGTTCAGTTCCCAGGGGACTGTGCAGAAACTGCAAAAGGAGAGAGGAAGGTATATGCATTTGAATGAGAAACATACTTCCATCAGCACCGGTTTCCCCCACCCCAATTCAGCAATACAAGAAGCTACTAAAGAAGCCAGCATTTTTCTTCCTTCCTCTTTCTTTCTTTCTTTCTTTCTTTTTTTCTTTCTTTCTTTTCTTTCTTTCTTTCTTTCTTTTTTTCTTTCTTTCTTTCTTTCTTTCTTTCTTTCTTTCTTTCTTTCTTTCTTTCTTTCTTTCTTTCTTTCTCTCTTCCTTCCTTCCTTCTTTCCTTCCTTCCTTCCTTCCTTCCTTCCTTTCTCTCTCTCTTTCTCTCTCCCTCTCTCTTCCTTCCTTCCTTCCTTTCTTTCTTTCTTTCTTTCATTAGAGTATAGTTGCTTTACCCTTCTGTGTCAGTTTCTGCTGTACATCAAAGTGAATCGGCCATGCGTATACATATATCCCCTCTTTTTTGGATTTCCTTCCCATTTAGGTCACCACAGAGCACCAAATAGAGTTCCCTGTGCTATACAGTAGGTTCTCATTAGTTATCTATTTAAGGCTGCATTTTTCATTACTAGTTTGGTAATTGTTCATTTATCACTGTAGAGTCCCATTCCACCCAAATATGCACAGGCGTCAAACTCCCAAATCTCTCGTCTCTCTCATGGGTGAAATTAATCATTTATCCAAATGAGATTTTCTGTGCCGTGTGGCATGGCCACTTCTCTCTGTCTTTAACATTACCACTCACCCTAGTTTATGGTCAGGACCCTAACGTCTCACTCAAGAAGAAGACTCTGTTTTCCTCCCTTCTCAACTGAAGCCCAGGACAGCTATGTTGTCTCCACACAGTAGCATCATTCATTCTCAGTGCTGAGACTCATATGTGGTGGCACTGTTGTCCCTGAATGGGGTAAGGTGGGTGTACTGTTGGCCGTCTCTGCACAGTGTCAGATGACATCAGTGTACCTAGCTCACAAAGTTCAGCAGACCATGGAGAAAGACATAAGCATGCAAGATGAACTCTTCTCTAGGATAAAAGCACAGTTCAAGCATCACTCAGAAATGACTCCTGACAAGATATATAATCTCACTTTATCTTTCAAACAGAGCTGTGGTGAGGATGGAATAATAAGATGATGTGTAAAAGCACATAGAAACTTATTCTTCAGTGAAAGTCAGTGTGACCACTGTTATAAGTACTTGTCTTTATTTTACTGGTCTCTTTTTATTTTTCTGAAAAACGTGGACAAAATGCCTATATAATGTAATATGACACAACTAATCTGGGAAGCATTTGCTAATCCTCCTCTTTCAGCCAAATGGTTCCCCCAGATGGACGTGGAACCAAGAGGCAGATCCAATATTGACTCTGCCAAATGAAGAAATGGAAATAGATTTGAAAGGTAGGAACTTTGAATGGAAAAATTTTCCCTTTCCTCACCTTCCAACCTGGGTTTTGCTCAGAAGTGTTAGAGAGCTCTGAAATTCCACTGTGGGAGAGAAGGATTTCAAACGGAAAATTTTATTTTAAATGCCAAGAGCTTCTTGTCTCTAGGATAACGTTCTCTTTTTTCTTTCTTTCATTCTCTGACTTCTTCCTTTCCTTTGCTGAACTATTTTCCAACCAGCTCACTAATATTTATCTATTGTAATGAACACATTTTGGTTTGGAGCTTCTACAGCTTTCTGTGGGCATGTAAAATAAGGTTAAATCTTGTACTTTGTAAAATTTTATCCATACATTCCACAAGAAGAATTTAAATGGTGGTGGTAGGGAGAGGGAAGGCTGGCCATGGTTCTGGTTCTGGTTCTGGTCAGCCCTAATGCTTCAGGCCATTCCCCTCTTCTGGGGTTTCAGGCTTTAGTAAGGAACATGTCGTCCTTGGACATTTCTTTTTCAATTTTTCAACTAGGTTTGATTTTGTTTCTTGAATTCAGCATTTACTGTAAGTTGTCACAGTTGTGCTAAACACTTCACATTGGAGCTGTTGAAGTTGTAACTACTTTGTGTAGATCAGCAGTCCCCAACCTTTTTGGCACCAGGGACCAGTTTCGTGGAACATAATTTTTCCACGGACGGGGGTGGAGGGTGGGGGGAGTATGGTTCAGGCGGTAATGTGAGTGATGGTTCAGGTGATAATGCAAGCAACGGGGAGCCATGGGGAGCTGCAAATGAAGCTTCGCTCACTTGCCTGCCACTCGCCTCCTGCTGTGTGGACTGGTACCGGTCAGTGGCCTGGGGGTTGAGGACCCCTGGTGTAGATGATTCACGGATGTGTTTTATGTGATAATTAATGCACTTGAATATTATATATGCATCTGATTTCAGATTAGCTGGCCTCACACAAAAGGGCATTGCTGGGTAAATATGAGAGAAATAATAGGAAATCTTTAGTTTTAAAGTCAGCACTGGTGTCCAACTAATAAGATTGATCCACTGAAAAGAATATCCATACCATGCTAATCCCTGGATCCCTGGGACAATATCTTCTTCCTCTCTTGGGCTCTGATATGTGACAGTTTGTAACTTCTCATGGGGAATTACCTGGATGCAATGGTGATCTTCAAATAGATTACCAGGCAGCTATTCTGGTGATCACATAAGGAAAAGGCTGACAGACCAAATTAATATCCTTGAATCATAAAATTTTAAAAATCAATTTAAAATATATAGCCAGAAGCCAGAGATGGGGTAAGAATTTAACATACTTTTGGTAAGGGTGGAACGACCACATTCCCAGAATCTTCTGTTATGCAATGTTTTTACATCCTGTCTCTCTCTTCCTCTTTGCTGCATCAGCCTTCCCATGACAGCCAAGTTATGAGGACCAGAGTTAAGGGTTCAGTGAGGGGGCCCAATGAATGGAAGGGGCCTAGAGCCAACAATATTCGGTTGATCTATTGGAGAGATGCAAGCTATAGCTTGTCGGTTAGCTTGATAAACATCTTTGGATTTTATCTATCTTTCTTGGGGACAGGACATGTGGGACCATGACAAATGTCACTAATAGGTGGCTGATGCAAGAACTCATGAATATTGAGCGCCTGTGTGCCTCATGGATACTTAGTACATCGTAAATATTCAAAGCCTCATATATCTCATGAGTATTTGGTGTCTGTTAGTCCTTTCCTTCCTTTCTATCTTTATTTACTATACATACGCTCTTCTCATTTTGTCTACATATGACGTGTCTCCCAGGTTACCACCTAACCTGTATTTAACACATCTTATGAATTCCGTATATTCCTCATAAGCTGCTAGCTCATACATCCATCTCATTTATTTTCTGTAGCAAAAACAAATAGTCTCAAATAACACAGCAAACACAAATTACAGCAACATTCACAGCTGGTCTGGTGGTGTAGTAGGAAATTATAGAATTAGTAGACATTCAACAAAAATTTTCTTTATTGCTGGGAGATATTTCTTTGGACAAACACCTTCCTAGTGCCCACAGCAACAGTGGAATCCCAGAAATCTCTGAAAACAGTTCTCTCATTTCAATTAACAGAATCATGATTTTCCCAGGGGCTCAAGTTCCAAATCCAGGCACTATATTGATTTTTCTCTTGCCCTCACTCCATTATATTCCAACCATCAATAAATCCTGTTGATTCTGCCTCCTATATGCATTCTTAACCCGTCCACTTCTCTCCATCTTTAATATTACCACTCCTAATTTAGGCCACCAATTTCTCTTGCCTTCAAGGCAGTAGCCTCCCAACCGTCATCCTTGTTGCCACTCCTTTCTTTTTGCAGCCCGTTTTCTGTACAGCAAGCAGAGTGGTCTTTTAAATATGTAAATTGGTGTGAGTGGCTTCCAATTGCTTCTAGATTGGTGTCAATCCATGTATGGTCAGTGGAAGTGGAAACAACTCAAATATCCATAAACAGACAAAAAGGTAAGAAAAATGTAGTATATCCATGCAGTGGAATATTATTTGGCCATAAAAAGGAAAGAAGCTCTTGACATATGCTACAACATGGATAAATCTTGAAGACTTTATGCTAAGTGAAAGAAGCCAGTCACAAAAGACCACATATTATATGATTCCATTTATATAAAATGTCCAGAAGAGGCAAATCTATAGGTGCAGAAAGTACATTAGTGATTGCATAGAGCTGGGGAGGGGTGGATGATGTGGGGAAAAGAGGGAAGTAGTAGCTGAAGAATGCAAGGTTTCCCTTTGTGTTAATGAAAATGTTCTAAAATTGACTGTGGTTTGCACATATTTGTCAATATACTAAGAATGAATTCTGCACCATAATTGGGTAACTTGTATGGTATGAGAATTATATATCAATAAAGCTTTTTTTTTTTTTTTTAAGTATGGTAAGTGGACAGGCAACATTTGAATCATCTGGGAGCTTGGAGAAATGCAGACTCTCAGTCCCCACCCCAGATGCACTAAAGAATCTCTTGTTATGGATCCCAGCAATCTGTGTTTTAACAAGCACTCCAGGTGAATTTTATGCACAAAAGTTCAAGAAACACAGAAATAAATTAAAATTGCAATTCCATACCAGGCTTACTAGACCCTACACAACTATTTTATCTCTCCAACACCAGCTCCCATTCCAGCCACACTACCTCTCCTTCTGTGTCATCAACAGGCTTAATGGCTTCTCCTCTTAGGGCCTTTGAACTCTCAATTCCCTCTACCTGGAGGAACGCCCCTGAGATCTTAATACTTCTGGATTCTTTTTGTCATTCAGTTTTTAGTCTACGTGTTACTTCCCCAAAGAAGACTTCTTAGACCATCGTAGCTAAAATGTCCTGCCATTCATCTGGTCACATCTCCTTGTTATATTTGCTTCCCAATACTTATAACTATTACTATTTTCTACTTTATTTATTTGTGGGCTGTCTGCTTGCCTTCCTGGAATATAAGCAAGCCCATCTATCTAGTAGGCACTCAACTACCGTTGAATTGATGAGGAAACACACTGAACCCAGCTGACCTGGAATATATACCTTACCACTCACCATGACCCACGACTAGTTTCCGAGCCCTCTGTGTCTTGCCAAGAGATTGTGTTGGAAACTGTTCCACCAAAATTAGCCACATTTTCTGGTAACACAAAAGGCCACCCTAATGACTGATGTTACAAGCTATGCTAAGGATGGCAGAGAGAGACAAGAGAAATGGTTGAGGAAACTATTCTTCTTCACCAGACTAGAAGTTCCTCAAGAATGGCCCCAGTGCCTGCTACAAATTAGATGCCCCAAAACATATTTGCCTAACTCTTGAACTAAGTACTTAGGAAGTAAAAATATTTCATTCTTGCTTTGTAATAAACCCCTAAGAGGTGCTTCCTAGACTCCTCCAACCCTTTGGAGGGTCATCTAAACACCCTGTTCCCTGTCCCCTTCTTCATCCTTTCTATTAAATAAGATATTTGTGTTTTAAATGAAAGCCATTGTTGATCTATCACTAGTGGAAAAGAATCAGTGTGCATGCATTCCTCATGTAATAAGAAATAAATCCCTTAAGCCTATAATTTTCTCTTACTGGTGTAGAATTTTGAAGTCCAAGAATGCATCTGCCATCGAGGAGGTTAATTTTGGGTCTGCTGGCTCTGCAGTTATGTATGTGGCCATTGTTCATGACAGAGGAACTGTCTAGAGGAGATCAGTGCTCTGTTCTCATAATGAACCTTATGTTTCTAAACACAGGTGCGTTTGGATTGTAGACATCTGTGTCACTAAATGGGAGGGTGGGGGGAGAAAGAGCACAAAAGCAACTCAGATATGGGTCCCTTGGAAATGCAAGATGGTATTATTGCAGTAGCTCTTATCAACATCATTGTTGTTTCTTTGATGATGTATCATGGTACAGAGATAGTGGTGAGGAATCCAGTCTCTCACCACCATGTTTTCACTATGCCGCCTTTCACTAAGAGATGGAGGGGACTCTTGCTAGAATTCACCCTATTGTCATCCTATTGAAAGGAGTTGTCAGAAGGCCCCTATTCCATCCTGCAATCATTTCAATCTGCTTTTTACTCCAACTTTGTGTTTCATCTTTGCTATTTGATGCATAAAAATGAAAGAGCTCCTGGGAAATACTTGTTCCCAATGGCTCTGATAAGACAGATATCCTGGGAAACTACCAAAAAGGTGCAGGGCAAAGAAAGGAGAGCTATCCAATGACTCATGGTCATTCTCTTGCCCCGCTCACACCCATTAATTCAGCATATATGTGTTCTGCATCTCAGTCTCAGGATTCCTGCAAGTCAGACATTTACAGGTATTCAGGACAACCCAACTCTTATGACAACACATATTCTTAGCCATTTTACAGACACCTATGCACTGGGAATTTTTGTAATTAGTCATATGACACGCTATCATTTGCACTTGTCTCATCTTGATGAATATTTTAAAACATTATGACAAGAGGCTAGTACTCCAATACCAGTAAACGAAGTCAGTTTTAAAAAGGAATCTTAGATGGCCTCATTTGACTAAAACAATCTCCTGGCTTTTTACGAAGTATAAAACTCTGAATATAATGTCTCAGTAAGTTGTAAATGTTGTGGTAGTGTTTCACTAACTGCCTCAAACCTTGAGCTGGAGCTGCCACTAATATTCATCTGATCTAACAAAGGAGAGTTACAGAGAAGTCAGGTGATGTGTCAAGCGCACAGCTAGGCAGCTGTTAAGCCAGTGTGAGAATCCAATCTCCTGACTTAAAGTCGTTCTTGCTATTAAACCAGGTGGATCCATCTGGGTGCAGCTGGGGAAGCAGAGCCACCATGAGTGATATGGATTAAGGGTCAGGCCCCTCCCACCAGGTGGGAGCTGGTGAAGGAGT
Source organism: Phocoena phocoena (assembly GCF_963924675.1). Classification (NCBI taxonomy): domain Eukaryota; kingdom Metazoa; phylum Chordata; class Mammalia; order Artiodactyla; family Phocoenidae; genus Phocoena; species Phocoena phocoena. Next base: position 30,635,513 of record NC_089224.1, on the reverse strand, counting down.
CTTTAAGAGGATATTGCTCTGTGTCTCAGTTGGTCCTGAAAGGGCTGCAGGTCAGCAGGGCTTGAAGTTGGAAAAGTAAAGCTGGGTGTCAAGTGCAGAAGACCAAGGGCAAACTGGAATCCACGAGGACAAACTCCAACCTGCAGCCCTCTCCCCACCTCCAACATCAGCGATGTGGATGACTTGCAGGAAGAAGCTGGCAGCCTTCATCGCCAAACCACATGTGTACCTGGCCCAGGCCACAGAGTCAGGGTGGAGGAGATGGGCAGGAGCTGAGGCATCTGAGGCCCAGCTGTGGCCTCTTGACACCGTCGGGGGCAAGCAGATCCGCATACACATGTGGAGCTGCCCTTGGCCCCGTGCAGTGACCTTGTGGCTGTAATGGCCCTCCCTTCACTGCCACCTTCCAAATCACGCAGAAATGTACCTTGTGGCCAACTCTATCTAACCCAGAACCAGCTTAACTAAGTAAAAAGCCCCCACACAACGTTATAACCTGTCAGTGTATTCTCAGCTGCCTTTGATTTTTCTTTATGACACCAAATACAGAATAATTCAAATATACAAGAGTATATGCACATAGAAACTTTCCATGGTTTCCTTTATGGAATGAGTGATTTTCTGCTGCCTTGAGTACTCAGTCACTTTGGTTCATTTTCTTGCCATGTGCTTATGGAGATGAATTAAAACTGACTTATTTGTCTATTACTTATATATGAAAATTTGGGTCTATTGATTATACCCACAGCAATAGCAGGTCCTCTAATATGATGTATATCATGTAAATGAGGGTTAGACAAACTTCAGGATCCATTTGGCATTATTATCTGTGCAACTATGTGCTTATGTATTTATGTATCTATGTAGGTAGGTTTGTATTTGTCTTATCTATCTATCTATCTATCTATCTATCTATCTATCTATCTATCTATCTATCCATCTATCTAACCAGGTAGTTCTATAGAGATTTAAGAACAGTTTTGATGAGTACACAGACAGATATTCTAAAAATTGAGAGCTGAGAGACTGAAATATTGGTGTTGTAACTTCTGAGTAATTGTTTCAGCTACTGAACACTGGCACTAATCCAAAAGTCAAAAGAATTGACAGTTATGTAAGCTGTTTCTTCCTTTGGCTTCTTGAGATGACTGAGATAGTTATAGATAGGAAACGCAGACACAGTTAAAAAAATCTAACCACACATGATTTATGAGAATTTGTCATGCTCTGAGACTCTCAGCTTCTGCTTCTCTAAGTACCTCTTAGATCCTTTAGCCTTGTAGCTTGTTTTCCTTCTCAGAGCCAAGCCCAGCGATGCTCCTTTCCTTTGCTTGTGCTTTTGAGGGGGAAAAAAACAAAGTTAAGACCGTAGGAAAATAAATCAACAAATAAATACAGCTTTGTAAAGACATTGAGATAATAAACTGAGATTATAAATCAACTTTCCAGGCTTCACCATCAACCCAGGGAAAAAGGTGAAACAAGTGGTTTCCAAACACTTGATAAAACATAGAGGGTGTTTGGGGATAGAAAGAGCTCTGGTTTTGGATCTAGAAGAACTGGATCCAAGCCATTTATCCATTTTGTGTCTTGTATTATTTAATTTTTAGCATTTTTGTTTCCTCTTCTGCAAAATAGCTGTCATCTTACTTGCTTCCTTGAGAAGTTCCAAGGTTGAAAGAGATAACTTCTATGTCCACCTCGTACCTTACTTCACCTTCACCTGCATTGACTCCATCCATCTCATATAACATATATAAATGGCATTACAATGCATGGGGTCACATTATTTTTAAATGTTAGAGAATTAGGTCTTAGTAGGTAAGTGGAAACATTAAAAGAACTTATTTCTTAGTCTGACAACCACTGTTAATCTTGCTTAATTGAAACAACTGAAGCAGCGGATTTTTCCTATGTCAGGAAAAAATAGTGAAAGACTTTGAAAGAGCAAAAAAAAATCACTGGGTATTCTATCTAGGTAACCCTTCCGGGTTATCTATGTCTTTTATTGTTTTGGAGCTATGTTAACATTTAATTCATGGCCCACAGCATTATAACATGCCTGAATGAAGCTTTCTAACTCAAGCATTTTATTAAGTAGGTGAGTATGCAAATACTAAATCAGCAAATAATGAGAACTAGTCTGGTGTCTAGTGGATGCACAATTGATTTATCTCCCCATTTTCCCACCAAGAAGCCACTTTTGCAACTATGATGCAGATTTATTTTGGTCATTCCTGACCCCTGATGAATTATTAAAAGATGAACTGGGGCACGTTAAAATTTACAAGAGTTTATACAAGCAAACAGTGCTTCCAAACAAAAGTTGTTAGAGGCACTTATCAGCAGGAGCTACGGGAAAGACTTTTATGGAGAAGACTCGGAAGCAAAGCAAGGAAAATCATTGGATTGGCTATAGCTTAAGTTGTTGCCTTATTTGCGAAAGCCCAAATAAAGGCTATTTGTGATTGGATTTCTTAAGTTTCAATTTCTTAACTTTGAGGATTTCTAGGTATTGACTCTGGCTTAGGGTCCAGTTTGTTTACGTAGGTTGCTGAGGCAGTAGAGACACCTTAGTCTAATGGCCTTGTGTTTCATTACTTTAACAATGCCACTTGTCCACCTTTTAGAATTTTTGTTTTTTAACATCTTTATTGGAGTATAATTGCTTTATAATGGTGTGTTAGTTTCTGCTTTATAACAAAATGAATCAGCTATACATATACCTATATCCCCAATATCTCCTCCCTTTTGCGTCTCCCTCCCTCCCTCCCACACTATCCTACCCCTCCATGTGGACACAAAGCACCAAGCTGATCTCCCTGTGCTATGCGGCTTTTTCCCACTAGCTATCTATTTCAAATTTGGTAGTGTATATATGTCCATGTCACTCTCTCACTTCATCCCAGCTTAACCTTCCCACTCCCATGTCCTCAAGCCCATTCTCTACATCTGCATCTCGATTCCTGTCCTGCCCCTAGGTTCATCAGAACCAATTTTTTTTTTAATTCCATATATATGTGTTAATTTACAGTATTTGTTTTTCTCTTTCTGACTTACTTCACTCTGTATGACAGACTCTAGGTCCATCCACCTCACTACAAATAGTTCAATTTCGTTTTGTTTTATGGCTAAGTAATATTACACTGTATATATGCGCCACATCTTGTTATCCATTCATCTGTCGATAGACACTTAGGTTGCTTCCATGTCCTGGCAATTGTAAATAGAGCTGCAATGAACATTGTGGTACATGTCTCTTTTAGACCTATGGTTTTCTCAGGGTATATGCCCAGTAGTGGGATTGTTGGGTCATACGGTAGTTCTAATTTTAGTTTTTTAAGGAACCTCCATACTGTTCTCCATAGTGGCTGTATCAATTTACATTCCCAGTAACAGTACAAGAGGGTTCCGTTTTCTCCACACCCTCTCCAGCATTTATTGTTTATAGGTTTTTATGATGGCCATTCTGACCAGTGTGAGGTGATACCTCAATGTAGCTTTGATTTGCAGTTCTCTAATGATTAGTGACGTTGAGCATCCTTTCATGTGTTTCTTGGCAATCTGTACATCTTCTTTGGAGAAATGTCTATTTAGGTCTTCTGCCCATTTTTGGATTGGGTTATTTGTTTTTTGATATTGAGCTGCATGAACTGCTTGTAAATTTTGGAGATAAATCCTTTGTCAGTTGCTTCATTTGAAAATATTTTCTCCCATTCTGAGGGTTGTCTTTTCATCTTGTTATGTTTTCCTTTGTTGTGCAAAAGTTTTTAAGTTTCATTAGGTCCCATTTGTTTATTTTTGGTTTTACTTCCATTTCTCTAGGAGGTGGGTCAAAAAAGATCTTGATGTGATTTATGTCATAGAGTATTTCTCCTGTGTTTTCCTCTAAGAGTTTTATACTGTATGGCCTTACATTTAGGTCTTTAATCTATTTTGAGTGTATTTTTGTATATGGTGTTAGGAAGTGTTCTAATTTCATTCTTTTACATGTAGCTGTCCAGTTTTCCCAGAACCACTTATTGAAGAGGCTGTCTTTTCTCCATTGTATATTCTTGCCTCCTTTATCAAAAATAAGGTGACCGTATGTGTGTGGGTTTATCTATGGGCTTTCTATCCTGTTCCATTGATATATATTTGTGTTTTTGTGCCAGTACCATACTGTCTTGATTACTGTAGCTTTGTAGTATAGTCTGAAGTCAGGGACCCTGATTCCTCCAGCTCCATTTTTCTTTCTCAAGATTGCTTTGGCTATTTGGGGTCTTTTTGTTTCCATACAAATTGTGAAATGTTTTGTTTTAGTTCATTGGTAGTTTTATAGGGATTGTATTGAACCTGTAGATTGCTCTGGGTAGTATAGTCATTTCCACCATGTTGATTCTTCCAATCCAAGAATATGGTATATCTCTCCATCTGTTTGTATCATCTTTAATTTCTTTCATCAGTGTCTTATAGTTTTCTGCATATAGGTCTTTTTCTCCTTAGGTAGGTTTATTCCTAAGTAATTTATTCTTTTTGTTGCAATGGTAAATGGGAGTGTTTCCTTAATTTCTCTTTCAGATTTTCATCATTAGTGTATAGGAATGCAAGAGATTTCTGGGCATTAATTTTGTATCCTGCTACTATACAAAATTCATTGATTAGCTCCAGTAGTTTTCTGGTAGCATCTTTAGGATTCTCTATGTATAGTATCATGTCATCTGCAAACAGTGACAGCTTTACTTCTTCTTTTCCCATTTGGATTCCTTTTATTTCTTTTTCTTCTCTGATTGCTGTGGCTAAAACTTCCAAAACGACGTGGAATAATAGTGGTGAGAGAGAACAACTTTGTATTGTTCGTGAGCTTAGAGGAAATGGTTTCAGTTTTTCACCATTTAAAATGATGCTGGCTGTGGGTTTGTTATATATGGCCTTTATTATGTTGAGATAAGTTCCCTCTATGCCCACTTTCTGGAGAGTGTTTATCATAAATGGGTGTTGAATTTTGTCAAAAGCTTTTTCTGCATCTATTGAGATGATCATATGTTTTTCCCCTTCAGTTTGTTAATATGGTTTATCACATTGATTGATTTGCATATATTGAAGAACCCTTGCATTCCTTGGATAAACTCCACTTGATCATGGTGTATTATCCTTTTAATGCGCTGTTGGATTCTGTTTGCTTGTATTTTGTTGAGGATTTTTGCATGTATGTTCATCAGCGATATTGGCCTGTCATTTTCTTTCTTTGTGACATCATTGTCTGGTTTTGGTATCAGGGTGATGGTGGCCTTGTGGAATGAGTTTGAGAGTGTTCCTCCCTCTGCTATATTTTGGAAGAGCTTGAGAAGAATAGGTGTTATCTCTTCTCTAAATGTGTGATAGAATAGTGAAGCCATCTGGTTCCGGGCTTTTGTTTGTTGGAAGATTTTTAATCACAGTTTGAATTTCAGTGCTTGAGATTGGTTATCTTTATATTTTCTATTTCTTCCTGGTTTAGTCTCAGAAGGTTGTGCTTTTCTAAGAATTTGTCCATTCCTTCCAGGTTGTCCATTTTATTGGCATATATTTGCATATAGTAATCTCTCATGACCCTTTGTATTTCTGCAGTGTCAGTTGTTACTTCTTTTTCATTTCTAATTCTATTGATTTGTGTCTTCTCCCTTTTTTTCTTGATGAGTCTGGCTAATGGTTTATCAATTTTGTTTATCTTCTCAAAGAACAAGCTTTTAGTTTCATTGATCTTTGCTATTGTTTCCTTCATTTCTTTTTCACTTATTTCTGATCTGATCTTTATCATTTCTTTCCTTCTGCTAACTTTGGGGTTTTTTTGTTCTTCTTTCTCTAATTGCTTTAGGTTAAGTTTAGATTGTTTATTTGAGATGTTTATTGTTTCTTGAGGTAGGATTCTATTGTCACCTTCTCCTTTAATCTGGTTGTACCATCTTACTTGTTCCCTCCTTAATTAATAGTTACATAAAAATTTTAGCCATGCATTCTTTTTAATTTTATATGAGTCAGGATTTTATGTTTAAAATTTTTTTTATTCTTTAACATTTGAAAAATAGTTCAGACTGAATTATCATCTTCAACTAGGGAAGTTTTATGCAATTCTAGGAGCCCACCTTTCCAGAGAACACTTCAGAACATCACTTTCAATGAGTCATAATTCCTCTTCAGGAGTCTTCTATCTGCCATTCTATGGATTCACGATGTAAGAAAGTGATTTTTACGGTGTAAAGCCCTCTGCAAATGAGTATCTTGTTTAATCATTACAGCCTGTGAGGAGTTGTCGTTTTCTGTATTTAAGGCTGAGGAACTTCATATTCAGGGTGCTTCTGAGACATGCTCAAGATCACATAAGCAGAAAAGCTTAGTTTGACTGTTGTCAAGGGTTAAGAGGCAGGAGTTTAACACGTGTCAGATTCAGTGCTCTTCATGTAAATGATCCAGAACTCAAGCCCAAATACCACAGGGACTAAAAGCCTCTCCCACTTTTCTGCACTTAAGAAGAATAATATTTATTCCTGAACCTTGTTTTGCAGATCATTGAATTGGGTGTATTAGTTTGGGGAGATGGTGATGAAAGGCATCTACCTGTACTTGCTTGATTTACAATGGAAAGGGTAGAAAGTTACTAGATGACTAGAAAATGATGGATTCTTACTCAGAGCTAGTAAAAGGGGTGGAGAAGAGAACCTGAGAAACCTGGGTTGAGTGTTGATGCTTGATTGGGAGTGGTGAGAAGGGAGAAGGGGGCACATGGGCAATTTCCCTGTTGTGATGAATAGGGCTTTAAGAAGACAGGAGAGAGGTTTCATATTCTACTGAGTTTGAGAGACTTCAGTAAAGCTCTAAATTACATTTAGGGGGATGTTGGACTTTCTTTTTAAGTACAGCATCTTGCTAACGGGCTGAAGGGGTCTAGTTTTGCCTGAGTGAGGATTATTACTTTGCTACGAGTGGAGTATCTCTGTAAAGAGAGATGAGGTAACTCTGGCCCAGGATTCAAAATTCGATTAAGTGATAACAAGATGTTGGCCACTGGCTCCAAACTCTGTCTTCAAGCATCATTTGATCAGCTAATTATTACTATTATTTACTACTTTTTTGTCAAGCATCCTAGAATAAGATCATCAGGAAATAAATGAGAAGAAAGAAAACTTTATTGGCTTCTATAGCAGAAGGGTAGTTCTGGCAGTTAGTAGAGGTTTTATATGTTACAAGCACTTAGGTTAGTCTTAGAGAAAAAGAAACAAGACAACAAGCACTTAATATGTGGAACAAAACTTACTCTCTATTATTAGTTCTTAGAAAGCCTAAGGTAAAGTAAGTCTGGGAAAGTACTTTAGTAAGGTTTCTGGCAATGAAAATGGTTGCTTTAGTCATATAGAAGGCAGAAAAATCTTAACTTTTCATCCTTTGAAATACATATGTGTCCTTCTCGCTTCCTAATTTCTACAGTGGAGTCTACTTCTCATCTTTGTGACATGACAGATACATGGTAGGTCAATCAGAAAAGTCAGGTATTATGGAGACTCACTAAAAGTGATACATGCTTTGCATAATTTAACTCAAAACATATACATTTATTTGTAAATGTAACATTTACATTTGATGTAAACATTTGATGTAGGAACCAAGGATTATTCTTTGAGCTGGGGATATCTGATTGGAATTCCGCATTGTCTTCCATACATGAGCCATAGCAATAATATGTATTCTATCCTTTCCAGTTTTAATTTCTTTTTAAAGGGAAAAAAATCTTAAAACGAATGACACGATCAGCACACAGAATCTCTCTAGATTTTTAAGATTTTTTTTCCTTTAAGCTTTATAGTTCTGCTATAACTATTCAAAGCATTTAACTTAATTTTCATAGAGAAAATTCTCTTGCCAAATTCATCTTTCACTTATTTGGTAATATCTAATTAAATTAGATAGTTAAAATAATAGGAAAACTGACATACACAGGTTTGGGAACAAATTCAAGTGGCTTATGCATCTACCCCTTATGGTAAAGGAATCAGGAATCATTCACAGGTTACTTCAGTAGCACCCAAAACAGCAAATATTTAGCATGCTGTGGGCAGCAGCTAATACACTTAAAAAAGGAATTGTAAACAGATCGATCGTGGTAAGTTAGGTTGGCCTGGAAGGGCCAGATATGAGTTCACCTCCAGGGTAGAATGAACCTTGCTGGTACATGCAGATCAGAAAGCTAAGGATGTTCACAGATAGGACCTGGGTTTCCAGAATTTCCCTCCCTTCTCACCCTGCCAAAACTACCTTGGAGTGCCTGTGAGCAAGTGGGGAACACTGAGGGCTGAAAGGAGCAGCAGGAAGAACATTCCAGCTGGCCATGTGGCTTGGGAAAGTCACTCATACCTTGGCTACTGCAGCAGCTTTCTCATCTGTGGAAAGTGAAGTTTGAACCAAAGTAAAACCACGTGGATCAATTTCCTCTCAAAAGTCAACGATTTCCTTGTTTATTTGTTTGAGTGGTTGTTTGTTTTAGTTTGCTTGTAGGATACAAAAAATTAAAGCATTGTTTATATACAGCAGCAATAACAGTGTTGAAATTAAGCGGATGTCTTAATTCACTTCCTCGCCTCTGTAGTGGAAACCATTGCCCAGGACCTCTGACAAGAGCTTTTATCAATTGCCTTTGGACACTGTAGCAATAGGGCCACGGGCTGGCAAGCTCCGGCAAAGGGGACACCAAGAGAGAGCGGGCAGCAACTGCCCAGCTCTCGGCATCATCCCTGACCCCACTGCTGGGCCTGCAGATGGAGAAGAAAGCCTGAAGCCGGAGACCCCTGCCTTCCCTCTTTCGCTCTGAGCTCACGTGTGAGCGCCCTCGAGTCTAAGGAGACCTCTTCCCAAGGCTGGGTGCCAGGGGCTTCCCTGGCAGAGGGAACTGAAACCTGGCAAGTCCTTAAGCCCTCTTCCCTGGGCAGAGGCAGCGAGGAGGGGTGGGCTGACAGTCCATTTCTATTGTGCCTGCCTCTGGGAGAGTCCCTGGAGCTGGAGAGGCTCTCAGATCAAACCTGCTGTGCTGTGGGAAAGGTGAATGGACCCAGCCACTCTGTGTCCGGACTGGAGGAATCCACTGTGATCAAAGGAAGAGGCTTCTGTTATTCCTGGAAGTAAAAGCACAACACAGGGCAAAGCCTGTGTAGACTTTGGTTCTCTCAATGTATGTCATTTGGGGTAATTCACCTGAATAACCATAATTAGCATGGATAATTGACTTACGGGCCGAGAAGATATTTGTTTGTCTCATATGCATATCTTTTCTCCTTCAAGGTTTTTGGAAATATGAGTATAGAATACTCAGAGGGAAGACCAGGCTCTTCCTCCTCCACAGCCTGCCCCCTCACCGCCCTTCCTGTCTCTCTCCTTCTCTCTCTTCCCTTAATCAGCCATTGCATGAATTGAAGTAGATTTTGAGTCTTTATTCAATTTTTTGGAAAAGATATTTATGCTCCCTGTTTTTAATTTTAAAATCAGTTGAGGGCTTCCCTGGTGGCACAGTGGTTGAGAGTCCGCCTGCCGATGCAGGGGACACAGGTTTGTGCCCCGGTCCGGGAGGATCCCACATGCCGCAGAGCGGCTGGGCCCGTGAGCCACGGCCGCTGAGTCTGCGCGTCCGGAGACGGGAGAGGCCACAACAGTGAGAGGCCCACGTACCACAAAAAAAAAAAAAAAAAAATCAGTTGAGCATGACATTTCAGATATCTTTCTCTTACCAAACAAAACAGAAGAGAACAGAATTGTGTCTTTTCTAGTCCCACGTGATTATGATTTTCTTTTAAAGCAGGTCAGTTGCTCTTAACAGACAACTTTCCCAATTCCTGTTAAGAAAAAAAAAAAAGAAAAGAGAGTGTTCCAAACATTACAGTCTAAAGTAGTGCAGAAAAATAGATAATGGTACAAAGCTACATATGTAACTTTAAATTTTCTAGTAGCCATATTTTAAAAAGGAAAAACAGGTAAAATTAATTTAGTGATATATTTATTTAACCCAATATAATCAAAATATTATTGTTTTAACATGTAATAAATATTGAAAGTTAGTAATGAGATATTTTGCCTTTTTGGCAGAATTACGTCTTTGAAATGCAAGGTGTGCTTTGCACCTACAGTACATCTCAGTTTGGGCTGGACGCGCTTCAGGTACTCAGTAGCCACAGGTGAGTAGTAGCTACTATATGGAGCATCGTTGGTCTACAGATTCTTTTTTATATTCTGAGGCCTAAGTTTTGTGTGATTTCCATTTGTCGCTGTGTCTTCAAGCCGAGAAACCATTTAGAATCCAAGTTTTCTGTCAGATTGGAAGCTGTTCCCACGAGGTATAAAATTTGATCAAGCAGAAGATATTTCTAGTTATGCCACTTATTCCTTCCCCAGCAGAATGTCCATTTTTGTATAGAGTGAGCAGAGCATCAAAGCAAAACTACTTGATTTCACTAATTTCAACTTTAAGTCTCTGAAAAAAATCAAATTTTTCCAATGAGAATTATCACCACTCATTACCCAATACTGAAAAAATTGTATATTGTCTTTTGCAATGTTTCTGAATGTGCACAGCACTTTGATAATTTTATAGCTACCTTGCAAATTGATGCAAGCCCAGCTATTAGGTAGAAATTTACAGGTGAAGAAAACTACATGCCACGTTCATTCCTGGCATGTGGATGCTGAAGGCAACACCATCCATGGCTTTCCTCACCTTCAGTGTGACTAGGGAGGAGATGTCCTCTCTGAATTTCCCAGGTAACTGATAGAATTTCTACTCTCGCTCACAAAATCCAGTACCTGAAAGTACCCATCTCATTATTTTTATTACAACATTATAACATCTTATCTCTATGTTAGGATTTGGGCAAGTTAAAAAAAACAAAACAGGGGCTTCCCTGGTGGCGCAGTGGTTGAGAGTCCGCCTGCTGATGCAGGGGACACGGGTTCGTGCCCTGGTCTGGGAAGATCCCACATGCCGCGGAGCAGCTGGGCCTGTGAGCCATGGCCGCTGAGCCTGTACGTCTGGAGCCTGTGCTCCGCAACGGGAGAGACCACAGCAATAAGAGGCCCACGTACCGCAAACAAAACAAAACAAAACAAAACAAAAAACTGTGATCCATTACTTTGCCTATCCCACCAATATTTGAGCAACTCAGGGCAGAAAACATTCCTGATTCTTCACTGTGTCTAACTGAACCCAAGCAGCAATGTCTGGTGCATCGTTGGTGCTCAGTCCTTTTTCATTGAAGGTAGGAAGCTCTGCCCTGTTCATTTACCTTTTTCTCCTAATCGTACACTTTCATCAAGACCCGAGACCATACTGGTATTTCACACTGATTTTCATTCTTTCAACAAACGTTCATTGAGTGCCTGCTTGAAGCTAGGCACTGTGCCGGGGAGAGTGGTGAAAAACACAGACGTGCTCCTTAAATTCAAGAGGAAGAGGGAAGATTGTGGAAAAAATAAGTGTAATGGGCACTGTGGTTTTGAAATACCTTCCAGTGGGTTTTCCTTCTGGGTACTCTGCTTTGTTTTGTTTATGTGTTTTCCTCCCCTGCAACATATTCCTCCATTCAGTTTTAGGAAGGAGATCCAGGTACTGCTTGGGACAAACAAAGTAAAGGGTAGGGAGGAAGGAGAGGTCCCCAGGAGACAAAGAAGAGAAGCAGATGCTCTCTGCTCTTCTCTCTGGGTGGGCCAGTGTGGAGGGAGTGCTGAGTTGAGAGAGAAGGAAGAAGGCGCAGAGGGAGGGAAGGAGAGAGAGGGAGAGGCCTTACCCTTCTCTGCCTCCCGCAGAGCCTAGGAGCTGCTTTCAAGTCTCCTCAGTGCTATTTGGAAGGAAGCTCTGAGTCTCAGGATTTAAATTTCACTAAGTTTTACTATATATATGAGTAAAGAGTGACTAGCCCTCTCTGAGCTATTGAGCTTCCCACTACCCTGTAGATGGTGGTCCAACAAAGAAAAATGGCTAGTAGTAACCGGAAACTTTAAAACAGATCTGTATTTGTACAGTCCTGGGTTGGGCCTCCTAGTCAAACCCATGAAGGCAAGGGATGAAATTCCCAGTCAAATGATCCTCGTGTGGCTATAATTCTTTCAGAAATGACTACTTCTTTTTCGAATACATTGTTGGTGGTTCAACTCAGAATATTCCAGATGCAAGACAACAGTTATTATAAGAAAACACATACACAGTACCTGTTCAACAACTATTTCGTGAGTGGGTGAATTTATAAGTGGTCCATAAAAGAAGAGAAAATGCCATTTTTTTAAGTTTAGTTGTTTCAATAAGTTCTCAATAACTATTGTAATGCATTACCTAAAACTTCAAATGCACAAAAGCCACTAATTTGTGTTTTTATACTTAGCCATTTAAGAACTTCTCTAACTTTCTATTTTAGAAAGGCCTATGCTTGGATGTCCATCTTCTTAAAAGCATTTTCCAGACATCTGTGCATATTTTTAGAAGCTTTATATCTTCCAAGGAATACATGGGAGGATATGGGTTTTGGAATCAGACACATCTGGGCTCAAGTCACAGCTCTGTTATGGTGAAGCTATGACCTTGATCGAATAACCCAGCCTCCTAGAGTCTTGGTAGTCTCAGCTGTGAAAGAAACAAAGAAAGAAGAAAGGAACAGAAAGAAAGGAAGGAGGACAGGAGGAAAGAAGAAAGAAAGAAAGGAGAGGGAGAAAGAGAGAGAAACTGGAAGAGATAGAGATGGGAGGGAGGGAGGAAATATCCTTCTTTTAGGGTTGGTGTTGGGGAGGCATGGGTTAGTGACAACATCAGAATATCTGGTGTAGTTCTTGGCACAAAGTGGATATTCAGAAATTGGTAATTATCGTTATCGTCAGTGATCACTGGTTGATTGTCATCCCTGAAATAACCACAACCTTTTCTGAAAAGATACAATTGCTTTTTGTCTCTGGTCATACCCTTGGTTACCTTCTCTGTTGCACTTCCTGTGAGGGTGGTCTGGATGACATTGGCAATTGGTAAGTTAGTCTCTACCTCTAAGGGGTAGGTTTCCTCCTGGCTCCTTCGTCATGTGACTCAAATGTTTTTGAGCAATGGTTCAGTGACTCTCCTTTGTCCTCTGCAAGAAACTCACCTTCCCAGACATGGTCCTGGAAGGAGACGGGAGTGGGAGAGCATGCAAGTCACAACCTCACAAGGTACTGTGAGGATTAAAAATAATCCTTGAAAAACATGGTTCCACGGTCTTCATAAATACCATCAATGAATAGTATTAAATATATTAGCGTGTTGCCCATCCAGTGGGCTGTGGGCCACTGCAGCTGGTAACACCAAGAACGGCCATGGGGAGTGATGAGGATTGTTGCAGATCCTGAAACAGGGAATGAAAACCCAGAGTAGGGCGAGAACATGAGAGATACTAAGAAGAGCAGGGCTGACCAGGACAAGGGAGAGGAAGAAGAATCCACACATGCCCAAGACAGGTGCAAAGCTGGTTCTCTTAGCTCCGTGGCCCTCTCATGAAAAGAAGCTCTCATTTTGATCTCCTTGCCCCACAGAATCATTTTCTTGTTTACATGTTTATGCTGAAGATAAACTCTAGTAAAATGGTGATAGCTATCATTGCAAAATCTGCATCAGCTTGTACTCAGCCAAGCCACGTAACTCAGGTCTTTGTGAAGACGATGCAGAACTGCATCAGGCATTGTTGGACAGAGGAACCCTCGGTGGAACGGCCATTACCTGATGGTATGTGTTGACATTTCAGTGCCCAGAATATATGTGTTTTACTCTGGGTCCTTCCAGAAGATGAAGCTGAGATAAAAATTCAAGTGCAGTTTGTTTGGGAGGTGAAAACAAGATACACTAGTAAGGGAGCAGGGGACTGACACAAGGAAGGGAAGCACAGAGAGTATGCTGTTAATTCAGCTTCCACTGGGTGTCTCTGGATCTTAATCCTGCTGGGGAAACTCTAGGAGCCCATGTAGAACCACCACTTGAGGGACAGGGGAGCTGGGGTATTTATATACCAACTGCAGGTAGTCAACATTTGATGGCTGTTCCCAGGGAACTCTAATTCCTTAGGACTATTGATCATACTGGTCATCATATTTCTAATTTTTATTTTAAGTGAAATGAAAATTGGGTACAAGCACAAGGAAAGAAAGGAGAAAGAGAGTGACAGTTAGGCAGTGATTAAAACAAGATGTCAGAACTCCCGAAGGTCACCTTTACTCCTTATAAAGGACATTCACACACCTTTCTCTCTGTGTCATGCTCCACTCTGCACTGTCAGGGCCTGAGGCACACACTGCAGAAGTTCCCAGAGCTCCTCAGAGATGGCATTTTTTTCATCCTAGGAAACCAGCTTCCATAGTAGAAGAAATCTTCTGAAAGATTTTGACATAGCATAAACATTTCTTTTTAATTTTATGAATTGAAATCTAAACTATAGTGCCTAGGTAAGTAAAGAATATATACCAACAAAGTACTTAACACACTGCTCCTTTCTTATTATGTAAGACTGAGCAGAGATCTTGCCTGTAGAAATCAAGCACCTAACGTTCAAATTCTGTCCCAGAAACGCATTCTGTTCCCCTGGCTGCTACATCATGTGCTCTGACCCCCACGTGACTCAGTTTCCCCAAATGCATGTTATTCAGTTCTCTCAGATCATCCTCTCCCGGGTTCCCACCCTTGAAAGCTGTTGGACACTTTAGGAGCCATGCCTTTGGCTACTATCCAGGGAACAATCATTTCCTAAAGCGGGTTTGTGACCGCATAGAGTTCATGGGAGCCTCCCAAAATAGGTTCCTTTTTTCCCAGGTCCAACTTTTGCTGGGAGACCTGAAATACATAAAACTTTAAAGTCAGTTTCCCCTTTGAAAAGGGAAAATGAGTGATTTATTGAAATTACAGGCATTGTCTTGTTGCCTGCAGGAACAGGAAAAAAAATTCTCTCTGGCTACATTGAACTATGTGTCCTGGGGCTTTGGCTTCCCATTAACTGTGAAATAAAGAAAAATTCTGAGCTCACATAAGGATCCTTTCTTCTGTGATTTGTACTACCTGTCTCTTGTGTGGAGAAATTCAATACAACCATGAAGACGCAAGGACTCAAGCGGGCCTTTGTAACTGTTGGAGAGTTTGGACTGAGCCCAAGGCAGATGGATCATCCTTTGTTCAGGTGAAGTGCTGAGCTCGGGTGCATGTCTTACTAGAATGGCAAGACTAGTCTCCAAAATAATGGCACTTAGTCTTAAGAGGGGTGTCATTGACCTGTCTTTAATGGCAGAATTCTTGCATCATCTCAAGTACACACACACTCTCTAAGAGAGAAACGGAGAGAGGGTGATCTCCTTTAATTCTTCATATTTAGTTTCAAGGTAGAAGAGAAATTTTTGTTGGGGAGAAAGCTTGCTGATAAATCATTAAACAGTTTGGGAATTTCAGCACTTTGAAAAATGAAAATGTTCAGAGGAAATTTTTTTCCTTGCTGTGTTTCAGATTTTTTTCTTCCTCATCCGTAACTCAAAAGAGATTGCCCTTGTACAAGGTCAAACTTCTTATGCATTTAGTTTTCATGTCAGATTGTTAAGGAGAAATAGAAAAGCCTGGATTTTGTGGAGGTCCCACATTTTAGGGAAACACAGATAGAATCCCATACACTTTTGAAACTAACATTGCTAGGGGAAAAATGAGTTATCATGACTTAGGCCATAAAACATTAGGTTGGGAAAAGAGATTTCCCTTGTGAACATAAAGTTCATTACTGACTGAAGATCCCCACATAAGTGGTTTAAAAGTTTCCCACTGTTGCTGAAATAGTAAGTGGTGCAAAGATGCACAGAGGACTGGATATTTGTTTTTTATCCTAAAATATGCTCTCTTTGCCACTTTTGACCTTAAATGGAGCTTCTACCCTCTCTGACTCTCTGTTTCTCTTGTGATCACTGTAGCAATGTGCTTGATGGCTCAGATGTAACTATCATCTTGCTTTAAGCATCTGGGCGTTCAAATAGTTATTGTATCGAGTATTCACACACTCCATACCCTTTCTTCCAGTGCCTCTATGTCTTAAATACACATCTCTTAAAATATGGTTTTTAATCCAAAGACCTAGACAATGATGAGTAATGCATGGAGAGAGGTGATCACTTACCTAATAGTTCATTTTGGTTACTCCATTGCGAGACTATTTGGAAAATCTTTTACTTACCACCCAGTCTCTTACACCATGGAGTCAACTCTCATTGATTCCGGAGAGTTCTGTGAAGAAATGGGATATTGCAAAAGGGGAGGCTGAAAATAAGAGATGACCGAGTTTTGGCAGTCTTGGCAGTTTTGGTTGGCAGTCTTGACAAAATCATCTAGCCCAATCCTGCATCCAATACTTTCATCTGTCTACAACATACCTGGTTTTGCCTAAAAGCTGACATTTAAGCACAAAAAACTCTCTACCCTCCGAAGCATCATCAGGCAGTTTAGACTGCAGTGCAATGAAGGGATCATTTTTCTTAGATTCTATATAGTTAACATCGATCTGATCTCAGTTTCTTAGAGAGCAAGTTTAACCCCATCGAGCATCACCAGTCTACTTGCTGGTGAGATTATCATCAGTCTGTCTTTGGGGTGCTAAGCAAAACATGAACAGAGTGGCTCAGGTTGTTCGCTGATCTATCCCATCACCTACATTAGTCACTCAACAAACACCTGTGGCAAGGACCTCGTGAGGTACCTCTGCCAGCTTCAGAGGGCTTCAGCTGTTTGGGGATAGCTGCTTGTGGTCCCTGTGCTTTTTTCTTCCTCTTGCCATAACTAACAAAGGGGCCTCTGACAGCTCTTCTGTGACCTGGTTCAGTGTCTCCTTCTCATCTGGTTGATTACCTTCTGCTGATTGCTTCTTCTCCTTTCTCCTTCTATTTTCACCTTCCTCTTTCCCTTTTATTTTCCACTTCTCCTCTTCCTCTTTATTTTTCTTCTATAAGAAAGAACTTGATAGATAGGTAGATAGATAGATATAGGTAGATAGATAGAGAGAGAGAGAGAGAGAGACAGATAGGGAGAGATGAATGATAGGTCATTCAAGAATGGCCCCAATGGTCCTGTCTCTCAGTCATGAGGCTTTGGTGCCAGTGGCTGTGATACACTGAGGAGGTCAACTGAGCACCAGGTGGACCCATTGTTGCCACACCCTAGTCCACAAGTCCGTTGACCTCTTAGATTCTTAGGCCCATCCCAGGGAATTTTGGTTCAGAAATTCTCTGGTGGGGCTTGGGAGCTGCATTTCAAAAAAATTTTTTTCCTGGGGTATTCTGGTTCACAACTAGCATTGCACTGAACTAACCAAAGTGAGCAATAAAAAGCATTTTATCAAATACAATACTGGCCCTTCACCTGGAGGAGTGCCCACTGCCAGGCTTCACATAGGCTGTGTTTATGAAAGTAAGGTAGATACCTAATGATACAGTATGTTTTCGATCAGAGGCTGAAAATCCAGCTTGGGACTTGACATTAGCTAAGATCTGGAGTCACCCATTTAATTGCCTATAGGGGCTAGGCAGCTCCCTTAGGTGAGAGGAGCTAGGTGGGCTGAGATGCAACTGAAATAAGGACCCTTGGCCACATTCCAAGGGCCAGCCATCATTCAGCGATTCATGCCAGGCAGGGATGTGGACCCCATGTTGCGAAACCTTCTAAATTTTAAATAAGAAGAAATCCAAATGTTTATATGAAACTGCTCAGCTTTCTGATGTTGGCCATTAATGCAACTTAAAAAAAATAAACCTGACTTGTTTTTGGATTCAGCCTGCAGCCCAGTGATTTGCTACCTTTGGTGTAGGCTGCCTGTGTTGAATAAGTTTCTGAAAATTATGCTTCATTACTTTAATTGTAAACATTTGTCAAGCATTATAACAGTTAGGATAATGTTCAGCTACTAGTAATATAAACCTAAAGTGACAGTGGCTTAAAAATGATGGAGATGTGTTTTTCTTTCACATAAGAAAGTCCAGGGGTAGATGACCCAGCAATACAATTGTGGTTACACGGTTATTCTATCTTTCTGCACTTTTTATATTTCTGCTCACTACCCTTAATACATGGCTTATGTCTTCAAGGTTGACTCATGATCACAAGATGGCTGCTGGTGCTTCAACCATCGCATTCAAATTCTGAACAGAAAGACAAAAGAAAGGGGAAAGGGGAGAAGGGTGCTTGCCTCCCAGGTGAGTGAGCCCCTTTAAAAAATTTTTCCTGGAAGTCCTATCTAAAAATATCTACTTGCACATTGACCACTTTTATGTGGAAGGAAGAACGGGACACATTTTTTTTAACTAAGCCTAATGACATATTCAACACAAGTCTATTATTGAGGAAGAAAAAGAGAACTAATATTGAGTAGGCAATCAGCACTCTCTCCCACAAGTGTCTGTTAGGATCCAGAAGACCAAAACTTAAAGGTGAATATTCAAGAGTCCTTATCCTCAAGAAAGGATAAGCCCAGTGTAAGAGAAATCATGCCGTGTTATAGTTAGTTGTGCACATGCATCTAAGTAGCATACTGATGATATAAAGAGAGTGCTATAGGAACACAAAGGAGGGAACAATGAACTTGCTTGAAGGTGATATCCACCAAGTCTAACTCTTAAGCAATGACATTGTAGCTGGGGAGAAATCACCCCAGAAACTTACTTGCTTATGGATCTTATTTCTTGATGCTCCCTAGAAAGATGTACTGGAGGGCTTTGAAGAAACAGTAGAACTTGGCCTAGTGGAGAAGAAATGAAATGATTTTCAAAGCAGAGAGAATGACTAAAGAAAGTGTAAACATCTCATGTTCATGGACGTAAGAGCCTAGGTAAGGTAGAGTGGGGACCAAGTCTATGTCAGTTGCTGAGCATGTCATAAATTGAAGAGTATGAGCATTTTAAAAGGCAATCTTTATGCAGAAAGAAGCATAAATATGTTTGGATGTCCAGATGATGATTTTGAACTTTTCCACTTAAGCAACTACATCTGAGTCATTTCTGCGTCACTAGTAATCTTAACAAATGTTTGATGAAAGTTTGATGTTTTACCTACTTGGGGGTAAAGATGGTCTTTTCTGTTTGTAATGAATGAGGCAGCATGAATTCGAGAAGATGCTACTAGTTATTTTGGGTCCAGGAGGGGCATTTTAGAAAAAGCCAAAATCCAGAGGAAGGCAGACCAAAGTTGAAGATAAAGCAATTCCTGGTTACATTACTGAGTGATGGAATTGAGATTATCTTAAAGTCAGGAGATACTTGTAGGCAATAAATTCCCTTGATCACTTTCTTCTTTCAATTTTATTATTGCATATTTCAAGCCTTCAGAAAAGGATAGAAAATTATACAACAAATGTCAGAAGATCTACAATCCAGCATCTTAAAACTGACGTATTTTCTTCTGAATTTTTTTTTTTTTTTTTTTTTGTGGTACTCGGGCCTCTCACTGTTGTGGCCTCTCCCGTTGCAGAGCACAGGCTCCGGACGCGCAGGCTGAGCGGCTATGGCTCACCGGCCCAGCCGCTCCGCGGCATGTGGGATCTTCCCAGACCGGGGCACGAACCCGTGTCCCCTACATCGGCAGGCAGACTCTCAACCACTGCGCCACCAGGGAAGCCCTCTTCTGCATTTTTAAAAGAAACCAAATGTTAAAGATGCTGTTGAAGGTCTATAGCACCATGTGACCCAAAGTCCTTAACTGCCATCCAGATGTGGTATTTAATATTATTCCCATATTGTTGGTTGTAAGGCCAAGCTGCTGTAACAAAAAGACACAAAGCTTCAGCGGTTTCAAGAATATATACTGTCATTTTTTATCACTTAGCCCCGATGTAAGCATTCCACGTGGGAGGGGCAGTTCTGTTCCACAAGGTCTATCAGGGAACATAGTTCCTTCCTTCCTATTACTCCATCATTACCACGACTGTCATCACCTGTAAGGCTGAAGCTAGGTCACTGCCACTTCCAAGTTCCAGCCATTGGGAAGGGGCAGAGAGTCTGAAGGGGCGCACCCACGTCTTAAGATGCGGACCCATATGTACTACACATCCCTTCCTCGTGTTCCACTGCAGAGAACTTAGTCACATGAACATACACAGCGTATTGCACAATGTGAAGAAATATGAGCTAACTGGGCTACCGAATGCCTGGCTGGGACTCTATGACAATGGAGGAAGAGAAGCCTACTACAGGCCATGCTTTGATACTTTTACCACCTGCACTTGCATATCGAAACACTCTAAGGGCAAATGACAAACTAGCATAAGCCACCCAAACCTGGACATGCCAAAGAAGTAACAGTGAAGGCAGGCAAGTTTCTCCTCAGTCTGAGGTGGGAAACTTCTAAAATCCCATTAATATAGATGATGTTTGCTGTTGGTGTTTGATAGGCACCAGTCATCAGGTGACAGAGGCTTCTTTCCAGTCTTTCGTTGCTAAATGCTTTTAATTTTTTAATCATGAATGAGGAAAAATTTATATTTTATGCTTTGGGGGCATCTACTGAGATGATTATATAATTTTCCTCCTTTAATCTGTTAATGGTATGTATTGCATTGAGAGATTTTCTAGTATTGACCAGCCTTATAATTCCTGGGATTAACCTAACTTTGTCATTGTATATTTTTAATAACTATTAAATTCAATTTGCTGTATTTTATCTGGGATTTTTGCATTCTTGATTATAGTGAGATTGGTCTATAATTGTTTCTTCTTGTACTGTTCTGTCTAGTTTCCATATCAAAGTTCTATGAGCCTGATAAAACTATGTGGATGGCTGACCTTTTTAGGTTTACACTCTGAAAAGATCTGTATAAGATGGGGAATGTTTGCTCCTTGAAATTTCCAGAATCCTGTCTGGGCCTGTTGCTTTTGGAAGGAAGTATTTTGATTCCTGATTCAACTTGTTGAGTTAAATAAAGTTGTTTGTTTTAAATGTTCTTTAAAAAAAATCACATTTAAGGCTATAAATTTGCCTCTAGGTATGATTTTTGCTGTATTCCACAAGTCTTGATATACATGACTTTTATTGTCACTCACAATTGTCACTGTAATTTTTCTTTCTCCCATGTGGTAGACTAAGTGATGGCCCACAAAAGACATTCATATCCTAATCCCTGGAACCTGTAATGTTATATGACTGAAAAAAAAATAATAATTTAGATGTGACTAAGTTAAGGATCTTGAGATGGAGAGATTATCCTGGACATCCAGGTGGCCCCTAAATGCCATCACATGTATCCTTACAAGATAGAGGCAGAGAGAGATTCCACAAAGTCAGAAGAGGAGGAGGCAATGTGACCACAAAGTAGAGTGATGTAACCAAAAGCCTTGGAACGTCCAGAGCCACCGGAAACTGGAAGATTCAAGGAACAAGTTCTCCCCTGGAGCTTCCAGAGGGAACACAGCCCTAACAATACTTTGATTTCAGCCCAGTGATACTAATTTCAAGATTCCGGTCTCCAGAACTGTGAGAAAATATATTTCTATTGGGTTATGTCACCGGGTTTGTGGTAATTGGTTACAGCAGTCATAAGAAGCTAATATACCCATGAATTATTTGGCAGTACATTTCTAAGTTTCCCAATATATATGTGTCTGTTTTTATTCTCTTTTTTTGTTAATTTCTACTTTAATTGCATTGAATTGGGTCACCATTATTCATATGATATTGCTGTTTGAAATTTGCAGACAATTCCTTTGCGACCTATACATAATACATTTTTATAAATACCCTATGTGTAATTGAAAATAACATATATTCTTTTTATTGTCCTATCCATACTTTCTATATTCCTGTCAACTTGAAGTCTGTTCAACCAATCATCATTTTTTATATACATTAAAATATCCCAGTGGGTTTTGGGGGATTAGTCAAATTTTCCTTATATCAGTTTTTGCTTTTTGTATTTTGAGGCTATGTTGTTAGATTCATACAAGTTTATGATTTCTATACTTTCTCTCCCTAACCCTCTGAGGCCCTAGTTCCATGCCCTGTTTCCATATCATGGGTTTAGTTACCAAGTGAGGATGGATTGACTCATATCCTGGTCAAGAGGCTAAACTCTTACCATTTCCTTCTCCTCTAGTCTTATAGATTTGTAGCCTTGAGTCCCACCCAGGTCCTAGTGTCAAGCATTGATCTGATTGATCTGGCCTATACTTCCTTTCCTTTTCTTTCTCTTCTTTTTTTTTTCCCATGTAGTAATGCTGCCCACGCCAAACTCCCAGTAAATACTGCCTTCTTCTGGGCCTGAAGCACCTTGTATTATTTTTCCACTTGTGGTCTTTAGATATATTTATGTGGTTTTTGAGCCTCAACTATACCTTTTTCCTATCCATTATTGTGCTATATGTTTGGAGGAGTGCCCAGAACCTTCTTTCCTGGAAGTACTCCTGTATTGTTTAAACTACATTGAGTAGGGTGTTCTATTATTTGCCACTAAATGACATAGTATTATTCTCTCCATTTTACAGATTAGAAAACTGAGGCATAGAAGCTCAATGACTGTCCCAAGACTACACAGCACACAAGCAAATGATCCAGAAATTCATTTTTAAGTCAACTGGCTGAAAAGTCTAGGTTCTTTTCCTTTTACCATGCTGCTTCCAAAAGACCATTTCAGGAGTCTTAAAAAGAACAGGCTTTTTTTCCCACACTTGGGCCAACACAATTTTGTCCCACCCTCCACCAGCCCATTCCGCCTCCTCCCTTCTCTATGCTAATGATTCCAGCTTCTTTCATTGATGGCAACACCAAAACCAGATTGAACTGATGTTTCCATCTCAGAATTTCCCGTTAACTCTCACTTTGCTGGCTCTGTTTGGATCCTGTGTTTCCTGGGTGCTGCTGTGGAGAGGACACAGGCTCACTGTGATTCACAGCTCCTTCATGCCAACCAACCATCCATAAAACGGACTCCAGCAAGCAGAGTGGGTCTCTTGAAAATCAGCTCCTCTGCAATGTCTGGATCTCTTCCTGTAAAGGTGACTATATAGTCTCCATCATCAGAGAAAATTAATACTCTCGCCTGCCTTGTTCTCCTTCATTACTTTCCTCTCAGCCTCAACATTCAGCAGATTACACTCATTTCAAAGGAACACATTTCCATTTTCCAATCCTTTTGTGTAATGTAACTGTCCCAAAATTTGCACCAGGCAATGATCTTGCTTTTGCTTCCTCTTTTCTCTTTTTCCCTCCCATTGAGCTAGATAAGAAACTGCTGTGTATTCTTTTTCCCTTCTCTTTTGGTAAGATGATATTTACCACATTGGCTGAATGAGCAAAAATGGAAGTAGTCCATACCCTAAGAAATCTTCCAGTTTTCACAGCTTACTGTCAGCTGATATGAATACAAATAAAGTTAAAATTAAATCAGCTCCAGGAATGTGCTTTCCAGTATGTATAAACAGTTCTTTCAAGAATGAACTCTCTCCTGACTTAAAATTTTAAAAGGCATGGTAATGTATTTTGTCAAACTAGATGATTGACAGTGATCCCCAAATACAGAACTGAGGGAGTGTGTGGTGATACCAGGAAGCATAAGTAGCATTAAAGCAAGTTCGTTAATAAAATAACGTATCAGAGCAATTTAACACTGAAATTGGTTTCTCAAAGAGCCTTCCATGACGCACTTGCTTCCTGGGATGTCTTCCCACTAACGGGTCCAGGAGCATAACAGACACCTCTCAAGCACAGCTTCAGATTCTCTCAGCCTCAGCTGATCGCAAGCCAGTGACTATGGTGTGATCGCTTCTGTGCAGGCTCTGACCCACTTCCTGCAGGTGCCGATGCTACAATTACACAAAGACAGGGGATGGGGTGAGGACCTGCTAGGCACTTAGACGTGCAGAGCCCGCGTGGGTGGCAAAGGGGCACTTTGACTAATGGTGGTGGAAGCCAGTGGATTACTGCTGCCCCCTCTCTTCCCCTAGTAGAAAGACCCCAGATACATTTCCTCCGGCAATTTGAGCTGTCTCATGAGGTCAGGCCACTAGCAGCCTCAGAGGTGGCCAGATCTAGGACCCACCTGGCACTGCTCTCCATCTGTCTGTGTTGTGCCCTGCCCTTCACTCTGCCTCCCTGGAAAATAGTCCCCAGTGGAAAGCTTGCACTTAAGCCTTGTCTTAATCCTTGCTTTCTGGAAAACCCAGACAAAACATACTCACCTGGGAAATACCATGCATCATTATCCCAGTTCTGAAAAGCCATAATGTCCATCAGCTTCTTAAAGGTTCTGAGAAATTCCAATTGTAAAGGAACAAACAAGCAAAACAAAAAAAAAAAGCTGTTACTGCTTAACTTTGCTATACGAAATTATCAAAATCATCTCACCATGAAACTCATTTTAGTAAATAACTCTTCAAAACTAGGTGTAAGAAACTTACCCTGGGAAACACAAATATAGAATTTATAGTATTTACACTGGGGATTTAGGACTATTTCTGAGAGTCTATTTACATGAATACTATAGCAGTTTGAATGGTGGCCCCCAAAAAGATATTCCCATGTCTTAACCCCGGAACCTGTGAATGTGACCATATTTGGAAAAAGGATCTTTGCTGATGTAATTCAGTTAAAGATCCTGAGATGAGAAAATCATCTTGTGTGAGATGAGTTGGCCTTAAATCCAATGACAGATGTTCCTGTAAGGGAAGGAAAAGGAGAAGGAGAAGGCACAGTCA
The DNA here is from genome assembly GCF_963924675.1 of Phocoena phocoena. Classification (NCBI taxonomy): domain Eukaryota; kingdom Metazoa; phylum Chordata; class Mammalia; order Artiodactyla; family Phocoenidae; genus Phocoena; species Phocoena phocoena. Next base: position 30,610,820 of record NC_089224.1, on the reverse strand, counting down.
TCAAGGAGAAGGGCATGTGACCACGGAGGCAGAGACTGCCTTATGAAACCACAAGCCAACGAACTCCTGGAACCATCAGAAGTGGAAGAAGCAAGAAAATATTCCTTTTCAGAGCCTTTGGAGGGAGTGCAAGTCTACTGACACCTTGATTTTGGACTTCTGGCCTTTCCAATTGTGAGAGAATAAACTTCTGTTGTCTTAAGCCACCCAGTTTGTGGTAATTTGTTAGGACAGCGACAGGAAAGTAATACAGGTACCATTGTGCTTCATGGAAAAGACACATGGAAGGGAACTGCCTTGTTACCTAGACTTCTGAATTTGGAACTGGCTAAGTGCTCTCCATGGGGGCTCACTTTCATATAGAGGGATTCTGAAGACCATGTTCTTCCTGAAGGCAGAAGAAAGGGGAGGGGTGGCTAAGAGGACCCCAGCACCTGGGAGACTGGGCTCTGTCTGCCCAGCACCTGTGCAGTGCACACATGGGTTCAAAGTCCCGGCTCTTGGTTTTCCTCATTTGTGAAAGGCATTGAGTGGTTGTTAGATTCCCTTCCAGCTCCAAAGTTCTGGGATTGCCCACAGGAATCCTTCAACAACAAGGTCTTCCAATGCCTTTTAAAAAAGGTTGTCAACATATGAAGCAAAGGAAAGAGGGAAAACAAGGGAGGGACCAAGCATGTGCTGAAATTATCAGGAACAAGCTTCATACATATGCATTGATTCAAACTTAGGCTCTTCTAAGTAGAAACGCCCAGGCAAGGCCTTTTCTTTTTCACTTTGATTGACTTAAACTTGAGAGGATTATGAGGACTGCAGTTGCTTTTTAAAATTAAGGTAACAGTGGTTGCCTTGGCTCACGGGCCCAGCCGCTCTGCGGCATGTGGGATCCTCCCGGACCGGGTCATGAACCCACGTCCCCTGCATCGGCAGGCAGACTCTCAACCACTGCGCCACCAGGGGAGTCCTCTATCCTCAGTATATTTAAAACTCACCCATTAATTGCCTTTTAAAGTTTCACTTTCTGGGCCTGTTTCAGAAAGAACATGGGCAGCAGCCTCTACTGCAAACCCCTTTGTAAATGTAGATGTTTCTGAAGCTTCTGTGAAGCTGGGACTCCTATCCTCTCCTTGGTCTTTTCTGGCTGGGTCTTTGAAGTACTGTGAGCTTTTAGGCATGTGGGGCAGCTCAGACTCTGTCATACAGAGGCTCACTCACCATCAACCTTCTTTTGAAAGTCTCCCTGTTTCTTCTTAGTGTTGCTTTTCAAACCTGTGACCTATGACTATTTCAAGAAAGTCAAGGTGAATTCCTCTCCATAAGTTGAATTGTATTTTAAAAATTTCACTAGATTCATTCACTATTTAAAAGTTCCATGACAAAAGGAATATATATATATATATACACATATATATGTGTGTGTATGTATATATCTATATGTATATATATATACACATATATATGTGTGTGTATGTATATATCTATATGTATATATATATACACATATATATGTGTGTGTATGTATATATCTATGAATCACTGTGCTGTACACCTGAAAGAAACACAATTAAGTCAACTATACTTCATTTTTTTTAAAAAAAGTTTCAAAACAAATAAGCAAATAAAAGTTCCATGACAAAGCAACAGGTAGCTATCTGCTGTTGAAAAGTGGTCCCTCTCTCAGGGGCCCTTCCCCTGTCTTTAGAGTGAGCTACACAGAGCAGGGTGCACCTGCACGTCCCACCAGTCTTTTCTATTTCGAGGCTTCGTGATGCCTGCATTCCTGCCTCGGTCAACCTGTCAGGGGGCGCTCTATAGAGTTCTGCAGGACCACCTCCAGGAAACAGCAAGAGAGTCTTGAAAATGTGCCAAATGGAAAACACAGTGACAGCGTTGGATTCCTTCCAGGGCCCAGAAAAGAAGCACTACAGATACAGTCATTCCTTCACAGGGACTTGAGAAAATACAAAAATAAGTTACAAGTGTCTCTCGAATCTTTCCACAGGGTCAGAAGTAAACAGACTTAGAAAAGAGCATATATTTCATGTGGACGTTTTCACAGGACATTTGTAGGATGTTAGAGTCATGGCCTTGGTCGAGTGAAGAAAGGCCTGGACAAGAAACCAGGGGCCTGAACTGCAGTCCTGATGGGGTCACACTGCAAGTGACTCCTGGTTGCTGGGAGCCTTAATTCCTCCTCTACAGAAGGGAGGGGACACCTGCTTCTCCCAGTTCCTGTGAGGACAAAATGCGATGAGCTGAAATACACATCGTTTGTAAAGATGCCATCGGTCATACATATGTAAAATGTCATTAAGAAAGGTCTCAGGGGGCATTTTTCTGAAAGGGACGTCCGACCATTCTTGGATGGTTACATAATTCTCTACCAAGCAGGTTACTGTCGATGTCCAAATTTTGTTTTCCTTTTTTTTGCGGTACGCGGGCCTCTCACTGTTGTGGCCTCTCCCGTTGAGGCGCACAGGCTCCGGACGCGTAGGCTCAGCGGCCATGGCTCACAGGCCCAGCCGCTCCGTGGCATGTGGGATCTTCCCAGACCGGGGCTCGAACCAGCGTCCCCTGCATTGGCAGGCGGACTCTCAACCACTGCGCCACCAGGGAAGCCCTTTTTTTCCTTTTTTGAAAAAACAAGGTAATTGTGAGAGTCCTCACTATGACAAGCCCACGTGCTGCAGCCCCAACGTAGCAGTCACTGTGCAGTGCCTGCATATCATCACTGGGATAATGGGCAGTTAAGGGACCAGTGGTGATCTCATGGGGTTATGTCCCCAAATTAGGGCGCTCAACTTGGGTGATAGAACAAACAAGTATAACTTCAGAATACTCCCAGCCATGGGAATGTTAAAAGCCTACAGATTCCATCACTTTCCCCCTCACCCCTTATGTCTTGGAAGAATATGTCCTTGAGTGAAACAAGGAAGCTGGACAAATTTTCCCATAGAAATATGCATAATTATGGGGCTCTGTTTCTGTTCAAGAACTTGGCATTAAATGGACCATTGATATACGGCAGAAACAAAGACACCGCAACTCCACATCACTATACTTATTTCAACTAGGAACATTATGTTCCAAGTGGTGGAATGTTAGAACTAGAAGGGATCTCTTTTTCTGGAAATAAAAACCCAAACATTTTATTATTTATAAATGGTATTGCCTGTATAGGAAACCCCAAAGTAGCTACATCTATATTAGTACATTTAACAAGTACCTATAGCAAGTTTAGTGGACAATAAATCTATTTAGATAATCAATTTATGTTTAATTTTTCATACAAGCCTCCAACTGTTAGAAATACGTGGTGGACTCCATCTCTGCCAGGCTCATCAGCTGAGGAGACCAAGCTTTCCCACGTCTCAATGAGTTTGGTGTTCATAGTTAGAGCTGCAGGTTTGAGGCACTGCTTTGCACATCTTTTGCAAAGGATAGACTCTGATAGACTCCATTTAAATCCTGGCTTCTCCATTTGCTACTTATGTGAGTCTTGGTTTTCTCACCTGTAAGATGGGGGTAATGATGGTGATTATGACAACTCGCAATATGGCTGCTTGGTTCAAATAACACACATGAAGGAGATCTATAACTAGAACCTCCTTATAGTTGAACCATTGCTATTAACTGGGTCAGTGACAGCACAGACTGAAGCCATGTTACCTGGTTCTTCCACTTACAACTGCATGACCTTGAACCTCTCCAGGACTCAGCTTCTTCATCTGTCAAGTAGGGATGATAACACAGGGTTGTAGTAAAGACGAAATGAGTTACTATATGCAAAGCTTTTAAAATAGGGCCTGGCACGTGGCAAGTGTTACTCTTACTGTATTTTCATGTGTGCCCAGAAAAAAGCTGCCTTAAAAAAGAAGCAATCTTAAAGATGACCCTGGCCATCTCCCTCTCATTTCAGGGAAGGCAACTCAGGCCTGAAGTGCCTGAAGTGTTTCCTTTGGTCACAAAGCTGGGTCACCCAGGGCCTCTGGGCTTCCAATTCTATATTTTTCCCATATACTGTGAATATAGGCCTCTATGAAGACTCTGTTATCCTCACTGGCTAGACACAAGAGTCACGAATCCCATGAAACTGTAATCTTTATAGATGAGAAAAATATACCTCAGAGTTTAAGAAGCATGCTTAAAGTTGCATGGGTCTGAACCATCTGAAATCAATTGAGATTCACTACAGTCACTGGAGTAACCACTAACTAGTTATGCAACCTGAAGCTGGCCACTTGGTCCACTCCCTTAAGACTCAAAAGTGTGCTCTTATGGATCAGAATCACCCAGGAGCTTGGTAGAAATGCAGACTCTCAGGTCCCACCCCAGACCTTAACTGAATCAGAAACTACATTTGAAAGCTCCTTCTAGAAGCATTCCTCTTTTTTGCTCATCGATAAAGGAGGCCAGGAAACAAACGGGATGTTCTAGACCCTCCCTTCCAGCTCTAAAATGTGCTTTTCTCTTTGCCTCTCTACCCCCTACAACCTCCCAATTTTAAAGAAATATTTGAAGGAGGAAAGAGGTTACAAAGACAGCCTGAAGGTCAAGGTGAAGGGAAAGTGGACAAGGACATATTTCTTTTCATCAGGGATGCTAGTTTCTGGGTATTAGGAAGTCTCTTTGCAGGTCTGTGTGTGATGTTTGGATCAAATGATTGATGGGGGCAGAGCCCTCCAACAAGAGTCCGGAGGACCTGAGTGCTGTTCTCAGCTCTGTCCCCAGAAGATAGGAAAGCTTTAGTAACTGACCCAGTGCCCTCCTTTCTAAAATGAAAGAACTGGTTTTCTAAATATTTTTAATTTACATTATCAGTCTGTGAAATCAGTTTTTTTTTAATTTCCCAATTATCTAACTTACCTGTGATGTATTGGTGTGAGTGTCTAGCAGATTCTTCAGCTCTAACCCAGGACTCTGGCTGCCGAGGACGCGGGGTGCTCTGGTTAAAGTCTTGCAATCACTACCAGGATTCCCACAGGCATGGAGACCTGAGCGATCTTTCTGTTTAGTTTATTTCCATCATTTTATGTTGAATAATTGATCAGGCCCATTCACTCTGGGCCTGAACCTACTTAAAAGGGCCACCTGTTCGGTCAGTCTGCTTGTTCTAGGGGAGCACATGCCGGAGCCATCCACTCACTGATCCCCTCCCCACCCCCCCACTGCCACTGCAAAAGTGTGTGCACAGGCACCAGCCCAAAGGCAACCGAAAGAGTGAAACCAAGTAAATTCATCTTTAAGAGGCTCTGTCTGCTTTCCTCTGGATTTATCCCCAGTTCTCTGGGCTCCAGCCAAGGTTCATGGCTACAGAATATAAAACCCCGATTCTCAGTCTTTAGGCTCAACCTTTGAACACAGAGTACCGTGGAGCTCTTTGTAAGCATCAGCCTGTGTAAAAGTTTTGTGTTCTCATAAACATAGAAGTTTTAGGAGTTTAAAGTTGACTTTGAAAGTGGCACAGAGCTACACAGAGCTTTTGTTTGCCAAACACTTGCAAATCATTTTCCTTTCACAAAAGCCTTTAAAATGTCAGCAGTCTAAGCATCTCTGCCCACGTGGCTGTTCCTTCCATGGAACCTGGGCAGTAATTCACTACCCAGGATCAACTGGCCCCTGGACCCCAGGAAGGCTGTGAATGTTTACCGCCTTCCAGGCAAAATTTTTCTGGAAGCATCTGGGAGAAGGGCAGGCCCTTTCACTACCTCTATGGCACTGAACCATTTCTGTGAAGGTATTTTTATTTTAAATAAGTGAGCTCAACAAGCAAAAATTAGTGAGGGTGAGTGAAGTGCCTCAAAATGAAGCAGAGTGAAGAAAGAACAGCCTTTGGATAATAAGATTCTGTTTTTCCTTTTTTTCCTCCCTCTTTTCTTGAGGGGTGAGACCATGGAAAACAGGCATCAGCCTCTCTTTCAGAGCCAGTTCCCTGTGCAAATCATAGATACATGGGCTGAGAACAGACCCAGGAAGGCGGGTGATGGTGTGGACTTTGTTTCCCTTCAGTTACCACATGAAGGAAATAATTCGTCAGCTTGCTGCTCCCTCTCTAATCAAGACTCCAGGAAGACTATCATGAATTATCGAGAGAGAAGTAGAGTTTATTTTTACTCCTAAATGGACCAAAGAGGCATGCGGTCAAGTTCAGAGGAGATTAAGGCAGAATGGTGGGTGAGAGGCACATCCAAGTTTTTCCACACACCTTGCTCCCTATTTGACTAACACAGTATTCTCAAAAGCAGGCGAAAACAGCACATGATTTTTCCTCCAGAAAGGGAAATCTGACTTACATCACTATAGTACAATTAAATTATACTATTTATAATTAAAGAGTATTCCAAGCACATACTATATTCAACTGAAAAATTGATTCCTGCCTCTAGCCTCTGTTCTCTGCCTTAACAACTAGACACTAAACAGGGCGTAAGAAGAATTACCAAGTCGCTGCTTGATCATTTGTCGCTCTGCGGTTGCTTTCCCAGCTCTTACTGCATCTGATTCTACTCATGAGAAAACTGATCAAGAATGAAAAGCTTTTCTGGAGATTTGTGCTACAGTGTTGATCAATGAAAAGAATGTGGTAGCCGTGGATTTTATTTTACTTTTACACGGAATGAGTTAAAAGGAAATAGAAAAAGAAATTTTTTTCAGTCTAGGAAATTTCGCAAATAAGGCTGATGGACTTAAAGGTCTTCCAGAAATAGATGGAAATGAATTTAAAATCTAGCTTTTAGCTGTGTTTCCTGCTTTTGAACTGTTCATGCTCTCCTCTTCCCTGCAGTTTTCACATACAGGGGAAACATTTATAAAAAGCTCAAATCCCAAAGGACCCTAAACAGCCAAAAGATGTCACAGAAGCAGTTTCACTTCTAGAAATCTAAATAAACTCATTTATTTTAAAGCCAGGGAAATGACAATAACATAAAACAACTGGCTCGCTCTCCATACTACATGAGTAAGTATAGATGCTCCTGTACACATACACATATACACGCAGACATGCACATATCTCATTGAGCCAAAGTCAACCACTCCAAAACAAAATATAAGGGCTTACTCAACGACTTGGAAGATCATTAGTTTTACTTGGGATTGGGAGAAAAAGAAAAAAATACAATCAGGTCTTAAATGCCAAAGCCAATAAAAAGAAGAGATGCTGTGATCAAGAATTTTTTTTATCTTCCTCCACGCATGGGTTTAGAAAGTCTCCCATGTCTGTCTCCCATAGTATGACAAAATGAGAATTCTTCATAAGTAAGTCTTCCTAGCATTCCTCAATTTCACATGGATTTTGTCTTCTTTTATTGAAGTATTAAATACATTAAAATACACAGATCTTAAGTGTACAACTGAATTCTTCATAAGTAAGTCTACCTAGCATTCCTCAATTTCACATGGATTTTGTCTTCTTTTATTGAAGTATTAAATACATTAAAATACACAGATCTTAAGTGTACAACTGAAAGAATTTTCTTCCAAATATCACCCATATCAAGATAGAAAACATTTCTGTCAACTCAGATATTTCCCACATACCAATCCCAGTCAATACTGCTCCTCGCAGAGGTCCCTACTAGAAGGTTTTAAGTTTCATTTGTACAACACTAGAATAGGAACAAAGATTTCTGAAATGTATAGGCCATTTGATTTCCATATCTCCAGAATGGATTATTGTCCCATTCTAGCAACTATTCATGTATTCATTCAACAAATATTCATTGAGCATTCACTATGTGGCAGCCACTAGTTTAGATGCTTGAGATAGATCAGTGTACAAAATAAATAAAAATCTCTGCCCCCATGGATGTTATAGGCTAGTGGGGGTAGATTAGCAATACACAATAAATATAATACATTAGTAAATTATAGAGTATGTTAAAAGATTTAAGTGTTGTAGAAAAAAAAAAAAAGCAAAAGTGGAACAAGGCAAGAGAGATCATAAGTACTAAGAGGGGTTAGCAGGAATTTGGTCCTGTCCAAGACATCCATAAGACATTTGGTCCATGCCAAAAGGTCCTTGATATTTGGTCCTATCCAAAATGTCCATGAGCATATTTGGTCCATGCCAAACTGTTTTGGACAAGACCAAATATCAGGGACCTTTTGGCATGGACCAAATGTCTTGTGGGCATTTTGAAAAGAACCAAATGTCCAGGATATTTTGGTGTAGACCAAATGTCTTATGAACTTTTGGGGAAGGATCAAAGGTCCTGCTAGGCTAAGAGGTGGTAAGAATGAGTTACAATATTAAATTGGGTGGTCAGAGTAAGCTTCCCTGAGAAGGTGAAGCAAAGACTTGAGGATGGAGGGAGCTTCCTGTGTGAATACCCCAGGAAATACAGTTTCAAGTGGAGAATGCCCAGTGCGAGGCCCTGAGGTGGGAGTGGACTAGAGAGTTCGAGGAACGGCAAGGAAGCCAGACCACAGGAAATGACAGGGACAGTGGGGTCAGAGCCAAGGGTGGTTCAGATCATGCTGGTAAGAACTTTGGCTTTTATTCTAAATAAAATGGGATTTCTTCCAGAAGAGAAAGGTTGTGATCTAATTTATTTTTAAAAGTTTCGCTCTGGCCATTGCGTTACAGATAGACTGTAGGGGGCAAGTGGAAATGGGATAAGAGGAGTTAGGAAGCTATCACAATAATCCACATGCAGGAAAATGCAGGTTCAGAACAGAACACTAGTAAGAGGAAGTAGTAAGAAATGATCTTATTCTACTTATACTTTGAAGTAATACTTTCAGGGTTTCCCTAATGTGTGTGGATATGGAGTATATGAGAGAAACAGAGAAGCCGAGAGCACACCAAGTATTATCTGTTGGTATTCATCACCACTCCTGTCTTTCTCTGTTTGCTCTGTATTCCAGTGGCAGAAACTACATTTTTAAGATCCCATTGCCACCAGGGTTCCAATTCATGTTCTACCAATGGGAGGCTCATGGGTGATGAGAAGGTGGGAGGAAGGTATATGCTATTCTTGTGGCTCCAGCTGTACCAGTAGCAGCAGCAGACCACAGACTCCCTTAGGAGACTTGTGGCAGCCCAAGGGCACATGGGCATAACCCACAGAATGGGTAATCACTCCCTGAAGTTCTTAATCTCTGGGTGCCATCCTTCTCTTTTTGATCCCTCCAGAAATTCTGAGAAGGCTGGTGTTAAACCAAGGAGAAGAAAGGATGCAGAAGAAGGGAAAAAGGAACAAGTGTCACTGTGTTAAACAAAGATGGAAAGGGGGCAAGATTTGTTATGTCAACAGCAAAAGTCTCATCAAAATAATCTCACTCCCAAAGACCATTGCCTTCTCCAATCCTATTTGTCTCAGGTGTGTCAAAAAGCCCAAGGATCTCAAGTCATCACTCACAACCGGCCTTCTCATCCACACGAAGTTCTGTATGTCCCCTAACCTGACTATATCTTATATCCCTTTGACAGCCTACAAGCACCTCTACTGGGTCTGCTGAAATTCAAGGCCATCAGCAGAATCTTCTATGACTCAAACTCTTCTCTGAACTTCCTTTCACCTATGGTCAATCCTCATTATTCACAGCTAACATATTTGCGAATTTGCCTACATGCTAAAATTTATTGGTAACCCCCAAATCAATATACACAATGCTTTCACGGTTATTTGTGAGCATGTGCATAGTGGCGAAAAGTCTGAGTCACCTGACACATTTCCAGGTAAAATCAAACAAGGCAACACCCTGCCTTTGTGTTTCAGCTCTCATACGATAATCATGGCCTGTTTAGTGCCACTTTCTTTCACATTTTTATGGTTTGTGTTAGTGACTCTACTGTTTAAAATGGCTCCAGCATAGTACTGAAGTGCTGTCCAGTGCTCTTAAGAGCAAGGAGGCTGTGACGTGCCTTTTAGAGAAAATATGTGCATTAGATAAGCTTTGCTCAGGCATGAGTTAGAGTTGTTGGCTGTGACTTTAATGTGAATGAATCAACAATATATATTAAATAAGGTGTCTTTAAACAGAAATACACAGAAAACACAGTTATGTATTGAGCAGTTGATAAAAATCTTGTGGCCAGGAGCTTATATTTTTCCTAGGAGCAATGGTATTTGCTAATTCAATGTTCACAACAACTTTATAGAACATCACTACCATGAAAAATGGGAATCGACTGTACATAACAGACACCTGGCTCTCCTCTGAAGATACTGCTTCCCTCACAACCTTCTCGAGGGGTGACATTTATTTACTTACTTATTTTTAAATTCCCTGCCCCTCCATCTTCCACTCGCCTCTGGGAGCGGGGGAGGGGGGTGAGGTCACTGCCCTCATTTTTCCTTGTTGCCTTTCCTGGGCCATTTATCCTACTTCCATCCTCATTCCCCACCACCATTTCAGCTCCTTTGAACTTCAGGCCATAAGACTATGCTACATCTTCAGACCCCCTAATAACTCTCCCTCGTTTCTTGAAGAGTTTAGTTTTTCCTTGTTTTGCTGTCATTCTCTTCACTGCTACTTCTAATATGATTCTTGAGGATTTTAATATCCACATTTTCAATAATTTCATTTCTTAATTCTCCCTCCTTCTCCCCACCACCTGTGAGCTTGCCCTTCACCCTCACCTCATCCACCCACCTCAAATGATCCATCCCACTCTAGAGTTTATCATCACCAGTGAGCAGCCCCCTCCATCATCTCAATTTCAAATATTCTACCTTATGACCACCAGCTCCTCTTTTCAGATCATTATCTCTAGTGCCCAAACTCAATAACCCTTTGACCCCTGGGACTGCTAAGCTCCTCTCCCCTATCTTTTCACTGCTTCTCACCTCCTCAGGTCCTCTTCTGCCTCCAGACCTGACTTGGATCCCATGTTCTATAACTATAATCAATCCCTTGCACTATCCATCACTCCATTTCCCCATCTCCCCCTCCAATAGCCACAACCTGATTAAATCCAAACACTTTGTGCTTACTCTCTGGTCTTGATCTAAATTCTTAACCAAACCTCAATGGGCCAGAAATGCTACACGTTTCCCTGATCAATTCTCACTATCAATCTTCAAGTCTACTATTTCATAATTCCCTTTGTATCCTTAAACATTAAAATGTATTCCTCATTCCTTTCTCTCAAGTAAAGACCTTCTTACTTCAAGAAAAAATAGAATCAGTAATAAGAGAAACTCTAAAATTTCCCACCTCCAAATCTACCAACCTGCCTGCAGCTGGACCCGTATACCTCACCCCCCTCCTGTTCCTATGAGTGAGGTTCCTATACCTTCCATAGGTCACTCCTCCCTCAGACACTAGATTCCATCCTCTCCAAAGTCATCAAGGGCTTCACTCCTGCAATTGTGCCCTTCTCTCTCAAGAGTCCAGTTCTGTTTTGATCACTTTGATTATTCCAGTGAGCAGGTGTAATCCTCCCTTGACATCACCTTCCCCACTCACTACTAGCCACATTTCTCTACCCTGTTGCAGCAAAAATTCTCCAAAGAATTTTCTAAATTCATTGTCCCCATAGTATCTCTTCTGATTCTCTCTTGAACATCTTCCTATCAGGTTTTTGTCTCTACCCACTCCATTAAAACTCCTGTCAATCCAATCCAATGTTATTTCTTAGTTTTCTTTCTGTCTACAGAATTTATGCCAGTTGATCATGCTCTTTTTCTTGAAGGATTTTTTTTCACTTGGCTTCCAGAGCACCATTTATGTCTAGTTTTCTTCTTACATCACTGCCTCCTTCTTCTTATATCTTTAATGAATTCTTCTCATTCCCCTAATCTCCGAATTTTGGAGTGTTCCAGAGTCCAGTCCTCAAATTGCCTCTCTTATCTATACACACTCCCATATAATCTCTTCTAGTAAATACCATTTATACCCTGATGGCTCCCAAATGTCTGTCTGTAGCCTGAGTCTTTCTCCTGAACTCCAGACTTATCTTCCTGCCTTCTTAGATATATATCCAGCTCTTGATTACCCACCCAAACTTGCTTTTTCCCCACCTTCCTCATCTAGGTAAATGACAACTCCATCTTGCCAGTTGTTGAAGCCCAAATCCTTGACATCTTTCCTTGACTCCTTTCTCTCAGATCCTTCCTCCAATATATTATCAAATGCTCATGGCTCTGTTTTTAGAATGTATCCAGAATATGGCCACCTCTCAGCCCCCTTCTTCTGCTTCTGCTTCCGTCACTTTTTGCCAAGATTACTGCAACAACCTTCTAATGTTCTCCCTGATTCTATCCTTTTGCTTCCCTTTCAACGTGTGTGTCTGTTTTAACACAACAATGAGAGTGCTTTTAAGATCTAAGTTGGACCATATGGTAGTTCTATTTTTAGTTTTTTGAGAAGTTTCCATTTTCCACAGTGGCTGCATCAATTCCACTCCTGAGATAGATCCAAAAACAAAAACACTAATTTGAAAAGATACACGCACCCCAATGTTCATAGCAGCATTAATTACAATTGCCAAGATATGGAAGCAACTTACGTATCCATCAATAGATATATATACAGAATGCTTTTTAAAAACAAAAACAAATCTAAGTTGGACCTATTATTGCTTTAACCAAAATCTACCAGGATCTCTATCTGTCTCAGAATAAAATCCAAAATTTTCACCATAGACTACACAACCCTACCTGATTTGGCCCACCTACTACTTCTCTGTCTGGTCTCCTGTGGCTCTCCCCTCATTCACACACCTCCAGCCACTTGGATAAAGAAGATGTGCTACAAATATAAATATACAATGTAATAGTACTCAGCCATAAAAAAGAAGGAAAATTTTGCTACTTGCAGCAACATAAATGAACTTGGAGGGTACTATGCTAACTGAAATAAGTCAGACAGGGAAGGACAAATGCTGTATGTTATCACTCACATGTAGACTCTAAAAAATATAATAAACTAGTGAATATAATCAAAAAAGAAGCAGACTCACAAATATAGAGAGCAAGCTAGTGGTTACCAGTGGGGAGACGGAGGGGGGAGGAAAAATATAGGGGTAGGGTATTAAGAGGTATAAACTATTATGTATAAAAGAAGCTACAAGGATATATTGTACAACATGAGGAATATAGCCAATGTTTTATAATAACCATAAATCAAGTATAACCTTTAAAAATTGTGAAGCACTAAACTGTACACCTGTAACATATAATATTGCACATCAACTATACTTCAATTAAAAAATAAATTTTATAAATATATAGAATGATTTTTTTTTAAAGATATAAGTTGGACCTATTATTGCTTTAACCAATTCTACCAGGAGCTCTATCTGTCTCAGAATAAAATCCAAAGTTTTCACCATAGACTATGCAACCCTATCTGATCTGGCTGCCTTACCACTTCTCTATCTGGTCCCCTGTGGCTCCCCCATCATCCACTCACCTCCAGCCACTTGGGTTCTCACCTCAGGACATTTGTCCTTGCTTCTCCCAGATATCTGTCCATCTAACTTTATTCAGAGCCTTGCTCAAATGTCAAATTATTCAAGAAATTTCCTCTCTGTTCTATTGAAAATAGTCCCATGCACCTCCTTCTTTTTCTGTCTACTTACGCTGCTTTAGTCTCCCTTCACACTCACCATCACCTGATATGATAGATTTATTTATTTATTATATTACCTCAGTTATAAACTGGGCTCCATGATAACAATGGTTTTATTTGTTTGTTTTTGCTGTATCCCAAGAGCTTTGAGATATAGTAGATGAACAGTAAACATGTATCAACTGAATAAATTAATTTTTAATAAGAACATTTAATAATAATATAAACTCTGAAACAGATTCAACCATTGATATAGCCATTAAGCACTTTTTGAGCATCTTCCTTGGGCCAAAAATATCAGCTGCAAAATAAAAATACTGAGAAACCAAAGAGAAATTTGTTCATGAAAGATGACATTGATAACCATTTAAAAATATTTAATTGTCTAAGACTGTGGTATGGACCATATCCCAGTCAAAAAGGAGGAACTGAGTGAGACACATATTTGCCAGTTAAAGAAGATGCAAATGTTAAGGAAAGTAGAGGATTGATACACACATGACTAAATGAATTAAGAAGGTAAGTTAAAATTTTTCAATAAAATTCACATTTGACATTTTGATGGTCTGTAGAAGACTGAGTCATTGTAAATCTATTATTTTTCACTAGTAATAGATGCAATCTGTTACCTTAGCTCTCAGGAGAAAAAAGACACCTCTACACAAGAGAAACATACATTTTATTTGCAGTTTAATATCTCTGACCATTGTTGTCACACTCTCCTTTAAATGTTTTAGACGTGGAAGAGGTTGTCCTTAAAAATGTATTGGATTTACTTGATCAGATCACAAGGAGGACAATGCACTAACATTGAGGTTGGAGATGGGGTTGCTGTGTTTTGTTTGGGCTACATTTAATTTGTGTTTTGTGCCGTGCAGTGTGGGCTGGTGGGGGGAACCTGGCACCAGGGATTGAGAGGCAAACCTATAATCCTGGATGTCAGAACACCCAGGGCCTCCACGGAGAAGGAAATTCATACTCCTTTCCTTGGTCCCCACCTACCTCTCTGACTTCACATCCCACTGTCTGCCTTTTGGTTGCTATGATCTAAAAAGAGTGACTATTTCTTTAATAGTTGTTAGTTAGTTATTAATTAGCAATTAGTTATTTCTCTAATAACCAAAGATGTTAAACTTCTTTTCATATGTTTTCTAGTCCCTGGGGTTTCATTATTTCTTTCTTGCCCCAAGCTTTGAACTTTCTCTCTCCTCTGCCTGGAGCTCGCTTCCCCAGATCTTCTTTCTCATCCTTCCATCTCAGCTTAAATGTCACCTCCTCAAAGAGACCTGAGCCAATTTAATAATGACCCTGCCCTTTCAATTCTCCCTTTGACATTACCCTATTTCGTTTTCTTCTTAGAACTCGCCACTGTCTGAAATTATCTTGTTTACTTTTTGTTCACACCCTCCTCCCTTCCCCCCAACTGAGCAAAATCTCTAGGACAGAGCGTGTCTATCTTGCTAAGATCTGGATCACCAGTACTGGAGCTGTGCCTGGCACACAGCAGGCACCCTACAAGTATTTTCTGGAGGGAAAGAAATGAAATGACTCCTCTTTTCTGATCATGTGGTCCTTATCTCCAGAATGAAAGAGCTGGGCTAAATCATTGGTTCTCAAAGTGGACAAGCAGCATCAGCACTTACTGGGAGCTTGTTAGGAATGCAGATTCTCAGGCCCCGCCCCACACCTGCTGCATCAGAGACTCTGGGGTGTGTCCCCATGATCTGTGATTTATCAGCCCTGCAGTGCCTGAATGTGCACCTGAGTTTGGAGACCACTGCACCAGATGATCTCTGAGGCCTTCATATTTAATTATTTTAGCTGTTTTACAAAGATATTTCACATATAGAAATGAGAATTGAAAATAATTGAAAATAATTGACAATAATACAATGAATTGCCATCCCCAATGGCTCAGTTTAGTAAATCTTAATATTATGTCATATTTATTTTTAAATATTTAAAAATATATTCCAAATATATTTGAAGTTTACAGTGTACGACTTTTTCCAGTCCCATCTCCTCCCACTCTCTCCAGAGGGAAGCCACTCTAATTATCTCAGTGCTCATCATTTCCCAATTATTTTCCAAAATACTTGTATGATTTTACATTCCCATTAATAGGGCATAGGGACCCCATTTCTCCATATACTTCCAACATTTGGTATTGTCAGAGATTTTAAGTCTTGCCAATTGATGGATGTGAAATGTTATTTATTGGGATATTAATTTGTATTTCTCTAATAACTAATGATGCTAAACTTCTGTTTGTTAACCATTTAGGTTTCCTTTATACGTCAAATACTTATTCTCTATCAGCTATGTGGCTGCAAATATTTTTCTAAGAATGCAATATTTTTCATTATGCTTCTGATGATTTTTATTACACAGAATTTTAATGCATTTATCATTTCTTTTATGATAAGTACTTTTTTATTGCTTAAGGAATCCTTCCTTAACCCCAAGGTCATAATGATATTCTCCAAAATTTTATAACGATTGTTATACTTTTCTCATGGAGGTCTTTAATCCTTGATCTTTGTAAATGGTGTGAGGCAGGGATTCTGATTTAATACTGTAAGTTTCTATAATAGAAGATTGGTATCTTGTCTTCCCTTTCATTCAACATGAAAACAAAATTATATGTATATATAACCTCTGCTCTAATGGAAGCTTAGTTTGGGAGGAAGAAAAACCATAAATAAATAAGCAAATATATGAATAGTAATATGAACATATATATAGGGCTTCCCTGTGTGAGGCACTAAGCTCTTTATGTCTGTTTAACCTATATAATCATTGTAATTTCTCCATGAGGTAGAAGCAGTTAATACCCTCATTCTATGTATGAAAAAATTAAAGCATAAAACAATGCAGTAAATTTCTCAAAGTTTCACAGACCATGGGAGAGCTGGAATTTCAGCCCAGGTAACTCACCTTCAGGTTCTGTGTTCCCCAGCCTGACACTAGGCTCCCCTTGTCTGTGACACAGGAAAAGCTGCAACTGAAATTCACATGGGGGTCAGGGAAGGGGCTTAACTTCTTGAGGATCAGAGAAGGAGTCTTTCAGAAAGTGACATTTAAGCTAAAATCTGAAGTCTGAGAAGAAAGCAGCTTCTCCCTGCCCCAGGGAGGTAGATGGTTCTACTGTTCTAAGTCTTAAATAGGTCAGAGAACAAAGAAGGAATGAAGGGATTTTTTAACCCTTTAGGGTGAACTGAGTAAAGATAGGACATCTGTCTCAGTGGTCACAAAATATTAACATTCTTTTCACCCCCCTGCCAGAAAAAGCAAAACCCAACAGTACACTGGGATTGCATCTGTGTGCCCTGGCCTGGGCTGCGGGTACACCCATGTGCCATCCACACAGCAGACAGACCCAACACAATGGCTTCTTCTCTCCCAGTAGAGAGCATCTGTCCTGAGAAAACAGCATGGTGTGCTCTTCGCATGGGCTCTCCTCCTGTCCCTCTCCTCCCTCTGTGCTCCTGGCAAGACAGAGACGCCTTTGTGACTCCATGATGGGAGCAAACAAATTACACAGACCCGTCTGAACCAAGTCTGAACATATTAGTCAAGGCACTTGGAAAACATTATCTTCCTCCCCTCAAGACACTTCATTCACAGTTTCATCAGGCCCTCACCTTACAAATCAAATGAGTATGTTGTTCTTAAATTGCTCAGGAGATGAGAAGTAGCAGAAAAGATTCCCCCAGGGACTATGGGGAAGGCTGAAACTTTCTGGAAAGATCCCTGAAGTGTTGGGCTGGCTTAGTCCCCCTTGTTAGCAGAGCTTTCAGTGCACATTCAGAACTCGAAGTTCAAGAAAGATGACCAAATATGTGCTGGAAGATTTTACAGACCCCTCTGCACCATTCTGCGAGATGAGTTCAATGCAGTGCCTGCACTGTTCCCAGGTTCTGGAGGATGGGGATAAAGGCAGGCTCTAGATTGCATTAGAATGTCATAAGCTGGCCTGAACAAGGGGACCCCTCCTCGGCCACATTTTGGGTGTCAGAAGCACTGGTGTGCATGGACAATCGAAGGCATCTGATTTCTAACCTGGCGCGAACCCCATCCAGCTAGCTCCACTGTGCTGCCCTACTTATTATAGCAGTGAAATATTTGAGAACAAGAACGTACCATTCACTCACTGAGCCAATGCTCAGCTTTATAATCTCTGTGCTTGCCCTTGCATTTTATGTACAGATCAGTAGGGATAAATTGTGGGATGAGATATGTTACCTTATATACTTGAGTTAAAAATATTCTCTGATTGTACAGGGCACACCATGACCCACCTTGAAGTGTACTCTTGAAGTGTCACTTTTAAAAACAGTCCCCTATGAAAATTATTTAATTATTTGATATAATGTCTTGACATTCAGAACTTCTAAGGTGTTCTTTGATTGTCAGTGTGCTGGGCAAAGGGAAAAATGGGAGGACAAAAAGAAGAGGAAGGAGAAGTAGGTAATATGGGGGAAGAGAGGGAAAGGGATGGGAGGGAGAAGAGAGGGGAAGCTGGCAGTGGAGAGATGGGTTTGTTTTCACCAATATGCTATTGTCTCTAAACTTTCACAAAACATGAGGTGCTGGGAAGTTGACAGCCTTCACAGAAGTATCTGGGATAGCCACATCTCAAAACACTGCTCCTGTCATTAATTACCTGTCTTCAACATCTGTAATATCCATTTGACCACAGTGCAAAGTAGAGACAAGTGCGTTGACCAATGTAGTCTGTCTTAAGTATACTAAGGGGCGTGTGGCAGGACAGATCTCTTTGGACATGCTATATAGGGCAACTTTTTAAACTTCTCAATTGTCTGATGGTTTCCCATGATCTGGAGGAGATTTATAGTTATGTTCCAAGAAGCCTGTGTCAGTGGGGACTATCCCAGCTTTCTTCCGGACAGAGATGGGATGGCACGGTTGGTAACATGAAATAACACACTCCAGGTACTAGCTGGAGAATAGGATGTCAAGCCGACATGTGCCCAGTACTTATCCAAAAGTCCAATAGAAAGAAACAGTATTTAAAACTATTTGAAGGTTCAGTGCTAATTTGTTTTTCTAGGTGTTCTCAGCTATCCTCCTGACTCTGGAGGAGCAGAAAGAAGCCAGGCACACAGATTTCATTTCCTTGGATCTCCGAAGAATTGCTTTTTATGAATTATGTTTTGGGGATTCCAAAAGCCTAAATAAAGGGTCATTATTAGAAAAAGCCTTAAAAAACTCCAACATTCAAGGATAAGACATTGTTGAGGACATCAAACATTATGTTCTGTATGTGAGAACTCCAGGAAGAATTTCTTGTCTCACTTTAGTAACAAGACTAACTAGAGCTTTTCTCAGTGATACCCTTTGTTGTTTTCCATCTCAAAAACATTGCCAACTATATAAATGATCAGGTTAAGACCATATGTTCAACCCAATCAAAACAGGTTCAAGTCAATACACAGCATGTTTTTGAAGCCTCATTCCTTCCCTCATTGTATTTTTTTCCTGATTCTTCCTTCACTCAAATTATATTTGACGCCATACCTTATATTACGCACATTGTTATAATCAGCTAACTCATTTTTGGAATCGGGGAATATAAATTAATAAATAACTTCTTAGGGTCTAAAAGCTTGATGAACTCTACGTGCTACATATCCCTGAGGTCAGGGCCTGAAATAGAGTTGAACTGTCAGAAACATTGCACGTTGCATCACTTCTGATAGAGGATGTACCTTCCCAAACCTTAAGGAAAAGGGGGATGCCATTCCATTCTGCTACATTAAAAAAAAAATGTCCTGCCCTACACCCACAATTTCCATCTCTATTTTTTTGACCTTCAGGGTGTGATTATTTGGAATTTCTGGTTACACCCCTTGTCTGAATCCCTTGGTGGTAACATTTAGGACATACTCTTAGATTCTACAGAGTCTTCTGTCTTTAAGACTCCCACAATGGAGGAGATGGGGTCATTACACAGCATATTTCTAAGCTTCATTCTTTGCATCACTGTATTCTTACTCAGTCCATCTTTCTCCTTTCATCCTATTTATATTTGAAGCTCTATCTTGTATGTATATGTTTTTATAAATTTAACTCATCTCTGGAACAAGGTGGAATATAAATTAATAAATTGTTTCTTGTGGTTTGAAAGCTTGGTGACCTCTAAATTATAAATACCTGTGAGGTCTCAGGGTTTTGAGCAGACTCTTTGATGTTACCACTTATGGTGGGCAGAACAATGCTCCCCCAAAGATGTGCACATCCCAATTCTCCAAACCTGTGGGTATGTCACCTCACATGGCAAAAGGGACTTTGCAGGTGTAATTAAGACTATGGACCTTGAGATGGAGAGATGATCCTGGATTATCTGGTGGGGGAAATGTAATCAGAAGGTTCTTTATAAGTGAGCATCAGAGAAGGAGATTTGAAGATGGAAATAGGGATGAGGCAGAGATTCGAAGGTGCTGTGTTGCTGACTTTGAATGGGAGGAAGGGGCCAAGAAGCCAAGCAGTGCAAGAGACCTCTGGAAGCTGGAAAAGGCAAGAAAACTAAAGGGTCCAGAAGAAACTGCTTCATTAGAACCCAGTGAAACTTCTGACCTCCAGAACCGTAACAATGAATTTGTGCTGTTTTAAGTGAGAAAGTTTGAGGTAATTTGTTGCAGCAGAAATAAACTAACACTCTTTGAGAATTCTATATCCCCTCCATGTCACAACTGTGCTTGTATGTTTTCTCTTTTATTCTCTCTTGCTCCCACAGACTTTGGCATCACTCGTTTCTTAGCCCCAAGTCTGCTCGTGGTATAGGACTAGGTTCTGCACTCCTGCCCAGGATCGTTCAGCTTTGAATGCCATGCCTCTATTTTGGCATTGACTTCTCACCCCTAATCCATCTTGGTAGTATGCTCATATAGAACATCACTTTTCACTGTTCATCTCTTTAACAGGAAGGTGCCCACTTTCCAAGGGCTGACAACTTCCCACATCTGTACAGTATCCACTGTGCAGTCCATCTGCCTTCACGCTTTAGGACTCAGTAACATCCAATAGAACTATTTGCTATGATGGAAATGTTCTATCTGTATATCCAGTATGGCAGTCACTAGCCATAGGTGGCTAGTAAGCACTTGAAATGCGGCTGGTGTGACAAAAGAACCAAAAAGTTCATTTCATTTTAACTAATTTAAAGTTCACTTTAAATAGCCACATACGGCCCGTAGTTACCGCATTGGACAGCTAGGTTTTCTCTAAATGCCTATTGATAATTATTGAAGCCATCATCAGACACCTGTAATCCTTAAACTCACATCAGCAAATTTTTCTTTAATTGTTGCTTTAGAAGAAGGGCTGTCTTAATGAAAGATACCTGAATACTGAAGACATTTATCCATGAAATAGGCTTCAATGGTGTAAGGGAATGATCAGTACTTAAACAAAATCCTCCAAACTATTAAATTCCTGTGCACAATGCCATTACCTTCAGGAACTCATAAAAGGAAGTGTCCTTAATTAAAAGTGTGATTTTTTTTTTTTTTTTGAGCTCTGGGGACTTTTAAATGTCTGGGGTATAAATAAACCACATTTGTAGCTGGATTTGAAGGCTTGCCTTTACCTCTTCGGTCAGTTCTCAGCCCCTCCAGGCTACACCAATGCCCAGTTACCTAGGAATCCAGGTCTGCCGCAGAATGAGAGAGAAAGGTTGCTGAGCATGTTGGCTGCTCGCTGTGTCCCTGAGCTGTTCTCTGTGATTTATCTTCCATGAAGTGTCTGTGGATGCAAAAGCCCATGTGAAAAGGAGTAAATGGGAACAGGAGGAGATTTGTCACTCACTACCAGGCACTTACTGACTGCATTAAATGAAGGAAATACAGCGGGAGCCTTGTGAGGGGAACGCTTGGCCTGGGATTTGGTCTAGACAGCGTTAGCTGAGCAGAGTGACACCAAATGGAAGCTGACGTGGTTCCCGGGACAAAAACCAGAGTTCAGTGGAGAATGCTGCCCCAGCTTCCTGCCACTCTCCTGGCTTCTGCAGGTAGATTCTGCAGTATTTGTAAAAAGAAACCCTAAATGGAAAAAGCCATCAAAATGCTAAATTTATAAAGCTTGCATTTGATACCTCTTACCTTTGTGTAAGCATCTATAAAGTTAGGTTTGTAGATGAATTATAATCCAGGAAGAGTGAAGTCACAAGAAACTACAGGGACAGGTTGTCAATCAGGGATGATTCTGGTTCAACCTACAGGCAGCACCCAGTATCCCAGTGAGGTAGGTGTTTGTCTCTTTCTGGAGAAGCAATAAGTTCCCCTATTTGGGCATTTCCTTAACCGGTTACAGAATTCATTACTGTCAAACTCTCTTTTATTTAAAAAATAATACTAGGGCTTCCCTGGTGGCGCAGTGGTTGAGAGTCCACCTGCCGATGCAGGGGACGCGGGCTCGTGCCCCGGTCCGGGAAGACCCCACATGCCGCGGAGCGGCTGGGCCCGTGAGCCATGGCCGCTGAGCCTGCGCGTCCGGAGCCTGTGCTCCGCAACGGGAGAGGCCACGACAGTGAGAGGCCCGTGTACCACAACAAACAAAAAAACAAACAACAAAAACAATAAAAAATAATACTAAAGCAACGAATAACATTATTTGTTAAGAAATATAGCCAAAATACAAATTTCTAGAATGTATAGTCTATTTGGTTCAGATAACAGAACCCATCCATTTGTATGATGAAAATCAATTACTGCTTACCACATCCTGGATTTTGCAGCCTGAGAAATGCTTCTCAAGGGATTTCAAAATGTGACATAGCTTTATGCACAAATCAATGAACCAACCACGTGGCAAATGTTGGGAGTTTGTGGGATATTCCAAAGAATTTAACGTTGTGTGGGAATTACTTCCGTAATTTCTCCCTCAGAGGTAGAGGGAGCTGGGGGAAACATCCCCTTCCTATGTCTTTCTTGAGGGTATCTCCTTTCCCTGTACGTTCACTGTCCAGGATTTGACAGCGCCCTCCCCCATTTCAGCTCACGTGCGTTCTGTTTTGAACGGCTCTGCCGCAAAACATCTGATATGGCTCAGTGAAATTTCACTTTGAAATTTCAGTGATCATAAGCTGAATTAAGGCTCTGAGTTCCAAACCCTGTAACAAAATTATCGTAATTAGAAGAGAATCTAAATTTCCTATAATTCCTAAGTGGATAATATGATAAACTTTTTTTTTAATAGTTCTCATTTCCTCACTGTGTAATCATTTACTTTACCAAACTTTAAACCAGCATCAAATACTCCTTCATCCCTGACCTTGCCAGCTAGGACCACCTTATTAAAACCTTCCCAATGCTTACAGAAAAAAGAAAAGCACCCAAAGGAAGGCAAGAAAAATCAGATGTTTTGAATGTGAAAGGTTGCAGATGTCTGAGGCTGATGAGTGCCTGGAGTGTACTCTGTTGCAGTTAGAAGTTCCATTTCAGTGCAGTGAGCAGTGAATGCATGATATTGGGTTTCCTGAGACATTTGAAAAGCAATACTGCCTATCTTTTACTCCATTCAGCACACATGGTCAGGGGACTTGAAACACATTAGGAGAAAGGAAGTCTATCAGAGAAAGGAGAGCAGCCGCATCGAGAAAGAGACCAGGAGTCTGTCGCAGGCAAGAAAGAAAAAATTCAGAAGTCGTATTTTTAAGAAATGATTTATTGTTCAAATTACACTCTTGTGCTTTTTTAAGAGCAGCCAGGAAAATGAAGTTTATTGGTACATTAGGTTTTTCCTCTCTGCTGTCATTCCTAATTAATTATTGCTCAAACATCTGTAATGGAAAGAACTAGGGGCTCAGAGCAGGGTTTCCTGCTTGGCTCTTTCTAAATCTGTCCCTGGACAGGTGATGGAACTGGGACAAGTGACCGTGGCGCTCACAGAGGTTGTTTCTTTACCTGAAACAAGGGATTCCTAAGTGCTGCATTACAGGGCAGATGAGAAGATATAATAAAGTTATGGATGTGATATTGAGTCAATGCTCAGCATGTTAGCCGAACCCAAATTTAATGACCATGTTTCTGCAACCTGACAGTAAGAGAGGGTCCTGCCCCCTACACAGCCCCGCAGTTCTGAATTGAACTGTTTGAGGCAAACAGGATTGGATTTGAGGAGAAAAGACACTGCCTGGTATTACATCAAAGCACTGACTTACCTTCTATCCGGATGAAAGCAGAGTGAGACACGGGAAGAGGTCTTCTGGATGCCATGTTGTAGGAACCTGAGATTGGTAATACCAGCAAAGCCTTCCCAAACATGGGATTTATTTAGACCAGCTCGGAACTGAAAATACCTGCCACGCAGGGTTTTGGGAAGAGTGAAGGGCAGACAGGTCCTCAAATCAGATGGGACGGAGGTATAGAATTTCATGGTTAACAATTACCTTTATGCTTATTTGTCATCTAGATTCTTATATACCATAAAATAAGTAGGTGCCAACCAAAGACTCAGCCCAAACATTGAGTTAATCCTGACCTGGCTCAGCGGCAGTCTGTATTTAGAGCCTTTTAACAAAATTAAAGCTTTTTGTTTTGTTTTTAACAAATGGACTCTTTTTCAAGTGGCGTATTTAGACATGGAACCACTGAAACTACATTTTCCCCCACTTGTTTTTATTCTACAGTTGTCTGGACTCCCAGAACCGGGCAGACATAGAGACCTCTTCCAATGCATATAAAAGCATGGCTTGGCTTGGAAAATCTTCTGGTCAAGTTAAAGTAGGCGCTGTGCCAATGACCCTGAGCTCAGCTTACAGCTTTGAGGCCTTCGTTAGAATCTCTTAGAGTTCCGCTTTCAGAAGAGCAACAGACCCTCTTTAGCTGAGGGGAATGAAAGGAGCCTCTTTATCCACACTCATGTATTCTTTCCAGTTCTGATCACAGATTTTGTTAGCAGGAGCCAGGCCAAGCTAGAACTTTCACGTTGGTCAAGCTCTGTGGCTCGTTCCCTCCAACAGCACGTCCCAGCGGACTGGGTTTCCTCCTTAGTCACGCATTGCTCATGTTGTATTTCCTGGCTCAGCTGTTTGTATGGTCATCCTAGGGCTGGGTGTATCCGGGGTCAGTATTAATCATGAGACTTGCCACTCTCAGGGTCGGATTTGCTTTGAGGATGGCATCTTGTATTTGCCTCTAGTTATGCTTTTTCCCTGGAGAAATCTGGGCAGTTGCGGGGTGGGAGGGGGGGTGGGGATTGGGGGGATCCAGTTCCTGCTTGATGTTTAATAGCCTGGTCACTATGAGGGATCCTGTAAAACCGCACCCCCGGCTGTTATGTGAGCGTTTCATAACCATAAAATCTGCCGTCTCTGCCACAGCATATTAACTGGCTCCAAGTTTAAGACAATCCACAAGGATTTTAATTTACCTTTCACCTGTCTCCCTACCTAGTTCCCACACAATTACCCCTGGAGATTCCTGAACCCTTGTTGCTATCATTCAGCCATAAGCCGTTTGAAAACCATACCGTGTCATGTAATGAGAGCAGCTACCAAAGGTGTCACATGCAGAATTGCTGGCTGAGCTTGTCACGCACTGTGGAGAGTTTCAATCACACTGTTTGCTTTAGTGCTAGACATTGCCTCAGCTTTGAGGTGTGGGAGCTCTAAATTAGCTTCTGAAACAATGCAGCTGTATTCCCACTGCTGCATTTCTAGCCAAGGCCCTAGTCCCTGCGACTTCTGAATCTTCTATCTGGGATCTGCTATTTGTTGCATTGAATTCCACTTTGGGAAAAAAATGTGGGTGTCTCTTGAATTAGCCCATGGAAGGAACGTGCTGAGAGTCCAACTATCTTTTTGGTTTTCCCCAGAAGCAGACACCATGGCAAGAATTCAAGTGTAAGTCATGTATTTGGGAGGTGACCCCAGGAACCACCAGGAAAGCAGTGGGGAAGGGAGACAAGAAAGGCATTAATGGGCTTCCCTTGTGGCGCAGTGGTTAAGAATTCGCCTGCCAATGCAGGGGACACAGGTTCGAGCCCTGGTCTGGGAAGATCCCACATGCCACGGAGCAGCTAAGCCTGTGTGCCACAACTACCGAGCCTGTGCTCCACAACAAGAGAAGCCACCGCAATAAGAAGCTTGAGCACCACAATGAAGAGTAGCCCTCACTTGCTGCAACTAGAGAAAGCCTGTGCGCAGCAACGAAGACCCAATGCAGCCAAAAATAAATAAATAAAATAAATAAATTTGTTTAAAAATTATTTTTAAAAAAAGAAAGGCATTAAAGCATGCGTTATCAGGCTCATTTCCACTCTGGACTTTGGAGCTTGACCTCCCTGGCGGGAAGCCAGGTAGCAGTATCCCATCTGTAAGGCAACGAAGCTGGGGTATTTATCCACTAGCCCCCTTTACTCATGGGTTGAGGGATGCTTCCAGGAGCTGTGAATCCTCCAGCACCTCTAGCCTGCAGTGTCTGCAGGTAGAGTGGGCTCCAGAAGCCAGACAAAAGCCCCAGGCAGTGAAATGCAGGTACTGGCAGGTGGCAGTCATGCCCGTGTGTAAAAATGGTAAAGCTGGGGCGGTAGGGGAGGGGACCGAGTGGAGTGTCCACAGTATCTGCTCCGTTAACTCCGCTACCCAGAGACCAGAACAAATAGCTGGGAAAGCTGTAAGCCTTGTTAAATCTCACAGCTAGGAGGGACCTGGGCGAGGCTCTCAGTCAGCCTCCTAAATCCATACAGAAATACTTTCCAGAGCAGTCATCCAACTTCTACGTGAACAATACAAGTGATGGGAGGCTCTGATGTCAAATCTTCCTATTCCATGGATAAAGGGTTCTAGTCGTTATTCTACCTGATACTTTCTAAATTTCCAGGTTGTGTTCAAATAACCATTCACTCCAGTTTATTGAATGTCTCCTGTGTGCTAGGTGCAGGGCAAGGAACTGGAATTCACAGATAACACTGCCCCTATAGCTCTCACGCTTGCCTGTCCAAGAGAGGGATGGACAAGCAGATTTTATGCTCATACAGCATTGCCATAGGGTGCCCCCATTGTACCAGATGTGCACTACAGGAAAGGGAGTGAGTAGCCCTCCATAAGTAGGGAGGGCAAGACTGTTAGAGGAAGCTTCACACAGGAGGCTTTCAGTTGTCAGACTCTCAGTTGTCCATCCTCCAAAAAGTGTACATGCCAATAGCAATCCCCACACATACCGAATGAGTGCTTCACTAGTATTTAACCAGAACTCTATTTATAACAGGATTCAGGGCATAGACCTTTTAAGGAGAATATCAATATCTTTTCCTCTATCCAGTTTTCCTCTATCCAGTTTTCTCACCCATGTGGCTGCAAACAAGCTCACCCTACAATATAATTTTCATCTTCTTCTGCAGATATTTTTAAAGGTATTAGGTACAAACATATGGATACCTAGAAACCACCACTAAAGTTATACCACATGCAAATAGATCCCATAAAATGTAGTTTAAATCAATCACCACTGGTGTGGATAGCCTGGGATTGAAGAGTGCAGATAACTGTCTCTTACTGCATGTGGCTCTTTAGGGAATGTGGAAAAGAAGAGCAGTCCGAAGGCTGGTCACACAGAGGTGAATCTAGAAAACGTGTTGGCCAAATGTAGGTGTGACTGTAGTTTATATTTGCATATATGTATACATGCAAATGTGTGTGTGTATGTATGTAGTATTTGTTTATATTTGATCATGAAAAATGAATAAAAAGAATTGGTGTACTGCTCCCTAAAATAAGAAGTTTATATTCAACAATTTTGTGTCATTTTATTGCAGAAAAAGGAAGCAGAGATCTTATTATGTAGACTAAAAGTCACAAACAAGCTGTTGCATTGGCCAAATTCAGTTTGTGTGTGTGTTTTGCTTGGCTCACACAGTGTTCACCCACAAAGAGTTTTAAACATGCATTAGTTGCCATTCTTTAAAAATCAGAATAGTTTAAATCAAAATCCAGGCTTCCAAATTCTCTTGGGATAGCAAAATCTCCGTCATTGTGAGCCTACATTTCACAACATTCAGCTAGAGCTGGAAGCTCCTTTGGTCAGGTGTATACTTTCTAGTGGGTCATGCTCCTGACCTCCCTTCTCTGTGGAAGGTCAGTTATCACCTATCACTTCATTCTTTGTGGCTTCTTGCATTTACATTACCTGCCTGACTCCATCAAACTTTCAAGATAGCCAGAAATGAGTAAACTATGGTATGAGGAACAAGATTTAGGTACTTACATTTTATTTTACAGGTGAGCATATCCAAGGTCACTGGAAAACTGGAAGATGATCCAGGAGAAAATGCATTCCATGGGAAAATAAGTTGGAAATTCCCAGTGTGCACTAGAACAGCAAGTCCCTGGAAAGTTCCATGATATGTCAACTTGCCTGGCTTTGGTTAGAAAATAGGGGACCACTGGGAGGTTTTCAACAATAGAGGAAATGATCAGAGAGATGCACCGGCAAGTTAAATTCGCTAACAGTGCCATTTCCATAAAAATAAGGGTTAATATAAATTTTAAAAGCATCGCTGGTACCTTCCAAGATTTTCCTCTCAGAGTTGCAGAGATGTTTCCCATTGAGCATCTAGTTCCTTCCTCTATAAATGGATACTAGCAATACCTTCCTGTTTGGATATGTGGGAATATTAAATGGGATAATGCATGTGATAAGTAAATGTTAGCTATGCTTATTTATTTCTTCTTTTCCCTATTCTTATTATCTGTAGATTTATAAATGTCCATATACATGGATATGGAAAAATGGAAAGTTCCCCACTTTATGTGCAATTAGATGTATTATGCAGAAAATCCTACTTCAACTTTCTCACCCAGTTCAAACTTTATGTCCTCTGGAATGCATATGTAGAGATCCCCAGGCTGAAACACTAATTTCACTGTTTGGAGTTATATATTTTTGTCTTTGCCAGGAAAGAAGATATAGAAAGAGAGGGGAAAGAAAAAGGGAAGAAGTGAAAGGAAGGAAGGAAGGAAGGAAGGGGGGGAGGGAGGGAGGGAGGAGAGAAAGAAAGAAAGAAGGAAGGAAAGAGAGAAAGAGAGAGAGAGAAAGAAACAAACAAACAAACAAAGAAGGAAAGAAAGAAAGAAAGAAGGAAGGAAAGAAGAAAGGAAAGAAAGAGAAAGAAAGAACAAATGAAAGAAAGAAAGAAGGAAAGAGAGAAAGAAAGGAGAGAAGGAAAGAAAGAAAAGGGAGGAAGGGAGGAAAGGAGGGCAAATAAATCTCTTCCTCCCAGAGCACAGTAGTGAAAGTAAGGCAGCATGGCAACTTAATGGTAGTCACAAATAGCAGAAGATCCTTTGCAAACCAGGAGAACAGAGAATTGGCTCCATTGTTTCCCAGAAATGAGAATTGCTAGGTCAACCCACAAAATTAGAAGTTTACAACCAAGAATTCAGCCAAGAGAGCTAGCAGTTTTCCATGAGTCCAAAGGCTGTCTGCAACAGCTATGTTCAAATTGTTTTTCTGCTTTCAGCTTGGTTTTCCATCCATGCTATCGCAGCAGGTTCTCTAATGTGCCCTTGCGTAAGTGGTTTTGAAACAGGGAAGAGCCAAATCTGACTACGCGTTGGATCTGTTTCTTTTACTTTAACCTTTGCCTTCAGCTGCTTTTGTTCACTAAAAGGATACTGTCTATACATGATGGTCTGCCTTGGGGAACCCTGCCCCTCTGCCTGAATGTTAAACCAAAGTGTCTTTGTTCAGGGAAACATGCTGACCCTGTCCACCTGTGGATGGCTGCAAGAAAGAAGAAATTAACACATCTCCTCTCCTAGGCTGGCGATTCCAGGGGACATTTGCAAATCTTATGACCTTTTTCACTTTACTTCTTCATCTCCTCCCCATTCTCTATTCTATAAAAGAAACTGGCATCCAAACATCAATAAGATGTTTTTTTGGAGACATTAGTCTACCATCTTCTTGGTCTGCTGACCTTCTGGTTAAAGTCATATTCCTTGCCTCATCACCTTGTGGCCTGTTTTGTGGCAAGCAGAGAGAGCTTAGACTTAGTAACAGTTTGTCCTCCACCTCTGAAGTCCACTGAGGCAGTCCATAGTAAATGTTGCTGTAAAGACCATCCCCGAGGGTGGGTGGCTTGGTGTCCAGGCACAGATGATGTACTCCACGCTATGATGATGCAGGCCTTCAAGTAACCAGAAAGGGACACATTCCATATAGATTTCAAATATATTAAGATCCTGTGATGTTTTACAAACCAGGCTACAGATGGAGAAACAATAATAAACAAAAAAAGGAGACACAACCCCTGCCCTGTGGAGCTTATGATCTAGAGGAGAAGGCAGACAAACAATTCCACAGTTAAGTAAAATGCCAGCAAAATAATGACTTTGGTTAGTCCTCAGAAGGAAAAGCATGTGGTGCTTTGAGAGTGTATAACAGGGAATCTGGCCTCATCTTGGAGATCAGAAAAGGCATTCCTGAGGAAGTGAGGTCTAGATGATGACTAAGAGTTAACCAAACAAAAGATGGATAGGAGTATATATACACAATGGGATATTCTCAGCCATAAAAAAGAATGAAATCTTGCAACAACATGGATGAACCCAGAGGGTGTTATGCTAAGTGAAATTAAGTCAGAGAAAGACAGTTACTGTATGATCTCACTTATTATATGTGGAATTTTAAAAATGAAATGCATAAACAAAACAGAACAGAAACAGACTCATAGATACAGGGAACAAACTGGTGATAACCAGAGGAGAAGGTGTTAGGGTGGTGGGTGAAATAGGTGAAGGGGATTAAGGGGTACAAACCTCACTAATAAAATAAATGAGTCATGAAGGTGTAATGTGCAGCATGGGGAATATAGTCAATACCATTGTAATAACTTTGTAAGGTGACAGGTGGTAACTAACTTTTTGTAGTGATCATTTAAAAATGTATATACATATCAAATCACTATGATACGCACCTGAAACTGATGTGATATTTTTTGTCAATTATACTTCAATTCTTTTAAAAGGAGGATAGGAGTAAATTTTCAGGTTCTATTTGCGCAACCTTATTTATGGCAATATCATCATGAGTATTCAAGGATTAAAAAAGAAAAGTAGCATAGCTAAAGTCAACAGAAAAGACTCAAACTGAAGCAAGAGAGAAAAATAATGGATGGAAAGAATAGAACAAAGCATAAGAGGTACGGGAACCGAAGCAAACATAGTAGCCACTGCAACTTTCATCCCAGACAGAGAGGAGAGACAGATTTGGACAGAAGTAATTTTGAAAAAATAGTCTCCAAGAATATTCCAAAATGGATGAAAGACTTCAACCCACAGATTTCAAAACCCAGCAAATCCTAAAAATGATAATTGGATAAACAAACTGTAATAGACCCATACAATGAAATTCTATTCAGCAAAAAAAGAAATAACTTCTGATATATGCAACGACATGGAAGAATCTCAAAAGTGTTATGATAAGTCAAAGAAGCTAGTCACAAAGGCCACACACAGTATGATTCCATTTATATGACATTTTGAAAAAGGCAAAAGTATAGTGACAAATCAGATCAATGGTCACCAAGGCCTAGGGTGAGTAGGAAATTGAATAGAAAGGAGTATTAAGGGAACTTCTCTGGGTGATGGACTTTCAATTATTAACATTATGATAAAAATGGGCTATAAAACAATATCACCAGTAGGATGAAGATTTTGTGCTATCAATAATAGAAAAATCTAGAAGAAAACATCCATAATCAAATCATTGAGCTATCCACCGCTTCATTTTTGTCTGCTTTTAATTTTGTTATTTATATTTTTCTTTAACTGCTAAATTTTCTACAATGTGAATGAAATTATTTTAATTAAGGAAAAGAATATTTTTGAACACAACTAATATTATTGGTACTGATTATAAAACACAGTAAGCCATTTCCTAATAGGTTCATAATTTCTTTCCTAATTTTAAAGGTTGTTCTCTGCAAAAGCATGTTTTCCTTTTCTTATCTTTAAACTTCTATATTATTAATTCACATACACACACATACAGAACTATATCTTGTGCTTGAAAATCTCTGTAATTATAGCAATCACCACCTGTGAGTGTATATGGGTTTTTTCTTAGCTAAATTATTCACTTAATCCCCCATGTAAAGTGAATTTCCAACATGCATCTGCTTGCAAGATTTTCCAAGTGGAAGGTGCAAAGGGAAGTGTCAGGACTACGTCCAATGCAGGTTACCTGGGTACCTGGCCCACCCCCTTCTCCCAGCCCAGTTAGAGCAATAAGTGCTGCACCAGTGCTTGTCACGATGACCTGTGATGTCATCACAGGTGATGACCCTGTGATTCAACAAGGCCACAGTCTGCAGACTAACTGCTCAGCAAAGGACTTCCTTGAGTGTTGCTTGACACAGCCCCCTGCGGATTTATGAACACACACACTCATGGTACCTTGTCCTACCCTTTCTATCATATCAGTTCACTACATCTCAGCAAAGAGAAAGAAAAAAGAACTGAAACCACTAATTACCTACAAATAGGTCAAAAACGCAAAGCTCCACATCTGCTAAATCCGGGTGGATTAAGTTTGTAAACCACTAACACCTCATTTTCCCCTATTTTATAATCGATTTTTAATTACATAAGAAATAAATGAAATCATTCTCCCCTTAAACATTAGAACATTTACTTAAGGAACTTTGGCCACCTTCCCCAATTTCAGTCCCTCTCACCTTCCCATAGACAGTTTGGAGCTTGGAGTCCAGGCTTCCAGGCCTCTGCACAGCATGGAACAGAAAGCACAGCCTGGCCTCGTGAGGGTTTTTCTGTTTTCTTTTCTCTCTCTCTCTCTCTCCATAAATGGTTTCATACTGTAGTTATCATCCTGCAACTCATTAATTTTTTTTTTTCATTTTTGAGCTCTATCCCAGTCTGGTTATCTGTTTTAACTGCTGTATACAATGCCATCATCTAAATACACCACATTTTATTTCTCCATTCTCTTTGATAGACACTTAGGTTATTCCAATTTGTCAGCATCACAAACAGTGCTGCAATGAACACACCTCATGGCCTCTGGGCACAAGCTCCTCCCATCCAGTCATGGCCAGGAACACTGTCACCACATTGAAATGACAGGAAGCTTGACATTCGTATCACATGGGGTCTCCAGTCTCATTTCTCCCACTATCTGGACATTGGTGAAGCAAGGTCCTGAGGGTCTTGTGGCCACGGCACTTCCCCTGAATCTCTCCAGGGGAGAGGCAAACGAGCTACTAAGAGAAATAGAGCCATCTCTTTCCCCAGGACTGCTCTAATACAGACCTGGGCTCACTGGCAGATTCAAATGCAAAATGTCATTATTTCCCCTAAAACCTGAAAACCCACCTAAAGGTGGTTTAGTGTGGATCATTCCCTCCACGTGGCCCATGGCTGAGAAGGACCTCAGGACTCAGCCTTTTGAAGGGTCTTGGAGGAGTGGGCAGGGGCACTCAGGCGTTCTTGCTGGAGTTAAGAGCGGATTTTCACAAACTCCTGCGGCAGGAGGTCTAGCCTGACGCAGTTCTTTCACACGTGCGCTTGCAGCCTGCTAATACAATCCCGGCCCTGTTCCCCGGCCCCAGGACCATGTGAGAGTCATGAAGTCATCACAGCTGCGACTTCGGGGTGAGGGGGGAGCCCCCAGCGCGCTGGCCGGCGGCCCATCCCCCGCAGCCCAGAAACGTGCACTTGCTACAACCCAGACGCCCGGGGAGACACGGGGCAAATCCAGCCGCAAACACCCTGATATTGACCAGGCAGCCCAGGGGTGGGGAAACAGATTCCCAGCCTGTGGGGGACAGCCGCTGTCTGGGCACCAGCATTATGGCTCTGGGCCTCCTGGGACCGGGCCCCCAGATTTAAGTCATTTCACACTTGGAACGTGTCACGAGGTTGGCCTCCAATCTGCCACCTCGGTGTCAAGCGTAGTTCCACTCAATAAACCCCTCGTGGGCCCGGGGCAGGATTGAAGAATTGGGGAGGGCAGGACTGGAGCCTCACAGGCATGGTTTGGGCAGGGCGTCCGTCATCTGAGGGGCGCAGCCTGGCCTCTTGCTCCATCCCTGCCCGTGGAAAGACTACATTAAGTGCCAAGTCACAGGAGAGCGAGTCCCGGCCCAGGCCTTTACAATCTGTTTCATGAGCTATTCCTCCCGGTAGACTGGCGGGAGAATTTCTCCATTAGTGCCGCAGCATATGTGAACATGAACGCCAGGGCCTTTCTGCCCTGGGAGCACTGAGGCCTCTGAAGCAAGCAGGTGGCAGCCCTGAAAATTCTGGGAGGGCTGGAGAAAGAGGCTTCCCTTTTATCTCGGCTGGGGTAGTCCTCTGTGGTGGTCTGGGGTCAGCTTTAACCTGAGACCCTTTGCCTGATGCCATAGCAGGATCTATGGTAAAGGGCCTCACCACCTAAGTAGCCCAAAGGGTGCTTTGTCCTGGGGAGAGGAAAGCAGGGATTGGGCATGGAGTAAGGAGTAGAAAAGTCACCAGGGGGCTTCCCTGGTGTCGCAGTGGTTGAGAGTCCGCCTGCCGATGCAGGGGACACGGGTTCATGCCCCGGTCCGGGAAGATCCCACATGCCGTGGAGCGGCTGGGCCCGTGAGCCATGGCCGCTGAGCCTGCACATCCGGAGCCGGTGCTCTGCAACAAGAGAGGCCACAACAGTGAGAGGCCCGCGTACCGCAAAGAAAAAAAAAAAGTCACTAGGAAGGCTGATGGGGTGTTCCAAGGGGCTGGAAGTTAAGAATTCAGCAATTCCCCCTGAGAGAAATCCTTGGAGACACTTTATGCTGTGTCTCCCACCACCGTCACTCTTCCTACTTTCCCTTACCATCGACCTGCTGATTTCCGACCACAGGTCTTGTCACGCCATCTCAGCCCTCTGAGAAGCGGGATGAAATTTTGCAGCTTCCTCTCTGGGTGTTATTGAAAGTGGGGCGTTGAGAACGAAGAGTGTTCTTTCCATCCCCAGCTCTGCGAGCTTCAGCCCCGCTCCCACCAGCCCTCCTTTCCTTCATGAATCTGGAACTTTGTGTTCCCCTCCACCCAACCCCTCTAGCACCTAGAAGAAAGAAAGATAGAAGAAAGAAAGATTTCCAAGAAGAAGCACACTGAAACTATCCTCTCTTGGCCCAATATAGTGGCTGAGTCTGGAGCAGTGGAGAGTGGAAAGAGGGGAGAAGGGAAGAGAGAAAAAAGATGGAAGGAGAGGGGATGAGAGGGACACAATGGTGCTGAGAAAACCAAACCAGAGAATAGAGTTGGGAATGGTCAATGATCAGAGTTGCGGACTCCTTTCCTCCATTCTCCCCCTCCTGGGAGGGCGCTGCTCTCCAAGCCCCAGGTAAGAATAGGGGACATGTTGGGATGCCGCTCAGGCAACATCACGAAGAAGAAAACAGAGAAATCTGCATGATGGCTAAGGTGGAGTGAGAGAAAGTTATGGAAAGTGGCCATCACACACCCCTTTCCAGGGCCTCTGTTCTCTCTTATCTGAAGGCTTTTCACAAAAGAGTGCTTGCTTAAATTGTTTCTTTAAAAAATAGTGAAAAACATGCTATGTATGTCCCCAAATGAGGGTTCCTGATGAAGAATTGAGAAAGTACAATAGACACAATCTTGAGGTATTGATAGAATGCAAAGCAATAGACATCATTTTGCCTCATAATATAATTGATGTTTGAAAAGTTGTACATCTTCATTATAAAAATTTACTCAACTATACATGCAACAAGTCAGCTCTCTAGCTATATAATGGCTATAATCTGGGTGTTCACATAATCCATCATCCAAACAGGAAACAATGGGCACCAAGCCAGCCATCTAGAATGCTAGTCTCCCTGGCTCCAGCTGAACTTGCCAGAGATTGTGTCTGCTTGTGGATATTTAATTTACAAAAGCTGGCAGTGAACCCATGAAAGGCAGGCATGAGAGCCGAAGTCAGAAACGAGGCTGCATCTTCATGAATTCAGCTTTGAGGCTCAGACCCAGTCAAGCACACTCTGTCTCACCCTGCTGACTGACGCATCACCCAGCACAACAAGGTCCAAAGAGCAACAAGTGGACTTCACAGAAGAGGGAACCCTGCCTCCAGAGACATTGCTTCCTGAAACCCAGTCCTCCCTTAACAGCAAGAGAGTATCATCCTTCCTCCCTGAATTTCATTTTTGATATTATGACACAGAAGTTTCCTTGGATTCCTGAAATGTACTTTAAAAACTAAGATGAACAGACTAGACCGTGCCTTATGCATCATGACGACATGCTCACAGCGATCGATGATCCCAGTTATAGTTAGAACCTGACTCTTGCACCAAGCAGTTCTTCCATGGGCATGATACCACCTGGCCCTCAGGATAAATCTATAGCACAAGATGGCACGTACTCTCTTTCCAATGACACCATGAGTACCTTGAAAAGAGAGAATATATTCTACACTGTACCTACTTTCTTTTTGATCTAAGAGTATGGGCCCCAGAATAGCAACTCAAATACTAGTTCCCTTCGTGTCCCTAAAAAATGTTGATTTACCCAGCTTCCATTGTGCTCCTAGATTCTAGGTAAATAAATGCTTCTGGTGAATTCCCTGGAGCTGGGGCAAATCAGGCCATGGACAGAGGCCCATGTATAAGAAGGGAGAGAGATACAGGCAGGAAAGAGACAGGAGTGCACCAGGCCCTTGGGCCTTGGGCTTGGAGATCTGCATCCCTCAGGAGGTAGCCTTGGAGTCACCACTTGTGCTGGCTGGGGTTCAGAATCTGTAAGGAAGCAGACTCAGCGTCCATCAGTCACATGCAGTGCCCGGCATTGAGGCGCACCCTCAGAG
This sequence comes from Phocoena phocoena, assembly GCF_963924675.1. NCBI lineage: Eukaryota > Metazoa > Chordata > Mammalia > Artiodactyla > Phocoenidae > Phocoena > Phocoena phocoena. The sequence goes on along the minus strand of NC_089224.1, from coordinate 30,574,467 downwards.
ATGCAGCAAGAAGAATGAATATTTTCTATCTCTGCCTAAGGTACATACACTCCCTCATTTCTTGGGCCTGAAGAACATTACAGTGGGTTTTTCAGAAAGTAGCATTTAGAAATGCAAGAATTTTCATCTCATCTTCTATCTTCAAGTTACTGTTCCAAGGACTCCTAGGAAGCTTACTCAAGGGGGAAGAAAGAGGAGTGGCCAAGGCTCTGGCTTTGCTTTATCTCATAAATTGGAACTTCGTGTGAGATTATATTTGAACTGAAGTTTCATTTCCAAAACAAAAATTCAAATTGTTTCTTTATTCCATAGAATACATGTCTAATGCCTCCTATATGCCAGGTGGGAATCCAAACTGTGGAGTTCTCTCAAGGTGTATATAGATAGGCTCATGAGGTGAGAACATGTACAAATTCAGATCATCACAGTCTCAGGCAGATATGGGGAAGGGGCTGCTTTAAATTCTCATGATCTAGAGCCTTCCCCACTCACTCAAGGGTGATAAGCAAATATCAAGCGCATTGTCTTTTGTTGCCTGGGAACTGACCTTTGGTCTCCACTACATAATACTTGGTTTCATGAAGTTCCCAGGGTGCAGCAGGGGCAGCAGAAACAGTGGGACGCTGTGTTTGGTGTCTTGCTCTGCCAGACGAGACCCAGTCGTTTTTGCCTTATTTAGAAATAGACTTGTTTTATTATGACACAGACCGTTTGTTAGCACAGAGAGAGACAGAGAGACTCACAATGTTTGAGTCCCTTATCTTGCATTGTTTATGTTCTTAAAATAATTTCATTAGCTTAATAAACAAAAGCATTTTCAATTCATAAACAGAGAACTAAAAAAAAAAAAAAATCAAATGTTCCAAAAGGCAAGAAGAGTAAAAAAGTCAAATCATTCCAAGACCTTCCCTCACTCTCTGTTTTGCGTACTCCCTGCAAACGGCATCGCCGAGAGCCAATGGGACTTCTAGGATTTATGTCATTTCCTCATTTTGCTAAGTTTTTGGTAGGTCACGGATGCCATCTAGAAGGATCGATATTTCAGCTGGCTCTGAATGCCATGACTCTGTCTACCTTCTTAAATGACTCCCTAAAAAGTTAACATGGGGAGAAGAGCCAAACATAAGGTTTAAATGTACAAAGCAGTTTTAAATATATGGATCGATTCAATTTTTAAAGTAGGAAGATTTTAAAACTCTAGGGCTAAAGGGAAATTTCTGAAAGAGCAAAAGAAATGAAGAAGTTACATAATTAGCACAAGCTGACTACATCATGGTAATCATCGATTGTATCTCATTAATATTGCTGACATCATTATTTATATTTATATCTATAAATATATTAGTATTTATATTTATTACTATAAATTCTTTAACCCATCAACGACTAGGGGTGGTCTCAAAATATCTGTACTCATTAACTCTACAGTTCACTATAATCTCTAATCTTCAGTTTATGGAGCGCACATGTACTTCATAAAGACAGTTTATGAATTATAGGCATAAATGTAAATCAATAGAATATAAATTAGGGTCAAGTGTGATATCTACAAGTATTTGTATATTTTACATGATTAATATCAGCTAACTTGGTTTAAGCACTAATTACATGGTAGTCACATACTAAGAACTTCATGTGGATTATCTCATGCGATCGTTCCCTCTATTTTACCCATGAGTAAACCGAGGCTTGGAGAGTGCCCAATGAATATAGCTATAAAGTGAGGAACCAGCCTTGAAATCCAGCTTCTTGGCTCCAAAGGCTCACTGTGAACTCCTATGCTCTCCTGTGACATGAGCTATTACGGCGCTCTGATGGGTTGTATTTCTATTACAGCAACTGTTATTACGAAAACCAGGTGGCTTGTCATTGTTTTTGACATGTCTTAAATTTTGCCCAGTAACCTCCCTTCACCCACATCAGTCATAGTTTGATCAGATCAGCAGAATCACTAGGCGGTAATATATGTATTTGGTATGCATATGTGTATATATATGTACATATGCCTGTATGGATACAGATACAGATATATCTTTTTCACAGGATTTTTACCTTAGAAAATTGTGGGAGTTGAGCAGGCAGTCTTTATAAGGCTACTGTCTCAATGAAGGCAGTAGAGAAGCAAGGACTAGTTGGAATCCAAGGGGACAGACAAACCCATGTCAACTCTTGCTGCCACCGACTTTGGCGGCGTTGATGTCCTGTAGGACAAGTTGGTGCCGTTCATCACAGAGCTGTCCCAGGAGGCAGAGAAGCTGAAGGAGGATACAGAGGGAGAGGAACGGTTGCAAGCCTGGCTGCTGCCCTCACACCAGCAAAACGAGCCAGCAGAGAAGCACCAACCTGTGAGCTACATCCCGGCTGCTCCTTCACTTCCTCCCTCCAAATCTGCCACAAGAGACTCTCTTGTGGCCCACCCTAACCTGAAACATAAAGGGGAAGGAATTCTGGGAAACGTAGGTCAGTCTAGGCAAGTTGATACATTACAAAGCAGCCACACCCTCTACTCCCTGTTTCCTTGCATTAAAGGTGCTGCAATGTTCTATGTAGAAAAACCACATCATGGATGATGGAGAAGACTCAGATCTGCCACACAGTGAGCACACAGTCATGTCAACCAATCCTAGAGCACCTCCTCTGTGCAGACACTGTGTATCAAAGGTGCAAAGATGAGGGGGACCTGGTTCTTGCCTTCGAGAGGCTAACCTCCTGGGAGTATGAGGGAAAGAGAAGCATAAACAGGTATATCAATACAAGTATTATGATAAGTGCACCCAGGGTGCAGTAGAAGCCCACAAAGGTGGCTCACCCCACCCAAGCCGGGATTTCAGGTGAGCTCCATGTCTAAGTAGTCTTAAAGGATAAAGTAGGAGTTGACCAAGTGAGAGGATAGGTAGGGATTTTAAGGTGGATCACAGGAGAGAATAGCCATTAAAGTCTATGGCAGAGGTGGGGTGGAGAGATTTGCAAACAACAATTGTGGGAGGCTGGGAGTGGAAGGAAAAGGTGTTGGAGAAACAGGTGTTGCAAACCCTGGAAAGTCTATGTGTGGTATTTGAGAAAGCTTGGACTTCATCTCCTACTCACTGGGGAGCAATGAAAGAGTTCAGCACACAAAAATGATACAGTCATTGAGCTAAATAGTCTCCATGATAACCTCCTCAATGACTTATCTCTCTGCACATGTGCTCATCACATTCAAAGATAGGGTCTAATTCCCCTCCTCTCGAATCTAGGGCTGGTCTAAGCAACTTCTTGAAGATAACAGAAGCAACATTCTGAGAGTAGGTCTTAAGACGTCTTACAGCTTCTGCCTGGTCTCTTGGAACACTCTCTTCGGACCTGATACCTCTTCTTAGAAGCAAACCCATGCTGTCAGAAGCCCAAACCACAGGTACATGGCACATGTAGGTGCTCTGGTCATCACCCCAGCTGAGCTCCCAGCCAGAAACCATCATGAATGTCAAGGTCAAGTCTTTAGAAGACTCCAGTCCCAGCCACCATCTGAATGCAACTTCATGAGAGACCTTGAATGAGAATTGCCCCCATCAACTCATAAAATCTGAGCAATAATAAAATTTGTTTTAGACTTCTAAGGTTTCATGTGGTTGTTGTATAGCAGCAGATAACCAGAATGTCATTTTTATACTTTATGGGGGAAGAAGATTCTTGGAGTACAACTTACTGACTTAAAAGAGATAAAATGGGAATAGAAAGACCTGGTAGGACTCCACTGCCATAATCAAAAGAAGAGACAAAAGAAAAGCTGGATTCTAGAAACAGGAAGAAAAATTAATAGATTTTACGATAAATGAAGGGTAAAAGAGAGGGGAAGAGTCAAAAGTTCTTTGTGTGTCTCTTGTACAGCTGGGTGGAAGCTGGCTGTCCCACTTCTAAGACCTAGAATATTGAAGGAGGATCAGGTGACATGGAGGGAGTAATATGTGGGGTTCAGATAGATACCCTGTGAGTTGGAGGTTTCTAGGGGATACCCAGAGTGACAAGTTCAGGAGGAAGCTTGGTATTGGAGTTGGAAACTTAGTTTGGGAAAAACTTTTCACAGATATCACTCATTAAAGACGATGAAAATGGACAAAATAATTCAAGGAGAGGATACAAAGTGAACTGAGAAACCGGCCAAGGATGTGTCCCTTGAGAAACTGATACCCAAGTCCTCTGCCATGGAGTAGCTGCATGAACCTGGGCAAATAACCTGACATTTCTTGGGGTCCACATTTCCATAAAGGGGTTTTATGTGGGTTGTGAGAATATGTGATATTTAATGTGATAACACATTCTAAGTACCTGGGCTAGAACCTAGTACAAGAGTTCAATAAAGATTGAGGTTGGTTTTTATTAATACTGCCATTATCACAGCATCATCTGTGTTGAAGGGATGGGCTGCTGAGAAATAGATGGAGACCAAGGACTGTTAGAAAGATCGGAGGAAAAAGAGAGGAGTGTCACAGAAACCAAAAAGTCGAGAGTTTTGAGAAAGAGTGAGGAGTCACATGGGACCAGGATATTCTCTCTGGACTTGGCAATGTTCAGGTTGCTGAGGACCTTGATGGGATATTTTTAATGATGTGGAGGGAGTTTACCAAAGCTGGGAAGTGGGATATGAAGACTTGTGGATTATTCTTTTAGGAAACTTGGTTGGATGTAAAAAAAGAAGAAGAAGAAATTCTACTATTTGTGACAGCAAAGGATCTTGAGGGCATTACACTGAGTGAAGTAAGTCAGATAGAGAAATACAAATACTGTGTGATCTCACTTATATGTGGAATCTAAAAAAGAAAAGAAAGAAACCAATCAAACTCATGGAAAAAAGAATCAGATTTGTGGTTACTGGGGGGCAGGGAGGGGGAAGAGATTGGAGGAAGGTGGTCAAAAGGTAGAAACTTCCAGTTATAAAACAAGTAAGTACTAAGGATGGGACGTACAACGTGATGACTCTAGTTAATACTGCTGTGTGATATACAGTAGTTTAGAGAGTAAATTCTAAGAGTTCTCCTCACAAGGAAAACAAATTCTTACTTTCTTTTTTATTTTATCTATATGAGATGACAAATGCTAACTAAACTTATAGAGGCAATCATTTTACAATATATGTAATTAAAATCCTTATGTGTACACCTTAAAATTATGCAGTGACGTGTGTCAGTTACACTTCAATAAAAATGGGGAAAAGTTAAAACAAAATGTTTTAAGAAGTTAATTAAATTTTTTAAAAAAGAAAAACTTGTCCTGGAAAGTAAAGGAAAGGTGATGATAGCCAGAGGAGAGCAGTAAATAGAAGGAAATTTTTGTGTGTTTGTTGTTCTTGTTGCTGCTGTTGTTTACGTGCTGGGGTTTTTTGTTTGTCTGTTAAAAAGGGAGAGATGTGAGTATAAGACAAAGGAACCTAGACAAAGGGAAAAACAAAAAGGGCTCCAAGTGAAGGCCTTTGACTGAGAACATACTTAAGTCTTGCAGGGGGAGACTTCAAGAGTTAGCAGGGGGGTAAGTGTCTGAGACACAGCTGGCTCAGCAATGGGTCCCTTTCTTTGACTGGCAGGCTTGGAGGAGCGTAATTTAGAATCAGGATACTAGAAGAGGCAAAATAGTGTGAAATTCGCGGACTTAGTGGGAGAGGACTTTGCATATTATGAGGTAGTTATTCAAGTATTTCCTTCTTATGGGCTTAACCAGCTGCTTCTGAGCATTAATGTTTCTCCTCAGGAGATAAATGTGGGGACTGATCCAAGAATTACTACCTAGATAACCATGGTTTATGGAGGTACCGTGGTTTATAAAGGCTTGAAAGCCTTCAACTCAGCCAGATGAGTTCTTCCTTCTGCTGTTCTGTAGGCAAACAGCCCCCAAAAGATTTGCTTTTCCCCCTCGTCACCAGGTGTTACAGGTGGGAGCTGTGGGTGGAACCCATTTAGCCATCCCTCCTTCGACAACTAGGAGATGCCCCCGGCCCCCACTCCTAACTGGAACATGCGGGAGGATTATGGAAAGTAGAGAACTAGAGAAAATGATTTCCTAAATCTGGAATCCTGGGCAGAACTCTCTGTGACCTGTACATAAAACAGGTAAGAAGCAACACAACAAAGGTTTAAAAGGTCAGAAAAACTGAACACTTGTCTGAAACACCACCCAGGTTCAGATTGGTCTCAGGGGAATACACAGTGGGGCAGACCAGAACAGCTCTGCCATGTCTTTGAATATGAAATTGAGCTTTGAAGTACAGCCCACAGAGTAGACCAGGACATGCATTGTGAACTTAAACAAGTTGACTGCCTGCTAAAATAAAAGATTTAAGTAGGAACCAGAGTCACATAACATAATACTCAAAATGTCTAGGACACAATCCTCATCTCATCACACTGAAAACCATGAAAATCTCAACTCAGAAGAAAAAAGGCAATCGACAGACATCACCATTGAGATGACACAGATGTTGGAATTATCTGATGAGTATTCTAAAGCAGCTATTATATAAATGTTTTAATTTTAAAGCAATTATGAATGCTTGAAACAAATGAAAAATAGAAAGTCACAGAAAATAGAATATGTAATGAAGAAACAAATGAAAAAAATCTAAAAATGAAAAATACAATAACCAAAAATTGTAAAAAATCACTGGGTGAGCTCAATAGCAGAAATTTATAAGAAAAAAAACAACCCAACAGAAACATGGACAAAGGGACTTTATGCATTGGACCATTTACATAAAAGGATAGGACTTTATGCATTGGACCATTTACATAAAAGGAAGTACAAATAGCTCTTAAACATATAAAAAGATATTCACCCTCACTCATAAGAAAAATAAAAATTAAAACTACTGCCACAACTACTGAAGCCCACACGCCTAGAGCCCATGCTCCACAACAAGAGAAACCCCCGCTCGCTGCAACTAGAGAAAGCCTGCGAGCAGCAACGAAGACCCAACACAGCCAAAAATAAAATAAATAAATTTATAAAAGACAAAATTAAAACTACAATGAGATACTAGTTTTCACTGATCAGAGGGCAAAAGTCCAAAGTGTGAATATACACTGTTGGTGAGAATGTGGAAAATTATCCTAGAGAGCTTATAGGCATCTAGAATAATTTAAACACATCTGCAAAATCCATGTGCCTTTTGGCCCTGTAATTCCACTTTGGGAAATCTATTATATAGAAAACTTGCATAAGGTTGAATCGAATTGACATATGTACAGTGTCATTCCTGGCTACTTTGTTGATAATCACAAAAAACTAGAAACAATTTAATGTCCATCCGCAGCCTGCTGGTTAAATGAATTCTTATACATCCATTCAATGGGAGGTTATGAAATTGTTAAAAAAAAAAAAAAGAAGAAGGAATGAAGCCCTCTATAACTTCATGCCATTGACATTGAGTAAATAAAAGGAGAGACAATGATCTACATTTGCATGTGTTTGTACCTGCATAAAGAAACTCTGAAAGGACAGTTAACAGTACGTGGCTGCCCAGTGGGGTCTGGGAAGATGGGAGACAGTCTTGACTGTACCACTATTAATATGTTCTGGTTATTGAACCACGTGAGTGTATTGCTTATCTGAAAAAAACTAAGAACAGTCAAAGACACACCAAAAGGACAGAAATAGTCCTCATTGTCCTGTCCCAGGGCTGTATCATAGTGGTTCCCTTATGTCTGGACGAGGTAAACCTATCCAGCGTTTCCATGAACGTGGCTTCAGTATTAGCAGGGATACTGTTTCATCTTGGTCTGTTAGTCACATGCCTTCCATGATCCTCACTTGGAAGCAGAGCCCCCAAATCCCCAGGGGCACTGGTTAAGATGAAAGCATTTTGATTAGGAATCCTTTTTCTCTGTGGCCTGGACTGTTGAGGGCTTGAAACCTACCTTCTCCTCCCTCCCTGCCCCTCACTGCTTTCTGCTCACGACACAGGGTCCCCCAGTATGTTTTGAAAAGATTTCCTTGTAGGAAATACCATCATGCTGATGATGACCGCTCACCGAGCTCCCAGCTCTCTGGTTCTGTATTTCTGCTTTCATGTGGAAACCGGGCAGAGCAAAAGCACGTTTTTCCTCTTCCCTCTCATCTTCCGGGCACCAAAAGCCAAACGCCTAAACCACAAGCCCTTAAGCACCTGCCACGTGGCAAGGCTTCCTTCTGTGGCTCAGGAGTTTCGTTTGGTTTCTGTCAGGGCCACATGACTCCCCCAAAGGGCAGATTTTGAGGATGGGGTCTCTCCTCTGACTGCCCCTAACCCTGTAAAAACTGCAAAGGCCATCACTTTCCAGAAGGGGATCAAGTTGCTTTTCTGCAGTTGCAGGGGTCACTTGTCTTCCTGTTAGATATGAGTGGATTTTCTCATGGGGGCACAGCTGCTCCCTTCTGTAACTTGGGCTGACACGCGCGGGCAGCTGTTGGAGGAGCACGCTTCTCCCCACCTCTTTGTTAGACGGCGCCCACTCTCCCATCAGGTGATGCTCCCTAATTGGCAAAGAAAAGCCACAGGAATAAGGCAAAAAGACTAGCCCTTGCAGAGCCTGGCTCCAGTCATTTAAAACGAAATCAATCTTACTTCTCCCCTTTCCCTCAGTGGTCTGAAATAATATTTGAAGTTCTGTTTGGTCTCTTTGGAGAACTGCCAATGACTTCAAGGCATGTAGTAAAGTTATATATCAAGACACGATTACGAGCAGGACTTTTGAAAAGTGATTCTCACTTAGGAATAATATACGATATGAATTTAATATTCTGTCATACTGCTTCTTTTTTTCTCAAGGAAATGAGTGGAATACTTACAGTAGCTAAAGAAAACTCTCTTCCATGCATGGGATTAATCGATAATGTTTCTTTAATTTTATAAATGCTTATCGATGGTGAATTTTGAAAGGAGCAAACTGCATAAGTTCTTAGATTTTCTGTTTGTGCTGTTGACTACAGTAAATGTTTTCAGAAAATTTCTCCCCACCATTTTTTAGCTGAAAAAATAAGGAAAAACAATTCTTCTTACTACATTGAAGGTAATGGGTGAAATGTAGTCTGAGAATGAACAACAAAATGCCCACTTGTCTGTTTTCCCCATTTTGATCACAATTAAGTAACTAATTATGAGATTTATTGTGCACGTGTCAAGTTCAATGCAGTCTTCCTTCCACAATCTAGATAAGTGACTCCCACACTCTTTTTACAAATATTTTAAATATATCTTAAATTATATAATCATTATATGGATGCATTCTTATAAAATATTTATAAAGTACAGAAAACCTCACAGTTCTGTTTGACCCACTCTTCTGTAAACTAAGTGTGGCATATATCTTTCTAGATGTTTTTATAGGCTTATATAACAATGCAAATATTTATATACAAATAGAAATATTTATATTTATATACAACTACAAATATACAAATGTATGGCTTAATTTTGTTATTGTCTTTTGTATATATTGAATCATGTCATACTTATTGTGCCACAACTTGATTTTTAACTTAATATTTGGTGATGTTCCCATATCAATACATGAAAATCTACTGCCTCTTTGGAACTACTGTGAAGTATTCCACCATATCTATTTGCCATTTACATGGTTTCCACCTTTTTTCCTATTACAAATGTTGCCTCAATGGACATCCTTGTACAAAGCCTCTGGCGCTCACAAGTATTTCTCTACAGTTATACCTAGATGAAGAATCGTTTGGTCAAATGGTCTGCATGTTTTTATTTTAAAAGATATTGCTGAATAGTAATAGTTATAGCTAAATACTACAAGCCAAGCTATATATTAACTCAAATACTGCTCACAATCTATGATAGGGTATTATCATTGCCCCTACTTAGAATTGAGAGCTGAGGCACAGAGAGGTCAAGTAACCTGTTCTGGGTCACACAGCAAGTAATAAACCCAGGCATCTTGCTCCAGAATCTATGCTCTTAGCACAATACTTTCATGTCTTTCTCTAATGTGCAAATGTACACATATATCATGTATATAAATTATATATAAAAATGGAAGTTAAAAGGGATGATAAAAAGTAGTTAGTATTTTATGATATTTATTAATAATTAAGTTTCTTCTTTCAATAAAACTATTATTAATAGCAATATGTAGTGAGAATAAAGTGATTGAATATATTCCTTTTTTAAAAATTTGACTCTACACTTTTTGATACAACCATTCAAAACTCTGGTTCTAAGTTCAGTTTATTATCTGTCATAGATGAAGATGTTACCCCACAAAGGTGGACTCAAAGGGAAGAAGTACATGGTTGGCTGTACTGACCGAATTAAGATATTCATTTTGAAACGCCATCCACCAGCTGATCATCGTCTTTTCCTAAAGTTTAACTGGAAAATGTCCATTTCTCCATACATCAGTGTTTTCCTTATGGAATAATGAGAACTTGTCATAGTTTCTGTATTTTAACAAATTAGACTCAAAAGTTGGTAGCTTCTCACCAAGATGGCCACCATCAATTCCTTCCCTCCTTGCTGATACAAGTCATTTCCTTACTGAGACGAGGAGTCTGTTCTTTCGTTCCCTTGAATCTTGGCTGGTTTGTGACTGATCTAGCCAGTAGAATAATGTAAAAGTGAAGCTGCCAGACTTCTGAGGCTTGGCCATAAGAAGCCTCTTGGGGGCTTCCTTGGGGGCTTCCCTGGTGGCGCAGTGGTTGAGAGTCCGCCTGCCGATGCAGGGCTCACGGGTTCGTGCCCTGGTCCGGGAAGATCCCACATGCCGCGGAGCGGCTGGGCCCGTGAGCCATGGCCGTTGAGCCTACGCGTCTGGAGCCTGTGCTCAGCAACGGGAAAGGCCACAACAATGAGAGGCCCACACACAGCAAAAAAAGAAGAAGCCTCTTGGAGTTTGTCTGATTCTTTTAGAACACGGGCTCTGGGGAAAGCCAGCCACCGTCTGACTACCTGGACACTGCCATGCCATGAGGAAGCCCAAACAATCCACGTGGAGAAAGAAGCAAAGAGATGCCTGGCCAGCCCTCAAATGTTCCAGCCAACCTAGCCCAGACACCAGACATGTGAATGAAAAATCTTCAGGTGACTTGAGCCCTGCTCAGCATGTACCTATAGCTGTGTGTAAGACCTCCAAGTGAAAACCATCCAGTTGGTTTTGAACACAGAACTGTGAAAAGTAATCATAAATTATTTTAAACTACTTAGTTTTGGAGTTGTTTGTTATGAAGAAATATTATCTAAAACAGAATTCTGCTGAAACACCACATTTGGAAGACTTTTCAACAGGTTAGAAAATTTTATTACCACATTTTCATTCAAGTGCACAAATACAGCATTTTTTATAAGTATGCTCAAAGTTTTTAAAGGGTCATGATAATAAGAAATATTTTCAAATATCTAACCCCAAATGTTCTTTCTGTGACAAAGTTTCTATTTAAAATGCATCTCTAACCACTTATTGTTTAAAATGTCACTTTTCCTAATAGGACCAGAGTAAATAGAAATTTTTCCCCCAAACTATCTGCTACATGGCATACTACTAATCATGATTGCCATCATAGAAAAAGTCCATTTATTTTTTACTTTTGATTGTGAAATAGTTGTGAGAACAGTACAAAGAACTCTTGTATAATCTTCACATAGATTTCTCCCAGCTGTTATCATTTTACTGATATATGTTTGCTTTATCAGTCTCTCTGAATAAACATACATTTTTTTTTATGAACGATCCAATAGTAAGTTACAGATATGAGGCTTCCTTTACATCTAAATCCTTCAGTGCATATTCCCTATGAATTAGAACCTTCTCTCTCCAAAACCAGGAACTTAACACTAATAGAACACTATTGTTTAACCTGCAAGCTTTATTCAAATTTCACCAATTATCCCAATAATGTCCTTTCCTATCCAGGATTTCATTGAGAATCACACGCTGCAGTTACTCCACAGGCCTCTTCATCTCTTCTAATCTGGAGCAGTTCCTTAATCTTCCTTTCTTCCTCATGACCTTGATATTTTTCAAAAATTCAAGCAATTTGGATTTGTTTCTTCCTGATTAGAATCAGGTTATACATTTTTGGAAGAAATGTCATAGAAGTGATTCTGTGTCCTTTTCAGTGCATCTTATCAAGAGGCACACAATGTCATTTTGTTCCATTTGATGTTAACTTTGATCATTTAGTTAAAGTGGTGTTTTCACTACTGTAAAATTACTCTTTACTTTCCCTTTTGTGTTAATAGCATTGTGTGGAGAGAGACTTCAAGACTAAGTCAATATTCTGTTCCTCAGAAAATAGTAATCCACAGATGACATCAATCATCCATTGATGATTTTTTTCTGAATCAATTATTACTATGATGATTGCCAAATCCTGGACCAATTGTTCTTGAGAGCTTATTTTTTGTAAGCATGTCACTTGGTAACTTTAGTACATGCAATCTAATTTTCAATAAACTTCCTGATAATATTAATGTTTTGACCTACTTTTTGTAAAATCTCGTTAGATTTGTAGGGTTTTCCCTTTATATGCAGTCAGTTCACATTATTTGCAGCAATTATAGTCTATTAAGTCACCAAACACTAATTTTGTGCAAGTATTGAACTCTGGCTCCTAGAGGAAACATATGGTTAGATTCCTATGAGCCTTTGGTCACAATATTTTTATCAGCCAATAAATACGTAACTTGTTTTATGTGCGTTTGTGTTTCAACAGCGCCATAACTCATGCCTGAACAAAGCTTATCTCACACATGTTTTCTCTGGAAGGCACATCACAGCCTTCTTGCGCTTAGGAACAGTAGATAGCAGTTGAGCACAGTAAAATCACCAACAGAAAGCACAAAACGATGAAAAACATGGCAGTAAATAATCCACAAAAAGGAAACTTGTTCACAGTACAAGACCTGAAACAAGAAGGCAGAGCCTCGCCTCTGTCCATCTCCTCTGGGAAGGTGTGAGTTAGGCAACTCAAAATTTTGGCTGTTATATATATATATATATATATATATATATATATATAAAACACTCAAACTTGGAATAGAATAAGTATAATATCTTCCTTCTTTTTTTTTTTAAGTATTTTCTTAGGCTTTTGTTTTTATATTATCTCCTATCTGTGGTGTCTTTGCCGAACCTTGCTGAGTTAATTGTCCATTTTCAGAGGCATCATGTAGTTAAAACTAGATAATATAGTGTATCAATCTGCTTAAGTAGATATGTGTAAGCAGCAATATATCTGGCATTTAAAGAGAATAAATGAGTGGAGGCACCACAGTGAATCTTTTTCCTCCCCAAAAACACCTCACATATATTGCATCATACAAGACCCTCTGACATATATAAATGAAGTGATATAACTGTATTAATTCACATAATAAATACTATAAAGCTAAATTCTTTATTAATTTATTAGATAAATATAAATTTACATAGAGACTTTGAGAGTTGAGGATGGAAGTGAGAAGTGTGGCAGTTTTTTTTTCTGATATCCTTGAAAGTACCAACCTATTCCAAAGCAGGAAACCCAAAGCCACAGTGAGTGATGAAGTAACAGGGACCAAATTTACCCATCAACTTGAAACATACACAAAATAAATATATTTTAAAATATATGTAAAAATTGTTTTCAAGACATTTAGGGGAAAAAAGACGGTAGTCTAAGAGCTGAGAAAAAAATGAGGTGATTTCTATGATGGCCCCGGATTACTGCCTGGAGAGTTTTTAGGTCATGGTCCATGGAGAGGAATCCAGGTCTCTGAGTTGAGGAGATACAGGTTGGGATCTAGTGAGGCCAAGGTGTCTAGAGTTTACAGGGGAGAATACAAGAGAAGAGGGACCTTCAAAGAGACAGAGCTCGAAATTACTTCAAATAGTCCCTTTGACTCTTCAGCTCAGTACTGATTGTGAATGTATACAAGGAAACTATCTGATGTCAGAGAAGTACCCAACTGAAAGAATCAGAGAGAAAAATCCATAGAGTTCACACAGCCTGGGAGTAATTTCTGTTTCTACTGATCACAGTAAAACAACAACAAACAAACAAAAACCGCTCATAACTCACGGAGCATTGTGGAGAGGAGTCAGAAGAGCCCTACCTCAGTACTGGGGCAAAATTAACCCTAGACTGATCAGGCTCCATTTAACAAAGCTTAAAAACAAGACCCAAAAGGATCAAGCTGTTTTTAAGTAACTTAAATGTATCCCAGAATAAGCTCAAGAATGTTTACAAGAACACAAAAATTTCCAGGACCCAATAAGGTACAATTTGGTAAAAATTTACCAAGCATGCAAATAGGCAGGAAAATATAACACATAATGAGGAGGAAAAACAGTTAATTGAAACTGACCCAGAAATGACAGAATTTGTAGACAAGGATATCGAAGATATTAAAGCAGTTATTGTAATTTTATTCCATATATTTAAGAACTAGGCAAAGATTGAAAGATTTAAATATAAACATGGAAATATAAGAAAAACCCAATTCAAACATCTAGAAATAAAACAACAATGCCTGAGATGGAAAATATACAGCTTAGAATTAATATCAGATTGGATATAGCAAAAAAAAAAAAAAGACTGGTGAACTTGAAACTATCCAAATAAAACACAGAGAAAAAGATACTGAAAAAATTAACAGAGCAACAGTCAGCTATGAAACAAGTTCACTTGGCCTATGTATATGTAATTGGAGTCTTCTAAAGGATGGATGGCAGGAAAAGTATTTTAACAAATAAGGCTAAAAATTTCCAAATTTGATTTAAAAAAATATAAATTCGCAGAGCCAAGAAGTTCAATGAACCCCAAGCACAGGAAACATGAAGAAAACCCATCCAGACATGTCACTATTAATGGCTTAAAACTAGTAATATAGAGTAAATGACAGCAGATTTCTCATTGGAAACAACACAAGACAGGAGACAGTAGGGTAACATTGTTAAAGTACTAAAAGGAAACAACTTTCAATCTAGAATTTTATACTCAATGAAAATATATATTCAAAATGAGGGCAAAATAAAGACTCTTTTAGAACACAAAAGCTAAAAGAATTTATTGCCAGCAAACTTATATTATGAGAAATTTTGTAGGAAATCCTCTAAGAACTAGGAAAATAATACTAGAGAGAGATACAAAACTACACAAAAGAATGAGGGACACTAGAAATGGTAATTACATGGGTAAATATGAGACATGTTTTTAATTACTTAAACATCTTTAAAACATAACTGACTGCTTAAAGAAAGACAGAATAATAACATATTATGTTGTTTATAACATATGTAAAAATATTCTATGAAAATAATTGTACAAAGGCTAGGAGGGGAGAAATGTAAGTATACTGTTGTAAGGTGGTTGCACTATATGTAACATTGTATAATATCACTTGAAGGTAGACTGTAGTAAGTTAAAGATGTAGTACACTGTAAACTTTAAGTCAACCACTAAAATAATACAGCAAAGAGTTATTGCTAAGAAGTCAACAAAGGGGATGTCTCATTTGTACCCACAGGATTTTAATTTATAGAGGTGATGCCATGGAGAGATTAATGCCATTGAAAGCAGATTTTTTCTTTGCCCCCTAAAGATATCAAGCCTACAAAAATATAAAAAATAGGTCTAATACAGGAGATAAAAGGAATTCATAAAAATACTGAATCCAAAAGGAAGTGAAAAGAAAAAAGAAAAGGAAGAACAGATAGCATAACGTAAAGCAAAGAGAAAGATTTTAGCTTTAAATCCAAATATATCAATGATAGTATTTACTGGAAATGGTCTAAACATCTTTACTAAAATCTAGAGATTATCATACTAGAAAAAGTAAGATCCAACTAGATATGCTGACTTCACAAAACCTACTTTAAATACAAGCAGCAAGGCAAGCAGGTCTACTCTAAATATTTCTATTCAATATTGTAGTATACAGGGTTTAGCCAATGCATCAATTCCAGATTTTCACAGACCACATAATCATCTATGTAGAAAATCTTACAGAATCCAAAAGAAACAAAATGAACAAAAAGACTACCTGAACTAATAAGTGCATTTAGCAAGGTGACAGGACACCAGATCAATAGATAAGAATCTATTGTATTTTTATACACTGAAAACAATCTGAAAAAAAATTTTTAAATATAATTTACAATAGCATCAAAATATTAAAATACTTAGAGATAATTATGACAAAAGACATGTAAGATCTGCATTCTTAAAACTACCAAACATTACTGAGAGAAATTGAAGAAGATTTAAATAAATAAAGAGATATAGCATGTTTATGGATTGGAATACTTGGTATCATTAGGATAATAATTCTTTCCAAATTGATCTGTATATTCAAAGCATTCCAGGTCAAAATCCAAGCAGACTTTTATTTATAGAAATTGACAGGCTGATTCTAAAATTCATATGGAAATGCAAAGGACCTAAAATAACTTTGAAAGAGGGATAAAGTTAAAGAACTTACATTAATACTACCTGACTTCAAGACCTATGATAAAGCTACAATACTCAAGATACTATGGTACTGTTGTCAAGATAGACAAGTAGAATAATGGAACAGAATAGATAACCTGGAAGTAGGCCCACACATATATGGACAATTGATTTCTGATAAGTACAAAGATAATTCAGAGGAAAAGCAATAGTCTTTTAAATAGATAGTGCTGGAACAATTGGCTACCACAAGTATAAAAATGAATGTTGATCCATACTTTACCATATACAAAAATTAACTCAAAATGGATTATAGACCTAAATGTAAAATCTAAAACTATAAAACTTCTAGAAGAAATCATGGGAGAAAAATCTTTGTAACTATGGGCCAGGCAAATATGTCTTCGGTATACCAAAAGCGTAATCTATAAAAGAAAAGATTAACCATTACCCTTATACCCCCTCTCTCAGAAATCTTTATAATGAAGGGGCTGTTTAAAAGGGGATAAAAATCTGGTAGAGATTAAAGAAAAGAGTGATGATGTGGGAAATGACATCCACATAAGAGATTTGACTAGCCATGCTGTGAATGAGCACGTGAAGGAGACATTTGAGGTGGGGAAGGAATCACAGCTTAGAAATGGCTTTAGGTACATTTTCAGCAAGGACAGTGGAGGAATTGATTGGCTTTGAATAAACTACCTTTGTCAATAATAAAACAGCAATGAGCCCCTTACTGAGAACTAAACGTGCGTTATAGAACTGGCTTAATTCGCCCTCACCACATCAACTCATTTAATTCTTACAATTACTTTATGAAGAATATATTTCAATCCCCATTTTACAGATGCAAGAAATGAGGTTCAGAGAGGAAAGAGCTTTGCCCAAGGAGGACTAAGTGGGGCTAACCCCAATGCCTTCACTCTTAAACACTCTGCTTCTAGGATGGGTCCATGCCCATACTATATTGATAGTCAATGAGAAATAGAATGATCTGAATCCAATTGATTTTTTAAAAAGTTAATCTTCTCCCCTATAAAAACACAATATGACTAGAGGCTCTAAAATGTATTGTTAGATACTGGTACTAAACTAAAGAAACTGGCTCTTTCAGCTTGCAAAATGCATAAAAAGGCTAAAAGCGAAAGGTTTTCAACTGCATTTAAGTAAGCAAGTAAATCTCGTGCCAATATCATCCATGTGACTCGGTCTTAAATAAATACGAGTTTATTATTTAAGAATAAATAATGAGCTACAAGTTATTTTTACAAGTATAAATCATTCACAACTATCTTCTTTTGTAAATGGTCAACTCCACCTCTCTAAAAGTCCTGGGCCAAAAGCTTTATGTTACTAGAGATTAAATTCCTTGGCAAGTAGGCCAAAGATCAAAATACATTGTGTTTTTATTTGGATAGTCTGGGAGTATTGAATTTGTCCTTTTCTTATCATTAACATTCATCTCTCTGGATCATCCACTTCTCTTTGAACTTGGGAAACAGGAATTTGATATCACTCAGTATTTAAATCAATTAAAACAAGGACCCAGACAGAACCAAGTAATTCTGGGAGTTAACTATAATAAGTCTTTCATCTTAATAAAGTTCAGTTCAGTTGTTTATTTGGAAAATGACCAGCATCAACACTAATTTTCCAGGGTGCATGAATGTGTTTTCCTACATTTACTAATACTATGTTCTACTTTCCAAAGACCAGAAATGAACCAAAGGCATATAAGCACTTGCCAGGAAAAGAAAAAATTGGCTTCAGTTTAGAGATTAGAAATTTGAATCAGCTTTGCCAAGAGCTTCCTAAATCTTCTTTTTGATTCAGCACAAGTTGCACACAATAGGTATTCAATAAATTTTGTTGACTTATGACACAGTCATGGCTGTGAGTGATTGCTTTGTGCATTAACTAAATAAAACGATTTCTCCTGAGAAGGGACGACGTTGGCAGCTATCACTAATAGAGCCAGAAAGAAGTTTGTGAAGTTCCATTCAGTCTTATTTTGGTTTGGCCTGGTTTGGTCTGGTATGAAAAGTGCAAAAAATCAAACAAAGAAATAATAATAATAACTCATATTTTAACCCAGAATCAATCATTATTAATATTTAGCATAATTGCTTTACAGTAGCCAGGACATGGAAGCAACCTAAGTGTCCATTGACAGATGAATGGATCAAGAAGATGTGGCACATATATACAATGGTATATTACTCAGCCATAAAAAAATACGAAATTGAGTTATTTGTAATGAGGTGGATGGACCTAGAATCTGTCATACAGAATGAAGTAAGTCAGAAAGAGAAAAATAAATACAGTATGCTAACATATGCTAACACATATATATGGAATCTAAAAAAAAAAAAAAAGGTTCTGATGAACCTAGGGGCAGGACAGGAATAAAGACGCAGACATAGACAATGGGCTTGAGGACACAGGGAGGGGAAAGGGTAAACTGGGACAAAGTGAGAGAGTGGCATGGACATATATGCACTACCAAATGTAAAACAGATAGCTAGTGGGAAGCAGCTGCATAGCACAGGGAGATCAGCTCATGCTTTGTGACCACCTAGAGGGGTGGGATAGGGAGGGTGGGAGGGAGATGAAAGAGGGAGGAGATATGGGGATATATGTGTATGTATAGCTGATTCACTTTGTTATAAAGCAGAAACTAACACACCGTTGTAAAGCAATTATACTCCAACAAAGATGTTAAAAAAAAAAACAATGGAAATGTTCTGACTTAACCAAGAAAGAAAAAAAAATTAGCACAATTGCATCTGAAGTTTTCTATTTAGATTATTTTTAAATTGTACAAGCTATATGAGTATAAAAATTTTTTTTGAAGAAATCATTCAATCCTTTCTAAAAAAGCTGAATGTCCTTTGACCTTTATCCCTGATTTGGCCCTTCCTCACTAACACACTTGATTTGTTTTTCTCCCTTTCTTCATTACAGAATTTTTTGACCTTTTCTTTTTGTTCCTTCTTCCTTTTCCTCCTTTCCTTCCTCTGTTGCTTACCCTCTTCCAAGTGTCTTCATCACTCAGTTCTACAGTATAACGCAGCTAGTGCAGTTCTATAATAAAATAAGGGCCTCCAATGAATCAGCAGGAACATCTTGCTGTGGACGGGAGAGTATTAATATGTATTCTGTGGTCCGTGGGAAAAAAATTCTCCCTGGCTTGAAGCTTCACAGATTTATGATTTATTGGATCAAATCTCCTTTTATTTAACTGCTCTTGAAAGGGTTCAAAGAGTACATATTCCAATGATCTAAATAAGAACAAGGCACATACACTAAAGAGGCCAGCATGACATGTACAAAAAAAAACGAAAGGGAGATGGGAGACTTTATTCCTTAGACTAGAAGGAAATTGGTTCCTTACCCTGAATCTATGACTTTGATGTTTCCACACCAATGGTCCATTTCCTACTTGAAATGTTTTTAATATTGCTAGAGTTCTTTATTATGAGATAAAATAAAATAATACATGCAAGTATACGTTGTGAAACAAAAAGACCTATACAAATGTGCATGGTTATTATTATTAATATATGCTGTAAGTCTCTTCCCTCACCAAGAGCAGAATAGCTTCTGTCTTCTTGTTTCTAGTGTACAATTTTAAAAACTTAAAAAAAAAAATGTTTTCAAATAGAAGAGAATGGTAGCTACCAGACTAAAAATACTATGAGTTGTCTTCTGAAATAAATAACAATGAGAATACCTTCAAATATATTCATGAAGCTCATCTTATTATACATTGACTGGCAAATCCAAATAATCTATTCCTGACTTTTGTTAAAATAGTTATAAATCTTGTATTTTTAAAAGGTTCACATCAAACCTGTATGTAGAGGGATAAGAATGATGAGATTAGTAATAGAATTAATTATGAATTAAGACTATCTTACTTGCTCCTGTCCCTAAGTCCTTAGCAACAAAGCCATATCTGATCAATGGTTACTGAATAAACATATTTGAATTTACTGTAATAAGCTAACATAATACAGGTCCAAATATTTATGTATTAGTAAGTGATGGTTTTTTAATACTTAATCATTCCAAAATATTATAAACTCATCTTTGCATATCCTTCTTGCCCAATGCATGGCACATAACAGATATTTCTTGAATATATTTGAATTAAACAAATATAAGGCACATCACGGCACTACAATCTGATTGCTATTCCCAACAAATTGTTATCTTTTACCTCCATAAAATCCTTTTTTTTTTTAATACCTGGGATGATGGACAGTGTAGAAATACTCAGGATTGAGACATAAACTCCAGAGGAACTGTTGTTATTTATGGACAGATTTCAGGAATTCCAGTTGTCTTCTCTTTGGCTTGCACTTTAAAAGAAAATCTAATTCAGTGTATAGGAAGAATTTCAGGCAAGAGTATTCTGGAGTTTAAACTCACCTATAAAACAAAAACTATTCATTCATGTCTAGAGATAATTTATATTTCTTAAAATTTTTTTCAGGTGGAAAAATAATTACTCAGAAAGAGCCTATGGGAAATAGAGCCTCACCTTGATGTACAGCTGATATTCTATCTCATCTGTATCACTGCTTGAAGAAGGAAATAAAGGTTGAACATCAAGGGGAAGCATTAAAAATGTAAACTAGTGATATGTACTATTTGATATCAAGTTATAACATGGAGTAGAATGTATTGAGAGCCTATGAGTATATGTGCACTCACACATCACTCCAGGGGATTATATATTAGGTGTATTTGTTCATATTCCTTGGTATAATTAGTTGCCTTTTTTATTGTCTACCTCAAAATTGACACACAGAAGAAGAACATGGTTGAGAGATGGATGAGGTAACTTCAGAAGTGTATCTGTTCAGTAGCTGGGGATATGTCGGTACACAGACAATATTGTCAATGTACCTTTTGTCCACCAATAAGTAAAATTCCTTGAGACCCACCTGCCACTGTGGATAATTCATAAGACTACTGTCCTAGGGAAGGAAGGGTAGGTATCCCTGAAATAATGAGATTACCATACCACTTCAATTCACAAAGTTAATTATTCTGGGTTCATAAGAATACAATATTCTAAAAGCCAGGCTTTTTGGAGAATTTTTTTTTCTAAATTCCTCCTTATACATCTTTATGTCTCTAATAAGTACCCCAGTATATCAGTCCTGGTCTACTCAGAAAACAGAGTTTTCATGGGGATATAAGGTGGAAAAGGAGGTGGATATGAGGAAGAGGAGTTTTAACACAAGAGAAGAGGAAGGGCCTCTTTGGCCTAGAAGATAAACAGGAAAGGGTGGAGGAGACTGAGAGATGAAGGAGATAAGACTAGAGTTAGAATGCTGCCTGGGTCCCTGACAGCCTTAGTGTCAGCCAAAGGGAGAGGGTGAGACAATAGAAACTCCAACGGAAATCTCAGATAAATGAGGGGAATCAGCACATCCAAGCTGGCTTTCCACTTTCCTATGGAAACCAACATTGCACAAGCACAGTAGAACAGCTTGGGCAGTACAAGATTTCTAAACAGGTCAGCCTAAAATGGCATTCCCTAGTCTCCCTGCATTTCATTTCAGGTGTGAGGGCTTCAGCAGTTTCTACAAGTGCTGTAGTTGGTGCACAAATGATGGTTGAGAGAAAGGCTGTCTAGGCCTAATCAACTTGGAGAGATGGACAAGTTCCCAAGAGCAATCAGTCATGGCACCTCATCCATGAGGAGAGAAGAGACCACAACTTATCCCAGCCATGCAGGCTTCAACTGCCTATGCCAGTGCCCAGTAGAACCAGATGACACCATTTACTCATCCTCTGGCCCCAGTGCATTAGAAAGCTGTGAAGATCAAGCAGATAGCATTCAAACTTCTGGTTCTTCCAGCTCTTATTGCCAGGAGGCAGTGGGAGGACCCTTTCTACCTCCACCCAGAGCCTCCGGTTTGGGAACTCAGAGTAGGGAGGGAAAGGAAAGGCGTTATCCTGATAGAGACTTTAACCTTGAATTGAACTTGAGTTAAACCAACAGAGATTGGGTTACTTTCAATTTGGCAAGTTTACAGTAGCTGGAAGACTCCAGAGAAAGATGAGTCCAGTAATAGAAAATAAAGAATGCTATAATTTTGGGCACGTAGGTTACTTAATGCATAAATTTCAATCCAGTTGTCCTACTTTTAAAGGTCAGCTCCCTCCCTTGCTCTGACAAATCTTCTGGCCATTTTCTTTGCCAAGGTAACTGGAGATTTATCTCAAAGATTCTCCCTCTGGCTTTCTGGGGATATCTCAAGCCAACCAGTTCTAGTTTTCCACCTTGTTGTTTTAACCTTTGGTGCTGGCATTCTTGCTAACCCTTCAGGCCTAAACAAATCTGAGCCCCACCTCATCTGGTACTTCAAGTTATAACCCGACTTTTTTTTTCCCACTCCTAGGAAGTTCTGTTCTCCCACTGTGTCCAGATATAATTAGCTTCTATGTCCATTGAGGGCAAAAACTGTGCCCTACACATACATATACTAAGTTCTTAATAAAAGTGTGTATATGTCTGTATTCACATGTTTTTGCCCATATATAAAAAGTACTTCTTGTAACTTGGACACACACACACACACACACACACACACACACACACACACACCACCACCACCACCACCACTACCACCACTACCACCACCACCACAACCACCATTTTCCTGTCTATTCACACTGGCCATTAAAAGTTGGCCTGTTTCGAAGTGTATTTAGACAGTTAACATATACATTACATCTAAACCAAGAACTTTTAAGGGCCTAACAGTAAGCTAGTTTGATTACCATTATTATTGATAATCACGGGGGTTGTGCTGGTACTTAGACATAACTGCATACGATTATTGTTTTTCTGCTGAAATCATTGCTTATACAGTTACGTGGCACCAATAATAAGTTTGCAAGTAATTTGTGACAAGTCTTTCTTTTGTAGTGTTTCAAGAAAGTAAACTCCTGAGGCTGATTTTAGCATTAGGTACATATGCTATCCCTTCTTGAAAATATACGAACGTGGTGGTGGTGGTGGGGGGGGGTTGTTGGTATTGTTAGTACAACAAAGTATGAAATGCTGTGGAAGAAATAGCCTCCAGAAATGTGGTTGATTTATATCTCAGGAATGTGTGTGAAGGATGAGAGGATAGATTTCCTCAAATAGCTGCTAAAACCAGCAGGCTCCAGCTAGCAGGCATTTAGCAACTAGATCCAAAAACTCTTACCTGCATGCATCTTAAGTTTCCCTATGTTTCACCAGCTTTGGGGCACAAGTGGAGTCACATTAACAATAACACTCTGTATTTCACCCAACTGGTCCTCTGCTCCTGGCTCTAAATTTATTTTCCATAAAAAGTTCCCCTAAATATTTCTGAGATAATCCAGGGTGGCTCGAATGAGCTTACTAACAAGTCTGGTCAGAACTATCTTGACATCCCCCAGGCGCTGCTGTCACTTGCAGCACAAAGCATAATTCCTACCAGACCCACTGCCCCTCGGAAGGCAGTCAGCTTCCACGGGAGGAGAGCAAGTACGTGGGCAGGTTCCCCTCAGGCTCTGACCACATGTTCTGTGTCTCACAATCAGAGCTGCTCCCACATTGAAAGTTGTGCTCAGAGCCAGGCGACTTCCTTTTTGCTGGGTGTGTGCATTTACTCTTTAGGGAGACACAAAGCAATGTCATAAACAGATTTTAATCAAAATCACTTTTTTAGTTTGTACTTAAGGTGAGCTTTTTCTTAGGATCCAGATGGATCCTAAGAGAGACAGGGCCTGGAGCAGAAATTAGTGACAGGAGAGAGGGGGAAGATGGAGGAAGAGTAAGACACGGAGATAACCTTCCTCCCCACATACACATCAGAAATACATCTACACGTGGAACAACTCCTACAGAACACCTACTGAACGCTGGCAGAAGACCACAGACCTCCCAAAAGAACAGACGACCTCCCAAAAGAACAGATGCCCTCCGGCGACCTAACGCAAAGGCGGGGCCAAATCCAAAGCTGAACCCCGGGAGCTGTGCAAACAGAGAAGAGAAAGGGAAATCTCTCCCAGCAGCCTCAGGAGCAGCGGATTAAATCTCCACAATCAACTTGATGGACCCTGCATCTGTGGAATACCTGAATAGACAATAAATCATCCCAAATTCAGGAGGTGGACTTTGAGAGCAAGATTTATTATTTTTTCCCCTTTTCCTCTTTTTGTGACCGTGTATGTGTATGTTTCTGTGTGAGATTTTGTCTGTATAGCTTTGCTTTCACCATTTGTCCTAGGGTTCAGTCCGTATGTTTTTTTGTTTCTTTGTGTTTTTACTTAAAAAAATGTTTTTTCTTAATAATTATTTTTTATTTTAATAACTTTATTTTATTTTACCTTACATTATTCTATTTTTCTTTATCCTCTTTCTTGCTTTCTTTCTACTTTTTCTCCATTTTATTCTGAGACGTGTGGATGAAAGGCTCTTCATGCTGCAGCCAGGAGTCAGTGCTGTGCCTCTGAAGTGGGAGAGCAAATTTCAGGACACTGGTCCACAAGACACCTCCCAGCTCCATGTAATATCAAACGTCAAAAGTATCCCAGAGATCTCCATCTCAACACCAACACCCTGCTTCACTCAACGACCAGCAAGCTACAGTGCTGGGCACCCTATGCCAAACAACTAGCAAGACAGGAACATAACCCCACGCATTAGCAGAGAAGCTGCCTAAAATCATAATAAGTCCACAGACACCACAAAACACACCACCAGACATGGATCTGACCACCAGAAAGACAAGATCCAGCATCATCCATCAGAACACAGGCATCAGTCTCCTCCACCAGAAAGCCTACACAACCCACTGAACAAACTTTAGCCACTGGGGACAGACACCAAAAACACAGGAACTATGAACGTGCAGCATGCAAAAAGGAGACCCCAAACACAGTAAGATAAGCAAAATGAGAAGACAGAAAAACACACAGCAGATGAACGCACAAGATAAAAACCCACCAGACCTAATAAATGAAGAGGAAATAGGTAGTCTATCTGAAAAAGAATTCAGAATAATGATAGTAAAGATGATCCAAAATCTTGGAAATAGAATAGAGAAAATGTAAGAAACATTTAACAAGGACCTAGAAGAACTAAAGATGAAACAAGCAATGATGAACAACACAATAAATGAAATTAAAAATATTGTAGAAGGGATCAATAGCAGAATAACTGAGGCAGAAGAACGGATAAGTGACCTGGAAGATAAATTAGTGGAAATAACTACTGCAGAGCAGAATAAAGAAAAAAGAAGGAAAAGAACTGAGGACAGTCTCAGAGACCTCTGGAACAACATTAAATGCAGCAACATTCGAATTATAGGGGTTCCAGAAGAAGAAGAAAAAAAGAAAGGGACGGAGAAAATATTTGAAGAGATTATAGTTGAAAACTTCCCTAATATGGAAAAGGAAATAGTTAATCAAGTCCAGGAAGCACAGAGAGTCCCATACAGGATAAATCCAAGGAGAAATACGTCAAGACACATATTAATCAAACTGTCAAAAATTAAATACAAAGAAAACATATTAAAAGCAGCAAAGGAAAAACAACAAATAACACACAAGGGAATCACCCATAAGGTTAACAGCTGATTTTTCAGCAGAAACTCTGCAAGCCAGAAGGGGCTGGCAGGACATATTTAAAGTGATGAAGGAGAAAAACCTACAACCAAGATTACTCTACCCAGCAAGGATCTCATTCAGATTTGATGGAGAAATTAAAACCTTTACAGACAAGCAAAATCTGAGAGAGTTCAGCACCACCAAACCAGCTTTACAACAAATGCTAAAGGATCTTCTCTAGGCAAGAAACAAAAGACAAGGAAAAGACCTATAATAACAAACCCAAAACAATTAAGAAAACGGGAATAGGAGTATACATATTGAGAATTACCTTAAATGTAAATGGATTAAATGTTCCCACCAAAAGACACAAACAGGCTGAATGGATACAAAAACAAGACCCATACATATGCTGTCTACAAGAGACCCACTTCAGACCTAGAGATACATACAGACTGAAAGTAAGGGGATGGAAAAAGATAATCCATGCAAATGGAAACCAAAAGAAAGCTGGAGTAGCAATTCTCATATCAGACAAAGTACACTTTAAAATAAGGACTATTAGAAGAGACAAAGAAGGACACTACATAATGATCAAGGGATCGATCCAAGAAGAAGATATAACAATTGTAAATACTTATGCACCCAACATAGGAGCACCTCAATACATAAGGCAAATACTAACAGCCATAAAAGGGGAAATCAACAGTAACACATTCATAGTAGGGGACATTAACACCCCACTTTCACCAGTGGACAGATCATCCAAAATGAAAATAAATAAGGAAACACAAGCTTTAAATAATACATTAAACAAGATGGACTTAATTGATACTTATAGGACATTTCCATCCAAAAACAACAGATTACACATTTTTCTCAAGTGCTCATGGAACATTTTCCAGGATAGATCATATCTTGGGTCACAAATCAAACCTTGGTAAATTTAAGAAAATTGAAATTGTATCAAGTATGTTTTCCAACTACAATGCTATGAGAATGAATATCAATTACAGGAAAAGATCTGTAAAAAATACAAACACATGGAGGCTAAACAATACACTACTTAATAACGAAGTGATCACTGAAGAAATCAAAGAGGAAATAAAAAAATAACTAGAAACAAATGAAAACGGAGACACGATGACCCAAAACCTATGGGATGCAGCAAAAGCAGTTCTAAGAGGGAAGTTTATAGCAATACAATCCTACCTTAAGAAACAGGAAACATCTCAAATAAACAACCTAAACTTGCACCTAAAGCAATTAGAGAAAAAAAAAAACCCCAAAGTTAGCAGAAGGAAAGAAATCATAAAGATCAGATCAGAAATAAGTGAAAAAGAAATGAGGGAAATGATAGCAAAGATCAATAAAACTAAAAGCTGGTTCTTTGACAAAATAAAGGAAATTGATAAACCATTCACCAGACTCATCAAAAAAAAAAAGGGAGAAGACTCAAATCAATAGAATTAGAAATGAAAAAGGAGAAGTAACAACTGACACTGCAGAAATACAAAAGATCATGAGAGATTACTAAAAGCAACTCTATGCCAATAAAATGGAAAACGTGTAAGAAATGGACAAATTCTTAGAAAGACACAACCTTCTGAGACTGAACCAGGAAGAAATAGAAAATATGAACAGACCAATCACAAGCACTGATATTCAAACTGTGATTACAAATCTTCCAACAAACAAAAGCCCAGGACCAGATGGATTCACAGAAGAATTCTATCAAACATTTAGAGAAGAGCTAAAACTTATCCTCAAACTCTTCCAAAATATAACAGAAGGAGGAACACTCCCAAACTCATTCTACGAGGCCACCATCACCCTGATACCAAAACCAGACAAGGATGTCACAAAAAATAAAACTACAGGCCAATATCGCTGATGAACATAGATGCAAAAATCCTCAACAAAATACTAGCAAACAGAATCCAACAGCACATTAAAAGGATCATACACCATGATCAAGAGGGGTTTATTCCAGGAATGCAAGGATTCTTCAATATACGCAAATCAATCAATGTGATACACCACATTAACAAATTGAAGGAGAAAAACAATATGGTCATCTCAATAGATGCAGAGAAAGCTTTTGACAAAATTCAACACTGATTTATAATAAAAACCCTCCAGAAATTAGGCATAGAGGGAACTTTCCTCAACATAATAAAGGCCATATATGACAAACCCACAACCAACATCATCCTCAATGGTGAAAAACTGAAAGCATTTTCACTAAGATCAGGAACAAGACAAGGTTGTCCACTCTCATCACTCTTATTCAACATAGTTTTGGAAGTTTTAGCCACAGCAATCAGAGAAGAAAAGGAAATAAAAGGAATCCAAATAGGAAAAGAAGAGGTAAAGCTGTCACTGTTTGCAGATGACATGATACTATGCATAGAGATTCCTAAAGATGCTACTAGAAAATTACTAGAGCTAATCAATGAATTTGGTAAAGTAACAGGATACAAAATTAATGCATGGAAATCTCTGGCATTCCTATACACTAATGATGAAAAATCTGAAAGTGAAATCAAGAAAACACTCCCATTTACCATTGGAACCAAAAGAATAAAATATCTAGGAATAAACCTACCTAAGGACAAAAAAGACCTGTATGAAGATAATTATAAGACACTGATGAAAGAAATCAAAGGTGACACAAACAGATGGAGATATATACCATGTTCTTGGATTGGAAGAATCAGCATTGTGAAAATGACTCTACTACCCAAAGCAATCTACAGATTCAATGCTATCCCTACCAAACTACCACTGGCATTTTTCACAGAACTAGAAGAAAAAAATTCACAATTTGTATGGAAACACAAAAGACACGGAATAGCCAAAGCAATCTTGAGAACAAAAAACGGAACTGGAGGAATCAGGCTCCCTGACTTCAGACTATACTACAAAGCTACAGTAATCAAGACAGTATGGTACTGGCACAAAAACAGAAATATAGATCAATGGATCAGGATAGAAAGCCCAGAGATAAACCCACACATATACGGTCACCTTATCTTTGATAAAGGAGGCAGGAATTTACAGTGGAGAAAGGACAGCCTCTCAATAAGTGGTGCTGGGCAAGCTAGACAGGTACATGTAAAAGTATGAGATTAGATCACTCCCTAACACCATACACAAAAATAAGCTCAAAATGGATTAAAGACCTAAATGTAAGGTCAGAAACTATCAAACTCTTAGAGGAAAACATAGGCAGAACACTCTATGACATAAATTACAGAAAGATCCTTTTTGACCCACCTCCTAGAGAAATGGAAATTTAAAAAAAATAATAAACAAATGGGACCTAATGAAACTTCAAAGCTTTTGAACAGCAAAGGAAACCATAAACAAGACCAAAAGACAATCCTCAGAATGGGAGAAAATATTTGCAAATGAAGCAACTGACAAAGGATTAATCTCCAAAATTTACAAGCAGCTCATGCAGCTCAATAGACAAAAAACAAACAACCCAATCCAAAAATGGGCAGAAGAGCTAAATAGACATTTCTCCAAAGAAGATATACAGACTGCCAACAAACACATGAAAGAATGCTGAACATTATTAATTAGAGAAATTCAAGTTAAAACTACAATGAGATATCATCTCACACCAGTCAGAATGGCCATCA
Organism: Phocoena phocoena; assembly: GCF_963924675.1. Taxonomy (NCBI): domain Eukaryota; kingdom Metazoa; phylum Chordata; class Mammalia; order Artiodactyla; family Phocoenidae; genus Phocoena; species Phocoena phocoena. The sequence continues at coordinate 30,544,819 of NC_089224.1, read as the reverse complement.
TCAAAAAATCTAGAAACAATAAATGCTGAAGAGGGTGTGGAGAAAAAGGGAACACTCTTGCACTGCTGGTGAGAATGTGAATTGGTACAGGCACTATGGTGAACAGTATGGAGGTTCCTTTAAAAACTGCAAACAGAACTACCATATGAGCCAGCAATCCCACTACTGGGCATATACCCTGAGAAAACCATAATTCAAAAAGAGTCATGTACCAAAATGTTCATTGCAGCTCTATTTTCAATAGCCAGGAGATGGAAACAACCTAAGTGTCCATCATTGGATGAATGAATAAAGAGATGTGGCAGATATATATAATGGAATATTACTCAGCCATAAAAAGAAACGAAATTGACTCTTTGTAATGAGGTGGATGGACCTAGAGTCTGTCATACAGACTGAAGTAAGTCAGAAAGAGAAAGACAAATACCGTATGCTAACACACATATATATATGGAATTTAAGAGAAAAAAAATGTCATGAAGAACCTAGGGGTAAGACAGGAATAAAGACACCCACCTACTAGCAAATGGACTTGAAGATATGGGGAAGGGGAAGGGGAAGCTGTGACAAAGTGAGAGAGTGGCATGGACATATATACACTAGCAAACGTAAAATAGATAGCTAGTGGGAAGCAGCTGCATAGCACAGGGAGATCAGCTCCATGCTTTGTGACCACCTGGAGGGGTGGGATAGGGAGGGTGGGAGGGAGGGAGATGCAAGAGGGAAGAGATATGGGAACACATGTATATGTCTAACTGATTCTCTTTGTTATAAAGCAGAAACTAACACACCATTGTAAAGCAATTATACTTCAATAAAGATGTTTAAAAAAGAAAATAAAGAAATTAGTGACAGACAGCATTGGACCAACCTGAAACCTCAACTGAGGCTTCATGTCATCAAGACAAACAGACTTCCAGCAGCTCTGTCACATTAGTTTACCTGGAAGACCCTGACAAGTAAAATTTCAGGGGCTCAGCTCAAGCTAAGCACCTGCTGCCCACTATTTATGGAGAGACATATATGTCCCATTTAAAGCTAATGTACACATATAAAATAAAATCCAAACTGTAAATTTAAAAAATAAACATCAACAGTGTTTTTGTAATAGGGAAAAACAAATCTGACTTCATATTGGATATGTTTATTTTACTTTAACCTTTGTATACTTTTTTTTTGCTACAAGTTAAGAATGCTGCCTCTAGCCTAAAAAAATACAGGATAACCCATTCTCAAGGCTCTGACCTTTAAGGGTATAGTAATTTTCCATTCACATCAACATAAAAAGTTGCAGAACAGAGAATAACATTTGCCTTGTTGGAGATTCACAGGAACATCCTGACCCTACATGGACAGCTACAAGAACAAAGGATTCTGACACTAAGAAATTTGCAGCAACCAACCATATCCCCTCCCCTTTTAATATAAAATAAGCCTGAATTCTAAGTCATGTAAGGTGGTTCTTTGAGACACTAGTCCCCCATCTTCTTGGTCTGCTGGCTTTCCAAATAAAGTCGCTACTTCTTGCCCTAACAGCTTGTCCCTAATTTATTGGCCTGTTTTGTAGTGAGCAGAATGAGCTTGGACTCAGTACCATTTTGATTAAACCACAGTGAGCAATTATCTGACACCCATTAGGATGGCTCATCTATATTTTAGAAAAAGGAAAGAAGGGAGAGAGAGAGAAAGAGAAAGAAAGAAAGAAGGAAAGAAAGAAAGAAAGAAAGAAAGAAAGAGAAAAAAAGAAAGAAAGAAAGAAAGAAAGAAAGAAGGAAAGGAAGAAAGAAAGAAAGAAAAGGAAAGAAAGAAGGAAGGAAGGAAAGCAAGAAAGAAAGAAAGAAGGAAAGAAAAAATAATTATTGGCAAAACTGTTGAGAAAATGGAACTTTTCTGCAGTGCTGGTGGACGTATAAAATGGTGCAGCCACTGTGGAAAACAATATGGCAGTTCCTCAAAACAGTAAACAGATTTATCACATGATGTAGCAATTTCAGTTCTGGGTATGTACCCAAAAGAATTGAAAGCAGGGACTCGAGCAGATATTTGTACCCTCATGTTCATAGCAGCATTCACAGGAGCCAAAAGTTGGAAGCAAACCAACAGATCATCAACGGATAAATAAATAAACAAAATGTGGTGTATACATACAATAGAATATTATTTAGTCTTTAAAAAGAAGGTAATTCTGACACATGCTACAACATGGATGAAACTTGAGGACATTATGCTAAGTGGAATAAGTCAGCCACCAGGAGACCAGAGTAGAAATCACCTAGAGTAGTCAGATTCATAAAGAGAGAAAGTAGAAGGGTTGTTGCCAGGGGCTGGTGGGAGGGGGGAGTGAGGATTGTTGACTCATGGATACAGAGTTTCAGTTTTGCAAGATAATAAGAGTTCTGTGGATGGATGATAGTGATGATAGAATAACAATGTGAATGTTCTTCATGTCACTGAACTATAACACTTAAACATGGTTAAGATGGTAAATTTTATGGTATTCATATTTTACCACAAATTTTTTAAATTAAAAAAATGTTTTGAGAGTTTAACTTCTAGTAATGGCTGAGTAGGTTATTTTGGGCTGACCATCCTTCCAAGAACAACTAGAAAAGTTGGATTTAAAATATTACATATATATTCCACTTGAAAGCATCAGAGAGTAACCAAGACAGGGAGAACTTGCAGATTCAAGATCTGAAAGAAAGAAGCTGAGGCAAGTAAGATGTACATATATGGGGCCACATTTCCCCTCAAGCTGACTACTAATTCTGAAAGTGAACATGGTGGCTGAGAGCCTGAAAAGCAGGACAGAACTTTCAAGAGTCTCACATATATGAAGGGAAAAAAAGAAGTCCATGGTCCATCAAGGGGGGAGTAGCTTTGATAAACATCCCAGGCTTTAGTTGGGTCTCCAAAAGTCTACACCAACAGATAAAGGCAAACCAGAAAGGGGTCAGCCCTTAGGATAACAGAAATATATATTCAGATTATGTCTATTCCTATGTGGAATAAAATGATCTTCCCCTAGCCCAGCAGCCTGCCAGAAGAAGGGAAAGTAAATTTTCACTGAAGAAAGATAGTAATATCCAGAACTTCAAATTATCTTTACAATTTATCATTTTAAATGCCTGGCACACTGTCAAAAATAGCCAGGTAAAGTCTAGAATTCAGTTGATAGTAATGTACCACATTGGTGTCTTAGCTTTGACAATTGTAAGGTAGGAGATGTAATCTTCTCCTAAGATTTCTTACTTAGGAGGAACTAAAATTGGATGAGGGCTATATATGAATTCTCTGTATTACCTTTACAACTTCTCTGTACATCTACATATATTCCAAAGTAAAAAGTTTATTTTTTTAAAAAAGGCATGCAAGAATACAAGAATGTACTTGAAATCAGTTGACTGAAAACAAAGAGAAAATGGTAACCAGAAACTGGAGTTGAAAACATGATGCTGAATATGTTCAAAGAATGAAATGAGATAAATTTTTTCTGTAAATTGGAAAATACTTTAAACATGGAATTCCTAGAACTGAAAGATATAATAACTGTTATTAAAAGCTCATCAAATGGTTTTAGCATCATAGTAGAAAGGGAATAATTTAGATCAAAAAAATAATATTGAAAATGAAGCACAAGGAGACAAGAGAATAGAAAATATAGGAAAGAGTGGAAGACATGAGACATGGTAGAAATTTTCAACCTCTAAGTAATTGGAGATGCAGGAAGAAAGGAAAAAGAAAAGTATAATCTTATTTTATTTTTTATTATTTTTGTAACATCTTTATTGGACTATAATTGTTTTAGAGTGGTGTGTTAGTTTCTGCTTTACAACAAAGTGAATCAGTTATGCATATACATATGTCCCCATATCTCTTCCCTCTTGCATCACCCTCCCTTGCACCCTCCTTATCCCACCCCTCTAGGTGGTCATAAAGCACCAAGCTGATCTCCCTGTGCTATGCGGCTGCTTCCCACTAGCTATCTATTTTACGTTTGGTAGTGTATATATGTCCATGTCACTCTCCCACTTTGTCCCAGCTTACCCTTCCCCCTCCCCATATCCTCAAGTCCATTCTCTAGTAGGTCTGCATCTTTACTGCTGTCTTGCCCCTAGGTTCTTAATGACTCTTTTTTTTTTTAGATTCCATATATATGTGTTAGCATATGGTATTTGTTTTTCTCTTTCTGACTTACTTCATTCTGTATGACAAACTCTAGGTCCATGCACCTCACTACAAACAACTCAGTTTCATTCCTTTTCATGGCTGAGTAATATTCCATTGTATATATGTGCCACATCTTCTTTATCCATTCATCTGCTGATGGACACTTAGGTTGCTTCCATGTCCTGGCTATTGTAAATAGAGCTGCAATGAGCATTTTGGTACATGACTCTTTTTGAATTATGGTTTTCTCAGGGTATATGCCCAGTTGGGATTGTTTGGTCATATGGTAGTTCTATTTTTAGTTTTTAAGGGACGTCCATACTCTTCACCATAGTGGCTGTATCAATTTACATTCCCACCAGCAGTGCAAGAGTGTCCCCTTTTCTCCACACCCTCTCCAGCATTAATTATTTGTAGATTTTTTGATGATGGCTATTCTGACCAGTGTGAGATGATATCCCATTGTAGTTTTGATAGGCATTTCACTAATGATTAATGATGTTGAGCATTCTTTCATGTGTCTGTTGGCAATCTGTATATCTTCTTTGGAGAAATGTCTATTTAGGTCTTCTGCCAATTTTTGGATTGTGGTTTTTTTTTTTTTTTTTTTTAATATTGAGCTGCATGAGCTGCTTGTAAATTTTGGAGATTAATCCTTTGTCAGTCCCTTCATTTGCAAACATTTTCTCCCATTCCAAGGGTTGTCTTTTCATCTTCTTTACGGTTTCCTTTGCTGTGCAAAACTTTTAAGGATCATTAGGTCCCATTTGTTTATTTTTGTTTTTATTTCCATTTCTCTAGGAGATGGGTCAAAAAGGATCTTGATGGGAATTATGTCATAGAGTGTTCTGCCTATGTTTTCCTCTAATAGTTTGATGGTGTCTGAATTTACATTTAGGTCTTTAATCCATTTTGAGTTTATTTTTATGTATGGTGTTAGGGAGTGTTCCAATTTAATTCTTTTACATGTAGCTGTCCAGTTTTCCAAGCACCACTTATTGAAGAGGCTGTCTTTTCTCCATTGTATATTCTTGTCACCTTTATCAAAGATAATGTGACTATATGTGAGTGGGTTTATCTCTGGGCTTTCTATCCTGTTCCATTGATCTATATTTCTGTTTCTGAGCCAGTACCATACTGTCTTGATTACTGTAGCTTTGTGGTATAGTCTGAATTCAGGGAGCCTGATTCCTCCAGATCCATTTTTCTTTCTCAAGATTGTTTTGGCTATTCGGGGTTTTTTGAGTTTCCATACAAACTGTGAAATTTTTTCTTCTATTTCTGTGAAAAATGCCAGTGGTAGTTTGATAGGGATAACATTGAATCTGTAGATTGCTTTGGGTAGTAGAGTCATTTTCACAATGTTGATTCGTCCAATCCAAGAACATGGTATATCTCTCCATCTATTTGTATCACCTTTAATTTTTTTCGTCAGTGTCTTATAATTTTCTGCACACAGGTCTTTTGTCTCCATAGGTAGGTTTATTCCTAGATATTTTATTCTTTTTGTTCCAATGGTAAATGGGAGTGTTTTCTTGATTTCACTTTTAGACTTTTCATCATTAGTTTGTAGGAATGCAAGAGATTTCAGTGCATTAATTTTGTATGCTGCTACTTCACCAAATTCATTGATTAGCTCTAGTAGTTTTCTGGTAACATCTTTAGGATTCTCTATGTATAGTATCATGTCATCTGCAAACAGTGACAGCTTTACTTCTTCTTTACTGATTGGGATTCGTTTTATTTCTTTTTCTTCTCTGATTGCTGTGGCTAAAACGTCCAAAACTATGTTGAATAATAGTGATGAGAGTGGGAAATCTTGTCTTTTTCCTGATCTTAGGGGAAATGCTTTCACTTTTTCACCTTTGAGGACGTTGTTGGCTGTGAGTTTGTCATATATGGCCTTTATTATGCTGAGGAAGGTTCTCTCTATGCCTACTTTCTGGAGGGTTTTTATTATAAATCGGTGTTGAATTTTGCCAAAAGCTTTCTCTGCATCTATTGAGATGATCATATGGTTTTTCTCCTTCAATTTGTTAATATGGTGGATCATGTTGATTGATAGCATCCTTGTATTGCTGGGGTAAACGCCACTGGATCATGGTGTATGATCCTTTTAATGTGCTGTTGGATTCTGTTTGCTAGTATTTTGTTGAGGATTTTTGCATCTATGTTCATCAGTGATATTGGCCTGTTGTTTTCCTTTTTTGTGACATCCTTGTCTGGTTTTGGTATCAGGGTGATGGTGGCCTCGTAGAATGAGTTTGGGAGTGTTCCTCCCTCTGCTATATTTTGGAAGAGTTTGAGAAGGATAGGTGTTAGCTCTTCTCTAAATGTTTGATAGAATTCTCCTGTGAATCCATCTGGGCCTGGGCTTTTGTTTGTTGGAAGAATTGTAATCACAGTTTGAATATCAGTGCTTGTGATTGGTCTGTTCATAGTTTCTATTTCTTCCTGGTTCAGTCTCAGAAGGTTGTGCCTTTCGAAGAATTTGTCCACTTCTTACAGGTTGTCCATTTTATTGGCATAGAGTTGCTTTTAGTAATCTCTCATGATCCTTTGTATTTCTGCAGTGTCAGTTGTTACTTCTCCTTTTTCATTTCTAAATCTATTGATTTGAGTCTTCTCCCTTTTTATCTTGATGAGTCTGGCGAATGGTTTATCAATTTCCTTTATTTTGTCAAAGAACCAGCTTTTAGTTTTATTGATCTTTGCTATCATTTCCTTCATTTCTTTTTCATTTATTTCTGATCTGATCTTTATGATTTCTTTCATTCTGCTAACTTTGGGATTTTTTTGTTCTTCTTTCTCTAATTGCTTTAGGTGTAAATATAGGCTGTTTATATGAGATGTTTCCTGTGTCTTAAGGTAGGATTGTATTGCTATAAACTTCCCTCTTAGAACTGCTTTTGTTGCATCCCATAGGATTTGGGTCATATTTTTCTTATTGTCATTTGTTTCTAGGGTTTTTTTTAAAATTTCTTCAGTGATCTTTTGGTTATTAAGTAGTGTGTTGTATAGCCTCCATGTGTTTGTATTTCTTACAAAAATTTTCCTGTAATTGATATGTAGTCTTATAGCGTTGGAGTCAGGAAAGATACTAGATACTATTTCAATTTTCTTAAATTTACCAAGGCTTGATTTGTGACCCAAGATATGACCTATCCTGAAGAATGTTTCATGAGCACTTGAGAAGAATGTGTATTCTGTTGTTTTTGGATGGAATGTCCTATAAATATCAATTAAGTCCATCTTGTTTAATGTATCATTTAAAGCTTGTGTTTCCTTATTGATTTTCATTTTGGACGATCTGTCCATTGGTGAAAGTGGGGTGTTAAAGTCTCCTACTATGATTCTGTTACTGTCTATTTCTGCTTTTATGGCTGTTAGCATTTACCTTATGTATTGAGGTGCTCCTATGTTGGGTGCATAAATATTTACAATTCTTATTTCTTGTTCTTTGATTGATCCCTTGATCATTATGTAGTTACCTTCTTTGTGTCTTATAATACTCTTTATTTTAAAGTCTATTTTGTGTGATATGAAAATTGCTACTCCAGCTTTCTTTTGGTTTCCATTTGCATGGAATACCTTTTTCCATTCTCTCACTTTCAGTCTGTATGTGTCCCTAGGTCTGAAGTGCATCTCTTGTAGACAGCATATATAGGGGTCTTGTTTTTGTATCCATTCAGCCAATCTATGTCCTTTGGTTGGAGCATTTAATCCATTTACATTTAAGGTAATTATTGATATGTATGTTTCTATTACCATTTTCTTAATTGTTTTGGGTTTATTATTGTAGGTCTTTTCCTTCTCTTGTGTTTCCTGCCTAGAGAAGTTCCTTTAGCATTTGTTGTAAAGCTGGTTTGGTGGTGCTGAATTCTTTTAGCTTTTGCTTGTCTGTAAAAGTTTTAATTTCTCTGTCAAACCTGATTGAGATCCTTGCTGGGTAGAGTGATCTTGGTTGTAGTTTTTCTCCTTCATCATGTTAAATATGTCCTGCCACTCCTTCTGGCTTGCAGAGTTTCTGCTGAAAGATCAGCTGTAACCTTATGGGGATTCCCTTATGTGTTATTTGTTGTTTTTCCCTTGATGTTTTTAATATTTGTTCTTTGTATTTAATTTTTGATAGTTTGATTAATATGTGTCTTGGCGTGTTTCTCCTTAGATTTATCCTGTATGGGACTCTCTGTGCTTCCTGGACTTGATTAACTATTTCCTTTCCCATATTAGGGAAGTTTTCAACTATAATCTCTTCAAATGTTCTCTCAGTCCCTTTCTTTTTCTCTTTTTTCTGGGACCCCTATAATTCTAATGTTGGTGTGTTTAATGTTTTCCCAGAGGTCTCTGAGATTGTCTTCAATTCTTTTCATTCTTTTTTCTTTATTCTGCTCTGCAGTAGTTATTTCCACTATTTTATCTTCTAGGTCACTTATCTGTTCTTCTACCTCAGTTATTCTGCTATTGATCCCTTCTAGAGAATTTTTAATTTCATTTATTGTGTTGTTCATCACTGTTTGTTTGCTCTTTAGTTCTCCTAGGTCTTTGTTAAACTTTTCCTGTATTTTCTCCATTCTATTTCCAAGATTTTGGATCATCTTTACTATCATTATTCTGAATTTTTTTTCAGGTAGACTGCCTGTTTCCTCTTCATTTGTTATGTCTGGTGGGTTTTTATCTTGCTCCTTCATCTGCTGTGTGTTTCTCAATATTCTCATTTTGCTTAACTTACTGTTTTGGGTGTCTCCTTTTCACAGGCTGCAGGTTTGTAGTTCCCGTTGCTTTTGGTGTCTGTGGCTAAGGTTGGTTCAGTGGGTTGTGTAGGCTTCCTGGTGGAGGGGACTAGTGCCTGTGTTCTGGTGGATGGGGCTGGTTCTTGTCTTTCTGATGGGCAGGTCCACATCTGGTGGTGCGTTTTGTGTGTCTGTGGCCTTATTATGGGTTTAGGCAGCCTCTGTGCTAATGGATGGGATTGTGTTCCTGTCTTGCTAATTGTTTGGCATAGGGTGTTCAGCACTGCATCTTGTTGGTCATTGAGTGGAGCTGGGTTTTGGCGTTGAGATAGAGATCTCTGGGAGATTTTCGCTGTTTGATATTATGTGGAAATGGGAGGTCTCTTGTGGACCAGTGTCCTGAACTTGCCTCTCCCATCTCAGTGGCATAGCACTTGACACCTGGCTGGAGCATCAAGAGCCTGTCTTCACATGGCTTGGAATACAAGGGAGGAAAAAAAGAAGGAAGGAAAGAAGAAGATAAAATAAAATAAAGTTATTAAAATAAAAAATAATATTAAGAAAAAAAATTTTTTAAGTAATTAAAAAAAAAAACGGACAGACAGAACCCTAGGCCAAATGGTAAAAATCAAAGCTATACAGACAAAATCACACACAGAAGCATACACATACACACTCACAAAAAGAGAAAAAGGGAAAAAATATATATATATCATTGCTTCCAAAGTCCACCTCCTCAATTTGGGATGATTGCTGTCTATTCAGGTATCCCACAGATGCAGGGTACATCAAGTTGATTGTGGAGATTTAATCCGCTGCTTCTGAGGCTGCTGGGAGAGATTTCCCTTTCACTTCTTTGTTCGCACAGCTCCTGGGTTTCAGCTTTGGATTTGGACCCGCCTCTGCGTGTAGGTTGCCTGAGGGCATCTGTTCTTCGCTCAGACAGGATGAGGTTAAAAGAGCAGCTGATTCGGGGGCTCTGGCTCGTTCAGGCCGGGGGGGAGGGAGGGTTATGGATGCAAGGCGAGCCTTCAGCTGCAGAGGCCAGCATGACGTTGCACCAGCCTGAGGAACGCCGTGCGTTCTCCCGGGGAAGTTGTCCCTGGATCACGGGACCCTGGCAGTGGCAGGCTGCACAGGCTCCCTGGAAGGGAGGTGTGGATAGTGACCTGTGCTCGCACACAGGCTTCTTGGTGGCAGCAGCAGCAGCCTTAGCGTCTCATGCCCGTCTCTGGGATCCACGCTGATAGCCGCGTCTCGTGCCCGTCTCTGGAGCTCCTTTAACTGGCACTCTTAGTCCCCTCTCCTCACGCACCAGGAAACAAAGAGAAAAGAAAAAGTCTCTTGCCTCTTCGGCAGTTCCAGACCTTTTCCCGGACTCCCTCCCGGCTAGCCGTGGCGCACTAGCCCCCTTCAGGCTGTGTTCACGCTGCCAACCCCAGTCCTCTCCCTGGGATCCAACCAAAGCCCAAGCCTCAGCTCCCAGCCTCGCCCCCCCCCACCCCGCCCGGGCCGGGGGAACAGACAAGCTTCTCGGCCTGGTGAGTGCTGGTCAGCACTGATCCTCTGTGCGGGAATCTCTCCGCTTTGCCCTCCGCACCCCTGTTGCTCTGCTCTCCTCCGTGGCTCTGAAGCTTCCGCCTCTGCCACCCACAGTCTCTGCCCGCGAAGGGGCTTCCTAGTGTGTGGAAACCTTTCCTCCTTCACAGCTCCCTCCCACTGGTTCAGGTCCTGTCCCTATTCTTTTGTCTCTGTTTATTCTTTTTTCTTTTGCCCTACCCAGGTACGTGGGGAGTTTCTTGCCTTTTGGGAGGTCTGAGGTCTTCTGCCAGAGTTCAGTAGGTGCTCTGTAGGAGTTGTTCCACATGTAGTTGTATTTCTGTTGTATCTGTGGGGGGGAAGGTGATCTCCGTGTCTTACTCTTCCGCCATCTTGAAGCCTTCCCAAAAGTATTATTTTAAATGGGAGCAGTTGAGAATTTTCCAAACCTGAGTAAAGATACCAAATCATGGATTCAAGAAGCACCATGATTGCCAAGTCAAAAAATAATACCATGAGATTTATGAAAAATTTCTCTACTTATCAGTCAAAAGGAAATGCAAATTAAAACCATAATAAGATACAACTCACAAAGGTGCCCACTATTTTTTAAGCTGATGATACAATTGTGGGCAAAATTGAAGTTCATGGCCATACATACAGCTCTTGGGACTGCAAATTGGGAAAAATCACTTTGGAAGACTACTTGGTGAATGTTACAAGGCTGACCGTAAAGTATACAACCTATGACATAGTGGCTCCCCCTATAGGTAATTGCTCCACAAAAATTCACCAAAAGATACGGACAAGAATATTCACCACAGCGTTATTCGTCTGTCAACAGTAGAACAGATAAATAAATTGTGGTAAATGGCAATTGATGAATCACATAAGCAAACAATTGAGGGAAGGGGAAGTCTAGACACAAAAGAATACATACTGTATTTGGTTTGGAAGTTAGAAGTCTACCTTGGAGAGGATGGAGAGAACAGTTATTTGGTAGGGCCGCTGGTAATGTTGTTCCTTGATCACAGTACTGATTATGTGGGTATGTTCACTTTGCAAAATTTCATCAAGCTGTGCCCTTAAGATCGTGTACTTTACCATATGTATATTATGCTTCAATAGCAAAATGATTTTTAATAGTCTTTTTTGGGTGGCAGTGGTGTAACACACCAATACACACATGCATACAAACACAAACACAAAGGCAAAGTGGAAAACTGAGGCAGATTTTCATGTCAAATGTGAAAGCACATCCTCAACAAAGAGACTCCCAGTAGAGGCAGAATATATTTGAATCCTCCAGATTTGGGGAACTAAAACAATGGCTAAGCACACTCTGCCCCAGGTACTGTGCTAGGGGCTTCCTACGTATTCTGGTAGCAAATTACACGTTCTCTCATAGGTAAGTTCTTTTTTTAATTTCATGCCACTCATTTATTTCATACAGTAGAACACAGAAAGACATATCAAAAAAGGAGCCATCTCCTGATAAAATTGCAGTTGATTTTCTTATCAAGTTTACTAAAGAAGGCAACAGTTAATTTCTTTTTTAAAAATCCAGGATTCACTCCACTGACTTTTTTTATAAAGGCATAAAAGTCCAAAGAGAAAACAGTATTCATCCCACATATGAAATATTCAACTTGCCAATCCATGCACAGCCAGCCATTTGCCAAGCCTGTGATTTCAGTGGCCAACAGAGAACAGCAGTTCATACTAGTCACATTTACAAATACATGTAAGTGAACCATTATCTTTCACTTGCCTATATTCTTTTCATAGCACAATAATTATTTGTGAGTCATGTTCAAAGACCATACTTCTAACCTGCACCATGATATTAAACTCACACTGGTACCCACACACATTCTTCCCTGAGTTAACCAATATTTTATTAGTCAGTTTCCATGTCTTTTTAGCAAAAGTGTTTAGGAAACAAAGTGCATGTATTACAACTACCTAAGACCTGTAAAAGGTAGATGTCTATATGTTATAGCTACCTACAATCTATTAAAATCTAAAAAGGAAGACAAGGAAATAAAGAGTAGGAAATGCCAGTAAAGTAGCTTATTGCTTCAGAAAAATAAAGTGATTATGGATGCCTACTGGAATATATAAGCACTTATTTATAACATTAAAACCAGCATGCTTTTTAAAACATTTACATTAATTACTTACAGTTATGACTTCAAGTGGGTAATATAAACAGATGCTTTGCTATACCTTATTCTTGCAGAAATAATGATGAATTGATGTCTTATTCACCAGCTACCTTTGTGTGGGACAATGTAAAGAAAAATAGAAGAAAGTTACTAATACACATTTGTATGAATTTTTTAAAAGCCCTCAAAGTAGTCTCAAATGTCAAATAATATACAGATTTTAGTAATACCAAATTTTAAAAAGTCAGTGGTTACATTTATGTTTTAAAATAGGGAAAATATTGAATGCTATACCACATGTATTACAAAAAAATTGTACTATTTTAGTTTACATACGTCTATTATTTCCCAATATCTATCTTGAGCTTGGTGGTATATCTAGGTTGAAAATACCTCTCATAGGTAAGTTCTTGATTAACTACTAGTTCCATCGTCTAACTGACACACAAGTATACTTTTAAAAATTTAAT